>NC_058519.1:125552559-126227916 GCF_904849725.1 Hordeum vulgare subsp. vulgare
TGGAGTTGAGTAATAGGGAGATCAAGTTGATCCTACAAAAGATCGTCAATAGATCTTGAAAGAACTGGTCTAGCAAACTTGACGATGCACTATGGGCTTATAGGACTGCTTATAAGAATCCCATGGGCATGTCACCGTATAAAATGGTTTACGGTAAGGCCTGTCATTTACCTCTTGAGCTGGAACACAAAGCTTATTGGGCAATCAAAGAGCTCAACTTTGATTTCAAACTTGCCGGTGAGAAGCGGTTGTTTGATATCAGCTCGTTAGATGAATGGAGAGCCCATGCATACGAGAATTCCAGGTTGCTCAAGGAAAAGGTTAAGAGATGGCATGACAAACGAATACAGAAAGGAGAGTTCAATGTAGGTGATTATATCTTGTTATACAATTCTCATTTGAGATTCTTTGCAGGCAAGCTTCTCTATAAATGGGAAGGTCCCTATGTTGTCGAGGAAGTATATCGTTTCGGTGCCATCAAAATCAATAACACGGAAGGAAATTTTCCTAGAGTGGTAAATGGTCAAAGAATCAAGCATTACATCTCTGGTACTCCCATAAATGTTGAGACCAATATCATCAATGTCATAACTCCAGAGGAGTACATAAGGGATGTTTATCAGCCTGTTTCAGACCTTGAAAACGAAGATGTATCTGTTTCGGTAAGAAATTGGACTCCGATACTTTTCCAATAGGAAATTTCTTCCGTTTTGGAATTTTTGGAAAATTAGAAAAATAAAAAGCAGTCCGGAGAGCGAACGAGGCAGCCACAAGCCCTGTCACCACCCCCTACCCCCTGGTGGCGGAGGGCAAGCTTGTGGGCACCTCGTGTGCCTCCCGGACTCCGTTTTCTTGCGGAGGACTCCTTCTCGCCCAGAAAAAAAATCAATCTATAGTCGCCCGAAGGTTTTGATCTCTCTATCGTGCAGTTTTCCTCTGTTTTCGTTTCGGGCTTGTTCTACCGCAGATCTAGGTCAAGATGTCTTCTCAAGATTGAGAGGGAGAGAGCTATGTGGCTGACTACCTTGCTAACACCAAGGTCTATGGGGACTTGGAACCATATGGCTGGACCACTGATGAGGAAGAGGACTATGAGCCCAAAGGGAAGGAGCAAACGAGCTCCGATGAAGAGGAGGCTCCTCTACCTCAACCTACAAACAGCCATGTGGAGTTCAAGAAGTCAAGCGTCCCTGACCTTAGGAAGAAGCCTAGGACCTTGTTTATCCCTTCTCGTTTCTTGCAGGAGAGTAAGCAGGAACTTTGCCATAGAGTGTTGAAACTTGAGGAAGAAAATGACGATCTAAGGGAGCATAACTTTTTGCTCAAGTGGAAATTAGACAAGCTCAAGACTGCTCCAACAACACCACCATCACCACCAAAGGAAGATAACTAAGCATTGGTATGGGCAATCCCCTTGGCTTCTGCCAAGCTTGGGGGAGTTGCCCTGGTATCGTATCACCTTTATATCTTTTGCTTTTACCTTTGTTTTAGTTCTTTCCTTTTCAGTTTTTATTTCTTCTCTTAGAGGAATACGTTTTTAGTTTTTAGTTTGAGTCTTTTTCTTTTGTCTCTCCCCCGATGTATTCGAGCTTACGAGGTATATAATAAAGAGTATCTTAGTCAAGGGCTTTGCTTTGTGCCATGATCAAAAGTATGAAAAGAACGATAGCATGAAAGATCATGAGACGATCTTATGGAAAGTGATAACTTCACTTATGACACGTATGATGATTGAAACTTGTTGAGAATAAATCAACATAGACCTCAGTCATTGTTGCAATTAATAAGAAGTAATAAGGAAAGAGAGGTTCACATATAAATACATCATCTTAGACACTTTTTGCAATTGTGAGCACTCACCAAACTATTACATGCCTAGGAGTAGATGTTGGACAAGGAAGGCAACATAATGAATTGTGTTTGCTTGGTTCCAAACAATGTTATATGATTAGAGATCCCTTAGCATGTGACGATTGCTTCCACCTCATATTAGCCAAAACTCCGGCACCAAGTAGAGATACTACTTGTGCATCCATAAACCTCCAACCCAGTTTTGCCATGAGAGTCCACCATACCTACCTATGGATTTAACAAGATCCTTCAAGTAAGTTGTCATCGGTGCAAGCAATTAAAAATGGCTCTATGATATGTATGATCTATTAGTGTGTGGAAAATAAGCTTTGTACGAACCTGTGATGAGGAAGACATAAAAGCGACAGACTGCATAATAAAGTTCTTTATCACAGGAGGCAATATAAAGTGACGTTCCTCCGCACTAAGAGGACACACATTCAAACCTAAAAAGCGCATGACAACCTCTGCTTCCCTCTGCGAAGAGACTATCTTGTACCTTTACTTTTTGCCCTTGTAAGAGTCATGGTGATCTTCACCAATTCCCTTTTTGACTTTGTCTTGGCTACCGTCAAATGCTTGGGAAACATCTATATTCATATATCAACTTGGAGTTGAGTACTTATGCTTTATTGTTGTTGACTTTACCCTTGAGGTAAATGGTTGGGAGGCAAAACTATAAGCCCCTATCTTCCTGTGTGTCTAGCTGAAACTTTGACACCATGAGTACCACGTGAGCTGTAACAATTGTGGAAAACAAAAGATATGATTGAGTATGTGGGTTTGCCTTACAAGCTCTTATTTGACTCTTTCTGATGTTGTGATAAATTGCAATTGCTTCAATGACCATGGACTATTGTTCGTTACTTCTCGGTAAGGTTTTTGCTTCATGCTTTGCTTTGTGACGGAATTGTTACTTTCCCATAAGAATCTTTATGATGTATTGTTGTTCTATGTGTGATCATGATGCCCTCATGTCCGTATTATGTTTTATCGACACCTTCGTCCCTCAACATGTGGACATGTTTTTGGAACTTGGTTTTCGCTTGAGGACAAGCGATGTCTAAGCTTGGGGGAGTTGATACGTCCATTTTGCATCATGCTTTCATGTTGATATTTATTGCTTTTTGGGCTGTTATATTACTTGTGGTACCATATTTATGCCTTTTCTCTCTTATTTTGCAAGGTTTATTTGAAGAGGGAGAATTCAGGCAGCTGGAATTCTGGACTGGAAAAAGAGCAAATCCTAGTCCATTATTCTGCACATCTCCAAATGCCCTGAAAAGTTACGCGGATTTTTTCTGGATTATATAAAAAATACTGGGCGAAAGAACTACCGGAGGGGGGCCACCAGGGCTCCACAAGCCCCCACTCTGCCACCACCCCCCTGGTGGCGCAGGGCAAGCTTGTGGGCTGCCTGACGACCCACTAGCCCCCCTCATTTGCTATATGAAGCATCCTGGTCCAGAAAAAATCAAAAGGGAGCTTTTTCGTGGTTTCTCCTCCGCCACGAGGCGGAACTTGAGAAGATCCTGCCGGGGAAACTTCCCTCCCGGAGGGGGAAACTTCCCTCCCGGAGGGGGAAATCGTCACCATCGTCATCACCAACACACCTCTCGTCGGAAGGGAGGCATCTTCATCAGCATCTTCATCAGCACCATATCCTCTCCAATCCCTAGTTCATCTCTTGTAAGCAATCTCCGTCTCACGACTCCGATTGGTACTTGTAAGGTTGCTAGTAGTGTTGATTACTCTTTGTAGTTCATGCTAGTTGGATTACTTGGTGGAAGAGTTTATGTTCAGATCCTTGATGCTATTCATTACACCTCTGATCATGATTATGATTATGTTTTGTGAGTAGTTACTTTTGTTCCTGAGGACATGGGATAAGTCATGCTGATAATAGTCATGTGAATTTGATATTCATTTGGTATTTTGATATGATGTATGTTGTTTTTCCTCTAGTGGTGTTATGTGAACGTCGACTACATAACACTTCACCATATTTGGGCCTAGAGGAAGGCATTGGAAAGTAGTAATTAGATGATGGGTTGCTGGAGTGACACAAGCTTAAACCCCAGTCTATGCGTTGCTTCATGAGGGGCTGATTTGGATCCACTAGTTTAATGCTATGGTTAGACTTTGTCTTAATTCTTCTTTTGTAGTTGCGGATGCTTGTGAGAGAGGTTAATCATAAGTGGGATGCTTGTCCAATTAAGGACAGTACCCAAGCTCCGGTGCACCCACATATCAAACTATCAAAGTAACGAACGCGAATCATATGAACATGATGAAACTAGCATGACAGGAATTCCCGTGTGTCCTCGGGAGCGTTTTTCCTCCTATAAGACTTTGTTCAGGCTTGTCCCTTGCTACAAAAGGGATTGGGCCACTTTCTGCACCGTTTCTACTACTTGTTACTTGTTACTTTTTGCTCGCTACGTTTCCCCTCACTACACCATCACTTGTTACCGCTACTTTCAGTGCTTGCAGTTACTACCTTGCTGAAATCCGCTTATCAGAGCCTTCTGCTCCTCATTGGGTTTGACACTCTTACTTATCAAAAGGACTATGATTGATACCCTATACTTGTGGGTCATCAAGACTCTTTTCTGGCGCCATTGCCGGGGAGTGAAGCGCCTTTGGTAAGTGGAAATTGGTAAGAAAACATTTATAGACTGTGCTGAAATTTATTGTCACTTGTCACTATGGAAACTGTTCCTTTGAGGAATTTGTTCGGGGTATCTTCACCACGAACGGAAGCACGAGGAGTTGCTCCTCAAACTGAGGTACCTACTGAAAATATCTTTTATGAAATTCCTTCGGGTATGCTTGAGAAACTGCTGGCTAATCCTTTCACAGGAGATGGATCTTCACATCCATACTTGCATCTAATCTATGTAGATGAAGATTGTGGTTCATTTAAGCTTGCAGGTTTCCTTGAGGATGAGGTAAATAAGAAAGTCTTTCCTTTATCTTTGAAGGATAAGGCGTTGACATGGCATAGGCTATGTGATGATACTGGATCATGGGGCTACAATCAGTTGAAATTGGAATTTCATCAAAAGTTTTATCCTATGCATTTAGTACATCATGATCGGAACTTTATTTATAACTTTTGGCCTCATGACAGGGAAAGCATAGCTCAATCTTGGGGGAGGCTTAAATCAATGCTATATTCATGCCCCAATCATGAGCTCTCGAGAGAAATCATCACTCAAAACTCTCAGTCTCGGCTTTCTCATGAAGATCGTACCATGCTTGACACTTCTTGTGCCGGTTCTTTTATGAAGAAGGATATTGATCACAAGTGGAATTTAGTGGAGAGAATCAAACGCAACTCTGAAGATTGGGAGCTGGAGGAAGGTAAGGAGTCAGGTATGAATTTCCAGTTTGATTGCGTTAAATCTTTTGTTGAGACAAACACCTCTAGAGATTTTAGTGCTAAGTATGGACTTGACTCTGAGATAGTAGCTTCTCTATGTGAATCTTTTGCTGCTCATGTTGATCTTCCCAAAGAGAAGTGGTTTAAATATCATCCTCCTGTAGAAAGCAACATAGCCAAAACCAATCTAGTTGAGGAGAAAGTCATTGCTTTTAGTGATCCTGTTGTCCCTTGTGCTTACACTCACAAACCACCATACCCTGCTAGGATAAAGGATTATTCTAAAGCTCCAACTGTGATACATAGGGGTTACATTATATCACTTGCACCCCTTGAGGAGATTAGAGTTGAACCTAGTGTTGCAATTATCAAAGATCTCTTAGCCGAAGACATAGATGGGCATGTTATCAAATTCTGTGAGGACTCCACTAGAATTTCTAAACCTCACGCGAAAGACAAACACGGACCTGTAGTTGGCCTGCCCGTTGTTTCTGTTAAGATAGGAGATCACCTTTACCATGGTTTATGTGATATAGGAGCTAGTGTTAGTGCAATACCCTGTTCTCTATATGATGAAATCAAAGATGAGATTGCACCTGCTGAGTTAGAATCCATTGATGTCACTATTACGCTAGCTAATAGAGACACTATCTGCCCTCTGGGAATTGTGAGAGACGTAGAAGTCCTGTGTGGTAAGACGAAGTATCCTACTGATTTCCTCGTCCTTGGTACTGCACAAGATAGCTTTTGGCCCATCATATTTGGTAGACCCTTTCTCAACACTGTCAATGCTCACATTGATTGCATTAAGCAGACTGTCACCGTAAGTTTCGAGGGTGTGTCTCATGAATTTAACTTCTCCAAGTTTGGAAGACAAACCCATGAAAGAGAGTCGTATGGTAGGGATGAAATCATTGCTCTTGCCTCTATTGCCGTACCTCCTACGGATCCTTTAGAGCAATATCTGCTTGAGCATGAAAATGATATGCATATGGAGGAGAGAGATGAGATAGATAAAATTGTCTTAGAACAATATCCTATTCTCAAGAATAATCTACCGGTTGAACTGCTTGGGGATCCTCCCCCACCAAAGGGTGATCCTGTGTTCGAGCTTAAACAATTGCCTGATACTCTTAAGTATGCTTATCTTGATGAGAAGGAGATATATACTGTCATTATTAGTGCTCTCCTCTCAGAGCATGAAGAGAAGACGTTACTAAAAACTCCGAGGAAGCACCGCGCTGCTATTGGATATACTCTTGATGATCTTAAGGGTATTAGTCCTACTCTATGTCAGCACAAGATTAAAACCGATCCTGACTTTAAACCAGTTGCTGATCATCAAAGGAGATTAAATCCTAAGATGAAAGAGGTCATTAGAAAAGAAATATTAAAGCTTCTGGAAACAGGAATCATTTATCCTATTGCTCATAGTGATTGGGTAATTCCAGTACATTGCGTACCTAAGAAGGGAGGTATCACCGTCGTTCCTAAAGATAAGGATGAACTAATCCCACAAAGGATTATTACCGGCTAAAGAATGGTGATGGACTTCCGAAAAATGAACAAGGCAACCAGGAAAGATCATTATCCTTTGTCGTTCATCGACCAAATGCTAGAAAGGCTATCAAAACACACACACACTTCTGCTTTCTAGACGGTTATTCAGGTTTCTCGCAAATACCTGTTGCACAATCTGATTAGGAGAAAACCACTTTCACCTGCCCTTTCGGTACCTTTGCCTATAGACGTATGCCTTTTGGCTTATGTAATGCACCTGCCACCTTCCAAAGATGTATGATGGCTATATTCTCTGACTTTTGTGAAAAGATTGTCGAGGTTTTCATGGATGACTTCTCCGTTTACGGGTCTTCCTTTGATGATTGCCTCAGCAACCTTGACCGAGTCTTACAGAGATGCGAAGAAACCTACCTCGTCTTGAATTGGGAGAAGTGCCACTTTATGGTTAATGAAGGTATCGTCTTAGGACACAAAATTTCTGAGAGAGGCATTGAAGTTGATAAGGCTAAGGTTGATGCAATTGAGACGTATCTATAATTTCTGCTGGTTCTATGATCTTTTGGGTGACACTATTATATGTTTTGCTACACTATTATATCATCTTACACATATTTGTACTAACCTACTAACTCAGTGCACCCAATGCCAGTTTCTGTGTGCTCGTGTCTATGTTGCACGAGCTTTTACCCAATTTTCTGAAGCCCGAAAAAATCCAGGAAAATATATAAAAAATCAGTGAAACAAAAGCTTCCGGATCACCGAAGGAGGGCCAGAGGGGGGCCACGAGCCTCCCAGGAGGCCTACTGTCATTACCAGGCCCTAGGCCGCGCCAGGAAGTCACATGGGTGGGTCCCACCTCCTCCAGTGCCCTCCTTTGGCCTATATTTAGAGATCCGTGAGGAAACCCTCGCAGACTTTCTGGAATCGTGAATTTCTCCATCGTTCCGCCGCCACAGCGCTTCTGAGATCGGGAGCGTCGGGAGAGCTCTTCCTGGCACCCTGCCGGAGGGAGGATTGACCTTCGGGAGCTTCTCCACCACCATGGACGCTTCCCGGACGTGCCGTGAGTAGTCTCCTTGGACCATGAGTTCATGACCAGTAACTATGTGATGTCTTCTCTCCAATCTTGTGCTTTAATGGTTAGTCCTTGTGAGCTGCCCTACATGATCAAGGCATCTACGTAATTCTCTTGCTATTGCTATGCTTCGTTTGTTGGGATCCGATGGATTATGAGATTATGTTCAGATTGTTATGAGTTTTATATTTGATTATCCTTTTATATTATGTTCCTTAGTGATTCTTGCATGTTCTCCGTTGCTTTTTATTGTTTTGGCCAAGTAGTAGCTCGTAACTCCAAGAGGTAGCGTTATGCCTGATTGTGGGTTCGGGCCCCTCGATGTCTAGCTTGAGTGACAGAAACATGAGACTAGGGGGTGTGCTTGTTGCCACGAGGGAGAAAACAACAGTGCTCGTGATCACGGTTGCAAGGATTGTTTACCTTACGCATAGTTCGTTAATGCAATTGTCCGTTGCTTTGAGTTTACACTTTGGGCGGGGCTCACAACTTAATACCGGAGAGATGTTCTGGATAGATATCTCAAAGTGGATGATTAGTAAGTAGATGCTGATGAATAAACGGTCTACTTGTCTTGGCGTACTGCCCATTACTATTGAACCTCTAACTATCAAGGAGCATAATTAGCATTGCGGTGCGATCATAATTCTGTCAATTTCCCAAATGTGATTTGTTTACCCTAGCATAGTTGTTTATCGTCTTTTGGGAGAGAGACATCACTAGTGAACATCACGTGACTCCGGTCCATATCACCATCATTGCTTACACCTCCATCATTTACCGATTTCATTTACTTTTCTGTTGCAATCACTATTACCTGCCCGCTTGTGTTTTGATCCTTTGTAAACTACAAGGCCGGAGAGATTGACAACCTCTCTGTACTCGTTGGGAGCAAAGTTATTTGTTGTGTGTGCAGATCCACGTCTTCTGCTACCGTCAGGGTGGAAGACACCTACTTGTTGAGCCTAGGAGTCCTCCTGGTTCGATAAACCTTATAGTCTCTGTGTGAGGGAAATTTGTTGCTGACTACATCTCCACCTTCCACTTGTGTATCCAACGAGGGGCGATAAGTATATACATCATCTCGTCATCAAAAGCCTACAATGATGAATTGATCATACACTCACTACACCACAACATCACAATGGTGACATGCATGTGTCGGTAGAAGTGTACATTACCGACACATTGTTTGTCCACAACAATGTCGACACATTGATCGTCAAGGTTGCTCTAGACTTTTGATGGAACGTTTCTCGGCATTGCATAATTGACTGTGGACATACTATGTGTCGGTATAAGTTTCGCTGTTGTTAGATTAACTTTCGTTGTTGCTTCGTGATAGAAAAAGTGTCGGCGTAAGTTTGGAGCTGGCCCATACCGCGAGCTGATCGTGCAATCTCTGGCGTTAGCTAAACGAATGCTTATGACAACAAACCTTCTCCTGCAACGGCACCAGAAGAATGCTGAAAGCACTCCCCAGCAATGAAACTAGAAGAATGTTGTTGAAGCCCACCAGCGCGTGGGTTCGCAATAGTTTTCGAGGGTAGAGTATTCGACCCAAATTTGTAGATCGCTAAAAGGAGGTGAGAGAATACTCTCGAGTATTAGCAGCTGAATCTGTCAGATTCAGCGACACCTGAAAATTAGTATCTGCAATCATAGTAGTAACATCAAGGCAATATGATAACAACGATGTCAGAAACAATCTGTTGACGGCAGACTATTCCTAACGATTGTATCAGTGGCGCCAAGTTGCCTCGTTGACGGAAGTTGTCAGTTCCCGTCAACGACCAGCGAACCAAAATTGTAGAAGGTAGCAGCAGTGTAACGAGCAATAGCAGTGGCAAGGAACAACATTAGTGACAACAGTAGCAAATAGCAACAGTAGCAAGCGAGAGTAGTAGCAATAGTAGCAGCAGAGCAAGACAAGTAACAACAGTAGCAACAGTAGTAGCAGCAGCAGAGCAAGACCAGTAACATCAGTAGCAACAATAGTAGCAGTAGTAGAGCAAGACAAGTAACAGCAGTAGCAACAGTAGTAGTAGCAGGAGAGCAAGACAAGTAATAGCAGTAGCAACAGTAGTAGCAGCAGCAGAGCAAGACAAGTAATAGCAGTAGGACAAACTCGTAGGGAATGGGTCGGTGATTTGTTTGGATGATATTCATCATGCAACAGCTATAACACGGAGAGATAAGTGGCTAGCTCCCATTCGTCAATGTGATGTAGGCATGTGTCGTCATACGTTCTTAGGGAAAAGAACTTGCATGACATCTATTGTCCATCCCTCCCGTGGCAGCGGGGTCCAAAAGGAAACTACGGGATATTAAGGTTCTCCTTTTAATAAAGAACCGGACCAAAACATTAGCACTTGGTGAACACATGAACTCAACAAACTATGGTCATCACCGGGAGTGGTTCCGGTTATTGTCACTCCAGGGTTGCCGGATCATAACACATAGTAGGTGACTACAACTCGCAGGATCGGATCTAAAACACACATATATTGGTGACAACATAATAATTTCAGATCTGAAATCATGGCACTCGGGCCCTAGTCACAAGCATTAAGCATGGCAAAGTAGTAGAAACATCAATCTCAGGACATAGTGGATACTAGGGATCAATCCCCATCAAAACTAACTCGATTACATGATAGATCTCATCCTACTCATCACCGCCCAGCGAGCCTACGAATAGATTACTCACGAACGACGAAGAGCTTCATGGAATTGGAGAGGGAAGAAGGTTGATGATGACGATGACGATGATTTCCCCTCTCCGGAGCCCAAGACGGACTCGAGATCTGCCCTCCAGATGAAGAACAGGTGCTGGCGGCGCCTCCGTATCGAAAACGCGACGAAAACTTCTCTTTTTATTTTTTCTCGGACGAAAGGCAACTTATAGAGCTGGAGTTGGGGGCGGCAGGTGCCTGTGGGTCCCACAAGCCTGCCCACCGCCACCAGGGGGGTGGTGGCGGAGGAGGGGCTTGTGGCCCACTGGCCCACCCCCTGAGGTGGAACTTGGCGCAGATATTTTTGATATTTTCCAAAACTAACACCAAGGCAATTCTGCTGAAAACATTGTCAGTCCAGGTTAGTTCCATTCAAAACATGCAAATTATAGTCCAAAACAAGGGCAAAAGAGTTTGGAAAAGTAGATACGTTGGAGACGTAGCAACTCCCCCAAGCTTAAAACCTTGCTTGTCCTCAAGCAACCCAGTTGACAAACTGAGAGAGAAAGAAAAACTTTGATAAACTCTGTTTGTTCTTTTTGTTGCAATTATGTCTAACTCATAACCAGAATTTCAGCAAGATCACAAGTTAACCACATAAGCATATGACACAAAGGTCTCACGGTAAACTAATATCAATGGCATAATCAGCTAACGAGCAAATAATAATGAGTTTCAAATACCAACACTTCAATCAAAACAAGCATGAAGCATTATGAAGAGGTGGTATCTCGCTAGCTCTTTCTGAGACTGCAAAACATAAATGCAAAGCACTTTCAAAGATCAAGGGCTGACTAAACATTGTAATTCATAGCAGCAAAGATCCAGTCATAGTCATACTCAATATCAATCAAAAGCAAAGCATAAAAATGACAGAAGTGCTCTCTAATTGGTGCTTATATAAGAGGAGGATGACTCGACAGGAAAATAAATAGACAGGCCCTTCGCAGAGGGAAGCATTGATTTGCAAAGGTGCCAGAGCTCAAGCTTTGAAAACAGAGATAATAATTTTGGGTGGCATGCTTTCATTGTCAATGCAATGACCAATAGTTTTCAATATCTTCCATGCTACTCATGCTATAGGCGGTTCCCAAACAGAAAAGTAAAGTTTTAACTCCCCCACCACCAATCAATCACACTCCACGGCTAGCCGAATCCTCGGGTACCGTCCATACTAACATCAGTCCGGGGGGAGTCTTGTTTTACAGTTATGTTTCGATTTAAGCGTGGAACTGGGCATCCCAAATACCGACCCTTTTCTCGTGAATGACAGTGAATAAACACATGTCGAGGATAACACTCCTAGCATGGAAGATACCAATAGCCCTCTGTCACCACATGAGCGGTTCGGGCATGCAAAACAGATTATTTCTTGAAGGTTTAGAGAATGGACATGCAAATTTACTTGGAAGGGCAGGTAGATACCGCAAATAGGTAGGTATGGTGGACTCTCATGGAAAATCTTTTGGGTTTATGGAAGTGGATGCACAAGCAGTATTATGGCTTAGTACAAGTGAAGGCTAGCAAAAGACTGGGAAGCGACCAACTAGAGAGCGACAACAGTCATCAAGATGCAATGAGTTTGACTAACATTGAATGCAAGCATGAACATGATATAAATCACCATGAACACGAACATCATAGAGGCTATGTTGATTTTTTTTGAACTACATGCATGAATATGCGCCAAGGCAAGCCACTTGAAACATTCAAAGGAGAATACCATCCTATCATACTACATCATATCATCTCAAAATCTATGTTGGCATTCAAGACAAACCATTATAAGCTCTCAGCTAAATAAGCATGGTATCAGAAACTATGATCTCTTTGTCATTGCAAACATGGTTTTCTCACAACAAAGCTAAATCTGGGTCGACTAGCTAGTCATATTTACAAAAACAAAATAGATAGAGTTCATACCAGCTTCTCAGTCTCAGTCACTTCATCATATATCATCATTGTTGCCTTTCATTTCCATGATGGACGATGTAAACGATAATAAGCGCATTGGACTAAGCTGAATCTGCAGGCAAACACAAAGGAGAAGACAAAGTAATATGGCTCTTTGAAAGCTAAACAGGTAAGAATGTAAGAACCACTAAGCATTGTAACCAATATCTTCTACCTTGACACAAAGAAAAAGAAATCTATTTACACGGGAAAGCTCCCAACAAGCAAAAGAAGAAAGAAAAATCTTTTTGGGTTTTCTCAAAAGGACACAAAACAAGAAAACGAAACGAAACTAGCATGGATAATACAGTGGCAAAGTGTAAACACCAGCTAACAAAGCGAAAGCATAAGCATGAATGTAAAGTCGGTGAGAACACGTACTCCCCCAAGCTTAGGCTTTTGGCCTAGCTTGGTCTACTCCCATGGATGATCCTGGCGAAACCCAAAGTCATAATGGGTGTTATACGGGAGTGCTGCAGCCACTGCCTGAATAGCTGCCTCACGAAGTCGAGCAGCCGTCGCCTCCATCTCATACTCCTCCGCCTCTCCTATGGTTATGTAGTATCTTCGTTTAACCTGAAAGTAAAAGAAAGCAGGAGTAGGAAGGGTAATATGGAAAACACGCTGCCGGTTAAATATCAAGCGGTATAGAAGAGATCCATGATCTCTCTCAAGGAACTGGTAGCATGTTAGAGCGACATGATCAAGGTAGGCTGTACGGAGATGAGGGTCTTCTGGACCGATGGATACTCCCAGAAAATTTGCTAAGCGTGTAGCATAAACTCCACCAAAGAAATCCCCCTCACTGGCATTTTTATTCAGCCTCCTTGCTATAATAGCTCCCATATTGAAGCTCCTGTCACCTGTTACTGCGCTCTTAAGGATACTAAGGTCGGAAGCGCATAGGTGGCAATGTGCACCATTGCCGTTAATGCACCTACCTATGAAGAGAGCAAGGTAGTGCAAGGCAGGGAAATGGATGCTTCCTATGGTGGCTTGCGTGATATCTCTAGTTTCTGCAACAGTTATACTGGAGACAAAGTATCTGACCGAAGACTTAGGAGGATCATTAACACTACCCCAATCGGGTATCTTGTAGATCCTATTGAAATCCTCCAGACCCACGGTATAGGATTTATCGTATAGATCAAATAGTATGGATGATTCACGACCAACTAAAAATTTAAATCTACGCACGAAAGAGGCAGTGATCATAGCATACTCTTCACATTTATCTGAGAGGAATTTTTCTAACCCGGCATTGCGGACAAGTGCATCAAACTCATCCTTGAAGCCCGCTTCGATCATGAACACATTGGAAGGCCATTCACATGGTTGCACCGGTGCGTCCCTTAGTTGAAACGGTTCGGGCTCCCGAAAGGAGAGACGAGGACCCTTCTTACTTGAGGCACCACCATGAAACTTCCTCCTGAACATAATATCCTTTTGCTGAAATTTGTGAAGTTCAAGAGAAAAGTGAATGAGGACCAACCATATCTTGTAGCAACTACTCCTACTAGTGCCTAGAGACCGTATCACGCGCTAAAACTACTTGGAACCAGCTAAAATCAACATTTATAGCTCAAGAACAGGGTCACCAAGGTAGCAAGAATACGCGAAGGATAAAGCACTAGAGAAAAAACTAATTGGACCAATGGAGGAGTCACTTACCAAGGAGTAGTTTCCCCAAAACAGTTCGGAGAATGGTGCTTTGAGCAAGGAGATCGAAAATCACAGCCAAATGAGCAAGAACACGGGTTTGAGCTGCGAAACAATTTTTTCTGGAGGTGGAAGAAGAGGCTGTGAGCTGGAATGAGTAGAGGGGATGAATGTGGGCCCCACAAGCTTGCACCCGCCACCAGGGGGGTAGGTGGCTGTGGGGGGGCTTGTGGCCCACTAGTCAGGCCCCCTCGCCAGCTCTCAGGCCCAGAAATTTTCAAAAATTCCAGAAAAAATCATACTAAATTTTCAGGACCATGAGAGAACTTTTATTTTCGAGGTATTTTTCTCCGGGACGCTAAATCAGAAAACAGGAAAAACTAAACTAATTCTAAATTTTTTCTTCTAAGCAACAGAAAAAGAAAACTCAAAACAGAGGTATGTGACTCCTTGATTCATCCGTTTCATGGTCATCGAAAGAAATCCGTCAATGGGATTGATCAAGTCCTTATGACAAAACCTTCTCGAGTCGCAAGAGAGAACGGAGAATTTTTGAATAGCTACTAAGTCACCTCAATGGGGATACGCATCTCCCCAACAAGCAAATCATACTTCATCTTGACATGAGGAATAGGGCATTCAAAGCTCCCAAAGAATCGATGGAGTCTTTTCGATAGCATTGATGCAATGTACTGGATATCGTTTCTTCGGAAAGTGCACGGTGTGCTCATTACCGTTGACATGGAAAGTGACATTGCCTTTGTTGCAATCTATAACAGCCCCTGCAGTGTTTAAAAAGGGTCTTCCGAGGATGATAGCCATGGCATCATCCTCGGGAATGTCCAAGATAACAAAGTCTGTTAAGATAGTGGTGTTAGCAACAACAACAGGCACATCCTCGCAAATGCCGATAGGGAAAGCAGTTGATTTGTCGACCATTTGCAGAGAAATTTCAGTGTGTGTCACCTTATCCAACGCAAGTCTACGATAAAGAGAAAGCAACATAACACTAACACCGGCTCCAAGGTCACATAAGGCAGTTCTTACGTAGTTTCCTTTAATGGAACAAGGTATAGTGGGCACTCCGGGATCACCAAGTTTCTTAGGAGTCCCACCTTTGAAAGTGTAGTTGGCAAGCATGGTGGAGATCTCAAGATCTCGTATCTTCCGTTTATTAGTCACGATATCTTTAATGTACTTGGCGTACAGAGACATCTTGAGCATATCAGTTAACCGCATCTGCAGAAAGACGGGTCTTATCATCTCAACGAGGAGCTCAAAATCCTCATCATCCTTTTTCTTGGATGGCTTAGGAGGAAAGGGCATAGGTCTTTGAACCCATGGCTCTCTTTCTTTACCATGCTTCCTAGCAGTGAAGTCATTCTTGTCGTATCTCTTAGGTTGTGGATTATCAGGAATAACCGTAGGTTCAATCTCCACCTCCTCATCATTGCTAGGTTGAGCATCATTACGAACATGACTGTCCATATTGTCACCAGGTTCATGTTCATCACCTGATTGTGTTTCTGCATCAGACGCAGAAATATCATTAGGTTCTTCAGGTGTGATAGTATTTGGTGAACTGGCGTGTAGGCTTCTATCATCCTTCTTCTTCTCTTTAGGATGACTAGGTGTATCAACATTGATTCCTTGAGAATCTTGATCAATTCTCTTAGGATGACCTTCAGGATACAAAGGTTTCTGAGTCATTTTGCCTCCTCTAGTAATGACTCTGAAAGAGTTATCATTTAATTGATTGAGCAGGTCATTCTGAGCTTTAAGTACTTGTTCTACCTGAGTAGTAATCATAGAGGCATGTTTACTCAGAAGCTTCAGAGCATTGACATTTCTGTCTACACAAGCACTTAAATGGCTAAGCATATGAGTCCTTTGTTCCAAATGTGTGCTAACATAATCATTGAAACTCTGTTGTTTGGCAACAAAGTTGTCAAATTCATCAAAGCATAAGCTAGCAGGTTTATCAAAAGGAATATCACTCTCATCAAACCTACGCAGAGAATTCACTTCTACTACCTGTATCGGGTTATCGAGACCGTGGATCTCTTCGATAGGTGGTAGATTTTTGACATCTTCAGATCTAATGCCTTTCTCTTGCATAGATTTCTTGGCTTCTTGCATATCTTCGGGACTGAGGAATAGAATACCTCTTTTCTTAGGAGTTGGCTTAGGAGGTGGTTCGGGAATAGTCCGAGCATTATCGTTGATCAGGATGTGATTCAGTAGGGTCTCAGCTTGTTCTACATTTCGTTCCCTAAAAACACAACCGACACAACTATCTAAGTAGTCTCTAGAGGCATCGGTAAGTCCGTTATAGAGGATATCAAGTATCTCGTTCTTCTTAAGAGGGTGATCATGCAAAGCATTCTGTAGCTGGATGAGCCTCCCCCAAGCTTGTGGAAGACTCTCTTCTTGGAGTTGAGCAAAGTTGTATATTTCCTGCAAGGCAGCTTGCTTCTTATGGGCAGGGAAATAATTCTCATAGAAGTAATATACCATCTCCTGGGGACTACGCACACATCCAGGAGCAAGGGAGGTGAACCAGACTTTAGCGTCATCCTTTAGAGAGAAAGGAAACAGCTTAAGGATATAGTTGTGGCAGATCTTCTCCTTATTAGTGAATAGGTTGGCTATTTCGGATAGTTTGCCAAGATGGGCTATGACCGACTCAGACTCATAACCATGAAAAGGATCAGATTCGACTAGAGAGATTATCTCAGTGTTGACAGAGAATTCATAATCCTTATCGGTGACAAAGATAGGCGAAGTGGCAAACTTCGGGTCATTTTTCATCCTAGCTTCCCGAGATTTTTCCTTCCACTTGAGAAGTAATTTCTCAGCGTCATAGGCATCCTTACACGCAAGAAAATCCTCAGCTATCTCTCCCTCCATAACGTAACCCTCAGGTATATCAGGCAATTCATATCTAGGAGAGCTAGATCTAGCAGGATCAACAGCAGGTTCTATCTCAATAGTATCGGTAGTTTCAGAAGCATCACGAGCATTGGTAGTAACTCTAGAAATATGAGCATCAAGGAACACTCCGAGTGGAACATCAGGCAAAGTGGTATCTCTAGCAGTATCAAGCATAGCATCATCAGGAAAAATAGCATCTGTAGCATCATCAGGCAAAGTAGTATCAAGCATAGCATCTCTAGCAGTATCAGGCATAGTATCAAGCATAGTATCATCAGGCATAGTATCAAGCATAGCATCTCTAGCAGTAGCATCACGAGCATCATCAAGCACAGGCAACAAATCAAGATTTCTAGCAGGAGGTGATGTCGCAAACTTACTCATAACTGAAGGTGAATCAAGTGCAGAGCTAGATGGCAATTCCTTACCTCCCCTCGTAGTTGAGGGAAAGACTTTGGTCTTCGGATCCTTCAGATTCTTCATAGTGATCAACAGATATAAATCCCAAGTGACTCAGTGAATATAGCAATACCTCCCCGGCAACGGCGCCAGAAAAATGCTGATCGTGCAATATCTGGCGTTAGCTAGACGGACGCTTATGACAACAAACCTTGTCCTGCAACGGCACAAGAAGAATGCTGAAAGCACTCCCCAGCAATGAAACTAGAAGAATGTTGTTGACAGCCCACCAGTGCGTGGGTTTGCACCAGTTTTCGAGGGTAGAGTATTCGACCCAAATTTGTAGATCATGAAAGGAGGTGAGAGAATACTCTTGAGTATTAGCAGCTGAATTTGTCAGATTCAACCACACCTGAAAGATTAGTATCTGCAAGCACAGTAGTAACACCAAAGTAATATGATAACAACGGTGTCAGAAACGATCTGTTGACGGCAGACTATTCCTAACGATTGTATCAATGGCGCCAAGTTGCCTCGTTGACGGAAGTTGTCAGTTCCCGTCAACGACCAGCGAACCAAAATTGTAGCAGGTAGCAGCAGTGTAACGAGCAATAGCAGTGGCAAGGAACAGCAGTAGTGATAGCAGTAGCAAGTAGCAACAGTAGCAAGCGAGAGTAGTAGTAACAATAGCAGCAGAGGAAGACAAGTAACAGCAGTAGCAACAGTAGTAGCAGCAGCAGAGCAAGACAAGTAACAGCAGTAGCAACAGTAGTAGGAGCAGTAGAGCAAGACAAGTAACAGCAGTAGCAACAGTAGTAGCAACAGCAGAGCAAGACAAGTAACAACAGTAGCAACAGTAGTAGCAGCAGCAGAGCAAGACAAGTAACAGCAGTAGGACAAACTCATAGGCAATGGGTCGGTGATTTGTTTGGACGATATTCATCTTGTAACAGCTATAACACGGAGAGATAAGTGGCTAGCTCTTGTTCGTCAATGTGATGTAGGCATGCATTCCGTGTGTCGTCATACGTGCTTAGGGAAAAGAACTTGCATGACATCTATTGTCCATCCCTCCCGTGGCAGTGGGGTCCAAAAGGAAACTACGTGATATTACGGTTCTCCTTTTAATAAAGAACCGGACCAACGCATTAGCACTTGGTGAACACATGAACTCCTCAAACTATGATCATCACCGGGAGTGGTTCCGGTTATTGTCACTCCGGGGTTGTCGGATCATAACACATAGTAGGTAACTACAACTTGCAAGATCGGATCTAAAACACACATATATTGGTGACAACATAATAATTTCAGATCTGAAATCATGGCACTCGGGCCCTAGTGACAAGCATTAAGCATGGCAAAGTAGTAGCAACACCAGTCTCAGAACATAGTGGATACTAGGGATCAATCCCCTTCAAAACTAACTTGATTACATGATAGATCTCATCCTACTCATCACCGCCCAGCGAGCCTACGAATAGATTACTCACGAACGACGAAGAGCTTCATGGAATTGGAGAGGGAAGAAGGTTGATGATGATGATGGCGACGATTTCCCCTCTCCGGAGCCAAAGACAGACTCCAGATCTGCCCTCCAGATGAAGAACAGGTGGTGGCGGCGCCTCCGTATCAAAAACGTGACGAAAACTTCTCTTTTTATTTTTTCTAGGACGAAAGGCAACTTATAGAGCTGGAATTGGGGGCGGCAGGTACCTGTGGGCCCCACAAGCCTGCCCACCGCCACCAGGGGGATGGTGGCGGAGCAGGGGCTTGTGGCCCACTGGCCCACCCCCTGAGGTGGAACTTGGCGCAGATATTTTTGATATTTTCCAAAACTGCTCCCCGTAAATTTTCAGGACGTTTGGAGAACTTTGATTTCTGCACAAAAATAACACCAAGGCAATTCTGTTGAAAACAGCGTCAGTCCAGGTTAGTTCCATTCAAAACATGCAAATTATAGTCCAAAACAAGGGCAAAAGAGTGTGGAAAAGTAGATACGTTGGAGACGTATCACGAGCCTCGCGGGACAAGTTGCGCGCGAGAGGCTGAAACTCAATTTTTTTCGCTTAGCCTTCTGGTCCACCCGGCCACTCCATTTTATCTCTTTCTCGCAGGCCACACACACACTCCCACCGATACCTAGGCCACATGCCACCATCGCCGGACTCCCGACTTGCCGGCCGATTTTCTCGCGCTGCTGCATATCCCACCACCAATGGTGCCTCCCAAAGCCTCCTTCTACATGGTGCTTCCCTATGATCCATCGCGACCTAGAGCAGGTCAGGCGGCAGTCTTGGCGCGTTCACATCCGTGAGCATCGTCGTCATCGAACTCTTCTGCTCCAAATGTCGGATCCATCTAGACCTCCATCTTCACAACCATGCACCAGCAGCCACCGCCATGGACGATCTTCTCCCCGCCCCTCTCTCTCCTAGACTGTTGGTTGGTTTAAATTTGACAACTCCTCACCCTGATGTGCTCTCCTCACGCGCGCGCGAAGGTCCTCGGTGTGCTTCCCCCTTCCCTTCCTGGGACGCCTCTGCTCGATTCACCACCACAATTTGTTTCTCCAATCTATTTGATCTCGATCCTTTCTTCTTTGTGTTTATTCAGCACCTACATAACTTCCCCTTCTAACCCTAGGCGTGCTTCAAAGAAATTGAAGCGGAAACAATGAGATTATAGGCTGGGTCACCAGGTAAATCTCATTCTTCATAATCATGTGTTATACATAATCACCTCTTATATCTGTATGATGTTGTTAGTTAAGACAGATTCTCGTATGCACGCCTTTTTATATGATACTCTACAAAGTGTAGCAAACACAGGCTATGATATGAGAACATCCAATATATTTTCCTCTCATATCACCACAAAATATCTCACCACAAAATACATAATTACCGCTTATATCTATATAGTCGCAAGCTATGATATGAGAATATGCAAGATATTTGCACTGATAATCTATTATGCATTTTGTGGTGACATGATTGTCTATCTGAAATCCTTTTATTTTTAGGCCAGACCATTAATTATATTGCCATACAACTCTTTCTACTAAAAAAGTGTGAATGAAAATATGCAAGATAACTCTAAATTGCATTGATGTTGTCGAGTGGCGGCATATGCTATTGTCGAGGATTTGTCCTTATGATGCATTAAAGAAAATGATCCCAATTTTCATTTTTTCTCCCTTCTTCACTAGGAAGGCCGGAAAATTGCTCTTTCATAACAAGATTCAGCAAGGCAGCATTGATTTCATATGATTCTACACTAGTGGCGGGAGCAATCAGAGTACTAATAAAATCATTATTATTAGTATTTGAGAAGTCACACAATTTGGTGTTTTCAGTCATGGTGACTTAGCAAGCAGACAAGCACACAAGCAAACAGAAAGCAAGCGAAAGAAAAGGGAGAACGGAAAAGGCAAATATTTTTGTAAATTTTGTTTTTTCACAAGTGGGGGAGAGGAAAACGAGAGGCAAAAGGCAAATAATGTAAATGCAAGAGATGAGTTTGCGATAGTTACTTGGATAAGCTTCACTTTGAATACTCCCCGACAACGGCGCCAGAAATTCTTCTTGCTACCTCTTGAGCTTGCGTTGGTTTTTCCCTTGAAGAGGGATGCAGCACAGTAGCAGCAAGTATTTCCCTCAGTTTGAGAACCAAGGTAGCAATCTAGTAGGAGTATCAAGATGAGGGACTGATACATCTCCATCGTATCTACTTTTCCAAACTCTTTTGCCCTTGTTTTGGACTCTAATTTGCATGATTTGAATGGAACTAACCTGGACTGACGCTGTTTTCAGCAGAATTGCCTTGGTGTTGTTTTTGTGCGAAAAGGAAAGTTCTCAGAACGTCCTGAAAATTTACGGAGAATATTTATGGAAAATATGAAAAATACCTGCGCAAAGATCCACTGGAGGGGATGGGCCAGTGGGCCACAAGCCCTGTCGCCGCCACCCCCCTGGTGGCGGCTAGCAAGCTTGTGGGGCCCACGTGGCTCTGTCGCCCCCAATCTCATCTCTATAAATTCAGTTTCATCCCAGAAAAAATGAAGAGAGAAGATTTCGTCGCGTTTGCGATACGGAGGCGCCACCACATCCTGTTCTTCATCTGGAGGGCAGATCTGGAGTCCGTTTTGGGCTCCGGGGAGGGGAAATCGTCGCCATCGTCATCATCAACCTTCTTCCCTCTCCAATTCCATGAAGCTCTTCATCTTTCGTGAGTAATCTATTCGTAGGCTCGCTGGGCGGTGATGAGTAGGATGAGATCTATCATGTAATCGAGTTAGTTTTGACGGGGATTGAATCCTAGTATCCACTATGTTCTGAGATTGATTTTCTTATTACTTTGCCATGCTTAATACTTCTCACTAGGGCCCGAGTGCCATGATTTCAGATCTAAAATAATTATGTTGTCACCAATATATGTTTGTTTTAGATCCGATCTTGCAAGTTGTAGTTACCTACTATGTGTTATGACCAGGCAACCCCGGAGTGACAATAACCGGAACCACTCCCGGTGATGACCGTAGTTTGAGGAGTTCATGTCTTCACCAAGTGCTAATGCGTTGGTCCGGTTCTTTATTAAAAGGAGAACCTTAATATCCCATAGTTTCCTTTTGGACCCCGCTGCCACGGGAGGGATGGACAATAGATGTCATGCAAGTTCTTTTCCCTAAGCACGTATGACGACACACGGAATGCATGCCTACATCACATTGACGAACGGGAGCTAGCCACATATCTCTCCGTGTTGTAACTGTTGCAAGATGAATATCATCCAAACAAATCACCGACCCATTGCCTACGAGTTTGTCCTACTACTGCTTTTACTTGTTTTGCTCTGCTGCTGTTACATGCTACTGTTGCTACTTGCTACTGCTGTCATTACTGCTGTTCCTTGCCACTGCTGCTACTCGTTACACTGCTGCTACCTGTTACAATTCTGATTCGCTCATCGTTGACGGGAAAAGACAATTTCCAACAATGGGCAACGGCTGGCGCCATTGATACAATGGTTAGAAATAGTCTGCCGTCAACAGATCGTTTGTGACACCGTTGTTATCATACTACTTTGCTGCTGATACTTTGCTTGTAGATACTAATCTTTTAGGTGTAGTTGAATCTGACATATTCAGCTGCTAATACTTGAGACTATCTTCTCACCTCCTATTGGCGAACCAATAAATTTGGGTTGAATACTCTACCCTCGAAAACTGCCTCGATCCCATGCGGTGGTGGGTTATTGCAAGACAATTTCTAACTGTTGAGCAATCGAGAATAGCGTTCGTCTAGCTATTGCCAGAGAGTGCTAACCAGCATTTTTCTGGCACCGTTGCCGGGGAGGTATTGCTATATTCTCTGAGTTACTTGGGATTTATATCTGCTGATCACTATGAAGAATCTGAAGGATCCAAAAACCAAAGTCTTGCCCTCAACTACGAGGGGAGGTAAGGAACTGCCATCTAGCTCTGCACTTGATTCACCTTCAGTTATGAGTGAGTTTGCGACATCACCTTCTGCTAGAAATCTTAATATGTCGCCTGTGCTTGATGATGCTTATGATGCTATGCCTGATACTGCTAGAGATGCTATGCCTGATACTGCTATGCGTGATACTGCTAGAGATGCTATGCCTGATACTGCTATGCTTGATACTGCTAGAGATGCTATGCCTCATACTGCTAGAGATGCTATGCCTGATGATGCTATGCTTGATACTGCTAGAGACACTACTTTGCCTGATGTTCCACTAGGGGTATTCCTTGATGCTCATATTGCTAGAGTTACTGCCAATGCTCGTGATGCTTCTGAAACTGCTGATACTATCGAGATAGAACCTGCTTTTGCTCCTGCTAGATCTAGCTCTCCTAGATATGAATTTTCTGATATACCTGAGGGTTATGTTATGGAGGGAGAGATAGTTGAGGATTTTCTTGCGTGTAAGGATGCCTATGACGCTGAGAAATTACTTCTCAAGTGGAATGAAAAATCTCTGAAAGCTAGGATGAAATACGACCCGAAGTTTTCCACTTCACCTATCTTTATCACCGATAAGGATTATGAATTCTCTGTCGATCCTGAGATAATCTCTCTAGTCATATCTGATCCTTTCCACGGTTATGAGTCTGAGACGGCCGTAGCCCATCTTACCAAACTACACGATATAGCCACCCTTTTCACTAATGAGGAGAAGATCCGTCACTACTACATCCTTAAGCTGTTTCCTTTCTCTTTAAAGGATGACGCTAAAGCCTGGTTCACCTCTCTTTCTCCTGGATGTGTGAGTAGTCCCCAGGATATGGTCTATTACTTCTGTGAGAAATATTTCCCTGCCCATAAGAAGCAAGCTGCCTTGCAGGAAATATACAACTTTGCTCAACTCCAAGGAGAGAGTCTTCCACAAGTTTGGGGGAGGCTCATCCAGCTACAGAATGCTTTGACTGATCACCCTCTTAAGAAGAACGAGATACTTGATATCTTCTATAACGGACTTACCGATCCTTCTAGAGACCACCTAGATAGTTGTGCCGGATGTGTTTTTAGGGAACGAACTGTAGAACAAGCCGAGACCCTAATGAATAACATCTTGATCAACGATAATGCTTGGCCTATTCCCGAACCACCTCCTAAGCAAACTCCGAAGAAAAGAGGTATTCTATTCCTCAGTCCCGAAGATATGCAAGAAGCCAAGAAATCTATGCAAGAGAAAGGCATTAGATCTGAAGATGTCAAAAATCTACCACCTATCGAAGAGATCCATGGTCTCGATAACCCGATACAAGTAGTAGAAGTTAATTCTCTGCGTAGGTTTGATGAGAGTGATATTCCATTTGACAAACCTGCTAGCCTATGCTTTGATGAATTTGACAACTTTGTTGCCAAACAACAGAGTTTCAATGATTATGTTAGCAGACATTTGGAACAAAGTACTCGTATGCTTAGCCATTTAAGTGCTTGTGTAGACAGAAATTTTAATGATCTGAAGCTTCCGAGTAAACATGCCTCTATTATTACTACTCAGGTAGAACAAGTACTTCAATCTCAGAATGACTTGCTCAATGAATTAAATGAAAACTCTGTCAGAGTCTTTACTAGAGGAGGCAAAATGACTCAGGAACCTTTGTATCCTGAAGGTCATCCTAAGAGAATTGATCAAGATTCTCAAGGAAATAATGCTGATACACCCAGTCATCCTAAGGAAAAGAAGAAGGATGATAGAAACCTACATGCCAGTTCACCAAATACTGTAACACCTAAAGAACCTAATCATATTTCTGCGTCTGATGCAGAAACACAATCTGGTGATGAACATGAACCTGGTAACAATATGGACAGCGATGTTTATAATAATGCTCAACCTAGCAATGATGAGGATGTGGAGATTGAACCTACGGTTAATCCTGATAACCCACAACCTAAGAGATACGATAAGAATGACTTCACTGCTAGGAAGCATGGTAAAGAAAGGGAGCCATGGGTTCAAAGATCTATGCCCTTTCCTCCTACGCCATCCAAGAAAAAGGATGATGAGGATTTTGAGCGCTTTGTTGAGATGATAAGACCCGTCTTTCTGCATATGCGGTTAACTGATATGCCCAAAATGTCTCCATATGCCAAGTACATGAAAGATATCGTGACCAATAAACGGAAGATACCAGATCTTGAGATCTCCACCATGCTTGCCAATTACACTTTCAAAGGTGGTACTCCTAAGAAACTTGGTGATCCTGGAGTGCCCACATACCTTGCTCCATTGAAGGAAACTACATAAGAACTGCCTTATGTGACCTTGGAGCCGGTGTTAGTGTTATGCCGCTATCTCTTTATCGTAGACTCGAACTGGATAAATTGACACCCACTAAAATTTCTCTACAAATGGCCGACAAATCAACTGCTTTCCCTATCGGCATTTGCGAGGATGTGCCTGTTGTGGTTGCTAACACCACTATCTTAACAGACTTTGTTATCTTGGATATTCCCGAGGATGATGCCATGGCTGTGATCCTCGGAAGACCCTTTTTAAACACTGCAGGGGCTGTTATAGATTGCAACAAAGCCAATGTCACTTTCCATGTCAACGGTAATGAGCACACAGTGCACTTTTCGAAGAAACGATATCAAGTACGTTGCATCAATGCTATCGAAAAGACTTCTCGATTCTTATTGGGAGCTTTGAATGCCCTATTCCTCGTGTCAAGATGAAGTATGATTTGCTTGTTGGGGAGATACATATCCCCATTGAGGTGACTTAGTGGCTATTCGAAAATTCTCCATTCTCTCTTGCGAGTCAAGAAGGTTTTGTCATGAGGACTTGATCAACCCCATTGACGGATTTCTTTTGATGACCATGAAATGGATGAATCAAAGAGTCTCATACCTCTCTTTTGAGCTTTCATTTTCTGTTGCTTAGACGAAAAATGATAGACTTAGTTTAGCTTTTCCCGTTTTCTGTTTCAGCGTCCTGGAGAAAAATACCCCGAAAATAAAAGTTCCCCAATGGTCCTGAAAATCTAGTATGATTTTTTTTGGAATATTTGAAAAATACTGGGCCTGAGAGCTGGCCTGGGGGCCAGACCAGTGGGTCACAAGCCCTGTAGCCGCCACCCCCCTGGTGGTGGCGAGCAAGCTTGTGGGGCCCACAGGGACCCGCTCCACTCATTCCAGCTCCCATCCTCTTCTTCTACCTGCAGAAAAAAAATTGTTTTGCAGCTCAAACCTGTGTTCTTGCTCATTTGGCTGTGATTTTCTATCTCCTTGCTCAAAGCACCATTCTCCGAACCGTTTTGGGGAAATTACTCCTTGGTAAGTGACTCCTCCATTGGTCCAATTAGTTTTTTTTGCTCTAGTTCTTTATCCTTCGCGTATTCTTGCTACCTTGGTGACCCTGTTCTTGAGCTAGAAATGTTGATTTTAGCTGGTCCCAAGTAGTTTTAGCACGTGATACAGTCTCTAGGCACTACTAGGAGTAGTTGCTACAAGTTGGGTTAATCTTTATTCACTTTTCTTTTGAAGTCTCTAAAAATTTCAGAATTTTTCAGAGCTAGAAAAAGGAAAAGATGAGGAGGTTCTTCAGAGGCTCTTCAAGCCGTAACCCCAAGGAGGATGAGAAGAACCTCCCCAAGTACGTAGTCCCTCGAGTCACAGAAGTTCGAGCGTGCGAGTTGCCAAGTGATGAATTTTTGCTTGCCGCTGGGCTTTATGAAGACTTTTATTACTTGGTGGAGAACGCATGTCTTACCGCGTTCGTTGAAGATAAGTGCTCACAATATCTCCCCCTCACCAATATTTTTGTTCAAAGCTTCAACTTTTATCCGAGGAAGAATCCTCCCATGGTTGAGTTCACGATATACGATGTCCCCTAGTGCATGACGCTAGAGGATTTTTGCAATGTATGCAAATTACCTTATGTTGGGGATTTCCATGACCCTCGTCCATGGGACTTGGAGGATTTCATTGGTACCATTGCTGTTGGAGAGGAGAGAGGAGTGTCTCGCGCTAGAATTGCTAGTATACATTTTCCTATGCTTCGGTACTTCTCATTATTTGTGGGAAAATGTTTGATTGGCTGTGGGGAGGCTGGATCACTTAGTTCTCCAGACCTTGCGGTTTTGCGCGAAGGCCTTTATAATGATAAGACTTATAGCCTAGGTGCTATAGTAGCCTAGAGGTTGAACACCAACTGTTCCAAGGGTGTCGTCTATGGAGGTATTTATGCTACCCATCTTGCCAGACACTTTGAGATACCCATTAGACTGGGAGAGGAAGGAGAGATGCTTCTCCCTGAGAAATATCTGGATTATGACAGCATGGTTCGCCATGATTTTTTGGATAGAGATGATAGGACGGATGATTTATAACCTGGTATTTAGTCAGGGTACTCGAGAGACTATTACTTTGCCTGCTCCTTCTTTGTTCAATCTTCATGCAGGCAGGTACACTATTATGCCCTCGGACATCTACGCATATTGGGGCTTGGCCCAACCACAGGTGCCCATGCCTGAGGCGCCAGTCGAGTACCAGACGCCAGTTTATCACTGGGAGCCAGAGGTGCTCACACAGCAGTGGCATCCACAGTCTGCTCCGGAGTATCCTGGAGGTGGTTATTTCCCACCTTGGGAGTAGACCAAGCTAGGACAAAAGCCTAAGCTTGTGGGAGTACGTGTTCTCACCGACCTTACATTCATGCTTATGCTTTCGCTTTGTTAGCCGGTGTTCACACTTTACCACTGTATTATCCATGCTAGTTTATTTTCGTTTTCTTGTTTTCTTGTTTTGTGTCCTTTTGAGAAAACCCAAAAATATTTTCCTTTCTTTATTTTCTTGTTGGGAGCTTTCCCGTGTAAATAGTTTTCTTTTCTTTCGGTCAAGGTAGAAGATATTGGTTACAATGTTTAGTGGTTCTTGAATGCATACCTGTTTAGCTTTCAAAGAGCCATATTACTTTGTCTTCTCCTTTGTGTTTGCCTGCAGATTCAGCTTAGTCCAATGCACGAGCACTCTTATAATTGTTCACATCGTTCGATCATGCAAATGAAAGGCAATATGATGATATATGATGAAGTGACTGAGACTGAAAAGCTGGTATGAACTCTATCTATTTTGTTTTTGTAAATATGACTAGCTTGTCATCCCAGATTCAGCTTTGCTGTGAGAGAACCATATTTGCAATGACAACTTAGAGATCATAGTTTCTGATGCCATGCTTAATTAGCTAGGAGCTTATAATGGTTTGTCTTGAATGCCAACATAGATTTTGAGATGACTATGATGTAGTATGATAGGATGGTATTCTCCTTTGAATGATTCAAGTGGCTAGACTTGGTGCATGTTCATGCATGTAGTTGGAAACAAAATCAACATAGCCTCTATGATGTTCATGTTCATGGTGATTTATATCTTGTTCATGCTTGCATTCAATGTTAGTCAAACTCATTGCATCTTGATGAGTGTTGTTGCACTCTAGTTGGTCGCTTCCCAGTCTTTTGCTAGCCTTCACTTGTACTAAGCGGAATACTTCTTGTGCATCCAATTCCATAAACCCAAAAGTTTTTCCATGAGAGTGCACCATACCTACCTATTTGCGGTATCTACCTACCGTTCCAAGTAAATTTGCATGTGCCATTCTCTAAACCTTCAAGAAATAATCTATTTTGCATGCCCGAACCGCTCATGTGGTGATAGGGGGCTATTGGTATCTTCCATGCTAGGAGTGTTATCCTCGACATGTGTTTATTCACTGTCATTCACGATAAAGGGGCTGGTAATTGGAATGCCCAGTTCCACGCTTAAGTCGAAAACATAACTGTAAAACAAGGCTCCCCCGGATTGATGTTAGTATGGACGGTACCCGAGGATTCGGCTAGCCGTGGAGTGTGATTGATTGGTGGTGGGGGAGTTAAAACTTTACTTTTCTATTTGGGAACCGCCTATAGCATGAGTAGCATGGAAGATATTGAGAACTCTTGGTCATTGCATTGACAATGAAAGCATGCCACCCAAAATTATTATCTCTGTTTTCAAAGCCTGAACTCTGGCACCTCTGCAAATCAATGCTTCCCTCTGCGAAGGGCCTGTCTATTTATTTTCCTGTTGAGTCATCCTCTTCTTGTATAGGCACCAATTAGAGAGCAGCTCTGTCATTTTTATGCTTTGCTTTTGATTGATATTGAGTATGACTATGACTGGATCTTCGTTGCCATGAATTACAATGTTTAGTCACCCCTTGATCTTTGAAAGTGCTCTGCATTTATGTTTTGCGGTCTCAGAAAGAGCTAGCGAGATACCACCCATTGATATTGCTTCATGCTTGTTTTTATTGAAGTGTTGGTATTTGAAATTCATTATTATTTGCTCGTTAGCTGATTATGCCATTGATATTAGTTTACCGTGAGACCTTTGTGTCACTTGCTTATGTGGTTAACTTGTGATCTTGCTAAAATTCTGGTTATGAGTTAAACATAGTTGCAACAACAAGATCAAACAGAGTTTGTAAAAGTTTTTCTTTCTCTCTCAGTTTGTCAACTAAGTTGCTTGAGGACAAGCATGGTTTTAAGCTTGGGGGAATTGATACGTCTCCATCGTATCTACTTTTCCAAACTCTTTTGCCCTTGTTTTGGACTCTAATTTGCATGATTTGAATGGAACTAACCTGGAGTGACGCTGTTTTCAGCAGAATTGCCTTGGTGTTGTTTTTGTGCAGAAATGAAAGTTCTCAGAACGTCCTGAAAATTTACGGAGAATATTTCGGGAAAATATGAAAAATACCTGCGCATAGATCCACCAGAGGGGTGGGCTAGTGGGCCACAAGCCCTGTAGCCGCCACCCACTGGTGGCGGCTAGCAAGCTTGTGGGGCCCGCGTGGCTCTGCCTCCCCCAATCTCAGCTCTATAAAATCACTTTGGTCCCAGAAAAAATCAAGAGAGAAGATTTCGTCGCGTTTGCGATATGGAGGCGCCGCCACATCCCGTTCTTCATCTCGAGGGCAGATCTGGAGTCCGTTTTGGCTCCGAAGAGGGGAAATCGTCGCCATCGTCAGGCACGAATGTACCTGCGCAAAAACAAACAAACTTGCACCCAACGCTATAAAGGGGTTGTCAATCCCTTCACGATTATTTGCAAGGTTAGATCTGAAGGTGAAAAGTGCAACCAAGTAATCTTGTGGATCTGAAAATATGAGGTGAAGTAGACTCGGGGGCCATAGTGTTCACTAGAGGCTTATCTCGTGATAACATGTATTACGGTGGGTGAACGAATTACTGTCGAGCAATTGATAGAATCGCGCAAAGTCATGATGATATCTAATGCAATGATCATACATAGAGGCATCACGTCCGTGACAAGTAGACCGATACTTTCTGCATCTACTACTATTACTCCACACATCGACCGCTATCCAGCATGCATCTAGTGTATTGAGTTCATGACAAAAAGAGTAACGCCTTAAGCAAGATGACATGATGTAGAGGGATAGATTCATGCAATAGATATAACCCCCATCTTTTTACCCTTGATGGCAACAACACGATGCATGCCTCGCTACCACTTCTGTCACTAGGTGAGGACACCACACGATATGAACGCAAGACCAAGCACTTCTCCCATTGCAAGAATTATAGATCTAGTTGGCCAAACGAAACCCACATCTGGAAGATAATTACAAGGATACGAAATCATGCATATAAGAGATCAGAAGAGACTCAAATAATATTCATAGATAATCTAATCATAAATCCACAATTCACCGGATCTCGACAAACACACCGCAAAAGAAGCTTACATCGAATAGATCTCCATGAAGATCATGGGGAACTTTGTATAGAAGATCCAAGAGAGAGAAGAAGCCATCTAGCTACTAGTTATGGACCCGAAGGTCTGTGGTGAACTACTCATGCATCATCGGAGAGGCAATGGTGTTGATGAAGAAGCCCTCCGTGTCCGAAGCACCCTCTAGGAGGGCACCAGAACGGTCCCTAGATGGGATCTTGCGGAGACAGAAGCTTGCGGCGGCGGAAAATTATTTTCGTGGCTCTCTCTGGTGGTTCTCAATTTTTAGAGAATTTATAGGCGAAAGAAGTAGGGCAAAGGAGCCACGTGGGGTCCACAAGTCTGCTAGGCGCGCCCCCAGGCCGCGGCTAGGGGCCTTGTGACCTCCCCCGAGGTCCTTTGCCTTGGTTCTCAAGTCCCATGCGTATCTTCTGTTATGGAAAAAATCATCCCGCAGGTTTTATTCCGTTGGGACTCCGTTTAATATTCTTCTCTGAAAAAGGTCAAAAACACGGAAAAAACAGAAACTGGCACTTGGCACTGAGTTAATAGGTCATTCCTAAAAAAGATATCAAATAGCATATTTATGCATACAAAACATCCAAAGTTGACAAGATAATAGCATGGAACCATAAAAAATTATAGATACGTTGGAGACGTATCAGTCCATTATAAAATATATCAAGTATTTCATTTTTCTTGAGAGGGTGAACACGCAAAGCATTAAGTAGCTGGAGAAGCCTCCCCCAATCTTGCGGGAGACTCTTTTATTTGATCTACACAAAGTTAAACTTGTTTCTTATGGGCATGCAAATATTGTTCATAGAAGTAAAATATCATATCCTGGGGACTACACACACAACGAGGAGCAAGAGAATTAAACCATATCTTAGTATCACCCTTTAATGGGCACGGAAACAACTTAAGAATATAGTAATAACAAATTTTTCCTGATGAGTAAATAGGGTGGCTATATCATTCAATTTAGTAAGGTGTGCTAAAATAGTTTCAGATTCATAACCATGGAAAGGATCATATTCTACCAAAGTAATTAACTCAAGATCGATAGAGAATTCATAATCCTTACCAGTAACAAAGATAGATGAAGTAGCAAACTTGGGATCATATTGCATTCTAGCATTCAAAGATTTTTCCTTCCACTTGCATAGTAATTTCTTAAGATCATCTCTATCCTTACAAGCCAGAAAGTCCCTAGCTACTTCTCCTTCCGTAACATAACAGTTAAGTATATTAGGCAATTCATATCTAGGAGAGCTAGGTCTAGCAGGTGCATCATAGTGTTCAGTTTCAACAATTTCATCATATTCAGAAATATCATCAGTTTCAACATTCACTCTAGCAATTTGTTCATCAAGAAATTTACCAAGTGGCAAAATAGTATCAAGCAAGGTATCATCATAAGCATCATGCATAAGAGAAGTAGCATCATCAATTACTTGTGACATATTAGATTCAGTAGCAGGTGGTCGTGTTGCAAATTTACGCATTGTTGGAAATATGCCCTAGAGGCAATAATAAAATGGTTATTATTATATTTCTTGTTCATGATAATTGTCTATTATTCATGCTATAATTGTATTAACCGGAAACTGTAATACATGTGTGAATACATAGACCACAACATGTCCATAGTGAGCCACTAGTTGGCTAGCTTGTTGATCATTAGATGGTCATGGTTTCCTGATCATGGACATTGGATGTCATTGATAACGGGATCACATCATTAGGAGAATGATGTGATGGACAAGACCCAATCCTAAGCATAGCACAAGATCGTGTAGTTCGTCTGCTAATGCTTTTCTAATGTCAAGTATCATTTCCTTAGACCATGAGATTGTGCAACTCCCGGATACCGTAGAAGTGCTTTGGCTGTATCAAACGTCACAAGGTAACTGGGTGATTATAAAGGTGCACTACAGGTATTTCTGAAAGTGTCTGTTTGGTTGGTACGAATCTAGACTGAGATTTGTCACTCCGTGTGACGGAGGGATATCTCTGGGCCCACTCGGTAATGCATCACCATAATGAGCTCATTGTGACTAACAAGTTAGCCACAAGATGATGTGTTACAAGACGAGTAAAGAGACTTGTCGGTAACGAGATTGAACAAGGTATAGGGATACCGATGATCGAATCTCGGGAAAGTGTCATACCGGTAGACAAGGGAATTGCATACGGGATTAAGTGAATCCTTGACATCGTGGTTCATCTCATGAAATCATCGAGGAACATGTGGGAGCCAACATGGATATCCAGTCCCCACTGTTGGTTATTTGCCGGATAGATGTCTCAGTCATATCTGCAAGTTTCACGAACCTGTAGGGCCTACACACTTAAGGTTCGGTGATTCTACAGTTGTTATGGGAATCGTATATGTGGTTATAGAAGGTTGTTCGGAATCCCGGATGAGATCCCGGACATCATGAAGAGTTCCGGAATGGTCCAGAGGTAAAGATTTATATATGGGAAGTCATATTTTGGGTACCAGAAAAGTTTTGGCTTTTTCCGGTATTGTACCGGGAAGCTTCTACAGGGTTCCGGAAACTTCTGGAGGAGTCCGGAAGTCCACCAAGGGTTCCACCACGTCCCAAGGGTGTGCATGGGCTGAGGGGAGACGTCGTGTCCTTATTGGGCCAAGCACACAAGTCCCTCAAGGCCCAGGCAGTTGGGAAAGGTGGAAAGTCCACCTTTGTATGGAAGGGAAGGAAGGGGACTAGGATTCGACCTCCTCTCCCCTTGGATGCGTCCTAGGGCTTGGAGGGGCTGTTTGCCACGCCCCTCCACCTATATATAGAGAGGAGGGGGCTCCCCAAGAGCACACACGAAGCCCTTGGCGCCCCTCTCTCCCCTAGATCATTTTCTCCTCCGTTTGCGGTTTCAGTAGCGCTAGGCGTAGCCCTGCCGGGATAGCACCACCGCAACTGACACCGCGCCGTCGTGCTGCCGGAGTTCTCCCTCAACTTCTCCTCCCTCCTTGCTGGATCAAGAAGTAGGAGACGTCCCCGGGCTGTAGGTGTGTTGAACGCGGAGACACCGTACGTTCGGTGTTCAGATCGGATCTTTCGCGATTTGAATCGCCGCGAGTACGACTCCATCGACCACGTTCATAGTAACGCTTTCTCTATGCGATCTTCAACGGTATGAAGATGCTCTACCTCTTTTCTCGTTGATGGTTTTTCCATAGATAGATCCTTGTGTGACGTGGGATTTTTTTTTGAAATTACTACGTTCCCCAACAGTGGCATCCGAGCCAGGTTATATGCGTAGATTCTATGCATGAGTAGAACACAAAAGTTGTGGGCGCTGATTTGTAAATTGCTTGCCATTACTAGTCTTATCTTGATTCGGCGGCATGTGGGATGAAGCGGCCCGGACCGACTTTACATGTACTCTTACGTGAGACTGGTTCCACCGACCGACATGCACGGGTTGCATAAGGTGGCTAGCGGGTGTCTGTCTCTCCCACTTTAGTCGGATCAGATTTGATGAAGAGGGTCCTTATGAAGGGTAAATAGCATTCACATATCATTGTTATGGCTGTCACATAGGTAAGAAACGTTCTTGCTAGAAATCCTAACCAGCAACGTAAAACTTGCAACAACAATTAGAGGACGTCTAACTTGTTTTTTCATGGTATGCTATGTGATGTGATATGGCCAAAAGGATGTGATGTTACATATGTGGTGTATGAGATTGATCATGTTCTTGTAATAGGATTCACGACTTGCATGTCTATGAGTATGACAACCGGCATGAGCCATAGGAGTTGTCTTAATTTATTGTATGAGATGCAACGCCATGTGATTACTTTACTTTATTGCTAAACGTTAGCTATATTAGTAGAAGTAGTAGTTGGCATGACGACTTCACGGACACACAATGATGGAGATCATGAAGATGTAGATCATGGTGTCATGCGTGTGACAATGATGATCATGGTGCCCCGAAGATGGAGATCAAAGGAGCAAGATGGTATTGGTCATATCATGTCACTATATGATTGCATGTGATGTTTATCATGTTTCTCATCTTATTGCTTAGGACGACGGTAGCAAAGATAAGAAGATCCCTCATTAAAATTTCGAGATCAGTATTCCCCTAAGTTTGCACCATTGCGAAGGATCATTATCTCGAAGCACCATGTGATGATTGGGTGTGATAGATTCTAACGTTCGCATACAATGGGTGTAAGCTAGTTTACACACGCAAAACACTTAGGTTGACTCGACGGGCCTAGCATGTACATACATGGCCTCGAATACGGAAGACCGAAAGGTCAAACATGGAGATGCTCACCATTGATGACTAGTCTGTCTCATGTGATGATCGGACATGGGCTAGTCCACGTGGATCATGTATCACTTGGATGACTAGAGGGATGTCGATATAAGTGGGAGTTCATTAAATAATTTGATTAAATGAACTCAATTATCATGAACATAGTAAAAAGGTATTTACAAATTATGTTGTAACTTGCGCTATAGCTCTGCGGCTTTTGATATGTTCCTAGAGAAAACTTAGATGAAAGGTGATAGTAGCAATTATGCGGACTGGGTCCCTTAACAAAGGATTGTCCTCATTGCTGCACAGAAGGCTTATCTCTTTAATGCACCGCTCGGTGTGCTGAACCTCGAACATCGTCTGTAGATGTTGCGAACATCTGACATACACATTTTTTGATAACTACATGATAGTTCAGTGCATAATGCTTAAACGACTTAGAATTAAGGCGCTAAAGACGTTTCGAACATCGCGGGACATACGAGATGTTCCGAGAGATAAAATTGGGATTTCATGCTCGTGCCCTTGTTGAGAGGTATGAGACCTCCGACAAGATTTTTCGTCTACAAAGTAAGGGAGAAAAGCTCAATCGTTGACGTGTGCTCAGATTGTCTGAGTGCTACAATCGCTTGAAACAAGTGGTGATGACGAGTTGATGGATATACTTCTCGACCCTCTTTGGTTACCCCAAATGAAAGGTGGAGATGCAGTCAGCAGCAGATTTCCCTTACACGGGGACTATAAGGTTTATCGAACCAGGAGGACTCTGAGGATCAACAAGTAGGTGTCCACTGCTCTAGCGCTAGTAGAAGACGTGGACCTGCACACACAACAAATAACTTTCCTCCCAACGAGTTCAGACAGGTTATCAATCTCTTTGGCCTTGTAGTTTGCAAAGCGTCAAAACACCAGTGGGAATAGTGATAGTGATTGCAACGGAAAAGTAAATAAAAACAGTAAATGGTGGAGGTGTAAAAAATGGTGGTAATATGGACCAGAGTCCCATGATGTTCACTAGTGATGTCTCTCTCCCAAAAGATGATAAACAACTATGCTGGGTAAACAAATTACAGGTGGGCAATTGACAGAATTATAAACGCACCGCAATGCTAATCATGCTACTAGAAAGTTAGAGGCTCAAAAGTAGTGGGCAGTACGCAAAGACAAGTAGACCTTTTATCCATCAACATCTACTCTCTAATCATCCACCTTGAGATATCTATCCAGAACATCTCGCTGGTATTAAGTTGCGAGCCCCACCCAAAATGTAAACTAAAAGCTACGGACAACTACATTAATGAACTTTGCATAAGGTAAACAATCCTTGCAATCGTGGTCACAAGCACCTTGTTTTCTCCCTGGTGGTAACAACACATCCCCTAGTCTTATGTTTCTATCACTCAAGCTAGACATCAGGGGGCATGAACCCACAATCATGCATAACGCTCCCTCTTGGAGTTATAGTCTACTACTCGGCCAAAGCAATAAAAAGCAACGGAGAACATGCATGAATTACTCAAGAACATAATTTAAAAGGATATCCATATATATAACTCATCACAATCTGAACATAATCTCATAATTCATTGGATCCCAGCAAACCAAGCATAGCAACAACAGGTAAATTACATAGATGCCTTGATCATGTAGGACATCTCACAAGGGCTAAACATTGAAGCACAAGATTGGAGAGAAGACATCACATAGCTAATCGTCATGAACTCATGGTCCAAGGAGGACTACAAACGGCACGTCCGGGAAGCGTCCATGGTGTTGGAGAAGCCCCCGGAGGTCAATCCTCCCTCTGGCAGGGTGCTAAGAAGAGGTCTTCTGGCGCTCCCAATCTCGGAAGCGCTGCGGCGACGGAACGATGGAGAAATTCGCGATTCTGGATCTGTTGTAAGAGTTTTCGGTCGGAGAGGTAAATATAGGCCAAGGAGAGCACCAGAGGTGGTGGGACCCAGCCAGGCGGCCTGGCGGCGCGGACAGGAGGGGGCCCATGCAGAGTGGCCGCCTCGGCAGGGCCTGGCTCCCCTCTGGCCCACCTTATGTGCTCGTGAAGCTTCTGTCACACTGATTTTTATATATTTTTCTCGGGATTTTTGGGGCTTTGTAAATTGGGGTAGAAGTCCTGCAAAAAAGACATCAGCAGCCAGAAACTGGCACTGGGTGCACTGAGTTATTAGGTAATACGTCTCCAACATATCTATAATTTTTGATGGTTTCATGCTATTATCTTGTCAAACTTTGGACGTTTTGTATGCGTTTTATATCTTTTTTGGGAATAACTTATTAACTCAGTGCCAAGTGCCAGTTCCTGTTTTTTCCATGTTTTTGACTCTTTTCAGAGGAGAATTTTAAATGGAGTCCAAACGGGATAAAATATGCGGAATGATTTTTTCCATAACTGAAGACACACGGGAGACTTAAGAACCAAGGCAGGGACCTCGGAGGAGGTCACAAGCCCACCAGGCCCGGCCTAGGGGGGGGCCTAGCAGGCTTGTCAGCTCCCCGTGGCTCCCCTGCCCTAGGTTTTCCGCCTATATATTCCCTAAAATCCCAGAAAAAAATCATGAGATCATCGAAAATACTTTTCCGCTGCCGCAAGCTTGTGTCTCTGTAAGATACCATCTGGGGCACGTTCTGGTGCCCTGCCAAGACATCAGCAGCCAAAAACTGGCACTGGGTGCACTGAGTTAGTATGTAATACGTCTCCAACATATCTATATTTTTTGATGGTTTCATGCTATTATCTTGTCAAACTTTGGACGTTTTGTATGGCTTTTATATATTTTTTGGGACTAACTTATTAACTCAATGCCAAGTGCCAGTTCGTGTTTTTTCCATGTTTTTGACCCCTTTCAGAGGAGATTTTGAAACGGAGTCCAAACGGAAGAAAATCCCCGAAAAGATTTTTTTTGGAACGGAAGAAGATTGGAGAACTTGGGAGGCAAGGCAGGGGAGCCCCAGGGGCCCCACAAGCCCCCACCCCGCGGCCAGGGGGGCGCCATCGAGGCTTGTGGGCCCCCTGGAGGTCCCCTGACCTAGGTATTTCGCCTATATAATCCCAAAAATTCCAGAAAAAATCAGGAGATTATCGAAAGTACTTTTCCGCTACCGCACTCTTCTTTCTCCGCAAGATCCCATCTGGGGCATGTTCTGGTGCCCTGTCGGAGGGGAGATCGGATATGGAGGGCTTCTTCATCAACACCATGACCTCTCCGATGATGCGTGAGTAGTTCACCATAGACCTACGGGTCCATAGCTAGTAACTAGATGGCTTCTTCTCTCTCTTGGATCTTCAATACAAAGTTCTGCATGATCTTCATGGAGATCAATCCGATGTAATCTTCTTTTGCGGTGTGTTTGTCGAGATCCGATGAATTGTGGATTTATGATCATATTATCTATGAATCTTATTTGAGTTTCTTCTGATCTCTCTTATGCATGATTTCATATCCTTGTAATCCTCTTTGAGTTGTGGGTTTTGTCTAGCCAGCTTGATCTATGATTCTTGCAATGGGAGAAGTGCTTGGTTTTAGGTTCATACCGTGCGGTGACCTCACCAAGTGACAGAAGGGGTAGCGAGGCACGTATCGTGTTGTTGCCATCAAGGGTAAACAGATGGGGTTTTCATCATTGGTTTGAGATTATCCCTCTACATCATGTCATCTTGCTTAAAGAGTTACTCTGTTCGTCATGAACTCAATACACTAGATGCATGCTGGATAACGGTCGATGTGTGGAGTAATAGTAGTAGATGCAAAAAGTATCGGTCTACTTGTCTCGGACGTGATGCCTATATGGACGATCATTGCCTTAGATATCATCATGACTTTGCGCGGTTCTATCAATTGCTTGACAGTAATTTTTTCACCCACCGTAATACTTGCTATTTTGAGAGAAGCCTCTAGTGAACACTATGGCCCCCGGGTCTAATCCACACTATATTTTCAGCCTTCGTTGCACTTTCCGCCTTCAGATCTCAATTTGCAATCAATCTTAAAGGGATTGACAACCCCTTTATAGCGTTGGGTGCAAGCTCTTTTGTGTTTGCGCAGGTACTCTCGACTTGACGAGATTCTCCTACTGGATTGATACCTTGGTTCTCAACTGAGGGAAATACTTACTGCTCCTGTGCTGCATCACCCTTTCCTCTTCAAGGGAAAAACCAACGCAAGCAAGTCTCCGTCAAAGTGTCAAATTCTGGCACTGTTGTTTGAGAAGTAGCAGTACGTTAGTCCAAATATGTGTAAAAAGGTATGAAAGTTCACAAAACATATAACAATGTCACCCAAAAGATCATGTAACAAACATAAGTTATAGATACGTTTGGGACGTATCAACATCCCCAAGCTTAATTCTCGCTTGTCCTCGAGTAGGTAAATGATAACACACAATTTTTGTGGTGACATACTAACACACATATAATAACTTCAAAGTAAAGCAAGTAAGATATGCAATTCAAGTCAAGACAATAACAAGAAAGATTCTATATTTAGTATTGAAAATAACATAGCAAGAACAGAAAGGTGCAAGAGGTCTCGCTGTCCGTGACTCGAATGTCTCCAAATGGTGTTTGCGTGCAAGAAGTGGGAGATGGGTTTAGAGAATAAAAAATTATTATAAACTTTAATTGAGAACTCAATCTACTAAACTTCACACTTGGTCTCCTTCGGAATCTTATTTTGACTCATCCCCATACCACTAGTCAGGCACAAGTCAAAATGATCCTCTCCCTTTCGACTTTGAGCACTCATGCAATGAATGAGCGCAAGCAAGATATGTTGTCACGTAGGATGGCAAAGAGAATAATGTTGGGGAAGGAAGACAAAAAAGGTGTGAAAGTCTCACATCAATGAGGACAACCATAGACGAGAGAATGGCAAATGATAGATATGATGCGAGGAGTAGGGATTGCCATGCAAAGGATGCACATATGAGCTAAGCTAAGGTCTCCAATGGAACTTGTGGGGGGTGCATCCAACTTGCTTGCTCATGAAGACCTAGAGCTCATTTGAGGAGGGTCATCATTGGAATATACAAGCCAAGTTCTATAGTGTAAGGGTCCCCACATAGTTATGCATGAATGATAATCTCTACAGAGTACAAATATAACAGTGGAGTACGAGTGTGGATCTTTCAAAAGGAATAGTAGTTTTGCCCCCTTCTCTCTTTTTATTTCTTGATTTCTTTTTCTTTATTTTTTATTTTTGGTTGCCTCTTTGGCTCTTTCTATTTATCTCTCATTTGTCCTCTTTGGGATCTTTTCATGTGTCCTCTTTTGGGATCTTTTAATTTGTACTCTTTGGGATCTTTTCCTCACTTAAGGGCAACACTCTATGTTTTACAAGAATGAAAATAAGATCTTAACACTTTATAAGAAGTACTCATCATAAAGACAAATGAAAACTATCATGATGTATGCAAATGTATGCCTCTACGAGTGTAGAAGGATATGCAATGATACTAGCGCGTCATGTAGCAATAATAAGGGCAAGGCCCAACTAGCACGCGGCTTCTCGATCAAGCAAAAGCACGTATGACATGAAGATCAAGTCATGAGATGGTGGATGTTGCATGGCAATGTATCTCGGAAAGGCTATGGAAATGCCTTAATAGGTAGGTATGGTGGATGTTTTGAAGAATGATATAATGAGGCTTATGATGACAGAGCGTATCATGCCAAGGGTTTGGATGCACCGGCGAAGTTTGCACCAACTCTCAAGATGAGAAAGGGCAATGCACGGTCCCGAAGAGGCTAGCAAAATATGGCTGGTGGAAGTGCCAACAATCGAATGCTCACATTAGTCCGAAGAACTCATGCACTTATTTTTGGTAACTCTCTATCTAGTCAGGAGATTCACAAAGAGACAAGTACCTCAAGGAGGGGTGTTTGTGGGTTTGGTTATCCTTGCGCATCCTCGACCCATGATAACGTGAGGGAACTCTATATATTCCAACCCCTCCAGTGGTTAGCGATCCATCTAGTAGCTAGAGTTCTCAACTATTTTTTATTTTTTTGAAAATACACATGGATTTCCCAAAATACGACACCTATCACTAATAGGATCAAGATCTTGACACCAATAGTCCAATCATTACTCAAATCAATACCTCAAAACTATTGCAAGTTACTACTATACTTAAATAGCAACCTCAGTTACCTACTCATGCAAGACACACAACTCAGTGCAACAAGCCAACTATCTAAATAAGATAAGCATGATAACTCAAGAGAGTTCCGAAAGCAACCTAAATAAAAGATCTTGAAAAGATAAAGCATGAAAAATAAGAGCTAAGCATGACAACAACTATGAAAAGATAACGAACACAAGAAAAGATACGCATGAAAATCTATGTTGTGTTCTAGGGTGGAGTGGAGCGTGTTTCTCTACCAAACAAAGAAGGCTAGGTTCCAAATTGTTATTCACAGTAATAAAAACTAAAACAAACTAAAAGGTAAAGAGCGGGACGCTCCAAGCATAGCACATAACATTTCCAGTGATAAAAATATAGCATGAACAAGGACGAACTGATGATTGTTGATGGAGAAGGGGATGCACGGGGGCATACCCAAGCTTAGATGCTTGAGTCTCCTTGAATATTTCTTGGGGATGCATGGGTAAATCACCAAGATTGAGCGCTTGACACTCCTGGATCATCTTTCAGCATCTTCCATCGCATACTTGAAAACTCACTTCACACGAAACTCATCATAAGCTAATTAGAGTGGTTAGTGCCCATAGAAATAATAATTTATTATCTACTGGAAATAAATATTTTCATGAAGAGCGAATGTTTCTCAAGATTTCCAAAAGGTTTTTGCAAAGGAAAAGCAAGCTTAAGATTTGCAAAACAATGAAAATGCAAAACAGGGCAGAGTCTGGGAAAAACATAACAACAGGTAGTAAATAATTTTTTCGGGGCACTTCTGCAACTCAAATCAAAAAACTTAGAATAGATGCCAGATATACAATTACATACAACATACTTTCAAAACAATTCATATCAAAAACATGATCTGGTGATTTTTGGTGAATTTTTCCGTCAAGCAGACATAATCTATTTCTGGACAACATGTCACAACTTTTGAACTTTCTTGCAATCGGAGGCTAAAACTTGGCACAAAGTTTGAAAATAAAGATACAATGATGTTGCTACGATAGTAACAAGCATCAATACCACTAAAACTGAAAGTTAAAAACAAATTGGGTTGTCTCCCAACAAGCGGTTTCTTTTATGCCTTTGAGCTAGGCATGATGCAAAAAGATCAAGTTGTATCAATTGAACCATCACAAAGATCATCAAAAAGTTCTTCAATAGTACAACTAATCTTAAGAGGACTCTCAAAGAGAGGCGTAGTTGCAACACTTCTAGGAACAAAAGAAAAGGTAGTAGGACCAATTGGAATTTCATTTCTAATTCTATTTAAGAGAGGTATATCTTCCAAGGTCTTCACAGTTTCAACACCCTTAGCAATAGGTATACTCGTTTTGGGTTGAGGAACCTTGGGTACTGAACAAAATTAGGTTCCTTACTTGCGGGGGTTTCTACCTTTTTAGTCTTGATGGAGGATACAGTAGTTCCTAAAGTTCCAGTCATATTCTCGATCTTATCAATCCTAGAATGATCCACATCATGGGATTTAAGGGTCTCCAAAGTTTTGTAAATTTTGTGCATGGAGCTATCAAGCCCATTTAGTTTCCTTGAATCCTGTGATCTACTTCATTTATTTTACCCATGCTTGGCATCTCTAGCTCTATATTCTCAAGTTTACTCATAATGTGAGCTAAAGTGATATCATCCTTTATGTCCACAATAGGTGGGATTCCGATAAGAGTTTCCATAATGTTAAGAGCCTCCCAAACGGGAGCTTCCAAGAAATTCCCACCTATTGCTGTGTCTAGAACAAACCTATTCCAAGAAGTAATACCAACATAAAAAATACTAAGCAAAATAGTGGTGGATTTCTTCTTGGTGCCACTATCTTGAGAATCTTTAATTCTATACCAAGCATCTTTCAAACTTTCTCCAACCCTTTGTTTGAAGGTAAGAATCTCTCCTTCAGGTGCAACACCAAAGGCAAAGGACTTAGACATATTGACTAAACAAAGCAAAGTAACTACTGTTTTTTTGTAGTTTTTGGTATAAGACTCTAAAGCAAAAACTAGAAAGCAAACTAACAAGATTAAGAAGCAAAGGTAAAAGATAGCATGCAACTCCCGTATCTTGAAGACTGGAGTCCACGGCAACGGCGCCAGAAATTTCCTTGATGACGAGTTGATGGATATACTTCTCGCCCCTTGTTGGTTACCCCAAGTGGAAGGTGCAGATGTAGTCACAAACATATTTCCCTTACACGGGGACTGTAAGGTTTATCGAACAAGGAGGACTCCGAGGATCAACAAGTAGGTGTCCGCAGCTCTGGCGCTAGCAGAAGATGTGGACCTCCACACACAACAAATAACTATGCTCCCAACGAGTTTAGAGGGGTCGTCAATCTCTCCGGCCTTGTAGTTTGCAAAGGATCAAAACACCAGTGGGAATAGTGATAGTGATTGCAACGAAAAGTAAATAAAAAACAGTAAATGGTGGAGGTGTAAACAATGGTGGTAATATGGACCAGAGTCCCATGATGTTCAATAGTGAAGTATCTCCCCCAAAAGACGATAAAGAACTATGCTGGGTAAACAAATTATAGCTGGGCAATTGACATAATTATAAACGCACCGCAATGCTAATCATGCTACTAGAAAGTTAGAGTCTCAAAAGTAATGGGCAGTACACCAAGACAAGTAGACCGTTTATCATCAACATCTACTCTCTAATCACCCACCTTGAGATATCTATCCAGAACATCTCGCTAGTATTAAGTTGTGAGCCCCACCCAAAGTGTAAACCCAAAGCAGCAGACAACTTCATTAACGAACTTTGCGGAAGGTAAAGAATCCTTCCAACCGTGGTCACAAGCACCGTTGTTTTCTACCTGGTGGCAACAACACATCCCCTAGTCTCATGTTTCTGTTACTCAAGCTAGACATCAGGGGGAATGAACCCACAATCATGTATAACGCTCCCTCTTGGAGTAACAGTCTACTACTCGACCAAAGCAATAAAAAGCAATGGAGAACATGCATGAATTACTCAAGAACATAATATAAAAGGATAACCAAATATATAACTCATCACAATCTGAACATAATCTCATAATCCATCGGATCCCAGCAAACCAAGCATAGCAACAACTTGTAAATTACATAGATACCTTGATCATGTAGGGCAACTCACAAGGGCTAAACATTGAAGCACAAGATTGGAGAGAAGACATCACATAGCTACTGGTCATGGACTCATGGTCCAAGGAGGACCCCTCACGGCATGTCCGGGAAGCGTCCATGGTGGTGGAGAAGCTCCCGAAGGTCAATTATCCCTCCGGCAGGGTGCTGGGAAGAGGTCTTCTGGTGCTCCGGATCTCGGAAGCTCTGCGGCAACGAAACAATGGAGAAACTCGCGATTCTGGATCTGTTGTAAGGGTTTTTGGTTGGAGAGGTAAATATAGGCCGAAGGAGGGCACCAGAGGGGGTGGGACCCACCTAGGCGGCCTGGTGGCGTGGCCAGGAGGGGGGACGCGCAGGGTAGCCCCCTGGGCACGGCCTGGATCCTCTCTGGCCCACCTTTGGTGCTCGTGAAGCTTCCGCCACGCTGATTTTTATATATTTTCTCGGGATTTTTGGGGCTCTGTAAATTGGGGTAGAAGTCCCTGCAAAAAAGACATCAGCTGACAGATGCTGGCACTGGGTGCACTGAGTTGGTAGGTTAGTCGAAATATGTGTAAAAAGGTATGAAAGTGTAGCAAAACATATAATAATGTCACCCAAAAGATCATGGAATAAAGAGAAATTATAGATACGTTTGGGGTGTATCAAGTGGGAGTTAATATTCTAGAGGAGATGGTGATAGTTCTCAAGAATCACTGCCACCAAGCTACTAGAGCTTCGTGATGAACTATAACATATCAGGGATAGATATGATGATCCTTGAGCTATTCGCGATGTTTGACACCGCGAAAGTAGAAATCGAAAAGGAGCATCAATTGTTGATGGTTAGTAAAACCACTAATTTAAAGAAGGGCAAGGACAAGAAGGGATACTTCATGAAATGGCAAACCAAATGCTGCTCTAGTGAAGAGAGACCCAGGGTTGAACCCAAACCCGAGACTAAGTGCTTCCGTAATGAGGGGAACTATCACTCAAGAGGAGCTACCCTAGATACTTGGTAGATGAGAAGGTTGGCAAAGTCGACAAAAGTATATTGGATATACATGATATTGATGTATACTTTACTAGTACTCCTAGTAGCACCAGGTTATTAGATACCGGTTCAGTTGTTAAGTGTTAGTAACTCGAAATAAAAGCTACGGAATAAATGGAGACTAGCTAAAGGCGAGGTGATGATGTGTGTTGGAGCTGTTTCCAAGGTTGATGTGATCAAACATCGCACGCTCCCTCTACCATCGGGATTAGTATTAAACCTAAATAATTGTTATTTGGTGTTTGCGTTGAGCATGATCGTGATTGGATTATGTTTATTGCAATACAATTATTCATTTAAAGAGAATAATGGTTATACTGGTTACTTGAATAATACCTTCAATGGTATTGCACCTAAAATGAATGGTTTATTGAATCTCGATCGTAGTGATACACATGTTCATAATATGGATGCCAAAAGATATAAAAGGAGTAATGATAGTACCACTTACTTGTGGCACTGCCATTTGAGTCATATTGGTATAAAGCTCATGAAGAACCTCCATGCTGATGGATCTTTGTACTCACTCATTTTTGAAATGTTTGAGACATGCAAACCATGCCTATTGGTATAAATGCATGAAGAAACTCCATGCAAATGGATTGTTTTGGACTCACTTGATTTTGAATCACTTGAGACATGCAACTCATACCACTCGGGCAAGATGACTGAAGGCCTAGTTTTCCAATGAGATGGAACAAGAAAGTAACTTGTTCGAGGTAATACATTTTGATGTGTGAAGTCCAATGAGTGCTAAAGGCACACAGTGGATATCATTATGTTCTTACTTCACAGATGATTTGAGTAGATACTAGTGTGTTTACTTGATGAAACACATGTTGGGGAACGTCGCATGGGAAACAAAAATTTTCCTACGCGCACGAAGACCTATCATGGTGATGTCCATCTACGAGAGGGGATGAGTGATCTACGTACCCTTGTAGATCGTACAGCAGAAGCGATTAGAGATCGTGGTTGATGTAGTGGAACGTCCTCACGTCCCTCGATCCGCCCCGCGAACAATCCCGCGATCAGTCCCACGATCTAGTACCGAACGGACGGCACCTCCGCGTTCAGCACACGTACAGCTCGACGATGATCTCGGCCTTCTTGATCCAGCAAGAGAGACGGAGAGGTAGAAGAGTTCTCCGGCAGCGTGACGGCGCTCCGGAGGTTGGTGATGATCTTGTCTCAGCAGGGCTCCGCCCGAGCTCCGCGGAAACACGATCTAGAGGAAAAACTATGGAGGTATGTGGTCGGGCAGCCGTGAGAAAGTCGTCTCAAATCTGCCCTAAAAGCCCCATATATATAGGAGGAGGGAGGGGGACCTTGCCTTGGGGTCCAAGGGAACCCCAAGGGGTCGGCCGAGCCAGGGGGGAGGACTCTCCCCCCCCAAACCGAGTCCTACTTGGTTTGGTGGGAGGGAGTCCTTCCCCCTTCCCACTTCTTCCTCTTTTTTTTTTCTTCCTTTGATTTTTCTTCCTTGGCGCATAGGATTTGGTGGGCGGTCCCACCAGCCCACTAAGGGCTGGTGTGACCCCCACAAATACCTATGGGCTTCCCCGGAGTGGGTTGCCCCCCTCCGGTGAACTCCCGGAACCCATTCGTCATTCCCGGTACATTCCCGGCAACTCCGAAAACCTTCCGGTAATCAAATGAGGTCATCCTATATATCAATCTTCGTTTCTGGACCATTCTGGAAACCCTCGTGACGTCCGTGATCTCATCCGGGACTCCGAACAACATTCGGTAACCAACCATATAACTCAAATACGCATAAAACAACGTCGAACCTTAAGTGTGCAGACCCTGCGGGTTCGAGAACTATGTAGACATGACCCGAGAGACTCCTCGGTCAATATCCAATAGCGGGACCTGGATGCCCATATTGGATCCTACATATTCTACGAAGATCTTATCGTTTGAACCTCAGTGCCAAGGATTCGTATAATCCCGTATGTCATTCCCTTTGTCCTTCGGTATGTTACTTGCCCGAGATTCGATCGTCAGTATCCGCATACCTATTTCAATCTCGTTTACCGGCAAGTCTCTTTACTCGTTCTGTAATACAAGATCCCGTAACTTACACTAAGTTACATTGCTTGCAAGGCTTGTGTGTGATGTTGTATTACCGAGTGGGCCCCGAGATACCTCTCCGTCACACGGAGTGACAAATCCCAGTCTTGATCCATACTAACTCAACTAACACCTTCAGAGATACCTGTAGAGCATCTTTATAGTCACCCAGTTACGTTGCGACGTTTGATACACACAAAGCATTCCTCCGGTGTCAGTGAGTTATATGATCTCATGGTCATAGAAATAAATACTTGACACGCAGAAAACAGTAGCAACAAAATGACACGATCAACATGCTACGTCTATTAGTTTGGGTCTAGTCCATCACGTGATTCTCCCAATGACGTGATCCAGTTATCAAGCAACAACACCTTGTTCATAATCAGAAGACACTGACTATCATCGATCAACTGGCTAGCCAACTAGAGGCATGCTAGGGACGGTGTTTTGTCTATGTATCCACACATGTAAATGAGTCTTCATTCAATACAATTATAGCATGGATAATAAACTATTATCTTGATACAGGAATTATAATAATAACTATACATTTATTATTGCCTCTAGGGCATAATTCCAACAGTCTCCCACTTGCACTAGAGTCAATAATCTAGCCCTCACATCACCATGTGAATTACATTGTAATAAATCTAACACCCATACAGTTCTGGTGTCGATCATGTTTTGGCCGTGGAAGAGGCTTAGTCAGCGGGTCTGCTACATTCAGATCCGTGTGCACTTTGCATATATTTACATCCTCCTCCTCGACGTAGTCGCGGATGAGGTTGAAGCGTCGTTTGATGTGTCTGGTCTTCTTGTGAAACCTTGGTTCCTTTGCTAAGGCAATGGCACCAGTGTTGTCACAGAACAAGGTTATTGGATCCAGTGCACTTGGCACCACTCCAAGATCCGTCATGAACTGCTTCATCCAGACACCCTCCTTAGCCGCCTCCGAGGCAGCCATGTATTCCGCTTCACATGTAGAATCTGCTACGACGCTTTGCTTGGAACTGCACCAGCTTACTGCACCCCCATTAAGAATAAATACGTATCCGGTTTGCGACTTAGAGTCGTCTGGATCTTTGTCAAAGCTTGCATCGACGTAACCTTTTACGGCGAGTTCTTCGTCACCTCCATACACGAGAAACATCTCCTTAGTCCTTTTCAAGTACTTTAGGATATTCTTGACCGCTGTCCAGTGATCCACTCCTGGATTACTCTGGAACCTGCCTGCCATACTTATGGCCAGGCTAACATCCGGTCTAGTGCACAGCATCGCATACATGATAGAGCCTATGGCTGAAGCATAGGGGACGGAGCGCATATGCTCTCTATCTTCATCAGTTGCTGGGCACTGAGTCTTACTCAATCTCGTACCTTGTAACACTGGTAATATTAGGAACGCCACAGAGCTCCCACTCACTTTCTTGTAAATACAAGATTCTCCAACCACTTGTATAAACCCAAATGCTTTGATCACCTCATCAAAGCGTTTGTTCCAACTCCGAGATGCTTGCACCAGTCCATAAATGGATCGCTGGAGCTTGCACACTTTGTCAGCATTTTTAGGATCAACAAAACCTTCGGGTTGCATCATATACAACTCTTCCTTAAGGAAACCGTTAAGGAACGCCGTTTTGACATCCATCTGCCAAATTTCATAATCGAAAAATGCAGCTATTGCTAACATGATTCTGACGGACTTAAGCATCGCTACGGGAGAGAAAGTCTCATCGTAGTCAATTCCTGGAACTTGCGAAAAACCCTTTGCCACAAGTCGAGCTTTATAAACGGTCACATTACCGTCAGCGTCCGTCTTCTTCTTAAAGATCCATTTGTTCCGAATAGCCTTGCGGCCCTCAGGTAGTATCTCCAAAGTCCATACTTTGTTCTCATACATGGATCCTATCTCGGATTTCATGGCTTCTAGCCATTTGTTGGAATCTGGGCCCACCATTGCTTCTTCATAATTTGCAGGTTCATTGTTGTCTAACAACATGATTGTCAAGACGGGATTACCGTACCACTCTGGAGCAGCGCGTGATCTCGTCGACCTGCGTGGTTCAACAGAAACTTGAACTGGAGTTTCATGATCATCATCATTAACTTCCTCCTCAACCGGCGTCGCAATCACAGGGGTTTCCCCTTGCCCTGCGCCACCATCCAGAGGGATGAGAGGTTCGACAACCTCGTCAAGTTCAATCTTCCTCCCACTCAATTCTCTCGAGAGAAACTCCTTCTCGAGAAAAGTTCCGTTCTTAGCAACAAACACTTTGCCCTCGGATTTGAGATAGAAGGTGTACCCAACTGTCTCTTTTGGGTAGCCTATGAAGACGCACTTTTCCGCTTTGGGTTCCAGCTTTTCAGGCTGAAGCTTTTTGACATAAGCATCACATCCCCAAACTTTAAGAAACGACAACTTTGGCCTTTTGCCATACCACAGTTCGTATGGTGTCGTCTCAACGGATTTCGATGGTGCCCTATTTAAAGTGAATGCAGCTGTTTCTAATGCATAACACCAAAACGATAACGGCAAATCAGTAAGAGACATCATAGATCGCACCATTTCTAATAAAGTACGATTACGACGTTCGGACACACCATTACGCTGTGGTGTTCCAGGCGGTCTTAACTGCGAAACAATTCCACATTGTCTTAAGTGAGTACCAAACTCGAAACTCAGATATTCACCCCCACGATCAGACCGTAGGAACTTGATCTTCTTGTTACGATGATTTTCTACTTCACTCTGAAATTGCTTGAACTTTTCAAATGTTTCAGACTTGTGTTTCATTAAGTAGACATAACCATATCTACTCAAATCGTCAGTGAAGGTGAGAAAATAACGATATCCGCCGCGTGCCTCCACGCTCATCGGACCACACACATCGGTATGTATGATTTCCAACAAGTCACTTGCACGCTCCATTGTTCCGGAGAACGGAGTTTTAGTCATCTTGCCCATGAGGCATGGTTCGCACGTGTCAAGTGAATCAAAGTCAAGTGACTCCAAAAGTCCATCAGCATGGAGTTTCTTCATGCGCTTTACACCAATATGACCCAAGCGGCAGTGCCACAAAAATATGGCGCTATCATTGTTTACTCTAACTCTTTTGGTCTCAATGTTATGTATATGCGTATCGCTATCGAGATTCAATATGAACAATCCTCTCACATTCGGTGCATGACCATAAAAGATGTTACTCATAGAAATAGAACAACCATTATTCTCAGACTTAAAAGAGTAACCGTCTCGCAATAAACAAGATCCAGATATAATGTTCATGCTCAACGCAGGCACTAAATAACAATGATTTAAGTTCATCACTAATCCCGATGGTAGTTGAAGTGACACGGTGCCGACGGCGATTGCATCAACCTTGGAACCGTTTCCTACGCGCATCGTCACTTCGTCTTTCGCCAGCCTCCGTCTATTCCGCAGTTCCTGCTTCGAGTTGCAAATGTGAGCAACAGAACCGGTATCGAATACCCAGGCACTACTACGAGAGCTGGTTAAGTACACATCAATAACATGTATGTCAAATATACCTGATTTTTCTTTGCCCGCCTTCTTATCTGCCAGATACTTGGGGCAATTGCGCTTCCAGTGACCCATACCCTTGCAATAGAAGCACTCCGTTTCAGGCTTAGGTCCAGCCTTGGGTTTCTTCGGCGGATTGGCAACGGGCTTGCCGCTCTTCTTCGAATTGCCCTTCTTGCCTTTGTCGTTTCTCTTGAAACTAGTGGTCTTGCTCACCATCAACACTTGATGTTCTTTACGGAGTTCAGACTCTGCGACTTTCAGCATCGCAAACAACTCGCCGGGAGACTTGTTCATCCCTTGCATGTTGTAGTTCAACACAAAGCTTTTATAGCTTGGCGGCAGTGATTGGAGGATTCTGTCAGTGATAGCTTCTTGCGGGAGTTCAATCCCCAGTTCAGCTAGTCGTTTGAGTACCCAGACATTTTGAGCACATGTTCACTGACAGACGAGTTTTCCTCCATCTTGCAAGCATAGAATTTATCGGAGGTCTCATACCTCTCGATCCGGGCGTTCTTCTGAAAGATGAACTTCAACTCCTGGAACATCTCAAATGCTCCATGACGCTCAAAGCGACGTTGAAGTCCCGGTTCTAAGCCATACAAGACTGCACATTGAACTATTGAGTAGTCCTCCTTACGCGCTAACGAAGCGTTCTTAACATCCTGATCAGCCGTAGCGGGTGGTTCATCTCCTAGCGCAGCATTAAGGACATAATCCTTCTTTCCAGCTTGTAAGATTAGCTTAAGATTACGAGCCCAGTCTACAAAGTTGCTTCCATCATCTTTCAACTTAGCTTTCTCTAGGAACGTATTAAAATTGAGGATGACACTTGCGTGAGCCATGATCTACAACACAAATATATTCAAAGTGGACTTAGACTATGTTCAAGATAATTAGAGTTAAACTTAATCAAATTACATGCTAAACTCCCACTCAAAAAGTACATCTCTCTAGTCATTTGAGTGGTTCATGATCCACCTACACTATCCCAAGTCCGATCATCACGTGAGTCGGGAGTAGTTTCAGTGGTAAGCATCCCTATGCTAATCATATCATCTATATGATTCATGATCGACCTTTCGGTCTCATGTGTTCCGAGGCCATGCCCGCACATGCTAGGCTCGTCAAGCTTAACCCGAGTGTTCCGCGTGCGCAACTGTTTTGCACCCGTTGTATGTGAACGTTGAGTCTATCACACCCGATCATCACGTGGTGTCTCGAAACGACGAACTGTAGCAACGGTGCACAGTCGGGGAGAACACAATTTCGTCTTGAAATTTGAGTGAGAGATCACCTCATAATGCTACCGTCGTTCTAAGCAAAATAAGGTGCATAAAAGGATTAACATCACATGCAATTCATAAGTGACATGATATGGCCATCATCACGTGCTTCTTGATCTCCATCACCAAAGCACCGGCACGATCTTCTTGTCACCGGCGCCACACCATGATCTCCATCAACGTGTCGCCATCGGGGTTGTCGTGCTACTTATGCTATCACTACTAAAGCTACATCCTAGCAAAATAGTAAACGCATCTGCAAGCACATATGTTAGTATAAAGACAACCCTATGGCTCCTGCCGGTTGCCGTACCATCGACGTGCAAGTCGATATTTCTATTACAACATGATCATCTCATACATCCAATATATCACATCACATCATTGGCCATATCACATCACAATCATACCCTGCAAAAACAAGTTAGACGTCCTCTAATTTTGTTGTTGCATGTTTTACGTGGTGACCAAGGGTATCTAGTAGGATCGCATCTTACTTACGCAAACACCACAACGGAGATATATGAGTTGCTATTTAACCTCATCAAGGACCTCCTCGGTCAAATCCGATTCAACTAAAGTTGGAGAAACCGTCACTTGCCAGTCATCTTTGAGCAAAGGGGGTTACTCGTAACGATGAAACTAGTCTCTCGTAAGCGTACGAGTAATGTCGGTCCAAGCCGCTTCAACCCAACAATACCGCGGAATCAAGAAAAGACTAAGGAGGGCAGCAAAACGCACATCACCGCCCACAAAACCTTTTGTGTTCTACTCGAGAAGACATCTACGCATGAACCTAGCTCTGATACCACTGTTGGGGAACGTCGCATGGGAAACAAAAATTTTCCTACGCGCACGAAGACCTATCATGGTGATGTCCATCTACGAGAGGGGATGAGTGATCTACGTACCCTTGTAGATCGTACAGCAGAAGCGATTAGAGATCGCGGTTGATGTAGTGGAACGTCCTCACGTCCCTCGATCCGCCCCGCGAACAATCCCGCGATCAGTCCCACGATCTAGTACCGAACGGACGGCACCTCCGCGTTCAGCACACGTACAGCTCGACGATGATCTCGGCCTTCTTGATCCAGCAAGAGAGACGGAGAGGTAGAAGAGTTCTCCGGCAGCGTGACGGCGCTCCGAAGGTTGGTCATGATCTTGTCTCAGCAGGGCTCCGCCCGAGCTCCGCGGAAACACGATCTAGAGGAAAAACTATGGAGGTATGTGGTCGGGCAGCCGTGAGAAAGTCGTCTCAAATCTGCCCTAAAAGCCCCATATATATAGGAGGAGGGAGGGGGACCTTGCCTTGGGGTCCAAGGGAACCCCAAGGGGTCGGCCGAGCCAGGGGGGAGGACTCTCCCCCCCCAAACCGAGTCCTACTTGGTTTGGTGGGAGGGAGTCCTTCCCCCTTCCCACTTCTTCCTCTTTTTTTTTTCTTCCTTTGATTTTTCTTCCTTGGCGCATAGGATTTGGTGGGCTGTCCCACCAGTCCACTAAGGGCTGGTGTGACCCCCACAAATACCTATGGGCTTCCCCGGAGTGGGTTGCCCCCCTCCGGTGAACTCCCGGAACCCATTCGTCATTCCCGGTACATTCCCGGCAACTCCGAAACCTTCCGGTAATCAAATGAGGTCATCCTATATATCAATCTTCGTTTCCGGACCATTCCGGAAACCCTCGTGACGTCCGTGATCTCATCCGGGACTCCGAACAACATTCGGTAACCAACCATATAACTCAAATACGCATAAAACAACGTCGAACCTTAAGTGTGCAGACCCTGCGGGTTCGAGAACTATGTAGACATGACCCGAGAGACTCCTCGGTCAATATCCAATAGCGGGACCTGGATGCCCATATTGGATCCTACATATTCTACGAAGATCTTATCGTTTGAACCTCAGTGCCAAGGATTCGTATAATCCCGTATGTCATTCCCTTTGTCCTTTGGTATGTTACTTGCCCGAGATTCGATCGTCAGTATCCGCATACCTATTTCAATCTCGTTTACCGGCAAGTTTCTTTACTCGTTCTGTAATACAAGATCCCGTAACTTACACTAAGTTACATTGCTTGCAAGGCTTGTGTGTGATGTTGTATTACCGAGTGGGCCCCGAGATACCTCTCCGTCACACGGAGTGACAAATCCCAGTCTTGATCCATACTAACTCAACTAACACCTTCGGAGATACCTGTAGAGCATCTTTATAGTCACCCAGTTACGTTGCGACGTTTGATACACACAAAGCATTCCTCCGGTGTCAGTGAGTTATATGATCTCATGGTCATAGAAATAAATACTTGACACGCAGAAACAGTAGCAACAAAATGACACGATCAACATGCTACGTCTATTAGTTTGGGTCTAGTCCATCACGTGATTCTCCCAATGACGTGATCCAGTTATCAAGCAACAACACCTTGTTCATAATCAGAAGACACTGACTATCATCGATCAACTGGCTAGCCAACTAGAGGCATGCTAGGGACGGTGTTTTGTCTATGTATCCACACATGTAAATGAGTCTTCATTCAATACAATTATAGCATGGATAATAAACTATTATCTTGATACAGGAATTATAATAATAACTATACATTTATTATTGCCTCTAGGGCATAATTCCAACAACACAAGTCTGTATTATTGAAAGGTTCAAGTAATTTCATAGTGAAGTTGAAGATCATCGTGACAAGAGGATAATATGTCTACGATGTGATCGTGGAGGTAAACATATATATCCGAGTTACGATTTTGGTAAACATTTAAGACAATGTGAACATTGTTTCACGTGAAAATTGTTTCACAACTCATGCCACCTGGAACACCATGGTCTGATGGTGTGTCCGTATGTCTTAGTCGTGCCCTATTAGATATGGTGCATACTATGATGTCTCTTAACAAATTACCACTATCGTTTATGGGTTAGGCATTAGAGACAACCGCGTTCACTTTAAAGAGGTTACCACGTAATTCCGTTGAGATGACACCGTATGAACTATACGGTTTAGAGAAACCTAAGGTGTTGTTTCTTACAAGTTTGGGGCTGCGATGCTTATGTGAAAGAGTTTCAGCCTGATAAGCTCGAACCCAAAGCGGATAAATGCATCTTCATAGGACACCCAAAACAGTTGGGTATACCTCCTATCTCAGATCTGGAAACACAGTGGTTGTTTGTAGATACAAGTCCATTCTCGAGGAAAAGTTTCTCTCGAAAGAATTGAGTGGGAGTATGGTGGAGACTTGATGAGGTTATTGAACCATCACTTCAACCAGTGTGTAGCAAGGCACAGGAAGTTGTTCGTGTGGCGCCTACACCAACTGAAGTGTAAGCTGATGTTAGTGATCATGAAGCTTCAGATCAAGTCACTACCGAACCTCGTAGGTCCACAAGGACGCGTACCACTCGAGAGTGGTACAGTAATCCTGTCTTGGAGGTCCTGTTGCTAGACAACAATGAACCAACAAGCTACGGAGAAGCGATGGTGGGCCCATATTCCAACAAATTGGTGGAGGCCATGAAATCCGAGAGAGGATCCATGTATGAAAACAAAGTACAAACTTTGGAAGAACTACTTGATGGTCATAAGACTATTAACTACAGATGGATCTTTAAAAGGAAGACATACGATGATGGTGAAAAGTCACCCTTAATAAAGCTCGACTTGTCACAAAGATGTTTCCGAAGAATTCAAAGAGTTGACTAAGATGAGACTTTCTCACTTGTAGCGATGCTGAAAGTCTAACGGAATTATGTTAGCAGTTGCTGCATCATTTATGAAATCTTGCAGATAGGATGTCAAATATTGTTTCCTCGATGGTTTCCTTGAGGAAAGGTTGTATCCGATACAACCACAAGGTTTTGTCGATCCTAAAGGATGCTAACAAGTATGCAAGGCTCCAGCGATCCTTCTGTGGACTGGAGCAAGCATCTCGTAGTTGGAATATACACTTTGATGAGATGATCAAAGTTTTTGGGCTTATACAAGGTTTATGAGAAACTTGTATAAGTGAGTGGGAGCACTATAGAATTTCTGATAAGTATATGTGGTTGACATATTATTGATCAGAAATGATGTAGAATTTCTGGAAAGCGTAAAGGGTTGTTGAAACGGAGTTTTTCAAAGGAAAACCTGGATTAAGCTACTTGAACATTGAGCATCAAGATCTATGGAGATAGATCAAAGTGCTTAATAGAACTTTCTACGAAATGCATGGCTTGACAAGTTTTTGAAGGAGCATCAAGAAGGGGTTCTTGGCTTTGTTGTAAGGTATGAATATTGAGTAAGACTCAACACCTGACCATGGTAGAAGAAAGAGAAAGTACGAAGGTCGTCCCCTATGCTTTAGCCATAGGCTCTAAAGTATGCCATGCTGTGTACCATACCTGAAGTGTGACTCGCCATGAGTGAGTCAAGGGGTACAAGAGTGATCCAGAATGGATCACTGGACAACGGTCAAAGTTATCCTTAGTAAGTAGTGGACTAAGGATTTTTTTTCTCGATTATGGAGGTGATTAAAGAGTTCGTCGTAAAGGGTTACATCGATGCAAGCTTTGACACTAATCCGGATAACTCTGAGTAGCTGCATCTATAGAATGACATAGAGATTTGTAAAGCACAAATGGATCTGAAAGGTTCACACCCGTTGACTAATAAACCTCTCTCACAAGCAAGACATGATCGAACCTCGGAACTGTATGGGTGTTGAACAAGATTATTGATTCAAGTGCAAGTGGGAGACTGTTGGAAATATACCCTAGATGCAATAATAAAATGGTTATTAATATATTTCTTCTTCATGATAATTGTCTATTATTCATGCTATAATTGTATTAACCGAAAACCGTAATACATGTGTGAATACATAGACCACAACATGTCCCTAGTGAGCCTCTAGTTCGCTAGATCGTTGATTAATAGATGGTCATGGTTTACTGATCATGGACATTGGATGCCATTGATAATGGGATCATATCATTAGGAGAATGATGTGATGGACAAGACCCAATCCTAAGCATAGCACAAGATAGTGTAGTTTATGTGCTAAAGCTTTTCTAATATCAACTATCATTTCCTTAGACCATGAGATTGTGGAACTCCCGGATACCGTAGGAGTGCTTTGGGTGTATCAAACGTCACAACTAATTGGGTGATTATAAAGGTGTAATAAAGGTATCTCCGAAAGTGTTTTTTGGGTTGGTACGAATCTAGACTGGGATTTGTCACTCCGTGTGACGGAGAGGTATCTGTAGGCCCACTCGGTAATGCATCATTCTCAATGTGACTAACGAGTTAGCCACGGGATGATATGTTACGTAATGAGTAAAGAGACTTGTCAGTAACGAGATTGAACAAGGTATAGGGATACAGACGATCGAATCTCGGGCAAGTGTCATACCGGTAGACAAAGGTAATTGCATACGAGATTAAGTGAATCCTTGACATCGTAGTTCATCCGATGAAATCATCGAGGAACTTGTGTCCGGAAAGATGTCTCAGTCATGTCTGCATGTTTCACGAACCCGTAGGGTCTACACACTTAAGTTCAGTGACGCTAGAGTTGTTATGGGAATCGTATATGTGGTTATTGAAGGTTGTTCGGAGTCCCGGATGAGATTCTGGACGTCAAGAGGAGTTCCGGAGATAAAGATTTATATCTGGGAAGTCATATTTTGGGTACCACAAAAGTTTTGGGATTTTCGGATATTGTACCGAGAAGCTTCTAGAACGTTCCGAAAACTTCCGGAGGAGTCCGGAAGTTCACCAAGGGTTCCACCACGTCCCAAGGGTGTGCATGGGTTGAGGGGTGATGTCCTGGCCTTATTGGGCCAAGCACACAAGTCCCTCATGGCCCATGCAGTTGGGAAAGGTGGAAAGTCCACCTTTGTATGGAAGGGAAGGAAGGGGACTAGGATTCAGGTCCTCCTATACGGCGGTGTAGGCGCCGGTTCCTGCTCCTCGCGCGTGCAGCGCCTTTTGTTGGGCCGACCCAATAATCATCGACTTACACAAAAAGAAGGAAATGAAATAAATAAAACTATAAAATTAAAAATCGTATATTAAAAATGTTCATGGATTTTGAAAAGGTTCATAAAATTTTCATAAAGTCAATCGAATTCAATAATAGTTCACTGATTTTCAAAAACATTCATCGAATTTAAAAAAGTTCATCATTTTTTAAAAGTTCATCGAATTTTATAAATGTTCGTCGATTTTGAAAAAAAGTTCATCATGTTTGAAAAAAGTTCTTCGAATATGAAATGAGTTCACAGATTTTTAAAAACAATTCACGGTTTTGAAAAAAGTTCGTCAAAATTGTTAAAAGTTTATCATTTTTTAAAAAAGTTCATGGAATTTGAAAGAAGTTCACAGATTTTAAAAAAAGTTCAGTAATTTTTTTGAAAAAACCAATGAATTTTATATTAAAAAATTCATCAAAGCTGAAAAAAATTCAACAATTTTGAAAAAAGTTCATCATAATTTATCAAAAAAATAGTTCATCATAATTAAAAAAAGTTCACCAATTTTGAAAAAGTTCATGCAATTAAAAACTAAGATGAATAAAAACAAAGACGAAAAAGTTAAAAAGTGAAAGAAAGAAAAACGAAAAAAGAAAAAGACGTAAGAGAAAAGATAAAAGACTGTGTGAAGCAGTACCTTGACAACTAGATCGGAACGGTAGAGTGGTTACTCGGCCCCACTATCGACCGGCAGATCACCGGTTCGAATCCCAACTAACGCAGGTTTTCTTTTGTCACTCGAGAAGAAAGCAGAAGATGGGCCCAGCCGAGCTAACGCGATGCACGCGCTGGTTAGCAAATTTGCCTGTAAATCGGCGCCTGTGGCGCTAAATAGGATTCACCCTAGGATTCCACCTCCTCTCCCCTTGGCTGAGCCCTAAGGCTTGGAGGGGCTGTTCCCCACGCCTTCCACCTATATATAGAGAAGATGGGGCGCCCAGGAGCAGACATGAAGCCCTTGGCACCCCTCTCTCTCCCTAGATCGTTTTCTCCTCCGTTTGCGGTTTCGGTAGCGCTAGGTGTAGCCCTGCCGGGATAGCACCACCACAACCGCCACCATGCCGTCGTGCTGCCGGAGTTCTCCCTCAACTTCTTCTTCCTCGTTGCTGGATCAATAAGGAGGAGACATCCCCGGGCTGTTGGTGTGTTGAACATGGAGACACCGTACGTTCGGTGTTTGGATCGGATCTTCCACGATTTGAATCGCCACGAGTACGACTCCATCGACCATGTTCATAGTAATGCTTCCGCTATGCGATATTCAACGGTATGAAGATGCTCTACCTCTTTGCTCGTTGATGGTTTCTCCATACATAGATCCTTGTGTGACGTAGGATCTTCTTTTTTGAAATTACTACGTTCCCCAACACTCATAACAGAAGGTGAATCAAGTGCAGAGCTAGATGACAGTTCCTTACCTGTCCTCGTAGTTGAGGGGTAGATCTTGGTGTTAGCGTCTTTCAGACTCTTCATAGTGATCAACAGATATAAATTCCAAGTGACTCAAAGAATAGAGCTCTACTCCCTGGCAACGGCGCCAGAAAAAGGTCTTGATAACCCACAAGTATAGAGGATCGCAATAGTTTTCAAGGGTAGAGTATTCAACCAAAATTTATTGATTCGACTCAAGGGTAGCCAAAGAATATTCTCGAGTATTAGCAGCTGAGTTGTTGATTCAACCACACATGAAAGACTTAATATCTGCAACAAAGTAATTAGTAGCAAAGTAGTATGGAAGTAACGGTAATGGTGGCAAACGTGACACTAGCAGTTTTGTAGTGATTGTAACAGTAGCAACGGAAAAGTAACTTAGCAAAGATCAATATGTGGAAATCTCGTAGGCAATGGATCATTCATGGATTATTATGTCAAATGGCATTCATCATGAAATAGTTATAACATAGGGTGATACAGAACTAGCTCCAATTCATCAATGTAATGTAGGCATGTATTCCATATATAGTCATACGTTCTTATGGAAAAGAACTTGCATGACATCTTTCGTCCTACCCTCCCGTGGGAGCGAGTTCCTAATGGAAACTAAGGGATATTAAGGCCTCCTTTTAATATAGAACTGGAACAAAGCATTAGCACCTAGTGAATACATGAACTCCTCAAACTACGGTAATCACCGGTAAGAATCCCAGTTATTGTCACCCTGGGGGATGCGGAACATAACTCATAATAGGTGTCTACAACTTGCAAGATAGGATCAAGAGAACATAATAGGTTCAGATATGAAATCATGGCACTCGGGCCCTAGTGACAAGCATTAAGCATAACAAAGTCATAGCAAAATCAATCTCACAACATAGTGGATACTAGGGATCAAACCCTAACAAAACTAACTCTATTACATGGTAAATCTCATCCAACCCATCACTGTCCAGCAAGCCTATGATGTAATTACTCACGAACGGCAGAGATCATTATGAAATTGGTGATGAAGGATGGTTGGTGATGACGACGACGTTGATTTCCCCTCTCCGGAGCCCAAATCAGACTCCAGATCTGCCCCCCCCCCCCCGGCGAAAAAAAGAGGTGGCGGCGGCTCCGTATTGTAAAACACGATGAACTCTCCTCCTTGATTTTTTTCCTCCCTGAATAGGAATAAATAGAAGTGGAAACGAGGTCGGAGGAGCCACAGGGGCCCCACAAGACAGGGGGCACGCCATAGGGTGGCCGCGCCCTGTAGGCTTGTGGCCAGGTGGTGGCCCCTCTCGAGTTGATTCTTTCGCCAATATTTTTTATTAATTCCAAACATATTCTCCATAATTTTTTAGGACAATCCAAGAACTTTTATTTCTGCACAAAAAATACCAGCAAGGCAATTCTGTTGAAAACAACGTCAGTCCGCATTAGTTCCATTCAAATCATGCAAATTATAGTCCAAAAGAAAGGCAAAAGAGTTTGGAAAAGCAGATACGTTGGAGACGTATCACTTCTCAAGCTGGCCAGGGGGTCCACCGCTTGAGGGGTCTTGTAGTGTGTAGGGCCGCCGGCTGTTTCGTCCTGTCGGGAGTCGGGGGCCGCCGGCTAGTTGTTGCTATTTGTGGGTGCTCGTCACACAGCGGTAAGGGCCGCACTGTGTGCCGTCGTCTTGTGGTAGGTGGCTGCAGTCAGCGGCACGGCCGGCTGCACTATAGCCACGCTGGGGCAGGTAATGGAGTGGATGGGGGTGCTACTGCTGTGCCGCCTCGAATGGTCATAGTCAGCAAGAGTCAGTGGTACGACCGCCGCCACTGTAGCCATGCGAGATCGGATCAGCGGTAGCTGGGCCGCTATAGTCATGCCTTTGATGATGCATCCCTGACGCGCTCGTCAGGGCGATGTGCCTAGGGCTGACCCATCTGGCTGGCGGGATGCAGTCGAGATGGATGGAGAATGGGTCTGCCTCGACAGGATCGGCTGCGTAGTTGGCCATAGACAACTGGCATTCCGGGGAGAAGAGGTAGCCCTGTGTTGTTTTTGGAAGGACGATGGGGGAAGTGCTCAAATTTGCCTACCCCGGGGTTATCCCCCCGTCAGTAGTCCCCGAAGCACGGGAAGTCCGCCGGCTGAGAGCGCTGGACCTCGCCGGCTTGGATTCTTTGCTCGCGGGCTCGCGGAGCCGTAGCCGGACTGCTTGCCAATTGTAAACGGCCTGGATTGCAGTCGGCCGTCATGTGGACCGCCTCGGGCTCTCTGGCGTGTAGAGAAAGGACGCCACATGCGGCGCGCCGCGAGCCGAGGACTGACAAGCCATGCACGTGGCTACACCGGGCCATGGGGCAGGGCTCGCTTGACCACGGCCTAGGATCACGTGCGAGGATCTTTTGTGGATAAGGAGCGATGGTTGGTGCTCCCAACGTGCAATAACACCGTCCGTGCGGCGCGGAGGAAGGGGGGTCGTGCAGGTCAGATCCCCTCCCCCATTACAACGCGCGGGGTTTAAATGGGTAGGAGGAGGGGCCGAGGGTTCCGTTCGCTTCCCCGTCCACATACCTTGCCCTCCCCATCGCTCCCCCTCCCACATAGAGAGAGACAGAGATATAAGCGCCGACTGCGTGCCTGCTGTGCCACTGTTCGCCGCTGATGCCTGCTGCGATCTGTTGGCCTCTACCACCTTCGACCCGATGCACCGAGCCACCACCGAGCTTGATGACGACCCAGGGCAGCTGGGAAGGCAGCAATGTCGATGAGGAGTACATCGAATGCCTCTACCAGCACCGCAAGCTGCTACTGGTAGAGCTTGTGGCCGTCTGCATCACGGGGGCGGAATACGCCCTGGCCATGCAAGACGCCAAGGTGGTGGTTTTCACGAAGCACTTCGCCCGAGGGCTCACGCTGCCGACGAGCGTCTTCTTTTGCCGGTTCCTCATGCACTTCGGCTTGCAACCCCACCACATCAGCGCTAACACCGTCCTACAGCTTGCTGCCTTCGTGGCGCTGTGCGAGGGCTACTTGGGGATCGAGCTGCCCCTGGACCTCTGGTGCCGACTCTTCTACTTGAAGTAGTTGATGGTAGTGAATGATACGTCCATTTTGCATCATGTTTTCATGTTGATATTTATCTCTTCTTGGGCTTTATTTCACTTCACGATACAATTCTTATGCCTTTTCTCTCTTATTTTGCACGGTTTACATGAAGAGGGAGAATGCCGGCAACTGGAATTCTGGCCTGAAAGTGGAGCAAAGTTGAGATACCTATTCTGCGCAACTCCAAATGCCGTAAAAATCAACGAGGATTTTTTTCCGGATTTATAAAAAATACTGGCCGAAGAAGTGCCAGCGGGGCGCGTGTAGGTGGACACAAGCCTGCACGACGCGACCACCCCCCCAGGCCGCGCCATGAGGGCTTGTGGGCAGCCTGCTGGCCCTCTTGCCCCCCTCTTCTGCTATATGAATGGTTTCGTCTGGAAAAAAAATCAAGGAGGAGCTTTTTCGTGGTTTTGCCGCCGCCACGAGGCGGAACTTGAGCAGAACCAATCTAGAGCTCCATCAGGATGATCCTGCCGGGAAACTTCCCTCTCGGAGGGGGAAATCATCGCCATCGTCATCACCAACACTCCTCTCATCGGAGGGGACTCATCACCATCAACATATTCATCAGCACCATCTCATCTCCAAACCCTAGTTCATCACTTGTAACCAATCTCCGTCTCGCGAAGCCGATTGGTACTTGTACGGTTGCTAGTAGTGTTGATTACTCTTTGTAGTTGATGCTAGTTGGATTACTTGGTGGAAGAGTTTATGTTCAGATCCTTGCTGCTACTCATTACCTCTCTGGTCATGATTATGATTATTCTTTGTGAGTAGTTACTTTGGTTCCTGAGGACATGGGATAAGTCATGCTAATAGTAGTCATTTGAATTTGGTATTTGTTCGGTAATTTGATATGTTGTATGTTGTTTTTCCTCTAGTGGTGTTATGTGAACATCGACTACATAACACTTCACCATTATTTGGGCCTAGAGGAAGGCATTGGAAGTAGTAAGTAGATGATGGGTTGCTAGAGTGACATAAGCTTAAACCCTAGTTTATGCGTTGCTTCGTAAGGGGCTGATTTGGATCCATTAGTTTAATGCTATGGTTAGACTTTGTCTTAATTCTTCTTTCGTAGTTGCGGATGCTTTCGAGAGGGGTTAATCATAAGTGGGATGCTTGTCTAAGTAAGGGCAGTACCCAAGCGCTGGTCCACCCACATATCAAACTACCAAAGTAACAAACACGAATCATATGAACATGATGAAACTAGCATGAGAGAAATTCCCGTGTGTCCTCGGGAGCGCTTTTCCTCCTATAAGACTTTGTCCAGGCTTGTCCCTTGCTACAAAAGGGATTGGGCCACTTTGCTGCACCGTTGCTACTTTTGTTTCTTGTTGCTTGCTATGAATCATCTCACCACACAATCACTTGTTACCGACAATTTCAGTGCCTGCAGATTTTACCTTGCTGAAAACCACTTGTGAGATCCTTCTGCTCCTCGTTGGGTTCGACACTCTTACTTATCGAAAGGACTATGATTGATCCCCTATACTTGTGGGTCATCAAGACTCTTTTCTGGCGCCGTTGCCGGGGAGTGAAGCACCTTTGGTAAGTGGAACTTGGTAAGGAAACATTCATATAGTGTGCTGAAATTTATTGTCACTTGTCACTATGGATACTAATCCTTTGAGGGGCTTGTTCGGGGTATCTTCACCTCGAACAGAAGCACAAATAGTCTCAACCAGCTGCACCTACTAAAATATTTGCTTTGAATTTCCTTCGGGTATGCTTGAGAAACTGCTGGCTAATCCTTTTATAGGAGATGGAACATCACATCCAGACTTGCATCTAATCTATGTAGATGAAGTTTGTGGTTTATTTAAGCTTGAAGGTTTTCCCGAGGATGAGGTCAAGAAGAAGGTATTTCCTTTATCTTTGAAGAATAAGGCGTTGACATGGTATAGGATATGTGATGATACTAGATCATGGGACTACAATCGGTTGAAATTGGAATTTCAGCAAAAGTTTTATCCTGTGCATTTAGTACATCGTGATCGAAATTATATTTACAATTTTTGGCCTCGTGACAGAGAAAGCATCGCTAAAGCTTGGGGGAGGCTTAAATCAATGTTATATTCATGCCCCAATCATGAGCTCTTGAGAGGAATTATCATTCAGAACTTATATGCTCGGCTTTCTCATGATGATCGCACCATGCTTGACACTTCTTCTACCGGTTCTTTTATGAAAAGAAATATTGACTTCAAATGGAATTTATTGGAGATAATTAAATGCAACTCTGAAGATTGGGAGCTTGAAGAAGGTAAGGAGTCAGGTAGGAATTTCACATTTGATTGCGTTAAATCCTTTGTTGGGACAAATACCTTTAGTGATTTTAGCGCTAAGTATGGCCTTGACTCTGAGATAGTAGCTTCATTGTGTGAATCATTTGCTGCTCATATTGATCTCCCCACAGAGAAGTGGTTTAAATATCACCCTCCTTTAGAAGTCAATGTAGTTAAACCCACTCCAGTTGAAGAGAAAGTCATTGCCTATAATGATCCTATTGTTCCCAGTGCTTACATTGAGAAACCACCTTTACCTGTTAGGATAAAGGATCATTATAAAGCTTCAACTGTGATACGTAGAGGCTATATTAGAACACCTACACCCCCTGAGAAAATTAGAGTTGAACCTAGCAATGCTATTATAAAAAATGTTCTGTCCGACGATGTTGAGGGACATAATATCCACTTCTGTGAAGATGCTGCTAGAATTGCTAAACCTCATGTTAGAGATAAACATAGGCCTGTTGTTGGCATGCCTGTGGTTTCTGTTAAGATAGGAGATCATTGTTATCATGGCTTATGTGACGTGGGTGCTAGTGTTAGTGCAATACCTCAATCCTTATATGATGAAATCAAAGATGAGATTGCACCTGTTGAGATAGAACCTATTGATGTCACTATTTAGCTTGCCAATAGAGATACTATCTGCCCTGTGGGAATTGTTAGGGATGTTGAAGTCTTGTGTGGTAAAACAAAGTATCATGCTGATTTCCTCGTTCATGCTACCGCACAAGATAGCTTTTGTCCCGCCATATTTGGTAGACCCTTTCTCAATAATGTCAATGCTCATATTGATTGTGAGAAGCAAACTGTCACTGTTGGATTTGAAGGTGTGTCACATGAGTTCAATTTCCCTAAGTTTGGTAGACAACCTCATGAAAAGGAGTTGCCTTATAGGGATGAAACTATTGCCCTAGCCTCTATCACCGTGGCTCCTACTGATCCCTTAGAGCAATACTTGCTTGAGCACGAAAATGATATGCATATGGATGAAAGGGATGAGATAGATAGAGTTGTCTAAGAACAATATCCTATCCTTAAGAACAATCTGCCTGTTGAACTGCTTGGGGATCCACCCCCACCAAAGGGTGATCCTGTGTTCGAGCTTAAATATTTGCCTGATACTCTTAAGTATGCTTATCTTGATTAAAAATAGATATATCCTGTTATAATTAGTGCTAGCCTCTCAGAGCATGAAGAAAAGAAGTTGCTAAAAATTCCCTTGAAGCACCGTGCTGCTATTGGATATACTCTTGATGATCTTAAGGGCATTAGTCCCACTCTATGCCAGCACAAGATTAAAACTGATCCTGACTTCAAACCAGTTGCTGATCATCAAAGGAGATTAAATCTTAAGATGAAAGAAGTAGTAAGAAAAGAAATACTAAAGCTCCTGGAAGCGGGTATTATCTATCCTATTGATCACAGCGACTGGGTGAGTCCGGTGCATTGCGTCCCTAAGAAGGGAGGCATTACCGTTGTCCCTAATGATAAGGATGAATTGATCCCACGGAGGATTATTACTGGCTATAGGATAGTGATCGATTTTATGAAATTGAATAAAGCCACTAGGAAAGATCATTACCCTTTTCCTTTTTATCGACCAAATGCTAGAAACGTTGTCCAAACACACACACTTCTGCTTTCTAGACGGTTATTCTGGTTTCTCCCAAATACCAGTTGCATAATCTGACCAGGAGAAAACCACTTTCACCTGCCCTTCTAGTACCTTTGCTTATAGACGTATGCCTTTTGGCTTATGTAATGACCTTTCACCTTTCAAAGATGTATGATGGCTATATTCTCTGACTTTTGTGAAAATATTGTTGAGGTTTTCATCGATGACTTCTCCATTTACGGGTCTTCCTTTTATGATTGCTTCAGCAACCTTGATCGGGTCTTGCAGAGATGTAAAGACACCAATCTTGTCTTGAATTGGGAGAAGTGCCACTTTATGGTTAATGAAGGCATCGTCTTAGGTCATAAAATTTCTGAAAGAGGTATTGAAGTCGATAAGGCTAAGGTTAATGCAATCGAGAAAATGCCATATCCCACAGATATCAAAGGTATAAGGTCATGCTGGTTTCTATAGAAGGTTCATTAAAGACTTCCTTAAGATTTGTAGGCCTCTTACCAATCTCTTGCAAAAGGATATTCCTTTTGTTTTTGACGATGATTGTGAGGAAGCCTTCAAAATACTTAAGAGGGCTTTGATAAATGCACCTATTGTTCAACCACCTGATTGGAACTTGCCTTTTGAGACCATGTGTGATGCTAGCGATTATGCTGCTGGTGCTGTTCTACGGCAAAGAGTCGATAAGAAGTTGAATATTATTCACTATGCTAGTAAAACTCTAGACAGTGCCCAAAGAAACTATGATACTACGGAGAAGGAGTTTTTAGCAGTCGTGTTTGCGTGTGAAAAGTTCAGGTCTTACATAGTTGATTCCAAAGTCACTATTCACACCGATCATGCTGCTATTAAGTACCTCATGGAGAAGAAAAACGCTAAACCTAGACTTACAAATGGGTTCTCTTGCTACAAGAATTTGATTTGCACGTTGTCGACAGAAACGGTGCTGATAACCCAGTAGCAGATAACTTGTCTAGGTTGGAGAACATTCTTGATGACCCACAACCTATTGATGATAGCTTTCCAGATTTTACCTAGCTAAAAACCACTTGTCAGATCCTCCTGCTCATCGTTGGGTTTGACACTCTTACTTATCGAAAGGACTACGATTGATCCCCTATACTTGTGGATCATCAGTGAACAATACCACCAATGTGAAGGAGATGACCGCCAGCGGGGCGGCACTCGTCTACCACTGCACGGGATCTAGCTTCCCAAAGCTTCCCCTACAAGACTCGGTGAAGAGTTGGCACAAGGGGTTCTTCTACGTGAAGAACGTCATTCCAGCCCACGAACTCATCCAGCTGCACGACTGCATCAACACGCCCCCAGTCGCCATGCAGAACTTGAAGTCGGCCGTGTCGCATCCGATCGAGTAGGTGGACTAGATTTAGGTCCAGCTGGCCTAGCTGGCCGAGAAGGAATGCCTCACAGGCGTGGAGCTCCTCACCACCATAGTGGCGTGCTGGGTGCAACCATTTCAGCGCCGCCTACACCTCATCTGTCAGATGAGCGGCCGACAGGACCGATGTCGGCTCTCCATGAAGGAGCTGAGGTAGGTGCATGTGGTGAGGCGGGTGAACCTCATATGTGCCGCCCAAATGGACGAAGAGGGATGGCAATGGGGCCAGCCCCCCTACGATCTCAACATCCGGCTCGAGTGGTAAGTGGTGTATTAGCTTTCCCTTTATCTCTTATTCACGTCATTCTTCTGTGCTTGTCGCCGGATGCCGTTTGCGACGACAGTTATTCCCTCAGTTGCAAGCCTACGAAAAGACAGGAGATGACTTGCCGGAGTTGGACACCGAGGAAATCAATGACATGGATGAGGTGGAGCCGAGGGAGATGGCCCGTGCTGGAGGCGAAGCATTGGGAGCTGATGCGGCGGAGTCGGAGTGGTCCGAGCCAGCTGGTGAGTCCTTTAACTCCGTGTTGCTGGGTTGGTCCGATGACAATGCTGAGCCACTGGCGTCACACGATGTAGCTGCCAAGGGGAACCCGAAGGTCATGGAGGACGACGCCAGCGTGCCGACGAGACGGCTTTGTCGAGCCGACCACGGTTCCGTTGGAGGTGAGGTGGACACAAGAGGGCGGGGCAAGGAGCTGACGAGCACCCCCCGGAACCAAAACTAGCATCCGGCGGTCCTCCGACTCCTAGCCGCGGAGGTGGTGGGAATAAAAAGTGGGTCGTGCCTAAGGGACCCACCCGGTGGGCGATCCTCGTCAGCGCCGGGTAAGTCCTTTAGCCTGACCGTTACTCTTTGCTCTTCTTTTCTTCATGGTAGCTTACGCCCATCGGAACGGGTCGAGTAGGGCCCCTGTAACACCCTGGATTTTTCCCATTTCTTTTTTCTTTTGATTTTGGTCTGGATTTGCTTTTCTGTGGCTCGGTAGTTTTGGAACCTAAAGGGATGACCCTTGATTTCTCGTCCCTAGTGACTTGCCAACCTCCAAACCATCCCAATACCTTTTCATTTCCATCTTGAGCGAATCCCAATAATATTTTCCTTGGGAATATTCATTTTTCTATTAAAGGAATAACCCTATTGCCGTGGGTTGTGAAGCAACCCACATTTCTATCATTCCAAAATTTCCCAAATAATTCTCATAACTTTCTTGGGTCATATCTTCCTCAGATATGGAAAAAATCCTTCCTTGCCATGTTCAAAAATATTTCACCAATATTTATTTTCTGATTATGCCCTACCTGTCAAGTTGTGAAGCAAGTACCCTTTAGATGTGCTTTCTTGCTCTCAAACTTTTTGGGAACTCTTTCCTATCCATATCATTGCCTCATGCCAAAATTGAACCTCATTTGGCTAGTAAATATTTCTTGGCAAATTTCCAAAGTTCCTGATCCATATGAAGCTTTGTGAAGCAAGTGCTAGCTAAGAGTATTCAAATGAGTTGAAATTTTGCCATGATCTCAATATGCTCAAATCATGCCTCTCCACAAAACATGAGCATCACCCCATCAACTGTGTGACCACAACATCAAATATTTGTCTGTGGTCATTATTTTGGATTGTGAGGCAACTTTACTTTATGTTGCTCCATAATTTCCAAAATTTTACCAGGACATTCTCCTACCTATGAAACATCTCTCCACGAAATTTGAGCTCAATCAATCTAACCATTTCCCCTCAGTAATTTTCTTAAGATTCTGCCCAGTGGGATGCTATGTGAAGGAAATACAATTTTGGTTTATCCATATGGTATGAAACTTATACGATATCTTCATATGCCTAAATAACTCATCTCCTCCAAATTTCAGTTCGATCTCAGTTGTTAGGTGAGTGCCACATCAAGATTTGCATTCTAGACCAGATTGGTCAATTGCAAAGCAACTATATTGAATCTTGGTACTTTTCTTCTCAAACTTCCCAGGATTGTAGTCCTTCCTACCCTAAACCTCCCAGACATCATATTGGTCCCCTATCACTTCCCTGTTTATCTCAGTAATATGGCCAAGTTTGCTACAACAAACTTCCAGTGAAGCCTGCCATCTCCTCTTAGTTTCTTTTGCCTATCTATCACCTCACACGGATGTAACTCCCCAAATTTTTGCCAAGATCTCTATTTAATAAATTTGGCCTGAATATTGTTAAATTTTTATTTCTGGGTTTTCTGTTGATTTCAAAACCTATCCTATTCTTGATTTTTGTGAATAATTCTTCTATGAGCTAAAACTATTGTGAACCTTTGTCTGACTTGAGGACTCACTCAAATATTCCCTCCCCACTGATTATTTCAGAAAATATTTTTTCTTAAATATTATCTCCCAACTCCATTATTCAAAACTGGGTTCTTATTATTTTTGGGTCCAGTTTTGAACTGCAGCTACCTATTAACCTCCTCTAAAAAAATAAAAAAATTCCACCATAAGCTTGAAAATTACCTACTATGTTTCTGGATCAACTTTATATAATAAAATAGCCAAGTGTTTTGACATGATTAAGGAAATTAATTAATCTTACTTTCTGGTCCAATTGTAGATTTGCACTACAACCCCTTAAATTAAGTCTCCAAAAATTCTACCAAAATTTGTAGCAGCCAAGGGGTTTATACAAATGAGTTTCATGAAAAACCTAGCTAAGTATGTTGGTAAAATATTGCTTTTTGCCATATTTTCTGTTCTAGTCCAAGTAGGTGCTTTACGCTACAACCTATTCATTAAAGTATCTAATAATTCTATAAAAATTTGTGGAGGTCAAGAGGTTTATAAGAATAAGTTTTCTGCAAAAATATATGTTGGTCTTTTGAAATATTTGAGCACCACTTCTGGTTTTGTGTTCTGGACCAAATTGACCTTTTGAACTACAACCCCACTTTTTCCTTCCCCAATGCTCTTAAGATTTTTTTGGTGCTTGTAGTCCATCCAATGAAACCCTTAAGTACCAAACCTCAACCCCATTGGAGTTTTTTAACCCCTGTTGCATTGCCATTTTGTTTCTGTCCAGAAATGGATTTTTACTTGAATTGCATTGTGAAGTTGTTGAGTTCCTAAATCTAATCCTGCCATCTTTGTACCCATCCAGTGGGACTTATGTCTGGAAATTTCCACGGCTAGCAAGTTCCCCAAGATGCCATTGGCATTCTGTCAAACACCTGGTGTCGTTGACCAGAAATGGCATGGTATTTTGTTTGTATGGTGGAGTTGAGCCCGAGACCCAACTAGCATGTCTAGCAGACCTAAAGTAAGGCCATTAACCGATCTGGAGCATTTCACCACCAGCCCGATTCCCTAGCTAGCCGTAGCATTGCGTCGACCACCTGGCAGGCATGCCTGAGCGTGCTCTAGAGCGCGCGTTTTGCAGCCAGCAAACCGAGCCGCCGCGTCGCAGCCCCTGACGCCCCCTCGTTGCTCGAAGTGGCCTTAGCGCGTGTGTTATCTCGCACGAGCCCCTCGTGCACCCCTGTAGCCTCTGCTGCCCCTGTCGTCCCTGCATCGCCTAAATGCCCGCAGCGCGCCACCTGCACCTTGGACCACCCCTGCGTCGAGCCAGAGCCTCCCCTTAACCCGTAGCTGCGTCGGCCCCGTCCCTGTGCCCTCACTAGAGACTGTCCATGGCGAGCTTATCCTCTCGTCGTGGCACCGACACCCCGAGGCTATAAATAGGGGCCCCGAGGCCGTGCGTCGACTCCAACCTCTCCCCAAAGCCTCAGCCAGCGTCCCAAGCCCCAATTTAATACAGGGCCCCTTCGTTCCCAAATCCTGTGATCTTTGGCCATTGTAGCCCCTCGGGTCGATTCGATCCTACTAGTGAGCCTTCCCCCTGCCTAAGCCTGCAGCTCGAACCCCCTTGACCTAGCGGAGCTTCCCCAACCATTGTCGTGCACGTAGTACCCCTCCTGGCCAGTGCCCCGTCGGAGCCGAAGCTCCCTCCACCGTGTAGGAAGGGCTGCTGGATTCCGGCAGCCACCGCAGCCCAAAGGCAGTGAAATGGATGCGTCTTGGTCCCCTGAGCACGACGGTATCCTCCGTTCCTCGAACGGTGGCTCTTGTCGCTGGTGAGCCTCGCCGGAGTCCCTCCTTCCTTCGGCCACAGGAGGAAGAAAGAGACCGAGTCAAACCTGCATGTGGGTCCCACGCGTCAGCGTCTCTGCCCCAGCCCGAGCCCGCGCAAGTGGAGGCGCATTTCACCAAGTACGTTTTCCCTCCTGCGCTAGCGTCTTTTAACCCGAAGCGTTTTCTTTTCTGTTGATTTTTTTAAACAGATTTTCACGAGAACTTTGACTGGCTATATCTTTTTGCAGAAAACTCCAAATGAGTTGATTCTTTTCTCACCTCTTTCAAATTCTGCCTAGTTTATTTTGGTGTTTATTTTGTGTTGTTTTTAAATTGTGTGTTAATTAGCATATATTTTTAAATAGGCTTTGAAGAGTGGAGTTAAAACTTGCTAAAATATTGTGGGGGACCCCACCTCTCTACACTTGGAAGGCAAGCATCCTGAACCTACTTCTAACTTGGTTATGTGTGTTGCTTGGTGAAAGTAACATAAGGGTTATGCTATTTTTGTGGTGTTATTTCATGTGGCAAATCATACATATAGTTTCATGATTTTTGGAGGTAAAGGTTTCTATGATTGTGATGCATGGACAGTGGTCATTCTTTCCTACCCTACATGTCTACCGGATGGGATTCAGTGAGAGTAGGTGTCTTGTGGAGACACGACCGTGGGATTGACACCTCATGGACGAGAGTGGTCAATGAGGCATGTAAGGTGGTTAGTGACAGTGTTTACGCGTGGTACATACTAATCATGCAGGTGATACTTAAACCTCCTAAGTTGACCCTACATTGAGTCTTGTCAGTATGTCTCCTTATTTGCATGCTACCGTAGTTTCCTGGATAATGGATTCGGTATAGTCAGTTGCAGACCTATTATCATTCACACGTGATACATATTTATTAATAATATATAATATAGATAGAGTATGATTTATTCATCTAAGTGGATAAATCTATAATATAAATATAGAGGCACTTCTTTTTAGAGAAGTTTTAAAATATATCCTTTCTTTATGATAAGGAAGGGGGTGAGATTAGGTTCCCTTTATTTTTTTGCGTTTCTTTATTTTGTATTCCACTATTCCGACGAATATTTTTTTAGTCTTGCTTATCTTTATCTTATCTTATTTTCCTAGTTGTGCTAAGTCATGTGCGCGATACAAAGTTCCTGGTAGAGAACTTCTTTGAGTCATCCTATTTTTCTGTTCATATGAAGGAAATTAATATGTGATTTTCAAAATAGGGGAATCCAAATGAAACCCTTTTTTGGCTCAGTCTATCTGGAATGCTTTTGTATAATAGGAATTAATTATAAATAGGTATTCCGTTTCATCTAGGAAAAGAACCTAAAAATATTCCTTGACTTGAATAAAATCTAGAGTTGTGTTGTATAAGTGAGCATGAATTTCTTATCATTCAATGAGCATCTTGTACTTCATAAAAATTGGGGGTTATATAGTCCTTACGTAAGGGCCAGCCTATCCAACTTTCAGGCATTAGGATACGTTTAAGGCGCGGATGATTATCATAAGAGATTCCCATCATATCATAAGATTCGCGTTCTTGAAAATCGGCACTTCTCCAAATCCAGAAGACAGACGGAATTCTAGAATTATCCTTTTGGGCAAAGACTTTTATGCAGACTTCTTCTGGATTATCTATACCGTTATTGTATTCTCGTAAGATGATACACGCTAGCTAAAGATCCACCGGGTGCTACATCATAAGCACATTGGGAGCGTAAATAATTATAACCATATACATATAAAATGACAGCAATGGAATCCCAATCCCCTGCTTTTATTTGTAAAGTCTCTATTCCTCGATGATCAAAGCCCAAAGATCTATGAACAACCTCATGTTTGACTAGCCAATTAGATAACCAACCCTGCTGCATTGTCTTCATCTCTCCCTCTTTGTATAAATATTTCACATTTCGGATGCAAGTTTGAAAGATTGCTCTGCTTTTTCTTTTTCTACACAAAAGAGTCCCCCCCCTCCTAATTCACTAATTTGTAGGAAGGTACTGGACTTTTGGATTTTAAAAAAGTTTCAGAAGATATATCTAATGTCGATGGTGATTGATAGAGCAATTCTTGCTCATAAGTTCCTGTATGAGTACTTCGCCTAACATAAAGCTTGTGACTGGTAGTAAAACATCTTTTTTTATTTTGAGATAGAGTTCGATCCTCAACTATTTCTCGCGATATCCTCTTACGAAGTTTTGTTAGGGCATCTATAACTGCCTCCGGTTTAGGAGGGCAGCCCGGCAAGTAGACATCCAAAGGAATTAACTTATCAACTCCCGTACAGTACTATAGGAATCCGTACTGAACATTCCCCCTGTAATAGTACATGCTCCCATAGCAATGACGTATTTTGGTTCAGGCATTTGCTCGTATAATCTCACTAAAGACGGAGCCATTTTCATTGTTACCGTACCAGCTGTTAAAATTAGGTCTGCTTGCCTAGGACTTGATCTTGGTACCAATCCATAACGATCAAAGTCGAATCGTGAACCTATTAATGAAGCAAATTCAATGGATGAGGCTAATCAGGAAATATGGTGGATGAATTTAAACATTATTTTCTTTGAACTAACCATTATGCTTTTTGTTCTGAATATCCTTGGGACGGTTCTACCTCCTGGATATTCTCTATTAAATTCATATAAGCCCTTTATGTGGTGTCGCTGAGACGCCCGACTGTGGCATGCTTGTTACTATTTAATATAAGCCCTTTATGTGGTGTCGCTGAGACGCCCGACTGTAGCATGCTTGTTACTATTTCATATAAGCCCTTTACATGGTGTCGCTGAGACGCCCAACTGTGGCATGCTTGTTACTATTTCATATAAGCCCTTTATGTGGTGCCGTTGAGACGCCGGACTGCGACATGTTTTATATTGCATCCTATGTTAATATTTTTATTGATTGCTTAATATCTTTCAATATGATTATTGCTTCACTACTAATGCTTGAGTAGTAAATTAATTTGATGCAGTATTACGATATCATTATGTGTGTATGAATAACCTTGCTAGTTACATGTTTGCTTCTTGATGTTTGCGAGTACATTCAAAGTACTCACTGGCTTGTCCCTGGCTATTGTCTTGGCCAGGTTGTAAGCTTGGAGAGGAGGTGCTTGACTTGAAGCTTGAAGCGTAGGCTTCATGAGTGAGCGAGATAGGAGTTAACCGGTCAGCTATTCCTGTGGGAAGCGGAGTCCCAAAGGAGTTGGAGATCCCAGTAATGCTTCCACCATCAACCACTAGAAAATCTTTTGATGTATGCATTAGACCTCTTTGGTCATGTACCTTAATGTGTATTTTATCCTGGACAATTGTATCAAGGAAAGGTGTGTGAGCTAACAGTATTCCTAGGGTTGGTATACTTAAAGGGCCATTTGAAGGGAAATTGAAATCCCCGGAAATCCGGTCCCCACAAGGGACTAGACCTTGGAAGGACTCGCTGCTAGACAACACGCTGCATGCAAGGGTGCATGGCGTGCGCCAGTTCACGTGGTAACCACACCTTTGGCATGCCATACGCGTGCTCTGGTAGTTGGGACCCTCGGCCTCATCGGTTTCCTCCTCTCCCTCGACACCTAGCCATGTCTAGGGCCTTCCCCTCGATGTCGTCTTCCTGTTGGACCCCTCTCCCCCTCCAGTTTCTTCCTTGCTGCACCGCGACGAGCCCCGCTTCTATTCTTCCCGTGACCGTCGTTGTCCTCTTCCGTTGCGAGCTCTCTCGAAGCCACCTCTTGCTTCCCCTCGCCCTTGGAGGCCGTGCCGACGTCGCCTTCTCCTGCCACGTGCCCCGGAGTGCCAGTACAGCGATAAGGCCGCCACGGCGGCCGTTCTTATCCGGTTGCTCTGGCCAGCTATAAAAGTCGTGGCTCAGGCCTCCCTGAGAATTGCTAGCACCCTCACCATCCTCCTTTCCCTCCCCAGAACCCCCCAAACTCCAACCCTCGAGCTCCGGCGCTCGAATTCTCCACCCCGACGGCCATGGCCGCTGCCACTCTTCTCTCAAATTCTCATGCCTCAGCCGTCCCGGATCCATTCAAGCTCACATATGGGCTCCCCAGTCACCTTAGATCATCCCCGCCACCTTTCCCCGCCTCTCTGGCCATCGTAGCGCGCCAAGTGCCCAAAGCCACCGCCGCTATGCCGCCATGGCCAGACCTCATTCCAGTCAACCCCGGTGCCCTCTTCACCACCGATAGGCGCAGGGTGAAACAACGTATCCATCCTCGATGGTGCTCAGGCTCTCCGTGGCCTCCAGTCGCCATCACCGGCGAGGCCGAAGCCCTCTGTGGCTACGTTGGGGAGAAGGGAGGTGGAGGAACGAGAAGGCTGGAGGAGAGAGAAAAGGGAGTGCGTGGCCCGCTTGGCGGTGACAGCAGCGGTTGCCTCGCTGGACAAGTGGAAGCGCTTTTAGCGTGTTTGCGTCTTCTTTGTAGGAAAGCATATTCCACTTAAGTGCGCGACCCGCTGGACTATCAGGGGGCCAATTGTAAATAATATATTTGCAAAAAGGTCCCTGACAGAAAATTCTTATATCTTTCTACCCGTAACTCCGATCGAGGTGATTCCAAAGCCCACGTCTTCGTCTCCTCGAGCCCGTCATTTTCATTATGTGTTTGCATTCTGAAAATGGCCATTTTGCCCTTGCCTCTAAACAACCCCTCCAAGAGAGAACTGTTTCCGACAATCAATTCCACGGACTCTCCGCACCTCCTCGTACATGGTTCCATCACCCCCATGCAAGCCACAACCCTCATTTACGTAATTGCATTGCAATATCATAGTTTAACCAGTTACTTTAATCACAAGTATAATTGTTTGTAGTATGGATTAGGTTATGCAATGTTTGAATAAATTCTTGAATAGGTGACTACCATGTTGAGTACGGGATTGTTAATAATTAGTATTTTACCGACTAGTTGATGCCATAATATTGAAGATTACTGTCTATGATTATTTTGGGTTTCATCCGGCAGTTTGTGGATATGAATCAGTAACAGTGGCTTGAGCTTATTTGTTATTGGATTACTATGATATCGGAGTGTCAGCTATGACAGAAATATTATTCGGGGATAAGATAATTAGTTGGTTCATCGAGAGTCACGTGTCCGGGGTTATCCGTGCATCCACATTTGCCGGTATGGGACGGCCTTGACTTGGTCTGATCGCGTGTTCTTTTATCGTTACCAACAAAGAGGGAAGGTTATGTGCGCGTGCTACCCTGGCCCAGTAGGTGGCGATAACCTTGTGAGCCCAGTTGAGTTATGTGGGTACCCGTCCCCATTTGGGACAATTTAGTTTGGCCACGACGGTGGGAGGTGTCATGAGGACACAAGGGCCTGATGAATGCCGGTGGTACGATGGGAGAGTCATGGGTCAGACAGGTGTTGTTGGAGCAACACTGGTCCACCCGAATGGGATCACGAGGTGAGATGCTCCATGGTGTGGGTACAATGTGCAACCTCTGCAGATTGAAAAATCTATTCGAATAGCCGCGTACAGACCTCACTAGGTGACCAATCATGACCATAGTAGTGATAATAATGATGGAAGTACTTGTCTGAGTGTGGTAGCAGTTGGGTATCATGCCTGTGACAAGTCTTGGTGTTCGTCTTGAGGATATCCGCTAAAGGTTCTTGGTGAGATCACGAGTTGGTCACCAGATTACGGTGAGAGTAGCCTGGTATAGTTATTTTCAACTATCCCTTTGGTGATGATAAATCTTTACCTAATCTGGATTGCTATGATGATGTCTTGCCTTAATGCTGATGTTTGTTGTGAGCTTGCGAGTACATTCAAAGTACTCACCTCGCGTTTGATGCCAGTTTGCAGGTCATGCCATGATTGTGTGCTTGTCGAGGATCCCGAGTTACGAGCTCGGATGCGCGTTCCAGCAAGAGTCCCTGCGGAGTGGAGTCCATCACCACCGTTGTTGTTCCGCTGCTAGCATAGAATTACCCTAGGCGTACGTAGTATCGCCGTTGTGATGTAATCCAAGTACCCTTGTAACCTTTTCCATACTAATAAAGAGCTGACTTGTTCTATGCCAACAGTACCATATTTAAGAAGACTTATTCTTGGACTGGAATACGGGGCGTTCCGGTTTCCTCTGAGCCGGGGTGCCACAACCCTGGGCACTCTGGGGAGGACGACCCCGACGGTGTCGTCGGAGGCCCGAGGGCGCGCCGAGAAGGAGCTTGCCGCATGGGCTGAGCTGGAATCGGCGCAAATGGCGCTGGTTGAATAGAAGCGTCGTCCGGAGGCCCCCCATGGAACCGGGGGATCGGTTCCGGATCCACCGGCCAGGGAAAAATGGTCCAAGGGGGCGCACGACCCCGCGCAGCAACCAGATGCGGACGCGCGGGCCAACGTAGTGGCGCACGCAGATGCGAGCGCGGCGGACGCAGCCAAGTGGCCGGATCAGGGGCTCGACGATACACTGAAGGGACCCGATGCCGTGCTGGAGGGGCCCGAAGTCGCGCTCGAGGTCAAGGCCCCATCGCCGGAGGCGGAGGCTTCACGTGGCATGGCAGACGCCACCAGCAAACCGATTGCAAAGGAGGGGGGCGAAGTGCCAGAGGTCGAGGCCCCCACAATGAAGGACCCCCGCAGGACAAATTCATCGAAGGAGCCGGCTGGGTGTGTGTCTTCGGGAGCCAGATCCATCATTGTGTTGGCGCGCGGCCCGACCGCAAACGGAGGCGGCACCGGTTCAAGGTCCCAGCCGCTGGTGAGATGGGCCGTAGCCGGCGGGAACTCCTTAGGAGGGGTTCCTGTCTTACTAGGAGGAGGGGTCCGCACACTTATTGTAGAGTTTGGCGAGTGCCGCGAGCAGGCGCAGCGAGAAGCCAAGTGACACAGAAGGGGTTGCTCTATCTCGAGCAATATGTTGGGGTAAGCGTTCTGCCCCTTAATTTTCTGAATTTTTTCAATGGGAGTCAAGTCGGCTGGGAATCAGCCGGGTTGAGTATTACCCGCAACAATGTTTTTTCCTTTGTCCTTCATGTGCCCACCATGATTGCCGGGTGGCCGCCTACAACACACTACCGAGTCGATACCGGGAGGCTAAAAACCAATCGGTTGATCTCCGGAGCTGATTGGCCCAAGTAGGCCAATAGCGGGATCTCCTGCAAGAGTATTGTGCCCGGTTGTGCCACGAGCTGGATCTCCTCCAGGTGGAGAAGAAGGACCGCATGGCGGCCCATCACGCACAACTTGAGCAGGGGGATGCGGCTCATCGCACGAAGCTAGGGCTTGGGGAGGCGGCCCATCGCCAGGCCCTGAAGGCCAAGGACAACCAGCTGAAGAAGTCAGCTGAGCCGGCACGGGTTGTGCAGGATGAGCACGCCTGCCAGGCCAAAGCATGGACGGCGAGGGAGTGAGAGCTGCAGGAGCAGGCGCACTAGGTGGACGCGCTTCTCTCTAGTATGTTTTCTTCATCTTGAATCTTCCTTGTGCCACTTTGGGCTTGGATTTTTTCTTGCCTTACGCCACACGCTCGCCCCTCCCACAAATCTCTCCCCACAATCGTAGGATGAGGCGGAGGCGGTTGTAGTGGCCCACCATGAAGACCAGCGGACGTCGGGTGTCCATATCAGGGCGTTTGTCGCGTGGACCGTGGACGAGGTGGGGATTGCTGCCAAGGCCCGTCAGAATGAGCTGGTGCGGGCCATGGATCGGCTCCAGAAGGCCGAGTTGGCGATGGTCCACACGCTCTGGCTGATGCGATGGAGCCATAGTCCATAAGCCGGCTATCACGGTGGTTGGAGGTTGGGAGTGCGCGGGTGAGCGCTTCGCAAGCCTCGGCAGCCCTAGTCGGCGCATACATGGCGCTCCGAGTCGCAAAGTCATGGTACTCGTACATGAAACTAGGCCTTGTTGCGTCCCAACATGCCGGCACAGATGCAGAGATGGAGGTGGTCCATGATGAGTTGGCCGTGCGGGCCAGCGATCTTGCGTTGTTTGCCCCGTGGGACGAATACATCATGGAGTAGGTAGCTGACGGCAAGATGATCCCGGAGGCGCAGTATCGGCTGGCCCTGGACGACCCCAAAGGCAGCACCGGCAAGAGGGACCTCGCGGGCATCGACTCTAGTGACGACGCCTACGCCGACATTTGGTCAGAGGGGGGCTGGTGTCGGCGATAGAGCTTCCACTTCAGCCGCTGTGGGACGCGCCAAGGCCAAGGACAGTGCCAAGACCGGCTAGGGCTTTTCTTTTTCTCCTGCATTAGTTAGTCAGTGGTTGCCCCCACTCGGGTGTGATGTAATGAACTAATGGCCTCGACCTTTATGCTTTTGTGTATTAAATGCATGCTTCAAAGTTTGTCCAAATTTTTTTGGTGTGTGCCGACTCGTTCCTAGCCTTTTGTCCTTTTTGTTTCTAGCTACCCAAAGCCTTGCCCTCTTCGGCTTTTGCCCCATCAACCGAATAGCCGGGAGTCGGTCTGTGTCTGGGACGGGTCATCTGCCTTTAGGGGGGGGGGTTGGCCGTGGATTTTCGGAGCCGCGGGAACACTTAGACTAGGACGAGTACGACTGAGGCCGGCTAGAAATAACTGTCGGTTTGACTAGCCCGAGCCGGCTACTCCTTCGCAGTCAGTGTTTGTGTGCGGCAAGCCTTCCGTCCCAGAGTCCCGATAGCCGGACAACCGGGAGTTGGTCTGTATCTAGATGGGGTGGTAAGGGTTTTCGCTCGGCCCACATTACTTGACTGGCTTCGAAGAGAGAGAGAGAGGGCTTGGGCCAGCCAACAAGGCCCCGGGTCCAAGGAGCCGGACCGGAGCGCTCGCTTGAGAAACAATCATGCTTTTTGGGAGAATCAAAAAGGTGTGCCCCAAGTGTCGGCTTGGGACACCCGCTGCATTCATCAAATCCAAAAGGGTAGGGGATACATACATACACTAGGTTTTCTCTCTTAGCAGTAGAACGGGCGAAGGAGCAACACGTTTCACGGGCGCTTCGACTCCTCGTGGGAGGTGTCTCTCTTGTGCTTCTGTGGCTTCTGGGCATCTATTAGGTAGTAAGCATTGTTGTGCAGTGCCTTGCTGATGATAAATGAGCCCTCCCATGGGGAGGATAGCTTGTGGTAGCCAGCGGTTCGCTGTATTTGCCTCACCACTAGGTAGCCTTTGTGGAAGGAGAGGGGCCTGATCCGTTTGCTGTGGTAGTGCCGAAGCTTTTGTTGGTAGATGGTTGTCTGGCTCAAGGCCAGCTCATGCGCTTCCTTGAGCAGGTCGACATTGTCTTCTCTTGCTTCTCTTGCATCCGCCTCAGTGTACAAGGTGACGAGAGGCGAGTCGAACTCGACGTCCATGGGGGTGACCACCTCGGAACCGTACACGAGGAAGAAAGGGGTGAAGCTGGTTGATCCATTGGCTATGGTGCAGAGGCTCCACAGTACAGCCGACAATTCTTTGATCCAGCTGCCGGCTGACCGGACGAGTGGCGACACGAGCCGCATCTTGATGTCGGCTAGGATCAAGCTGTTTGCTCTTTCCTCCTGGCCGTTCGACTGGAGATGGGCCACCGACACGAGGTCGATCCAGATGCCTTCCTTTTATTAGAAAACTGCCATCGCGCCTTTGGCGAAGTTAGTACCATTGTCGGTGATGATGCTGTGGGGGACACCGTAGTGGACAGTGATTTCTTTGATGAATGAGACGACCGTGGGGCCGTCCAGCTTCTTGATGGGCATGGCCCCAATCCACTTTGTGAAGTTGTCCATGGCTACCCGGAGGTGCATCATGCCACCTCAAGCGGTCTTTAATGGCCCCACCAAGTCGAGCCCCCACACGGCAAAAGTCCATGAGAGGGGGATGGTCTTGTGGGCCATAGCCGAAAGGTGGCTCTGCGTGCTAAAACGCTAGCACCCCTCGCACTCGTCAACGAGCTGCTTTGCTTCTTCGAGGGACGTTGGCAAGTAAAACCCGTGGCAAAAGGCCTTGGCCACCAGGGTCCTCGTGGCGTCGTGATGCCCGCACTCGCCCTGGTGGATATCTTTGACGATCTCTTGTCCCTTCTCCGACTCGACGCAACGCTGGAACACGCCAGTTGCATTGTGTCGAACCAACTCACAGTTGATGATAGCGTAGGCGGAGGACCGACGGTAGATCTACTGAACCTCGGCTTCGTCGAGAGGAAGCTCGCCATGCACAAGAAAAGTGAAGATGGGCTGGGCCCATGTCGGGGTCGAGACGGGAGCCGGCGCCGGCTCGGGCTGGGGACCCGGGTAGCCGGAGCCCCCAGGTCCATCATTCAAGTTCTCGAGGCCGAGCCGTCAGCCCCCGAGATCGAGGCGGTAGTCGGCATGCCGGCTACCTCCCTAACGGACGCGAGTTCAGAGCCGGCCACCTCGGTGGCAAGGCCCGGTGTAACCGACAACAGTGGGGGAGCCGGCGGAGCCTCGAGCCTTAGGAGGAGTCGGAGGGATCCGCGGGAAGAAAGATCTATGCCGATTCCGGAGGTGGCTTGATTGATGGTTTGTGCAGCTGCTCGAGGGATACGCCGACTAGGAGCGCCCGATGGGTGGAGCCAGTTTTTGCGAGCGCGTACGATGCCTTGTTGTCCGCTCGGGGGATGTGGTGGAACTCACACCCCTCGAAGGAGCCAGTGAGATGCTAGACGAGGAAACAATAGCTTACCATATTGGCGTCCCTAGTGTCCCATTCGCCAGAGACGTGCTGCACCACGAGGTTCGAGTCACCGAAGCACAGGATTCGTCGGATGCCGTTTTCCTTGGCGAGCCGGATGGCGTGGACGAGCGCCTCATATTCGGCCACGCTGATGGAGGCGGCGAACTGGATTTGGAGGGCATAGTTGAGCTGGTCTCCTTTCAGGAACGACAGGACGATGTCGGTTCCCAAGCTGGTCCGCATCTTGGAGCCGTCGAAGTGGATGCGCTAGTGCACGGAGTCCGGAGGAGGCGGCACGAACTGGGTCTCAGCCTAGTCGACGAGGAAGTAGGCCACTGCCTCGGAATTGATGGCCGTGCGCGGCTCCTATTGGATGTCGTGGTCGGCCATGACGATGGTCCATTTGGCAATCCGGCTGGTGGCGTCCCGGTTGCCCATGATCTCTGAATGCGGAGTTGTGCTCACCACAGTGATGGTGTGCTTGAGGAAGTGTTTCTTCAGCTTCTTGTCGGCGAAGTATATGTCGTAGCACATCTTTTGGTAATGGGGTAGTTCTACTTGGAGGGAGAAGGGACCTTGCTCAGATAGTAGAAGGGGCACTGAACCGGCAGTGCCTTTCCCTCCTTAGGCCATTCCACAATCAGAACGACATTGACCACGCATATGGTTGCCGCGATGTACGCGATCATGGGTTCCTTTTCGGCTGGCGCGGCCAAGACGGGCGCGTTGGAGAGGGTGTGTTTGATGTCGTGGAATGCTTCAGCCGGTTGGCCAGTCCATTCGAACTTGGCCATCTTGTTCATGAGCTGGTAATGGGGCACCGACATCTCACCGAGTCGGTTGACGAACCGGCTAAGCGAGGCCACGCAGCCGGCGAACTTCTGGACGTCGTGGAGCTTTGTTGTCTTGCGCACACGCTCGATGGTCTTGATCTTCTACGGGTTATCTTCGATGCCGCGCAGGACAAGAAGAGACTCAGGAGCTAGCCGGCTCGCACGCCAAAAACACACTTCTCCAGATTGAGCTCGACCTTGGACTCCTGCAGGTTGGCAAAGGTTTCTCGGAGATCGTCGGAAAGGCCGAAGTGCTTCTTAGATTTGATGACGATGTCGCCGACGTAGATGTGCAAGTTCTTGCCAATTTAGGCTAGGTGGAACTTCTACATGCAACACTCGAAGGTGGCGCCTGCGTTCTTCAAGACAAACGACATTGTGACATAGCAGTAGGCTCCCAATGGGGTGATGAAGGAGGTATTCATCCAGGTCGGCTAGATCTAGCTTGATCTCGTGGTAGCCAGAATAGGCGTCGAGGAAAGACAACAAATCGCAGCCGACCGTGGAGTCGATCACTTGATCGATCTGGGATAGGGCAAAAGGATCCTTTGGATATGCCTTATTCAGGCTCGTGTAGTTGATACACATGCGCCAGGTTTTGTTCTTCTTCAGCACCAGGACTGGGTTGGCCAGCCAGTCCGGGTGGAAAACTTCCATGATGAAACCGGCTGCAAGCAATCGGGCGATCACTTCTCCTATAGTATGCCGCTTCTCCTCACAGAAACAACATAGTGATTGCTTGACCGGCTTTGCATCCGGCCACATATGAAGCTTGTGCTCGGTGTACTTCCTCGGAACACGCGGCATGTCCTTGGGCGATGATACATCTCCAACGCATCTATAATTTTTAATGGTTCCATGCTATTATCTTGTCAAACTTTGGATGTTTTGTATGCCTTTTATATCTTTTTTGGGACTAACTTATTAACTCAGTGCCAAGTGCGAGTTCTGTTTTTTTCTGTGTTTTTGACCCTTTTCAGAGGAGGATTTTAAACGGTGTCCAAACGGAATAAAACTTCACAAAAGATTTTTTTTCTGGAACAAAAGATATGCACGGGAAGTGAGAACCAAGGCAGAAGCCACCAGGGGACACCACAAGCCCCCTAGGCGCGGCCAGGGGGCCCGTGCCTAGCAGGCTTGTGGCCCCCTGTGGCTTGTCTGCCCTACCTCTTCCGCCTAAAAATTCCTGAAAAATCCAAACCTCACGAGAGATCCATGAAAATACTTTTCTGCCGCCGCAAGCTTCTGTTTATGCAAGATCCTATCTGGGGCATGTTCTGGTGCCCTGCCGGACGGGGGATTTAGATACGGAGGGCTTCTTCATCAACACCATGACCTCTCCGATGATGTGTGAGTAGTTCACCATAGACCTTTAGGTCCATAGTTAGTAGCTAGATGGCTTCTTCTCTCTCTTGGATCTTCAATACAATGTTCTCCATGATCTTCATGGAGATATATCTGATGTAATCTTCTTTTGCAGTGTGTTTGTCGAGATCCGATGAATTGTGGATTATCTATGAATCTTATTTGAGTTTCTCTGATCTCTTATATGCATGATTTCATATCCTTGTAATTCTCTTCGAGTTGTGTGTTTTGTTTGACCAACTTGATCTATGATTCTTGCAATGCGAGAAGTGCTTGGTTTTGGGTTCATACCGTGCGGTGACCTCACCAAGTGACATAAGGGGTAGCAAGGCACACATCATGTTGTTGCCATCAAGGGTAAAAAGATGGGGTTTACATCATTGGTTTGAGTTTATCCCTCTACATCATGTCATCTTGCTTAAGGCGTTACTCTGTTCGTCATGAACTTGATACACTAGATGCATGCTGGATAGCAGTCGATGTGTGGAGTAATAGTAGTAGATGCAGAAAGTATCGGTCTACTTGTCTGAGACGTGATGCCTATATGTATGATCATTGCCTTAAATATCGTCATGGGTTTCCGTGGTTCTATCAATTGCTCGATAGTAATTTGTTCACCCACCATGATATTTGCTATTTTGAGAGAAGCCTCTAGTGAACACTATGGCCCCCGGGTCTACTTCACACAAAATTTTCAGCCTTTCACTTTTACTTCGTTGCACTTTCTGCCTTCGGATCTCACTTTGCAATCAATCTTGAAGGGATTGACAACCCCTTTATAGCGTTGGGTGCAAGCTCGTTTGTGTTTGCGCAGGTACTCTGGACACTTGGCTTGATTCTCCTACTGGATTGATACCTTGATTCTCAAACTAAGGGAAATACTTACAGCTGCTGTGCCGAATCACCCTTTCCTCTTCAAGGGAAAAACCAACGCAAGCTCAAGAGGCAGGAGTAGGATTTCTAGCGCTGTTGCCGGGGAGGATCAAGTTCTAGGTGAAGCTCATCCAAGTAAGTGACGCAAACTCATCTCTTGAATTTACTTTTTTGCCTCTCGTTTTCCTCTCCCCCACTTCTAAAAAACAAAAAATTACAAAAATATTTGCCTTTTTCGTTCGCCCTTTTCTCTCGCTTGCTTTCTGTTCACTTGTGTGCTTGTTTGCTAGCTGCAGTCACCATGACTGAAAACACCAAACTTTGTGACTTCTCGAATACTAATAATAATGATTTTATTAGTACTCCGATTGCTCCCACCACAAGTGCGGAATCATACAATATCAATGCTGCTTTGCTAGTGCGGAACCTTGTTATGAAAGAGCGATTCTCCAGCCTTCCTAGTGAAGATGCCGCATCCCATCTTAATACCTTCATTGAGCTTTGCGATATGCAAAAGAAGAAAGATGTGGATAATGATGTGATTAAATTGAAGATTTTCCTTTCTCGTTGCGAGATCAAGCAAAAACTTGGTTTTCATCTTTGCCCAAAAATAGTATTGATTCTTGGAACAAGTGCAAAGATGCTTATATATCCAAGTATTTTTCGCCGGCTAAGATTATCTCTCTCCGTAATGATATCATGAATTTTAAGCAACTTGATCATGAACATGTTGCACAATCTTGGGAGAGAATGAAATTGATGATTAGAAATTGTCCCACTCATGGCTTGAGTCTTTGGATGATTATACAAATCTTCTACGCTGGTTTGAATTTCGCTTCTAGAAATATCTTGGACTCCGCCTCAGGTGGAACGTTCATGGAAATCACATTAGGATAAGCCACAAAACTCCTAGAAAATATCATGACAAACTACTCTCAGTGGCACACTGAAAGGTCACCTAGTAGTAAGAAGGTACACGCTATAGAAGAAATTAACTCATTGAGCGCTAGGATGGATGAGTTAATGAATTTGGTTGCTAGTAGAAGTGCTCCTTTAGATCCTAATGATATGCCCTTGTCTTCCTTTATTGAGAGTAGCAATGCGAGCTTGTACGTTAATTTTGTTGGTAGTAATAATTTTGGCAACAACAATGCTTTTAGAGGAAACTATGTTCCTAGGCCTTTTCCTAGTAACCCCTCTAATAGCTTTGGCAACTCTTACAACAATACTCATGCAAATTACAATAAATTACCCTCTGATCTAGGGAGTAATATCAAAGAGTTTATTAACTCGCAAAAGATTTTCAATGCGTCCATAGAGGAAAAACTACCCAAAACTGATGATTTGGCTAGGAGCGTTGATAGAATGTCTATTGATATTGATGCTTTGAAATATAGATGTGCTCCTCTCAAGATCAATATGGATGAAACTTTGAAAGCTATGCGTGTTTCCATGAACTAGAGCAAAGAAAGAACCGCCCAAATTCGTGTTAGACATGAATGGCTTAAAAAGGCGTGTTCTCATGATAAGAATCACGAAGATCTTAAAGTGCTTGGTGTGACTCCCAGTGAATCCTTGTTTTCTAGTGCCAAACCTAATGATGGTGGGGCTGGATATGAATCCACTTTAGTTTAAAAACACCCCAATGATTCGGAGTCCATCTATCTTGATGCTAAAAGCAATGAAAGTGGAGTAGAAGATATCAAAACTTTGAGTAGTAATGAAAGTACTACTTTGGATCTCAAGGATTTCAATTATGATAGTTTCTCTTTGATTGAATGCATTTCCTTGATGCAATCCATGCTAAACTCTCCACACGCTTATAGCCAAAACAAGGCCTTTATTGATCATATCGTCGATGCTATGATAAAATCTCTTTAAGAGAAACTTGAGTTGGAAGTTTCTATTCCTAGAAAGTTTCATGATGAGTGGGAACCTACTATCAAAATCAAAATCAAAAACTATGAATGCAATGCTTTGTGTGATTTGGGTGTTAGTATTTCCGTGATTCCAAAGTCTTTATGTGATGTTCTAGGCTTTAATGAGATTGAGGAGTGTTCTCTTAATTTGCATCTTGCAGATTCTACTGTCAAGAAACCCATGGGAAGGATCAATGATGTTCTTATTGCAAATAGGAACTATGTACCCGTGGATTTCATTGTGCTTGATATTGATTGCAATCCTACATGCCCTATAATTCTTGGTAGACCTTTACTAAGGACTATTGGTGCCATCATCGATATGAAGGAAGGGAATATTAGGTTTCAATTTCCTTTAGAGAAGGGCATGGAGAATTTTCCTAGAAAGAAAATAAGGTTGCCTTATGAATCCATGACGAGGGCTACTTATGGTTCCAGCACCAAAGACGATGATATGTGATTCTATCGCCTTATGCCTAGCTAAGGGCCTTAAACAATAGCGCTTGTTGGGAGGCAACCCAATGAATTTATCTTTTTCTTTCTGTTTTGTTGCGTCCACACCATCATAATTCTGTTATGATTGTGTTTTTTGTATTTCTTTTTGTGTTTGAGCCGAGCAAAACCTTTATGATTAGTTGGGTGATGGTTGTTTGATCCTGTTGGAAAAAGACAGAAACTTTTTGCTCACGAAATTATTTTTAATTTTTATTCAGAAAGAGATTTTGAGTTGATTACTTTTGCTGCTGGTTTATATGCGTTTTTTCTAGGCTGTCGTAATGTTTCAGAATATGTGAGGTAACATAAGTATACAAAGTATACAGATTGCTACAGACTAGTCTGTTTTTGTTGTGTTGGTTGCTTGTTTTGATGAAACTATGGATAGTATCGGGGGGTACTAGCCATGGAAAAGTGAGAATATAGTAATCTAACACCAATATAAATAGAAATCAAGATTTCTACAGTACCTAAAGAGGTGGTAGTTTGTTTTCTTGTGCTAATGATATCATGAGTTTCTGTTTAAGTTTTGTGTTGTGAAGTTCTCATGTTTTGGGTGATGTTCTCATGGACAAAGGGATAAAGAGTGGAAAGAGCTCAAGCTTGGGTATGCCCAAGGCATCCCAAGCCAAATTCAAGGACACGAAAAAGTGTAAGCTTGGGGATGCCCCGGGAAGGCATCCCCTCTTTCGTCTTCAATCCATCGGTAACATTACTTGGAGCTATATTTTTATTCTCCACATGATATGTGTTTTGCTTGGAGCGTCTTGTATCGTATGAGTCTTTTATTTTTGTTGTGTCACAATCATCCTTGCTGCACACCTTTTGAGAGAGACATGCACTCATCGAGAATTCGCTAGAATACTCATTGTGCTTCACTTATATCTTTTGAGCTAGACAATTTTGCTCTATGTGCTTCACTTAGATCTTTTAGAGCACGGCGGTGCGTAACTTGGTAGTTGGCTTGTGTTATGAAAGTAGTCCCAAAGGTTATAGGTACCCAAGGAGTATACAATAAAGCTTCCACGTTCATGTGGATTGAGTAAAAGGAGAAGTATGATTCCTCTCAATTAGTTCTGAGACGTGGATTTGGTAATATTAAGAGTTATGTTAGTAGGGTGTTGTGAATCTAGAAATACTTGTGTTGAAGCTAGTGATTCCCGTAACATGCACGTATGGTGAACCGCTATGTTAGGAAGTCAGAGCATAATTGATCTATTGATTGTCATCCTTTGTGTTGCGGTCGGGATCGCGCGATAGTTTACACCTACCAACCCTTCCCCTAGGAGTATCTGTTTAGCACTTTGTTTCGATTACTAATAAAAACTTTCGCAATAAGTATGTGAGTTCTTCATGACTAATATGAGTCCATGGTATAGATTCACTTTCACCTTCCACCGTTGCTAGCCTCTCTAGTACCGTGCAATTTTCGCTGGTTCACAAACCCACCATATGTCTTCCTCAAAACAGCCAACATACCTACCCACTATGGCATTTTCATAGGCATTCCGAGATATATTGCCATGCAACTCCCATCGTTCCGTCTCATGACTTGTGCCGTCACTCTCATATTGCCATTGCATGATCGTAAGATAGCAGGCGAGATGTTTCAACGTCATAGGCCAAGCTAGATCGTTGCACATCTCGGTACACTGCCGGAGGCATTTCCTATAGATTCGTCATCGTTCTAAGCTTTGAGTTGTGAGTAAATAAAAGTGTGATGATCATCATTATTAGAGCATTGTACCATGTGAGGAAATAAAATAAAGAGCCCAAAAAAAAAGAGAAAAAGAGAGAGCGACAATACTACTATCTTTTCCACACTTGTGCTTCATATTAGCACCATGTTCTTCATGATGGAGAGCGTATCGTTTTGTCACACCATATACTAGTGGGAATCTTTATTATATAACTTGGCTTGTATATTCCAATCATGGGCTTCCTCAAAATTTCCCTAGGACTTCGTGAGCAAGCAAGTTGGATGCACACCCACTAGTTCTCCTTTTGAGCTTTCACATACTTATAGCTCTAGTGCATCCGTTGTATGGCAATCCCTACTCACTCACATTGATATTTATTAATTTGCATCTCCATAGTCCTTTGATATGCCGAGTCAATCTGACCATCTCCTCCTTTTTGTCTCACAACTTCAATCACACTCTATTCCACCTATAATGCTATATCCATGGCTCACACTCATGTATTGCGTGAGAGTTGAAAAAGGTTTGAGAAAGTAAGAGTGCGAAAACAATTACTTGGCCAAAACCGGGGTTGTGCATGATTTAAATTAGTTGTGTGGGGATGATGGAGCATAGCCAGACTATATGATTTTGTAGGGATAACTTCCTTTGGCCTTGTTATTTCGAAAGTTCATGATTACCTTGCTAGTTTTCTTGAAGTATTATTGTTTTCATGTCAATAGCAAACTATTGTTTTGAATCTTACGGATCTAAATATTCATGTCACATGAAAGAAGTTACAAAGGACAACTATGCTAGGTAGCATTCCACATCAAAAATTCAGTCTTTATCACTTCCCTACTCGAGGACGAGCAGGTGTTAAGCCTGGGGATGCTTGATACGTCTCCAACGTATCTATAATTTTTTATGGTTCCATGCTATTATCTTGTCAAACTTTGGATGTTTTGTATGCCTTTTACATATTTTTTGGGACTAACTTATTAACTCAATGCCAAGTGCCAGTTTTTTTTTCCGTGTTTTTGACCCTTTTCAGAGGAGGATTTTAAACGGTGTCCAAACGGAATAAAACTTCCGAAAAGATTTTTTCCGAAACAGAAGATTCGCACGGGACGTGAGAACCAAGGCAGAAGCCACGAGGGGATGCCACAAGCTCCCTAGGCACGGCCAGGGGGGCCCGCGCCTAGTAGGCTTGTGGCCCCCCTGTGGCTCATCTGCCCTACCTCTTCCAACTATAAATTCCTGAAATATCCAAAACTGCGTGAGAGATCCACGAAAATACTTTTCCGCCACCGAAAGCTTCTGTCTCCGCAAGATCGCATCTGGGGCACGTTCTGGTGCCCTGCCGGAGGAGGGATTCGGATACGTAGGGCTTCTTCATCAACACCATGACCTCTCCGATGATGCGTGAGTAGTTCACCATAGACCTTCGGGTCCATAGCTAGTAGCTAGCTGGCTTCTTCTCTCTCTTGGATCTTCAATACAAACTTCTTCATGATCTTAATGGAGATCTATCCGATGTAATCTTCTTTTGCGGTGTGTTTGTCGAGATCCGATGAATTGTGGATTTATGATCAGATTATCTATGAATCTTATTTGAGTTTCTTCTGATCTCTTATATGCATGATTTAATATCCTTGTAATTTTCTTCGAGTTGTGGGTTTTGTTTGGCCAACTTGATCTATGATTCTTGCAATGGGAGAATTGCTTGGTTTTGGGTTCATACTGTGCAGTGACCTCACCCAGTGACAGAAGGGGTAGCGAGGCACGCATCGTGTTGTTGCCATCAAGGGTAGAAATATGGGGTTGACATCATTGGTTTGAGTTTATCACTCTACATCATGTCGTCTTGCTTAAGGCGTTACTCTGTTCGTCATGAACTCAATACACTAGATGCATGCTGGATAGCGGTCGATGTGTGGAGTAATAGTAGTAGATGCAGAAAGTAATAGTAGTAGATGTGTGGTCTACTTGTCTCGGACGTTATGCCTATATGTATGATCATTGCCTTAGATATCGTCATGACTTTGCGCGGTTCTATCAATTGCTTGACAGTAATTTGTTCACCCACCGTGATATTTGCTATTTTGAGAGAAGCCTCTAGTGAACACTATGGCCCCCGGGTCTACGCCACACCAAATTTTCAGCCTTTCACTTTTAGTTAATTGCACTTTTCGCCTTCAGATCTCACTTTGCAATCAATCTTGAAGGGATTGACAACCCCTTTATAGCATTGGGTGCAAGCTCGTTTGTGTTTGCGCAGGTACTCTGTACACTTTGCTTGATTCTCCTACGGGATTGATACCTTGGTTCTCAAACTGAGGGAAATACTTACTGCTCCTATGCTACATCACCCTTTCCTCTTCAAGGGAAAAACCAACGCAAGCTCAAGAGGCAGCAAGCAACCAGGCAAAGATGTCCCGATTCTCACAGAGGTAGTCGATGAGCTCGCCTTCCTATTTGCTGCTGAGGGTGGCGCCGATGGTGATGCACTGCTTGTGGTTACTCGGGTCGAGTGGCACCTGCTTGGTGTCCTTGGACGGTTGGAACATCGCCTCGCTGGCCGGCTGGGACAGGGGAGTCGACACGGCCGGCTGCTCTATGGCCTGGGCCACGAGCCGGTCGAGGTGGCGTTTCTCTTCCGCGATCACCTGCACCTCGGCTAGCAAGCTATTGTCGCGCGTGCACTCGATTGATTTCTTGTAGTCATCGGCTACGGTGCTAATGCCCTTGGGACCCGAGATCTTCATCTTGAGGTAGGTGTAGTGGGGGATCGCCATGAACTTGGCGCGCGCCAACCTGCCCAGGAGCGCGTGGTTGGGGCTGTCGAGGTCAACCAACTCGAACCATATCGGCTCGCGGCAGAAGTGGGCCTTATCACCGAAGAGGACGTCGAACTGGATTTTGCTGATGGGGGAGCAGGATCACCCCGATACGATGCCTTGGAAGACGTTCCGGGTCGGCTGTAAGTCTTTTTCCGAAATCCCTAGCTTGAGCAGCGTGTCCCGGTAGAGGATGTTGATGCTGCTGCCACCGTTGACCAATACCCACGAGAACCGACAGGTGAGCCTCTTGGAGGTGATGGTGGCGTTGAGGACGAGGGCTTAGCTACTAGGGTTTGGCATCACGGCCAGATGGTCAGCCCGGCTCTAGGTGACCGGCTTCTCGGACCAACGCATGTACATCGGGATGGAGGGCATGGTGGCGTTCACCTCGTGTCAGTATTGATGCTGGAAGTTCTTGGCACTGCCTTCACTGGTGTAGATGACGTAGGACCGTCCTGATCGAGGAATTGGTCGCGGAGGCGGCTGCTGTTGGGGGGGGGGGGAGCCGGAGCCGAAACCGGCACAGGAGCTGGCACTTGACGAGCCGGAGGTGGAGGAGCAAGAAGGCCGTCACGCCGGGCTATTCGCTGAGAGAAGCTGCACTGTTGGAGCGTGTGCGTAGCCAGCTTCGCCCCGGAGTGCATCCTGCAGGGTGCATCGAGCATGTGCTCGAAGGTGAGCTTAGGCTGCCAAGTGCCATTGCCAGCTCGTTGGCGCTGGCTAGCGGCCTGTGTAGCCGGCTGCTCTTCCTCGGTGGTGGCGACCTGCTTGCTCCCGTAGCGGGGATCTGGCTAGTCGGTCTTCCGCTCGTTGTTCCGTTGTCTCCAGATTTCGGCAGCCGGTCGTAGGGTAGACGGCGGCTGGGCAACCTTGTCGGTTGTGGTGACCTTTATCTGCATCACAGAGTCGGCCGTGGCGTACTGGTCTGCCTTGGCCATGAGCTCCACCAAGGTGGACGGCTCCGATCACAAGAGCTTGTGCTGAAGGAGGATGCCGTTTCGGCAGCCCTCAATGAAGTATTTAATGGCCTGCACCTCATGCACCCCTTCGTAGGAGTTGTGCAACTTGGTCCAGCGCGTGATGTATTCACGGAGAGGTTCGTCCGTCGCTTGGATGCACATAGCCAGCTCACGGGGACGGCCGGGCCGCTAGTAGGTGCCAGTGAAGTTGTGAAGGAATGCTTCCTCAAAGGCTACCCAAGAGTTGATGCTTCCGGCCAGTAGGCTATTAAGCCAAGTCCATTCCGAGCTGGTCAACATGAGGGGGGCGTAGCGCACCGCGACGCGCTTGTTTCCCTTGACGATGCCGACTGCGGTGGTGTAGTCGATCAGCCAATCTTCCGCCTTGTTCGTACCATTGTACTTTGGAGTGTCCCGGGGAAGTGTGTAGCTGGTGGGAAACGGCTCCTCGCGGATCCGGGGGCCGAAGCACGCTGGACCGATCGGGTCCTCCTTGGGCCAGCCGGTCGAGATGAAGGCGGGCGCCATTATCGCTTCAGGGGATTGATACATCTCCATCGTATCTACTTTTCCAAACTCTTTTGCCCTTGTTTTGGACTCTAATTTGTATGATTTTAATGGAACTAACCCGTACTAACGCTGTAATCAGCAGAATTGCCATGGTGTTGTTTTTGCACGGAAATAAAAGTTCTCAGAATGACCTGGAAATTTACGAGGATTTTTTGTGGAATATATAAAAAAACTGGCGCAAGAATCAACCGGAGGAGTGGAGCGAGGAGCCCACAAGCCAACCAGGTGCGGCCCCCTGGCCGCGCCTATCAGGCTTGTGGGGCCCTCAGGCCTCCGCCGCCTCCAACTCCAGCTCTATTTAGTCCCTTTCGTCCGGAAAAAATTCAAGGAGAAGAGTTCATCGCGTTTTAGGATACAGATGCGCCGCCACCACCTGTTCTACCCCTGGAGGGCAGATCTGGAGTCCGTTCTGGGCTCCGGAGAGGGGAGATCGTCGCCATCGTCATCACCAACCTTCCTTCATCACAAATTCCATGATGCTCTTCACCGTTCGTGAGTAATCTCATAGTAGGCTTGCTGGACGGTGATGGGTTGGATGAGATCTATCATGTAATCAAGTTAGTTTTGATGGGGATTGATCCCTATTATCCACTGTGTTCTGAGATTGATGTTGCTACTACTTTGCCATTCTTAATGCTTATCACTAGGGCCCGAGTGCCATGATTTTAGATCTGAACCTATTATGTTCTCGTCAATATATGTGTGTTCTTGATCCTATCTTGCCAGTTGTAGTCACCTACAATGTGTTATGACCCGGCAACCCCATAGTGACAATAGCCGGAACCACTCCCGGACATGACCATAGTATGAGGAGTTCATGTATTCACTAAGTGCTAATGCTTTGTTCCGGTTCTCTATTAAAAGGAGAACCTTAATATGCCGTAGTTTCCATTAGGACCCCGCTGCCACGGGAGGGATGGAAAATAGATGTCATGCAAGTTCTTTTCCCTAAGCATCTATGACTATATACGGAATACATGCCTACATTACATTGACGAACTGGAGCTAGTTACATATCTCCCCATGTTATAACTGTTGCATGATGAATGTCATCAGGCATAATTATCCATCACCGATCCAATGCCTACGAGTTTTTCCTGCTGCTATTGTTACCGCTACTGCTGTCACTACTGCTATTGTTACCACTACTGCTGTCACTGCTGCTATTGTTACCGTTGCTACTGTTGCTATCACACTACTTTGCTACTGATACTTTGTTGCAGATACTAAGTCTTTCAGGTGTGGTTGAATTGACAATCAACTGCTAATACTCGAGAATACTCTTTGGCTTCCCCTTTTGTCGAATCAACAAATTTGGGTTGAATACTCTACCCTCGAAAACTGTTGCGATCCCCTATACTTTTGGGTTATCAAGACTATTTTCTGGCGCCATTGCCAGGGAGGCATAGCTCTATTCTCTGAGTCACTTGGGATTTACGTCTATTGATCACTACGAGGAATCCGAGAGATCCAAAAACTAAAGTCTTGCCCTCAACTACGAGGACAGGTAAGGAACTGCCATCTAGCTCTGCACTTGATTCACCTTCAGTTATGAGTAAGTTTGCGACACCACCTCCTGCTAGAAATTTTGATGTGTCGCCTGTGCTTGATGATGCTACTTCTGCTATCCATGATGGTTTTCTTGATACTGATTTGCTACTAGGTGCATTCCTAGATGCACAAATTGCTAGAGTTGTTGCTAGATGTGATGATACTTCTGAAACTGCTGAGATTATTAAAGTAGAACCTGCTATTTCACCTGTTAGAACTAGCTCTCCTAGATATGAATTGCCTGATATGCCTGAGGGTTATGTTATGGAGGGAGAGATAGCTGAGGACTTTCTTGCTTGTAAGGATAGCTGTGATCTTGAGAAATTACTCCACAAGTGGAATGAAAAATCTTTGAACGCTAGGTTGAAATATGACCCGAAGTTTGCTACTTCGCCTATATTTGTGACCTATAAGGATAATGAATTCTCTGTCGATCCTGAGTTAATCACTCTGGTCGAATCAGATCCATTTCATGGTTATGAGTCTGAAACGGTTGTTGCACATCTTACTAAGTTGCATGATATAGCCACCCTATTCACGAGTGAGGAAAAGAACCGCCTCTACTATATCCTTAAGCTGTTTCCTTTCTCGCTAAAGGATGATGCTAAGACTTGGTTCACTTCTCTTGCTCCTGGTTGTGTGCGTAGTCCCCAGGATATGATCTACTACTTCTCTAAGAAATATTTCCCTGCCCATAAGAAACAAGCTGCCTTGCAGGAAATATACAACTTTGCGCAAGTTGAAGAAGAGAGTCTCCCACAATCTTGGGGGAGGCTTGTCCAGCTACTGAATGCTTTGCCTGATCACCCTCTTGAGAAGAATGAAATACTTGATATCTTCTATAATGGACTAACCGATGCTTCCAAGGACCACCTAGATAGTTCTGCTGGTTGTGTTTTCAGGGAACGAACTGTAGAACAAGCTGAGATCCTATTGAATAATATCTTGTGCAATGAGAATGCTTGGACTATTCCCGAACCACCTCTGAAGGCAACTCCAAAGAAAAGAGATATTCTATTTCTCAGTCCTCAAGATATGCAAGAAGCTAAGAAATCTATGAAAGAGAAATGCATTAAATCTGAAGATGTCAAAAACCTAGCACATATCGAAAAGATCCATGGTCTTGATAACCCGACACAGGTAGTAGAGGTAAATTCTCTTCGTAGATTCAAAGATTGTGATATTCCTTTTGATAAACCTGCTAGCTTATGCTTGGATGAATTTGATAACCTTGTTGCCAAACAACAAAGTTTCAATTATTATGTTAGTAGACAATTGGAACAGAATGCTCATATGCTTAGTCATTTAAGTGCTTGTGTGGACAGAAATGTCAATGATCTTATGCTTCTAAGTAAACATGCCTCTATGGTTACTACTCAGGTAGAACAAGTACTTAAGGCTCAAAATGACTTGCTCAATGAGTTGAATGACAATTCTGTCAGAGTCGTCACTAGAGGCGGTAGAATGACCCAGGAACCTTTGTATCCTGAGGGTCATCCTAAGAGAATTGAACATGATTCTCAAGGATTTAGCACTGATGCACCTAGTCATCCTAGAAAGAAAAAGAAAGATGATAGGAACTTGGAGGCTAGCAACCCTGTTGCTGTTACACCCGAGTGTCCAAACGTTGTCTCTGTTTCTGATGCTGAAACGCAATCTGGTGGTGAACATGAGCCTAATGATAATATCAATAGTGATTCTCATGAAGATGCTCAACCTAGCAATGATAAGGATGTGGAGATTGAACCTGTTGATCTTGATAACCCACAACCTAAGAATAGGAGATACGATAAGAATGAATTCATTGCTAGGAAGCATGGTAAAGAAAGGGGACCATGGGTTCAGAAACCCATGCCCTTTCCCCCGAACCATCTAAGAAAAAGCATGATGAGGATTTTGAGCGATTTGTTGAAATGATTAGACCTGTCTTTCTGCAAATGCGTTTGACAGATATGCTCAAAATGTCCCCCTATGCCAAGTACATGAAAGATATTGTGACTAATAAGAGGAGGATACCTGAGGTTGAGATTTCCACCATGGTCGCTAATTATACCTTCAAGGGTGGAACTCCTAAGAAACTAGGTGATCCCGGAGTGCCCACTATACCTTGCTCCATTAAACGAAACTACGTTAGAACTGCTTTATGTGACCATGGAGCCGGTGTTAGTGTTATGCCTCTCTCTCTTTATCATAGACATGAACTGGATAAGTTGACACCCACTAAAATCTCTCCGCAAATGGCCGACAAATCAATTGCTTTCCCTATCGGCATCTACGAGGATGTGCCTGTTGTGGTTGCTAATGTTACTATCTTAACTGACTTTCTTATTCTAGATATTCCCGAGGATGATGCCATGGTGGTCATCCTTGGAAGACCCTTTTTAAACACTGCAGGGGCTGTTATTGATTGCAACAAAGGCAATGTCACTTTCCATGTCAATGGTAATGAGCATACGGTGCTCTTTCCAAAGAAACAATATCGAGTACATTGCATCAATGCTATTGAAAGAACTTCATCGATTCTTATTGGGAGCTTTGAATGCCCTATACCTACTGTTAAGATGAAGTATGATTTGCTTGTTGGGGATATGCACATCCCCATTGAGGTAACCTAGTGACTACTCGAAAATTCTCCGTTCCAAACGTCATTGACGGATTTCTTTTGATGACCATGAGATGGATGAATCTAAGAGTCACAGCCATCTGTTCCAAACGTTTACCTTCGGTTGCTTAGAAGAAAAATGATAGATTTAGCTTTAGTTTCTCCTGTTTTCTGCCTTTTGCGTTCCGTAGAAAAGTGTCCTGAAAATAAAAGTTCTCCGAATACCCTGAAAATCGAGTATGATTTTTTCTGAATTTTTTGAAAAATTATGAGACGGAGAGTTAGTCAGGGGGATGCACCAGTGGGCCACAAGCCTAGGAGGTGCAGGCACCCCCCTGGCTGCGCCTACCAGGCTTGTGGGGACCACCTGTCCCCCATCCACCGATTCCATCTCCCATCTCCTTCTCCTACCTCCACAAAAAATCATTCTACAGCTCAAACCCGTCTTCTTGCTCTTCTTGTTGCGATTTTTTATATCCTTGTGCAAAGATCCATTGACCAAACTGTTTTGGGGGAATTAATCCTTGGTATGTGACTCCTCCATTGGTCGAATTAGTTTTTGCTCTAGTGCCTTAATCGTTGCGTATTTTTGCTGCCTTGGTGACCCTGTTTTTGAGCTTTGCATGCTAATTTTAGCTGGTCCCAAGTAGTTTTGATGCGTGATATGGCCTCTAGGCACTTGTCGGCATAGTTGCTATGAGTTTCGTTGACCTTGTTCACCTTTCCTTTGAGTCACTAAAAATTTCATAAAAGGAAGATGCTCAGGAGAAACTATCATGGTGGTTCGTCAAGGAAGAGGGGTCCCCATCTCGCGATTCGGGAGCCCGATCCTTACCAACCGAGGAACGCACAGGTACAACAATGTGAATGGCCTTTTGATGAATTCATGATTGATGCAGGTTTCAAAGATGAGTTTGATACACTTGTTCACAACATTGGACTTGAAGAATTCATCTCCGATAAATGTGAACAGTATACTAGTCCCAGTGCCTCTTTTGTTTGTAGATTCAAATTTTCAGCTGGCCGTGACAAAACCGTACTGTTTGATCTCTATGACAAATCATATACCATGGATTTAGAGGATTTCAATAGAATTGTCAAGATACCTGATTGGGGTAGTCTCAATGATCCTCCTAAATCTTCGGTTAGAGATTTTTTCTCTAGTATAACTGTTGGAGAAACTAGAGATATTACGTAGGCTACCATGGGGAGCATTCATTTTCGTGTCTTGCATTACTTTACCCTCTTCATAGGTAGATGCATTAACGGCAAGATTGAGCATTGTCACCTCTGCGAACCTGACCTCAGTATTCTTAAGAGCGCAGTAACGGGCGATAGAAGTTTCAACATGGGAGCTATAATAGCAAGGAGGCTAAATAATAATGCTAATGAAGGGGATTTCTTTGGTGGAATATATGCCACTCGCATAGCAAATTTTCTTGGAGTACCCATCCGCGAAGGAGATCCCCCGCTCCATACAACTTTCCTTGATCGCGCCGGTAGTTCCTTGAGAGGGATAACGAATCCCTCCTATACTGGTTAATATTTAACCGACAGCGTGTTTTCCGTATTACACTTCCTGCTCCTGCCTTCTTTGACTTTTAGGTAAAACAGAGATATTACATAACTAGAGGAGAAGTAGAGGAGTATGAGAGGGAGGCAAAGGCTGCTCGCCTCCGTGAGGCAGCTATTCAGGCGGTAGTTGCAGCGCTCCCGTACAACCCCCATTATGATTTCGGTTATCGCCTGGACCATCCTTGGGAGTAGACCAACTTAGGCCAAAATCCTAAGCTTGGGGGAGTACCTGTTTCTCACCGACTTTATATTCATGCTCACACTTTCACTTTGATAGTGGGTGTTCACACTTTGCCACTGTATCATCCATGCTAGTTTATTTCTTTTTCTCGTTTTCTTCTCGTGTGTTTGTCTAGTTTGAGAAAACCCAAAATGATTTCTTGTTCATCTTTTGCTTGTTGGGATCTTTCCCGTGTAAATAGTTTTATTTTTCTTTGGGTCAAGGTAGAAGACCATGTTTACAATGTTTAGTGGCTCTCGCATGCATATATGTTTATCTTTCAAAGAGCCATATTACTTTGTCTTCTCCTTTGTGTTTGCTTGTAGATTCCAGCTTAGTCCAATGCACGAACACTCTTATTATTGTTCACATCATTCGGTCGTGCAAGTGAAAGGCAATAATGACGATATATGATGAAGTGACTGAGCCTGGAAAAGCTGGTATGAACTCGATCTATTTTGTTTTTGTAAATATGACTAGCTCATCATTCCTGATTCAACTTTGTTGTGAGAGAAACATGTTTGCAATGACGACTTAGAGATCATAGTTTCTGGTGACATGCTTAATTAGCTAGGAGCTTATAATGGTTTGTCTTGGATGCCAACAAGAATTTTGAGATAATTATGATGTAGTATGATAGGATGGTATCCTCCTTTGAATGATTCAAGTGGCTTGACTTGGCGCATGTTTACGCATGTAGTTGAAACAAAATCAACAAAGCCTCTATGATATTCATGTTCATGGTGATTTATGTCCTACTCATGCTTGCACTCAATGTTGGTTAATCTCAATGCATATTGATGACTGTTGTCGCTCTCTAGTTGGTTGCTTCCCAATCTTTTGCTAGCCTTCACTTGTACTAAGCAGGAATACTGCTTGTGCATCCACTTCGACAAACCCAAAGTTGTTCCATACGAGTCCACCATACCTACCTATATGCGGTATCTACCTGCCGTTCCAAGTAAATTTGCATGTGCCACTCTCTAAGCCTTCAAGTAATAATCTGTTTTGCATGCCCGAACCGCTCATGTGGTGACAAGGGCGATTAGTATCTTCCATGCTAGGCGTGTTATCCTCGATATGTGTTTACTCACTATCATTCACGAGAAAGGGGTCCGTAACTGGAATGCCCAGTTCCATGTTCAAATCGAAAAGATAATTTTAAACAAAACTCCCCCTGTATTTTTGTTGGTATGGACGGCACCCGAGTATTCGGCTAGTCGTGGAGTGTGATTGATCAGTGGTGGGGGAGTCAAAACTTTACGTTTTTGTTTGGGAACCGCCTATAGTATGTGTAGCATGGAAGATGGTAAAAATCTTGGTCATCGCGTTGACAATGAAAGCATGCCACCCAAAATTATTTATGTCTGTCTTCACAGCTTGAGCTATGGCACCTCTGCAAATCAATGCTTCCCTCTACGAAGGGCCTATCTATTTATGTTTCTGTTGAGTCATCCTCTTCTTATAAAAGCACCAATTAGAGAGCACCTCTGTCATTTCTCTCCTTTGATTTTAATTGTTATTGAGTATGACTATGACTGGATCTTCTTTGCCACGAATTACAATGTTCAGTCAGCCCTTGGTCTTTGAAGGTGCTCTACATTTATGTTTTGCAGTCACAGAAAGAGCTAGCGAGATATCATCTGTTCATACTTCTTCATGATTTCTTTGATTGAAGTGTTGACATTTGAAACTTATTATTATTGCTCGCTAGTTGATTATGCCATTGGTATGAGTACTTCATGAGACCTAAATGTCATTGCTTATGTGGTTAGCTTATGATCTTGCTGAAAATCTGAATATGAGTTAGACATAATTGCAACAACAAGATCAAACAGAGTTCGTAAAAGTTTTTCTTTTGTCTCTTTCAGTTTGTCAACTGAATTGCTTGAGGACAAGAAAGGCTTTAAGCTTGGGGGAGTTGATACGTCTCCATCGTATCTACTTTTCCAAACTCTTTTGCCCTTGTTTTGGACTCTAATTTGCATGATTTGAATGGAACTAACCCGGACTAACGTTGTTTTCAGCAGAATTGCCATGGTGTTGTTTTTGCGCAGAAATAAAAGTTCTCTGAATGACCTGGAAATTTACGAGGATTTTTTGTGGAATATATAAAAAATAATGGCGCAAGAATCAACCGGAGGAGTGGAGCGAGGAGCCCATAAGCCCACCAGGCGCGGGCCCCCCTGGCCACGCCTAGGAGGCTTGTGGGGCCCTCAGGGCTCCGCCGCCTCCAACTCCAGCTCTATTTAGTCCCTTTCTTCCGGAAAAATAAAGGAGAAGAGTTCATCACGTTTTACGATACGGAGGCGCCGCCACCACCTGTTCTTCCTCTGGAGGGCAGATCTGGAGTCCGTTCTGGGCTCCGGAGAGGGGAGATCGTCGCCATCGTCACGACCAACCTTCCTTCATCGCCAATTCCATGATGCTCTTCACCGTTCGTGAGTAATCTCATCGTAGGCTTGCTGGACAGTGCTGGGTTGGATGAGATCTATCATGTAATCGAGTTAGTTTTGATGGGGATTGATCCCTAGTATCCACTATGTTCTGAGATTGATGTTGCTACTACTTTGCGGTGCTTAATGCTTCTCACTAGGGCCCGAGTGCCATGATTTCAGATCTGAACCTATTATGTTCTCGTCAATATATGTGTGTTCTTGATCCTATATTGCAAGTTGTAGTCACCTACTATGTATTATGACCCGGCAACCCCGGAGTGACAATAGCCGGAACCACTCCCGGAGATGACCATAGTATGAAGAGTTCATGTATTCACTAAGTGCTAATTCTTTGTTCCGGTTCTCTATTAAAAGGAGAACCTTAATATCCCATAGTTTCCATTAGGACCCCGCTGGCACGGGAGGGATGGACAATAGATGTCATGCAAGTTCTTTTCCCTAAGCACGTATGACTATATACGGAATACGTGCCTACATTACATTGACAAACTGGAGCTAGTTACATATGTCCCCATGTTATAATTGTTGCATGATGAATGTCATCCGGCATAATTATCCATCACCGATCCAATGCCTACGAGTTTTTCCTGCTGCTGTTGTTACCGCTACTGCTGTCACTGCTGCTATTGTTACCGCTACTGCTGTCACTGTTGCTATTGTTACCGTTGCTACTGTTGCTATCACACTACTTTGCTACTGATACTTTGCTGCAGATACTAAGTCTTTCAGGTGTGGTTGAATTGACAACTCAACTACTAATACTCGAGAATATTCTTTGGCTTCCCCTTGTGTCGAATCAACAAATGTGGGTTGAATACTCTACCCTTTAAAATTGTTGTGATCCCCTATACTTGTGGGTTATCAGGGATGTGCGGTCCGAGTCGGACCATGAGCTCGGCCCGGACAGATGTCGCCGGTGAGCGTTGCAGAGGAGGTGGGGTGCATACGCGAGTCGACCGGCCGCCTCCCTCAGGGGCATTGTTGCGTCGGCTAGAGACCGTCGGCTGCTCAATCCCATGTTGGGAACGCGTGCTACGACTCCCGTCGTCATGCTGACTGGAGCCACAGGGGAGGAAGTGTGCTAGGCCAGCTGGTAGCCACTGGTCCTCATCCTCGAGGTGAGGAGACTCGGAGCCGGCATTGGCCTTGTGTCACGACCGGTTTCCAAATAAAATAATTTATTGGAAATCATCCATGTGCGTCTCGAGTGTAGAAAATTATTTCCAATTGATAGAATCATCTTGATACAGAAAACCAGTATTACTTAATATTAAATAGGTAGAGTAGAGGTTGCTCTACAATTTATTACAACATCTACAAGTCTCACACAGACCGATATGTTACAGTGGTAATGGGATAACTCTATTGCTCGTATTAAAAGGGGCACGTCACATCAGAGTAATGTGACGTGACAAGTACTACTACGCGCCAAGCATCAGAGTGAGGCTTGACGATTTATTCGCGGTGGTAGAAGCGGTGAAATAATACAGCGGCACACTCCAGGATTGCAAGGCTAACTAGGACTCCTCAAGACATCAGACTCACTATCGAACTCTTCATCCATGAGGTCTCCTTCATCCATATCTGGCCACATCAACAAGCCAGTGAGTACTTCGAAAAGTACTCGCAAACACTTTGCACAAAGGATGAGATGCATGTAGTCCATTATTAACATGCATGGTACACATCATAATTTATCAAAAGGATGTGTTAAAAATAAATTAAGTTAGTGGATAAATCAGGCGGTAATCCTCCAGAGATATCCTAACAGAAGGTAAAAATGCACCGATCGGGTGTGTGGAGCGACGCCTCAAAAGGTTAACAAGGGTTAGTAAACCACCGTCGGGCGTCTGAGCGACACCACATACAGGGCATAAAATAAATAAAAAGCCACAGTCGGGCGTCTTAGTGACACCACACAAAGGACAAAAAATAAATAACAAGCATCAGTCGGGCGTCTTAGCGACACCACAAAAGGGCATAAAAATAAATAACAGCCATAGTCGGGTGTCTTAGCGACACCACAGAAAGGGCATAAAAATAAATCACAGCCACAGTCACGCGTCTTAGTAACACCACAGGAAGGGCATAAAAATAAATAACATTTGCAGTCGGGCGTCTGAGCGACACCACAAAAAGGGCATCGGAATAAATAGCGTCCACACTCGGGCGTCTTAGCGACACCACAGAAAGGGTATATAAATAAATAAGAAGTATTCAGGTAGTACAACCAACCTTGAGGATAATTCTTGCACCAACGAGATAATCATATTATATTCCGCATTATCGTTAGATATCCACAACTATATTTGTTCCACCACTTGTACTCCAAGGACCGACTCTTAGAACGACACTTGACTTGTCAAACAACCGTCCTTAACCGTGGACACGACTACTCGAATGGTTTGGATTCTGTAGAGGGTGTACTCATTACCCATAGCTCACGTGTTGTGATAGCCAATATGACTATGTCACACCGTGTGTTTGACTTTCCTGACTAAATTAAATTATTTCAAAAATTAGGACCAATTAATTTCTTTGTGAATGCTTGTGATGCTTGATGTGATGTTTGCTTGCTTGTTTGCTTGTGTTTGAATCCAATGTTCCCGATACTCTCCAAACTCACCCCCCTTGACCCAAACCCTTGCCTAATGACCATGCCATGTGTTTAGGACAAGAAACTATTTTTACCAAACAATACTTTGACCAAAAAGCACTTCCTTGATTTAAGCTTTCAAAAACCCCTGAGTTGGGATTTACACTACAAGTCCTCAAATTAAGGAAGTTATTTTGCACAAAATATTTTATTGAAATCCCATTCTCAAAATGTCTTCCCAAAACCACAATAGTATTATTTTAAAAGTTATTTACTACTTTATTTGAATACCTTCCTCTGAGGCCAGATATGGTCCCTTATGAAGGAAAGTTAATTTTATTGCTTCCAAAATATTTGAGGAAATTTAGAGAAACTTAGTGGACATATATATGCCATATATAGGAGTTTAAACACATGGTCATGTTCAAAATATTGGGCAAAACCCTTCAAAACCCTTCCTGCCTATTTCAAGCTTTTGGAAAATTTCTATAGGAAATATTCTCAATAAATTCCTGTAAAATTCAAGCATGTCACATATGATATATGTGATGATCTTGCAAATTTTCATCTCAATCCAAGTTGATTTGATTCACTTAATTATTTTAAAACCCTATCTGTCCAGATCCAAATTTGAGCAACTCTATATTGCCAAGTATCACCAATTGTTCTCATAATTGGTGGACATGTTCTGATACTCCAATAATGCATCCACACCAAGTGGTACATCAAGGAAAATAGAAGAACTTGTCCCATGCCCCTCAAAACCCTCTCTGTTAATTTCTGAATTTCGGAAACTTTACATTATAAAGTTTTTCCAATTGATACCAAACTTTTTGGGCATGCTTTAATGCTCAAATAACGCCCCACACCAAATATTGGACTTGTGGGAATTGATTTGAATAGTTTTGTAAGCAGAAGGCCATTTCTGCCTATTTCATGGGTTTTTCAAGTCTACATTGGAAACCTTCTCCACCAAATCCCAAATTTGGTGTCCAATCTTATTTTCATCTATTATGAGATCCTGTTAACTTTCATATCAATTGGAGTCCACCTGGTATCCCTAACACCCAACAAACACCTTGTGTGCACTTACCAAAATTGCTACTTTGGCCCCTTCCACTAATCTTGTTGAGCTTAACCTTTTACCAAAACTCTCTCTAGTTACCTTATACCTCCAGTAACCTTGCCAGGTCCACTGGTCAATTATTGAAGAGTGACTCCATGTAGATATCGCATATTTTTACCTTGGCATCATCATTTTTACCCCTCTTGCTGTACTTTTGCTTAAGATAAAGCCCCAGATTCTTCCAGGGCATCTCTAGCATAGTAATGCATCATTCAAAACCAATATATGGCATGCTCATGTGGGAAAAATGAGCAGCACATCTGAAACTTGATTTCTGGCTAAAATATGGCTTTGAACTACAACTGCTAGCTAAACTCATTCCCGTGAGCTGAAAATTGGAAGGACTGTAGTCCTTCCATGCCGAAGTCTACTAGACATGGTTTCACCCCATCATCTCTCTAGTAAATACCCTCATTTCCAGCCTTACGTTTTCTGCTGCAAACTTAATTGAACTGAAACCCTAGTCTAAACTGATCCACTTGGGTTCAAACTCCACCAGTGCTTCGTAGCACGCATGCCTTGCATGCTCGACACCTTGGCCTAGCCAGGGGGTGACCCAGGACACTAAGTGGGGTGGTGACCACCACCCTGGCGTGCAAGAACGGTGCTTTGCACCTTGTCCCTTCCTACAGCTCGAATCAGGCGGCTACAACTTATCTCAGCGTGCCAGAGACCTCTCTTTGACCCGTCCAAGCCCTCCCCGATGCTGGCTAGCCTCCAAACGCACCAGGTACGCGTACCTTCCCGTGCCCAGAGTGCATCAAGAGCTCCCGAGATCCTTCTCGTCGCCCCCTCCGTATTAGTCATCCCCCGCGTCTCTACTGCCTTCTACCTCCATCCCCTCTCCCTGGAACCCACCAGAGCTCCCAACTCTCCCTATCGTGCCCTCCATCCATCCTCATGGCCGAAGCCCCTCCATGGACTGCAGCAAAAATCTGCATTCCTCGACTTCCACTCGCCCCCTAGGCTCTCTAGCATGCTTCCCTAGGCGCCACCGAGCCTCCCCATGACCTCTAGTTCCTCCCCAATGCTCCAGGTGCCTGAACCCAGTGAGGGTCGTCGGCGTCTCCGCGGCCATCGTCGTCGGCACCATTGCAGCCCTCCCTGCAGGCCCTGAGCATGGTAATGGGCTCAGTGCGACCCCCTAGCCCGCCGATGCGCTCGCCTCGGCCGGAGATGGCCAGAGGCACCAGGGTCAGCGCTGCTGCCTCACCCTCCTCTCCTCCTCCTTGCCCGAGCGGGAAGAAGAGGAAAGGCCCGACAGGCGGGGCCCCATGTCCGCCCGCAATGGTCGGGCTCGCCAGTTTTAAGTGGAGACAGCCCTGGTTGTGGTCGCCTTCGAGTGCGGAAGGCGTACTCGAGAAAATACACCTTCGGCATGGCCTCCGCTTGGGCCAACGAGCAGCTGGGCCGGCCCGCGGCCTGTCTAGCGCAGAGCGCGATATAACTCCCTCCTATAGCCCCTTTCCTTTGCTTTTTTCCTTTTCTCAGAAACTTCCAAAAGTCATATCTAATCCATTTGACCTCCAAATTTGGTGATTCAAGTTTCTACAGGTTTCTTAAATCAAGGCCTATCCAGGTCTATGCATTGCACATTGTTACAAAACACTTTTCTATGGGGTTAATATTCAAATAACCATTTTAATATTTTAAACACCACTTGCAAAAATCCTAGAGGATTCAAATCAAGTCCAAATGTAGTGATTCCAAATTCGAGAGTCTTCTAATATCATGCACTATTTTTGAGGCATTGGTTAACATTTTTATCTAGCATGACTATGTTGCATTAAATAAATAGCTCCTTTTTGCTATTTATTCCATGTTATAAAATCCCTAGAATATTCATATCAACTCCAAATCCAGTGAAACAACTTCCTAAATGTTTCTAAATTCGTGCTTTATTTATTAAGTGCCTCCACTCATTTTTAACAGAATGTTTTCTCTAGGCATCTTTAAGCATCATCTATTCCGCCTTTCGTCCATTCAAAAATTCCTGATAGTCCCAATCTCCTATGGCAAGCTTCGTGTATTTTTATCATGACCAGAGAGTTCCAAGAAAAATAAAACTCCTATTTATATATCACTTCTGTTTCTGCTTGATGTGTGGCTTACTGTGTTGTTTCCGACGATAGTTGACGGACTAGACGGAGTACTTGGAGTTGGGCCGGAAGACCTCGAGGACCCCGAGGACTTATGGAGCAAAGGCAAGCAGCCCTTTGACCACGTCTGAGAAAATATTTTTTGCATGACAAGTTGAATACATTATTCCAATGCATATAGTGAAGGTTATTTGGTGCACCCCAACATGGTGTTACCGATGGCTCCTCTGGAGCATTTGCATTGAGCATGATTCTATCATCTATGAGGGTCACACTAATAATATATTGACAAGTAGACAGTAGTGCTACGCATAGAAAGAGTATGTGCATGATGATGGTAACACAGAGTTGATATCAAAGGTTGATGGTGCCACTAATGCCCGAGGGTGATGATGTTGAGTTAGGTAATCACTTGTGAAAGAAGTGGTGCACCGGGAATATTTTGTGTGAGTGGTTTCGGAAATGAGATTAGATTTATGATGTGTCGATCGTCCCAACCTTACATGTGCGACCACGATACCCCTTTATGGGACAAGGCTTTGTTGATTACTTTTGTCAGTGCTAGAAAAGATGCCACATTACTAGTGGCAGCAGTGATATGTGCTCACTCTGATGATGGGGTCGTACCAGGTAGGTCGACTCTGCCGTTTTTACTTGTTCCGGGCACACCATTGGTCCCCGCATGGATGATACAACCCAGAGTTGGTGCTCGCAAGACGTACATCATGTGGGCTGGGTACTATTCGAGTGGACTCTTTGTCTAGTGTCGTTAGGGGAAAGGAAATGATCAGGTACTTACCTCGGGTATGATATATGCCGCGAGTCGTGGATGACACAGAAGTTTCCCTGATATCGTGGGTACAGCGTACAACCACTTTAGAGTGTAAAACTATTCAAATAGTCGTGACCACGATCAAGGACAGTTGGGTAACCCTGATTAAACTACGTCCAGTCGTTTCCGCATAAACCAAGTGTGTGTGTGTGTGTTTAAAGGTGTTATGTGAGTAAGAGGATATGGCAAGTTTGGTGACTTGGCATATAGGGTGAACCTGGGGTTTTCAACCCTCAATAGATATGTTGATATCTGTGACCTGTTCCTATGAATACCATCTCGTTTATGATGCATGTCCATACACATAATTGATCATGTTTATTTACCACCAAAACATGCTTCCTCGCAAAGGCTGCATATTACTTTATTATCGTACCAACTGCACTATCCATATCATGGGCTATTTGCGAGTACATTGAAAGTACTCATTGGCTTGCCACTGATTATTTCATTGACCAGGTATGAGAGAACAGGAAATGGTGAAGAGCACCTTGGTGACGTTCGTGCAAGCTAGGACGCTTCCCAATCAGAATGCATGTAGGTTAAGGTTGATGGCATGGGTTCACGCTTTCGACCAATATTTCCGCTATTGGTCAAGTTCGGTGTGTTGGCCCTCAAGGCCCTATATATGTAAGACTTAACCGAAATGTCATTTATTCTATCAAACAGTACGTATTTGGTTTCTGTGTAAGCTAGGATGTAAGACTCTTGCTATTCAGTTTCTTTGTGTTTGGTGAGCATTGATATCTGGGATCACTAAGCACGTTTATTCGGCGATCCCGACTCGTAAGTCGGGGTCCCCACAGACTAATCCCGTGTACGGTATTTTATAAGGAAACACTCAGAACCAGCACACACCCACTTTACCCCCCCGAAGCTCGGCTTCACCCGGACTATGCTACCAGGGCAAAACCATAAGACGGGCAGGCTCCTACCTCGACTAGGATGGGATCAAATTTATACCGCACGCTACAAGGGAGTGCGATCCCTCTCGGTCCCACACTGGAAACACCCATGCCCCCTGTACGAATGAGTGGATTTAGTCCAGGGCCATGGATACCTTCATCCCGGTCCCTCTACTTGGTGTGTGACTGATAATAGGCCTACGACCGACTCTATACCGAATCCTTAATCAGGAAACTGTGGTAGCATGATAAATAAATAAGACACAGACAAGACTCGATCTAGGTTGATACTGAAGTTACCAATTTTTGACCAATACCATTATGCACTTGTTATGACCAGGCCATAACCTATCACGTTCGCGTGACTAGGTTACCCACGACCTCACATAACCATCACTTGCCATAGTCATGTCTTTAACATTATTTATAAGATATGCAACATGCTTGAATAATGCAAATGGATGAATATTAAATTTTTGCTAGTGAGCAAACAACACATCAAAAGTTCTAACAAGCTTGTCTAGTTCCACGTACTCGGGATCAAGCTCGATGAAGTTAACGTCAACATTTCCTTCGTCATAATCTATGTTATATAACATGTGTCACCGTAAGAGCTAATTCCTAGCTACTTCCTCGAAATAATTTCTGAATAAATCTGAAAATAAACGAGACCTCGATCAAATTTTTTTGCAAAAAGAATCACTGAAAAAACTTTTGTAGATAAAAAGTTATAACCAAAATAAAACCACTTACTATTGTGTAATAAAACAGAATTAGAACAGGGGCTAGTTTGAGAAACTCAAAGCACCCGAATTAGAAATACATCAACCCGCAGCGAAGGCGGCTTCTGGCAATGACGCTTTCGCCGAAAACAATTCAGAGAGAGATGACACTTACGAGGGGGGTTGCCCCTATCAGGTTTGAATCTTCACCAACACCAGAGGCGTGCGGTGGTCACCAAGGGTGATAGAAGAAGGGAGGGGCTGGCTGAGGGTGCCGACGCACTCACCGAGGACCTGAACGTTGATGAGAGGAAGATTTTATTGAAGGGGAGGCTTCAAGTGGACGACGACCTTGCTTCGGCGGACGGCAGCTTCGAGCAACTCGGAAACTCACCGAGGAGCTCACGTGCGACCAAATTGACGATGGGGTTAGGAGGAGGAGCTCACCAGGGAGCTATTAGAACGTTTTGGGGATTACCACTCCGCCTACCTTGATGGAATGCCATCGAGACCAGGGGCGGATCGAAGTGGCCGAAGTTGGAAAAGAAGACCTCTCCGAGGCCCTTCTGTAGCTTGGGCAAGGCTTCAGATAGAGGAGGGAAGGTGGTGGAGTGGATGAGGGGTTCAGTAGCAGGGGAGGAGCTCTATTTATGGGGCCCCGAGAGGGGTTTCCACGGAGCTTATCTATGGCGACAAATTCCGATGATCTCGGGGCTTAATTAGAAGGGTTAGGGGTCTGGTCAATATCTACTCGATTCAGAGGTTCCATTTTTGGCCTAAGCTCGGTCAACCATCGGCCCAAGACGCGAATAGATGGTGCGGTCTTCTCTGTGCACGGCGACAACACATGTCATGCTCTACGCTGCCCGGGACATGGCCACGGCAAAAGCGGCGCATACTGGAGGCCAGGGACACGTGGAGATCAGAGGGGCATTGGGCGGTGCCGAACAGCGAGAAGCTGCAGCAGAGGTGGCTCTGGTGGCCGCGGAAACCGCTGCTGGTGCTACTACCGGAGCTGGCTACCTCAAGCCAGCTCACCACCGACGCTAATACGTCCCAAACGTATCTATGATTTCTTCTGGTTCCATGTTCTTTTGGGTCATATTGTTATATGTTTTGCTACACTTTTATATCATTTTACACATATTTGGACTAACCTACTAACTCAGTGCACCCAGTGCCAGTTTCTTTCTGCTGATGTCTACTTTGCACGGGCTTTTACCCAATTTTCCAAAGCCCGAAAAATCCCAGAAAAAATATATAAAAACTCAACGAAACAGAATCTTCCGGATCACCGAAGATGCGCAGAGGGGGGCCAAGGGACTCCCAGGCGGCCTGCTGGCGCAGCCAGGCCCTAGGCCGCGCCAGGAGGTCGCTTGGGTGGGCCCGACCTGCTTTGGTGCGCTCCTTTGGCCCATATTTAGATTCCCGAGAGGAAACCCTGGCAGACTTTCTGGAATCATGAATTTCTCCATCGTTCCGCCACCACAGCGCTTCCGAGATCGGGAGCGTTAGGACACCTCTTCCCGGCATCCTGCCGGAGGGAGGATTGACCTCCGGGAGCTTCTCCACTCCCATGGACGATTCTCGAACGTGATGTGAGTAGTCTTCCTTGGACCATGAGTCCATGACCAGTAGCTATGTGATGTCTTCTCTCCAATCTTGTGCTTCAATGGTTAGTCCTTGTGAGCTGCCCTACATGATCAAGGCATCTATGTAATTCCCTTGCTAGTGTTATGCTCGGTTTGTTGGGATACGATGGATTTTGAGATTATGTTTAGATTGTTATGAGTTATATATTTGATTATCCTATTATTATGTTCCTTAGTGATTCATGCATCTTCTCCGTTGCTATTTATTGCTTTGGCCAAGTAGTAGATTGTAACTCCAAGAGGGAGAGTTATGCATGATTGTGGGTTCATGGCCCTCGATGTCTAGCTTGAGTGACAGAAACATGAGACTAGGGGATGTGCTTGTTGCCACCAGGGAGAAAACAACGGTGCTTGTGACCATGGTTGCATGGATTGTTTAGCTTATGCATAGTACGTTAAAGAAGTTGTCCGTTGCTTTGAGTTTACACTTTGGCTCGAGCTCGCAACTTAATACTAGAGAGATGTTCTGGATAGATATCTCAAGGTTGATCATTAGTAAGTAGATGCTGATGAATAAACGGTCTACTTGTCTTAGCGTACTGCCCATTACTGTTGAACCTCTAACTATCAAGTAGCATAATTAGCATTGCGGTGCGATCATAATTCTATCAATTGCCCAACTGTGATTTGTTTACCCAAGCATAGTTGTTTATCGTCTTTTGGGAGAGAGACATCACTAGTGAACATCATGTGACTCCGGTTCATATCACCATCATTGTTTACACCTCCATCATTTACCGCTTTCATTTACTTTTCCATTGCACTCACTATTACTTTACTGCTTGTGTTTTGATCCTTTGTAAACTACAAGGTTGGAGAGATTGACAACCTCTCTGTACTCGTTGGGAGCAAAGTTATTTGTTGTGTGTGCAGGTCCATGTCTTCTGCTAGTGCCAGGGTGGAAGACACCTACTTGTTGAACCTAGGAGTCCTCCTGGTTTGATAAACCTTACAGTATCCGTGTAAGGGAAATCTGCTGCTGACTACATCTCCACCTTCCACTTGGGGTAACCAACGAGGGGCGAGAAGTATGTCCATCAGCTCATCATCAAGCAAATTTCTGGTGGCCGTTGCTGGGACTCTAGTATTCAAGATAGGGGAGTTGCACACTATCTTTTATCTTTGCTTGTTAGTCTTGTTAGTTTGCTTTTCAGTCTTTGCTTTAAAGTCTTATACCAAATAGCACAAAAAAATTAGTTACTTTGCTTTGTTTAGTCAGTATGCCTAAATCCTTTGGCTCTAGTGCTGCACCCGAATGAGAGATTCTCACCTTCAAACAAAGGGTTGGAGAAAGTTTGAAATATGCTTGGTATAGAATTAAAAATTCTCAAGATAGAGCCACCAAGAAGCAATCCACCACTATTTTGCTTAGAAATTTTGATGTTGGTATTACATCTTGGCATTGGTTTGTTCTAGACACAGCAATAGAAGGGAATTTCTTGGAAGCTCCCGTTGGGGAGGCTCTTGACGTTATGGAAAATCTTGCTGGAATCCCACCTATTGTTGACATAAAGGATGATATCACTTTATCTCATGTTATGAGTAAAATTGAGAAAATAGAGCTAGAGATGCTAAGCATGAGTAAAATTAATGAAGTAGATCGTAGGATTCAAGGGAACTTAAATAGACTTGATAGCTTCATGAACAAAATTTACAAAATTTCGGAGGCCCTTAAATCCCATGATGTGGATCCTTCTAGGATTGATAAGATCGAGGATATTTTTGAAACTTTAGGAACTACTCTATCCTCCATCAAGACAAAAAAGGTAGAATCCCTGCAAGGAAGGGACCTAGGTTCGTTAACGTACCCAATGTTCCTCAACCCAAAAGTATACCTATTGCTAAGGGTCTTGAAACTGTGAAGACCTTGGAAGAGATACCTCTCTTAAATAGAATTATAAATGAAATTCCAATTAGTCTTACTACCTTTGCTTTTTCTCATAGAAGTGTTTCCACTAAGCCTCTCTTAGAGATTCCTCTTAAGAATAGTTGTATTATTGAAGAGCTCTTTGATGATCTTGATGATGGTTCAATTGATACAACTTGATCTTCTTGCATTATGCCTAGCTCAAAGCCATAAAAGAAAGCACTTGTTGGGAGGTAACCCAATTTGTTTTTACATTCTATTTTAGTGGTCTTGATGTGTGTTACTACTGTAGTAACATCATTGTATCTTTATTTTAAAGCTTTGTGCCAAGTTATAGCCTCCGATGTCAAAAAGTTCAAAAAATGCGACATGCTGTCCAGAAACAGATTCTGTCTGCTTCACGGAAAAATTCGCCAAAAATTACCAGAACATATTTTTGATCTGAATTGTTTTTACAGCATGCTCTATATAATTGCCTTTCTAGCATCCGTTCTGAGTTTTTTGATTTGAGTTGCAGAAGTGCCCCGAATAAATTATTTACTACCTGATGTTCTGTTTTTCATAGATTCTGCCATGTTTTGCATTTTCATTGTTTTGCAAATTCAAAGCTTGCTTTTTATTTGCGAAAACCTTCTGGAAATCATAAGAAGCAGTAGATTTTCATGAAAATCTTTATTTCCAGCAGGTAATGAATTATTTTATTAAGGGAACTAACCACTCTAATCAGCTTATGTTGAGTTTCGTATGAAGGGAGTTTTCAAGTATGCGATGGGAGATGATGAAAGTAGATACAGGAGTGTCAAGCGCTCAAGCTTGGGGATGCCCCCATGCACCCCAAGAAATATTAAAAGAAGACTCAAGCGTCTAAGCTTGGGGATGCCCACATGCATCCACATCTCTATCAACTATCATCAGTTCGTCCATCTCCATGCTATATTTTTATCACTTCATATGATATGTGCTATGCTTGGAGCATCTCGCTCTTTACTTTTTAGTTTGTTTTAGTTTTTCTTGCTGTTCATAACAAGTCGGAACCTAGCCTACCTTGTTTTCATGCTCCATTCCACTCTAGAACAGAACATAGGTTTTCATGCTTATCCCTTTTATGTGTTCTTCATGTTTTCGTAGCTACAGTCATGCTTAGGTCTTAGTTTTCATGATTATCTTTTTAAGAGCTATTATTTAGGCTGCTTGTGGAACTCTCTTGAGTTATCATGCTTATCTTGCTTAGAGAATTGGCTCGTTGCACTGAGTTGTGTGTCTTGCATGAGTAGATAATGGAGGTTGCTATTTAAGTATAGTAGTAACTTGCAATAGTTTTGAGGTATTGATTTGAGTAATGTTTGGACTATCGGTGCCAAGAGCTTGATCCTATTAGTGATAGGTGTCATATTTTGGGAAATCCATGTGTTTTTCAAAAACTAGAAATTAGTTGAGAACTCTAGCTACTAAATTGACCGCTAACCTCTGGAGGGGTTGGAATATATAGAGTACCCTCACGTTACCATGAGTCGAGGATGCGCAAGGATAACCAAACCCCCAAACACTCCTCCTCGGGGTACTTGTCTCTTTGTGTATTTCCTAACTAGACAGAGACTTACCGATAATAAGTGTATTAGTTTTTCGGACTAATGTGAGTATTCGATTGTTGGCACTTCCACCATCCATATTTTGCTAGCCTCTTCGGTACTGTGCATTGCCCTTTCACACATTGAGAGTTGGTGCAAACTCCGCCAGTGCATCCAAACCCATGACATGATACGCTCTGTCATACATAAGCCTCATTATATCTTTCCTCAAAATAGCCACCATACATACCTGCTAAGGCATTTCCATAGCCTTTTCAAGATACATTGCCATGCAACATCCACCATCTCATGACTTGATCTTCATGTCATAGAAGCTTTTGCTTGATCGAGGAGCTGCATGCTAGTTGGGCCTTGCCCTTATTACTACTACATGACGCGCTAGTATCATTGCATATCCTGCTACACTGGCAGAGGCATACATTTGCATACATCATGATAGTTTTCACTTGTCTTTATGTTGAGTACTTCTTATAATGTGTGCTGATTTTCTTTATTCATGTAAAACATAGAGTGTTGCCCTTAAGAGAGGAAAAGATCCCAAAGAGGACAAGCAAAAGATCCCGAAGAGGACAAATGAGAGATAAAAAGAAAGAGCCAAAGAGGCCACAAAAAAAGAGAAAAAGAAAAAGAAATAAAAAGAGAGAAGGGGGCAACACTACTATTCCTTTTGAAAGATCCACACTCGTACTCGATTGCTAAAATGGTACTACATAGAGATTATCATTATGCATAACTATGTGGGGACCCTTACACTATATAACTTGGTTTGCATATTCCAATGATGAGCCTCCTCAAATGATCACTAGGTCTTCATGAGAAAACAAGTTGGATGCACCCTCACTAGTTCCATTGGAGAGCTTACCTTAGCTCATTTGTGCATCCGTTACATGGTAATCCCTACTCCTCACATCATATGTATCATTTGACTTTCTCTCCCCTATGGTTGTCCTCATTGATGTGAGCCTTTCACACCTTTTTGTCTTCCTTCCCCATCATTATTCTATTAGCCATCCTAAGTACCAATATATCTTGCTTACGCTCATCCATTGCATGAGTGCTCAAAATCTAAAGGGGGAGGATCATTTTGATTTGTGCCTGACTAGTGGTTTATGGATGAATCAAAATAAGATTCCGAAGGAGACCAAGTGTGAAATTTTAGTAGATTGAGTTCTCAATTAAAAATATATTTTATGATCTCAACCCATCTCCCACTTCTTGCACGCAAACACCATTTGGAGACATCCGAGTCACGAACAACGAGAGCTCTTTCACCTTTATGTTCTTACTTTGCTAAATTCAATACTAGATATAGGCTCTTGATTGTCTTACTTGCTTTACTTTCAAGTTCTTATATGTGTGTTAGCATGTCACCACATAAATTATTGTGTTATCATTTATCTACTCGAGGACGAGCATAAATTAAGCTTGGGTATGTTGATACGTCCCAAACGTATCTATAATTTCCTCTTGTTCAATGATCTTTTGGGTGACATTGTTATATGTTTTGCTACACTTTTATATAATTTACACATATTTGCACTAACATACTAACTCGGTGCACCGAGTGCTATTTTCTGTTTGTTGATGTTTACTTTGCAGGGGCTTTTACCCAATTTTCTGAAGCCCGAAAAATTCCAGAAAAATATATAAAAATCAGCGAAACAGAAGCTTCCGGATCACCGAAGATGGGCCAGAGGGGGCCAGTGGCTTCGCAGGCGGCCTGCTGGCGCGGCTAGGCCCTAGGCCGCGCCAGGAGGTCGCCTGGGTGGGTCCCACCACCTCCGGTGCCCTCCTTTGGCCTATATTTAGAGTCCTGAGGGGAAACCCTGGCAGACTTTCTGGAATCTCAAATTTCTCCATAATTCCTCCGCCGCAGCGCTTCCGAGATCGGGAGCGTTAGGCGACCTATTCCTGGCACCCTACCGGAGGGAGGACTGACCTCTGGGAGCTTCTCCACCACCATGGATGCTTCTCGGACGTGCCGTGAGGAGTCCTCCTTGGACCATGAGTCCATGACCAGTAGCAATGTGATGTATTCTCTCCAATATTGTGCTTCAATGGTTAGTCCTTGTGAGCTGCCCTACATGATCAAGGCATCTATGTAAATCCCTTGCTATTGCTATACTCGGTTTGTTGGGATCTGATTGATTATGAGATTATGTTCAGATTGTTATGAGTTATATATTTGATTATCCTTTTATATTATGTTTCTTAGTGATTCATGCATGTTCTCCGTTGCTACTTATTGCTTTGGCCAAGTAGTAGCTTGTAACTCGAAGAGGGAGCGTTATGCACGGTTGTTGGTTCATGCCCCTCGATGTCTAACTTGAGTTACAAAACATGACACTAGGGGATGTGCTTGTTGCCACCAGGGAGAAAACAATGGTGCTTGTTGATACGTCTCCACCGCATCTACTTTCCAAAATCTTTTGCCCTTGTTTTGGACTCTAATTTGCATGATTTGGATGGAACTAACCTAGATTGACGCTGTTTACAGCAGAATTTCCATGGTGTTGTTTTTGTGCAGAAATGAAATTTCTCGGAACGTCCTGAAAATTTACGTAGAATATTTCTGGAAAATATGAAAAATACCTGCGCAAAGATCCACTAGAGGGGATGGGCCAGTGGGCCACAAGCCCTGTAGCTGCCGCCCCCTGGTGGCGGCTACCAAACTTGTGGGGCCCACGTGGCTCTGCCGCCCCAAACTCAGCTCTATAAGTTCACTTCCATCCCAGAAAAAATAAAGAGAGAAGATTTCGTCGGCTTTGCGATATGGAGGCGCCGCCACATCCTGTTCTTCATCTGGAGGGCAGATCTGGAGTCCGTTTTGGGCTCCGTAGAGGGGAAATCATCGCCATCGTCATCATCAACCTTCTTCCCTCTCCAATTCCATGAAGCTCTTCATCGTTCGTGAGTAATCTATTCATAGGCTCGCTGGTCTGTGATGAGTAGGATGAGATCTATCATGTAATCGAGTTAGTTTCGACGGGGATTGATATTGCTACTACTTTGCCATGCTTAATGCTTGTCACTAGGGCCCGAGTGCCATGATTTCATATCTGAAACTATTATGTTGTCACCAATATATGTGTGTTTTAGATCCGATCTTGCAAGTTATAGTTACATACTATGTGTTATGACCCGGCAACCCCGGAGTGACAATAACCAGAACGACTCCCGGTGATGACCATAGTTTGGGGAGTTCATGTGTTTACCAAGTGCTAATGCGTTGGTCCGGTTCTTTATTAAAAGGAGAACCTTAATATCCCGTAGTTTCCATTAGGACCCCGCTGCCACGGGAGGGATGGACAATAGATGTCATCCAAGTTCTTTTCCCTAAGCACGTATGACGATACACGGAATGCATGCCTACATGACATTGACGAACGAGAGCTAGCCACATATCTCTCCGTGTTATAACTGTTGCATGACGAATGTCATCCAAAAAAATCACGGACTCATTGCCTACGAGTTTGTCCCACTGCTGCCGTTACTTATTTTGCTCTGCTACTGTTACTACTGTTGCTGCTGCTATTACTTGCTTTGCTCTGCTACTACTTGCTACTAATGTTACTTGCTACTTTTGCTACTTGCTACTGCTGTCACTATTGCCGTTCCTTGCCACTGCTACTACCTGCTACAATACTTTTTCTTGCACCGTTGACAGGAAAGAATATTTCCCGTCCACGGGCAACTTCGGGCGCCATTGATACAACAGTTAGGAATAGTCTGTCGTCAAAAGATCGTTTCTGGCACCGTTGCTATCATACTACTTTGCTACTGATACTTTTCTTGCAGATACTAATCTTTCAGGTGCAGTTGAATCTGACACATTCAGCTGCTAATACTTGAGAGTATCCTTTCACTTCCTGACGGGCAAACCAACAAATTTGGGTTGAATACTCTACCCTCGAAAACTGCCTCGATCCCACGCGCTGGTGGGCTATTGCAAGACAATTTCTAATTGTTGAGCAATCAAGAACATCATTTTTCTAACCATTGCTAGGGATCTGCTAACAGCATTTTTTTGGCGCCGTTGCCGGGGAGGCGATTGCTACATTCTCTGAGTCACTTGGGATTTATATCTGCTGATCACTATGAAGAATCTGAAAGATCCAAAAAACAAAGTTTTGCCCTCAACTACGAGGGGAGGTAAGGAACTGCCATCTAGCTCTGCACTAGATTCACCTTCAGTTATGAGTAAGTTTGCGACACCACCTCCTGCTAGAAATCTTGATATGTCGCCAGTGCTTGATGATGCTACTATGCCTGATACTACTAGAGATGCTATGCGTGATACTGTTATGCCTGATACTGCTAGAGATGCTATGTCTGATATTGCCTTGCCTGATGATGCTATGCTTGATACTGCTTTGCCTGATGATGCTAGAGATGCTATTTTTCCTGATGATGCTATGCTTGATACTACTAGAGATACTACTTTGCCTGATATGCCACTAGGGGTATTCCTTGATGCTCATATTGCTAGAGTTACTGCCAACGCTCGTGATGCTTCTGAAACTGTCGATACTATTGAGATAGAACCTGCTTTTGCTCCTGCTAGATCTAGCTCTCCTAGATATGAATTGCCTCATATACCTAAGGGTTATGTTATGGAGGGAGAGATAGCTGAGGATATTCTTGCGTGTAAGGATGCCTATGATGCTGAGAAATTACTTCTCAAGTGGTATGAAAAATCTCTCAAAGTTAGGATGAAATACGACCCGAAGTTTGCCACTTCACCTATCTTTATCACCGATAAGGATTACGAATTCTCTGTCGACCCCGAGATAATATCTCTAGTCGAATCTCATCCTTTCCACGATTTTGAGTCTGAGACAGTCATAGCCCATCTTACCAAACTACACGATATAGCCACCCTTTTCACTAGTGAGGAGAAGATCCGCTACTACTATATCCTTAAGATGTTTCCTTTCTCTCTAAAGGATCACGCTAAAGCCTGGTTCACTTCTCTTGCTCCTGGATGTGTGAGTAGTCCCCAGGATATGGTCTATTACTTCTGTGAGAAATATTTCCCTGCCCATAAGAAGCAAGCTGCCTTGCAGGAAATATACAACTTTGCTCAACTCAAAGAAGAGAGTCTCCCACAAGCTTGGGGGAGGCTCATCCAGCTACAGAATGCTTTTCCTGATCACGCTCTTAAGAAGAACGAGATACTTGATATCTTCTATAACAGACTTATCGATGCCTCTAGAGACCACCTAGATAGTTGTGCCGGATGTGTTTTTAGGGAACAAACTGTTGAACAAGCCGAGATCCTTCTGAATAACATCTTGATCAACGATAATGCTTGGACCATTCCCGAACCACGTCCTAAGCCAACTCCAAAGAGAAGAGGTATTATATTCCTCAGTCCCGAAGATATGGAAGAAGCCAAGAAATCTATGCAAGAGAAAGGCATTAGATCTGAAGATGTCAAAAATATACCACCTATTGAAGAGATCCATGGTCTCGATAACCCGATACAAGTAGTAGAAGTGAATTCTCTGCGTAGGTTTGATGAGAGTGATATTCCTTTTGACACACCTGCTAGCTTATGCTTTGATGAATTTGAAAACTTTGTTGCCAAACAACAAAGTTTCAATGATTATGTTAGCAGACATTTGGAACAAAGTACTCGTATGCTTAGTCATTTAAGTGCTTGTGTAGACAGAAATGTCAATGATCTGAAGCTTGTGAGTAAACATGCCTCTATGATTACTACTCAGGTAGAACATGTACTTAAAGCTCAGAGTGACTTGCTCAATGAGTTAAATGACAACTCTCTCAGAGTCATTACTAGAGGAGGCAAAATGACTAAGGAACCTTTGTATCCTGAAGGCCATCCTAAGAGATGATCAAGATTCTCAAGAAATTAATGCTGATACACCCAGTAACCTAAGGAGAAGAAGAGGGATGATAAAACCTACATGTCAGTTCACCAAATACTATCACACCTGAAGAACCAAATGATATTTCTGCGTCTGATGCAGAAACACAATCTGGTGATGAACATGAACCTGGTGACAATATGGACAACGATGTTCATGATGATGCTCAATCTAGCAATGATAAGGATGTGGATATTGAACCTACGGTTAATCTTGATAACCCAAAACCTAAGTGGTACGATAAGAATGACTTCACTGCTAGGAAGCATGGTAAAGAAAGGGAGCCATGGGATCAGAAACCTATGCCCTTTCCTCCTAAGCCATCCCAGAAAAAGGATGATGAGGATTTTGAGCGCTTCGTTGAGATGATAAGACCCGTCTTTCTGCAGATGTGGTTAACTGATATGCTCAAAATGACTCCGTATGCCAAGTATCTATACTCCTATATAGTATACCAGTTTTGAGTTGAACTCAAAGTGTTCATCGGAACCGTTGATTTCCTAAATCTAGCGGCTGATATGTTCAGGATTCGCAGTGAACAGTTGTCAGTTTACTCCACGGTACTCTAGAACCACCCCCCTCTCCTTTCCTGAAAAAGGGACACATGAATCGTGTGCTTGTAACCTGGTAGGTACGAGCCTCTTGATATAGCCTGACAAGAAAACTACAAGGAGACAGGAAAATAATATTTCAAAAACAAAACGGATGGGGTACATGGATACATCTTTCTATATTTATTTTTGGTTCCGCTCTTTGTCATCCATTCGTAAGTATTTATTTTAAATAACTCGGATCTATCATCATACAGGTCCATGGGAAATACAACAAACGAAATAAAATTTACATGAGCCAGAATGAGCCGTTGACACGTTGTTTATCATCGTTTTCGTATCACATCTAACTTAACCTTGTGGATGATAACCGGGATGTCTTCATGCATGACCAACGCACGATGAAAAATTCTAACCTCGCTATCCCAAGGAGTCGTACAATTGTACGTCGGAGCTCCATCTAATCCATCTCTACAAACGAACTTGAGGACGACCAAAGCCCGAAAAATAAATACAAAGATGAAGTGACGCCCCCTTGCAAAGGTTAAAACCTAATCTATCTACTAGCCGAAGCTTTGTGCCAATATCACTCACTAATTTTAAATCGTGCATTGCACGTGTATTCATACTAGTACATGAAAGATATCGTGACTAATAAATGGAAGATACCAGATCTTGAGATCTCCACCATGCTTGCCAATTACACTTTCAAAGGTGGAACTCCTAAGAAACTTGGTGATCCCGGAGTGCCCACTATACCTTGCTCCATTAAAGGAAACTACGTAAGAACTGCCTTATGTGACCTCGGAGCCGGTGTTAGTGTTATGCCGCTCTCCCTTTATCGTAGACTTGAACTGGACAAGTTAACACCCACTAAAATTTCTCTGCAAATGGCCGACAATTAACTGCTTTCCCTATCGGCATTTGCAAGGATGTGCCTATTGTGGTTGCTAACACCACTATCTTAACAGACTTTGTTATCTTGGATATTCCCGAGGACGATACCATGGTTGTCATCCTCGGAAGACCCTTTTTAAATACTGCAGGGGCTGTTATAGATTGCAACTAAGGCAATGTCACTTTCCATGTCAACGGTAATGAGCATACAGTGCACTTTCTGAAGAAACGATATCAAGTACATTGCATCAATGCTATCGAAAAAACTTCATCGATTCTTATTGGGAGCTTTGAATGCCCTATTCCTCGTGTCAAAATGAAGTATGATTTGCTTGTTGGGGAGATACATATCCCCATTGAGGTGACTTAGTGGCTATTCGAAAATTCTCCATTCTCTTTTGCGATTCGAGAAAGTTTTGTCATAAGGATTTGATCAACCCCATTGACGAATTTCTTTCGATGACCATGAAATGGATGAATCAAAGAGTCACATACCTCTGTTTTAAGCTTTCACCTTCCTGTTGCTTAGAAGAAAAATAATAGATTTAGTTTAGTTTTTCTTGTTTTCTGTTTTAGCGTCCCGGAGAAAATACCCCAAAAATAAAAGTTCTTCGGTGGTCTTGAAAATCAAGTATGATTTTTTTTTGGAATATTTGAAAAATACTAGGACTGAGAGCTGGCCAGTGGGCCACACCAGTGGGCCACAAGCCCTGTAGCCGCCGCCCCCTGGTGGCGGCTACCAAGCTTGTGGGCCCCACAAGGACCCCCTCCACTCATTCCAGCTCCCATCCTCTTCTTCCACCTCTAGAAAAAATCTTTTCGCAGCTCAAACCTGTGTTCTTGCTCATTTGGCTGTCATTTTCGATCTCATTGCTCAAAGCACCATTCTCCGAACCGTTTTGGGGAAATTACTCCTTGGTAAGTGACTCCCCCATTGGTCCAATTAGTTTTTGCTCTAGTGCTTTATCCTTCGCGTATTCTTGCTACCTTTGTGACCCTATTCTTGAGCTTGAAATGTTGATTTTAGCTGTTTCCAAGTAGTTTTAGCGCATGATACGGTCTCTAGGCACTAGTAGGAATAATTGCTACTAGGTGTGGTTGGTCTTCATTCACTTTTCTCTTGAACTTCAAAAATTTCAGCAAAAGGAAATTATGTTCAGGAGGAAGTTTCATGGTGGTTCCTCAAGTAAGAAGGGTCCCCGTCTTTCTTTTCGGGAGCCCGAACCTTATCAACTAAGGGACGCACCGGTACAACCATGTGAATGGCCTTCCGATGAGTTCATGTTCGAAGAAGGCTTCAAGGATGAGTTTGATACACTTGTCCGCAATGCCGGGTTAGCAGAGTTCCTATCAGATAAATGTGAACAGTATGCTATGCTCACTGCCACTTTCGTGCGTAGATTAAAATTTTCAGTTGGTCGTGACTCATCCATACTGTTTGATCTGTATGATAAATCCTACACCATGGAGTTGGAGGATTTCAATAGGATTTCCAAGATACCCGATGCGGGTAGTCTTAATGATCCTGCTAAGTCTTCGGTTAGAGATTTTGTCTCGAGTATAACTGTTGGAGAAACTAGAGACATCAGACAAGCTATCATAGGAAGCATTCATTTCCCTGCCTTGCACTACTTTGCCCTCTTCATAGGTAGGAGCATTAACGACAAGGGTGCACATTGTCACCTATGCGCATCCGACCTTAGTATTGTTAAGAGCACAGTAACAGGTGACATGATCTTAAACATGGGAGCTATAATAGCAAGGAGGCTGAATAATAATGCCATTGAGGGGGATCTCTTTGGTGGAATTTATGCTACGCGCTTAGCAAATTTTCTTGGAGTACCCATCCGTTCAGGAGACCCCCCTCTCCGTACAACCTACCTTGGTCGTGTTGCTCTAACATGCTACCAGTTCCTTGAGAGGGATGATAAATCCCTCCTTTACTATTTGATATTTAACTAGCAACGTGTTTTCCATATTACCCTTCCTGCTCCTGCTTTCTTTGACTTTCAGGTAAAACGGAGATACTACATAACCATAGTAGAGGCAGAGGAGTATGAGAGGGAGGCGACGGCTGCTCGTCTTCGCGAGGCAGCTATTCAGGCAGTGGCTGCAGCGCTCCCGTATAACACCCATTATGATTTTGGGTTTTGCCAGGACCATCCATGGGAGTAGACCAAGCTAGGCCAAAAGCCTAAGCTTGGGGGAGTACCTGTTCTCACCGACCTTATATTCATGCTTATGCTTTCACTTTGTTAGTCGGTGTTTACACTTTGCCACTTATTATCCATGCTAGTTTATTTTCGTTTTCTTGTTTTCCTGTTTTGTGTCCTTTTGAGAAAACCCAAAAATATTTTCCTTTCTTCTTTTGCTTCTTGGGAGTTTTCTTGTGTAAATTGTTTCCTTTTTCTTTGGGTCAAGGTAGAAGATATTGGTTACAATGTTTAGTGGCTCTTGCATGCATACCTGTTTAGCTTTCAAAGAGCCATATTACTTTGTCTTCTCCTTTGTGTTTGCGTGCAGATTCAGCTTAGTCCAATGCACAAGCACTCTTATTATTGTTCACATTGTTCGATCGTGCAAGTGAAAGGCAATAATGATGATATATGGTGAAGTGACTGAGACTGGAAAAGCTGGTATGAACTCTATCTATTTTGTTTTTGTAAATATGACTAGCTTGTCATCCCAGATTCAACTTTGTTGTGAGAGAACCATGTTTGCAATGAAAACTTAGAGATCATAGTTTCTGATGCCATGCTTAATTAGCTGAGTGCTTATAATGGTTTGTCTTGAATGCCAACATAGATCTTGAGATGACTATGATGTAGTATGATAGGATGGTATTCTCCTTTGAATGATTCAAGTTACTTGACTTGGCGCATGTTCATGCATGTAGTTGAAACAAAATCAACATAGCCTCTATGATGTTCGTGTTCATGGTCATTTATATCATGTTCATGCTTGCACTCAATGTTAGTCAAACTCATTGCATCTTGATGACTGTTGTCGCTCTCTAGTTGGTCGCATCCCAGTCTTTTGCTAGCCTTCACTTGTATTAAGTGGAATACTGCTTGTGCATCCACTTGCATAAACCCAAAGTTTTTCCATGAGAGTCCACCATACCTACCTATTTGCGGTATCTACCTCGCCGGAGCTAAAGCTGTCGGGAGCGGTAATTACTGGCTTGCCGAGGGCTCTAAAGCACACGCAAAAGATTCAAGCGCCATGCAACCACGGCGTGAGCAGATACATTTTTAAGTTTAAGATTCAGATCTGAAGTAGATAGATTCTCTGCTTCTCCTTTGAAAGTTTCCAATCTTTGTGTGTGGAGTTTGCGCATACTGGGAACATTCGAAAGATCAGTTTACCTTGTCTTTGATTTGAACTCGTTCAAACGACCCGAACGGCCACAGAGCGCCTTCAAACAGTTGACAACCTGACCAATAGAGCAAGCGGCTACGTAGCACCCGATTTCGTCTCAAGCTGCACATGGCGATTTCCATGGTTGCACAGAACGCGACAAGGAGGCTTGTCGGTAGTTGTCGGCAAGCTCCCACATAATGCAAGAACGATTCATACAAAGAATAGAATCAGAAAAATAGAAAACAATCATTTCATTCATTTGTTTGGGATATTCTCAAACACATTAAATGGATGATATGATCTACTCTAACCTAGAACTACTGTCTTTGGTAAGGAACTACGCTCGCCGGGCTGGAGTTCAGGAAGAGATGGAGGAGAAGAAGTCCGGGCACTGACGGGAAGACGAGGCAGCTCCGGTCGGTCTGGCGCGGGAGGGAGCGAGCGGCAGACTGACAGCGATGGTATGACTCACGGTTAGCCCAGGGACAAGCCCTCTTATGCAGACAATGTCAGCAGGGGACCTAACCCGCTTCCACTATGGTCACCATCTGTCTCTTCCTCGTCACTCTCACGCGAGGAAGGACTTTCAGTCCCGCTCGAGCTCTCTTCGCAGCAGCCGAGACACGCACCTGAGCTCCCATATAGCTTAACGGAGAGTGTGTTGTCCGCTATCTTCTTGAAGCGGAGAACATGCCTATCCCAGAGGCTGTGGGCGTGCGCGAAGCTTGTCCACCTGCGGCCGAGGAACAACGTCCGAGGCCAAGTACGCTCCGCGACCACCATCACGGCACAGGGTCGAGGACCCCTCTCCTTCCATTGCCTCGGCGAAGACACCAGGGAGTCCGAGGCGGGACCGGATGGGTCCTCGTAACTGGATGAGGAACTCCATTGGGTTCCTTCCGATGTGGACCGCCTCAGGATCAAGCCCCGGGGAAGGCGGAGGCACTCGTGTGGCGCTCTGCCTCCCCCGGCGTCAACCTCCATGACGACCGCGGCCCCTCGCCCTTCCTCCACCACGAGCACTCGGGCCGTGTTCTGCCGCGACGCCCCTAGAAGCTGTGGTATGATCCGAACGGGACCCCTTGCCGCCCTAGCGGCTGATGATAACCCACAAGTATAGGGGATCAATTGTAGCCTTTCTCGATAAGGAGGAGTGTCAAACCCAACGAGGAGCTAAAGGTAGGACAAATATTCCCTCAAGTTCTATCGACCACCGATACGACTCTACGCACACTTTACGTTCGCTTTACCTAGAACAAATATGAAACTAGAAGTATTTTGTAGGAGTGATAGGATAGGCTTGCAAGAAAGTAAAGAACACATAAATAAAACTAGGGGCTGGTAAGATAAAGAAACAACTACGAGTGTCTGACGAGTGTGGAAAAGTGGTGGTTGTAGTTGCGGAATTGTCCCTAAGCAATTGACTACCTTACTAGATCGATCGCAAGTATCATGTGGGGAGGCCTCTGCTAGCATGTCATCCCTTACTTGGAATTCTGTGCACTTATGATTGGAACTATTAGCAAGCATCCGCAACTACTAATGTTCATTAAGGTAAAACCCAACCATAGCAATAAGATATATTGGTCCCCCTTCAATCCCATATGCATCAATTTCTATGCTAGGTTTGAAGCTTCTGTCACTCTAGCCTGCCAATACATAGTCCTATCAACATACAAATAACCCTATGGTGTGATCCACGCGCACGATTACATGATGGGCACCAAAGGACAGCAACATAACCACAAGCAAATTAAACCAACGATAGCAATTCATCAATTACCGATAGGACAACGATAATCTACTCAGACATCATAGGATAGCAACACATCATTGGATAATAATATGTAGCATAAAGCACCATGTTCAAGTAGAGGGTACAACGGGTTGCGGGAGATTGAGTCGCTGAATATAGATGGGGGAAGATGATGGAGATGTTGGTGAAGATGACGGAGGTGTTGGTGTAGATCGCCGTCACATGATGATGTCTCGGGCGGCGTTCCGGCGCCGCCGGGAGAGAGGGGAAAGAGCCCCCCTCCTCCTTCTTCCTTGACCTCCTCCCTAGATGGGAGAAGGGTTTCCCATATGTTCCCTGGTCTCCATGGCGGCGGAGGGGCGAGAGCCCCTCCGAGATTGGATCTCTCTCTTTGTGTCCTTCTGTTTCTGCGCTCCCAGATTCAGCGTTTCACCGTTTCTTAAATTCCCGAAGATCCGTAACTCCGATTGGGCTGAAATTTTAACATGATTTTCTTCCTGATATTGTATTTCTTGTGGCGAAAGAAGGGCTCCAACCGCCTTAAGGAGTGGCCACAAGCCTGCCAGCCGCCACCGTACCTCCTGGTGGTGGCTACAGGGCTTGTGGGCCCTTCGTGCATCGCCTCGCGTTGACTCTTCTTCCCAAAAATCATAAATATTCCAAAAAAAATCCCCGTAAGTTTTTATTACGTTTGGAATTCGTTTGGTATGGATATTCTGCAAAAAAAACATGCAACAAACAGGAACTGGCACTGGGCACTGGATCAATATGTTAGTCCCAAAAGTAGTATAAAAAGCTGCCAAAAGTATATGAAAGTTGTAGAATATTGGCATGAAACAATCAAAAAATATAGATATGACGGAGACGAATCAGCCGCAAGTGGTCGACCCCGTCCCCTAACCTTGGTTAGGGGTGAGCGCCACCTGCAGATAGAAGAAGATTCTGAAGACCAAGGCTGAGGAGCTGGTGGATCCAGAAGGAGTTGGGTAAGCAAAGCCCCTCGCAAACCCTCCCAATTTATAGATGGGGCGCGGGGCTAGCCTCCCTTGCTCCAGAATCCACCACCCCTCCCGCCCAATTGCTCGAGCTCACGGCCGAACAGAGAACCGCCATGCTGCATCAATGCATGCATGGGCGAACCTAGCCACTACTGCGCCTTTTAAGGCCACATCTGCCACATGTCCATCCATAACTCCGCATGCCACACGCGTGGCAGAGGCGTTTCAGGAGGCGGAAAGGCCACTCCGCGCACGACCTCCCACTTCGCGCATCCGATGCGCGACGTCGGGAAAACCAACCGCTAGTAGATCTAGCCATGAAGGCCCGTGCACCTCTTTGGGCCTGGCCCAACAACGCTTCGCGTGCGTGTGTGGCCCAGTCCCGGGGTCTCCTGTCGATGCCCTTAGTGCCCCAGACTTCTGCACGGGCGCAAAGAGGCCCTGCCGGCAGGACATGGCAGGACCCAGACAAGATACAACCCCCAAGATTATCAAGGCCTCGGCAAGCCTGCCTTGCCGGGAAGATGACCAAGGCCATGCCCATTTGGTGGGCATGATGAACTCACCAAGTACAAGACCTCGGCAAGCCTCCCTTGCCAGGATGATGACAGAAGCCCCCGGTAAGAACCCTTTGCGGGGACGAAGACCCAAGGCCTAGACAAGCAGGACGTAGGGTTTTATGCGTAAGCGGCCCGAACCTGGGTAAAAAGGATTATCGGGTGCTGATTGCTGGCTCTGCTCTTCACGTCACCTATCCCTGCCCTACGATCACAAGGGTTTCACGTTGATTCCCATAGGTGTCGACCTCGCACCGCCGACAGTGGGGTAGTTTGTGATGGACTAGTTGGAGTACGCCTGTAGGGTTAAATCTTTCAGAAAGTCATGCCCGTGGTTATGTGGTAACTTGGAAACTTTGTTTAACATCTGTCCATAGCAAACATGAATTAAAATTGATTAAAATATGCCAACTATGTGTGTAACCGTGACTGTCTCTTCTCATGAGTTCTGCATCCGGAAGAGGACACGGTGGGGTTATCTTTGACGTAAGTAGGTGTTCAGGATCACCTCATGATCATTATTAGTTCATGTCTGTTTATGCGTAGATCACCCCCTTTTATTCCTCTACTCATAAGTTAGCCACTCAAATAAATACTTAGTGCTTGCTGCAGCCTCACCACTTAACCGTTCCTCACCCATTAAGCTTTCCTAGTCTTGATACCTTTAGAAATGAGATTGCCGAGTCCCGGTGGCTCACGGATTACTACAACAACAGTTGTAGGTATAGGTAAAGCAACACTTTGACGTGAGCGTGATGATTGTTCTATTTGGAGTTTCTTCTTCTTCTTCATCGATTTAGGATGGGTTCCAGGCCGACAACATGGGATAGCAAGGATGGACGTCGTTATTTTATCATTTGTTTTCATCCGTAGTCGAATTGTGATCTTCTACGTGATGTTTCAATGTATTGTTGTATTGAGATGTTTATGTTGTAACTTGTGGCGAATGTAAGCCAATTTCATATACTCAACTCTTCTATACATGTACTTGTAATGATATTCATTCTTGCGAAATGACGAGATGCGCTTCTACCCCTGTCGAGGCCCTCGAGCCAAAATAAGGATATGATCACATCTTGGGCGTTAAAAGTTGGTATCAGAGCAGTACCAACTTTGGAGCCCCTTGATTGATCGAATTTGGCCGAGTCGAGTCTAGTGCAAAAACTACTTTGAGTCTTGTTATGTATCAAAGAGTAAGATTCTTGTTACTCATCTTCTATGATTTGGTTAGGAATTCTGACGTGGGAATTTTAATTCTATCCCTCTTCTCGTTAAAAAAATTTAGGATCACATGGGTATTTTGGAATCTATATGATGTAGATGTGACGGAGTTCTGACTTGGTGCCTCTTGTCTGACTTGATTTCTTCCGGGGAGATGAGCTCCAGGGGATTCTTGGGACATCATTATCATTCAAATTTCTTAGTATCTCAGGACGAAGGATATTTGAAATTGCTTCAATACTAGTAGTGGAGAGAGGAGTCTCGCCTCCCGAGTACTGGTGGGGAGAGTCTGGATGTACTGCCATACATGGTATTTTTGTGATTACAATGGTGTGAGATAGATGAGTTTCCGAGACTATGGTTATCTGTTGAAGGATATGTTACATTGGAGTGTAATATCATGTTAGGAGTTGTGTGAAGTTTTTCTCCTTGTATTCATGGACCCGATTGCATAACCGGAAAATTTCGGGAGTTCTTAGGTGGGAATTCAAGTATTTACCTAGGATTATATACTAACAAATGCATGCTGTGAGGTTGGGGTTCGACATCTAGTGGATCCGTTTGTTCATGGTCTTTCTTACAGAGGGCCTTCTCGATATGTTTCATTAGATATGCTCCGTCAAGCCTTGTAGTTCGGTAAGCCTAGGGAGCATATTTGAGCGTCATTTCAATATGACAATCCAATGTACGATCGAGCCCGTGCGAACCTTACCACAAAAATATCAAACAGAATCTTTGTTATGAATTTGTTTCCACCTTGTTTCGTAAGCATCATCCTTTGTTTTGTTGGAGTATGGTAATTTGAGTTGCTTCAATGTCAAGTGGTGATTTCATATCTCTTCTAAGTGGTGTTCTCATATTTTCGTGGGAGTGCTCATTAATTCTTTTGCTCAATCAAGTTGTCTTATCAATTCTTTTGAAACCCGAGTCGTCATGTCAAGTCTCTTTCAACCGGTGTGCTTCTCCTCAAGATAATTCCGTCCTCTCCAATATTGATGGGGGGATAACCCCGGGGTAGGCTCACAAAGCCTACTGCTCCACAATTCAGTGTAAATACGAGCGAAATCTTCCTCAGTTGCTGGGCCATCCTAGCCGGTTGCATGGTCCGTGCCAGCTAGGAGCGTAGCCGTCTACTCTTTGGCCGGATGGCTAGCTGCCAACTGGCTGGAGAGCACGTGTCGCATCAATCCCCATGATGTGATGGAGGCCTTCGATTAAAGGCGAAAGTACCTCATCGCGAGTACGATGGAGAACCATACTCATGGCTACAGAGTGGCGGCCGTATCGCTAACCGGTGCCGACTTCAACTCATCAACCGTGTATAGTACCCGCATGCCACCACCCACTCCGTTACCTGGCCCAGCGTGGCTACAATGAAGGCGGCTGTACCACTGACCAGCGCCGTATCCCACAAGACGACGACCATCGTACAACTCACGTCCTGCGTGAGGAGCACGCACCAATCCCATAGGTCAGCTGGCGGGTCCCACAGCCTGATGGGACCCTGTAGCCGGCCGGCCCCTCCAATGACAAGACTGATCATCAGCGGCCCCCCTGGCCAGCCGGAGAGGGTACCAGCCGAGCCCTGCACATTGTACCTTATATTCATTTTGTAGGCCGGGGGGTTCATCTATAAAACCCCCTGGCCCCCCTCCATGTAGTGGGTCGGCCATTCTTACGCACACACACTCATACAGGAGAGGTCGATCGCGAGCCGACTGCTCCATCTTCCTCCTCCGTCAAACAGCTCAAGGAGCACATTGTAGTTCACTTGGTTGATCAACTACCCTAGCAGGACTAGGGGTATTATCTCCCACGGAGAGCCCCGAACCTGGGTACATCGTGCGTCTTGCATTGCTAGTTACCAATCTCGTTCCCGGAGACCGCCAGTGTCACTTCGGTCCCACCTCTCTCGATAAGACTACCCCTGGCATCTGTCGTGAGAAAACGACAACAGTTGGCGAACACCATGGGGTTGTCCGCGGCACCGGTCGGAGTTACACTCCGGGTGGGACCCTTCTCCTACCTCATCGGATGCCTCGCGTCTGGACTGATCAACACGCCCGTGGAGCCTGCCCCTGCGGAGGTTTCCATGGTGTTGGTCATCGGCTCCGCTTGCCTCACAGGCTCCATCGTCAAGTTCACTAGCGAGCCACGTGGCAACGGCGTCGCTCCTGACGTCGGTCACCTCTGTGCCCTCTTCGACAACTTATGCCTCGATGACGAGCCTTGCCACCTTGGCGGGGACGTCGACATCGACGCCCTCTGTGCGCACTTCAGCAGACTTAGTTTTGAAGATGCACGTGCACCCGACGAGTACCCCAGCAACGTACTTGACTACAGCGATGCACCAGCGTTTGCGGGGTCTCTCGCCCCGTGCGATGTTGCCATCTCCTCCGATCTCATGGAGGTGATGGTTGTAGGCTCCAGCAACAGCTCGGGTCATGCCACGGCCAAGGCGGGCATGGCTGCGCTCTGTCCGGGCCCTTCCGATCCACTACATGCCACCCTCGCCGAGGTGACTACTCCTATCGCCCCGACGGCTGATACGACGGCGGCTAGGGACGAGCTAGAGGAGGCTCGCAAACAGCTGCTCGTGGAGGGCGCCGCAATTGCAATAGCCAAGCGCCGGATGGAGGATGAGCAGCATAAGTACAACTCCTCCTACGGCTTTACCGTGGCCGCTGACGGACCCAGCCGACGTGGTGACGTCCGCGGCCGCAATCGGGTTGTTGCCAAAATCCTAGGCGGCAAGCTACCCATCTATGACACTCCTGCAGCCAACATGCAGGCCGTCCAGACAGCCCTTGCTGAGATGGACCCCCTAGAGGGCGAGGAGCGCACACGCCAAGACAAACATGTCAAGGACCTCCTCGCTGCTGCCAACGAGCAACAAGGTCGCCTTGACCCTGACCATGCTTTCTCCGTATCCCCGGGCTTTGACTACTAGGGTTACCAGATTCCAAGCGGCTGCCAGCAGGCTCAACATTCCTCCTCTCCTCACGGCTCCGGCCGGAGGGATGAGGGGAGTCGTGGTCGGCATTCCCAACGTTGGAGCAAGCATTAGGCAGTATCCAGCCGTCTCCATGAGCCGGCTGGAGATGAAGGTGGCTCAGTCCACGAAGTTCCCCCACCTGAGCGGTGGGAGAAGGCTCGCACGCCTGTGCCTCCTGTCTGACCCGTGCTCACGACTCGGCTCGGTCCTCACGTCCCCTGCAGCGATAACGATGCTCGCACTTGCCTCGACTATCTAGCGCAGTCGGCCCTCCTGGAGGAGGAGGGTCCGATCGGTCCGGCGTCCTTCGGCCCCTGGATCCGCAGGGAGCCGTTTCCTTCGGGCTTCACCTTTCCCCGCGACACTCCAAAATACAACAGCTCCGCCAAGCCGGAGGACTGGCTGATCGACTACACCACCACGGTCGGCATCGCCCGGGGCAAGAAGCGCGTAGTCGTCTGCTACGTGCCACTTATTATGACCAGCTCGGCTCGGACTTGGCTTAATAGCCTGCCAGCCGGCAGCATGAACACCTAGGATGACTTTGAAGAGGCCTTCTTTCGCAACTTCACCGACACCTACAAACGCACTGGCCTCCCCCACGAGCTGGCCTTGTGTGTCCAGAATCCCGATAAGCCCCTCCATGATTACATCACACACTGGACGGAGTTGCGCAACTCCTGCCAAGGAGTGCAAGAAGTACATGCCATACAATATTTCATCGAGGGCTGCTGAGATGACACCCTTCTCAAGCACAAGCTCATGTGCTCCTACCTCTTTGGCGGTACTCATGGTCAAGGCAGACAAGTTATGCCACAACCGACTCTGCGATGCGGATCAAGATCAGCGCGATGGATAAACCCGTCTCACAGCCTGCTACAACTCGCCCAGCTGGCAACAACCCAGGCGGACAAAACAACAAGGGCAAGGCGGATTAGCAAGATCCGCGACCTCAGAGCAAGTAGGTAGAAACCGTGAAGGAAGAGCAGCCGGATGCACAAGACGGTGCTCATCGACAACGAACCGGCAAAAACACCTGGCAGCCCAAACTCACCTTCGAGCAGATGCTAGATGCACCCTATAAGATGCACACCGGGGCGAAGCTGGACACAAACATGCTCTGGCAGTGTAGCTTCTCACAGCGCCTAGCCCGAGGCGAAGGTCTGCTAGCTCCCTCGGGGTCGGCTCCTCGAGTTCTGGCTCTTGGGCCGGGTCATGACTCCAGCTCCACCGCTACCCAATGCTGGTCGTCTCCACGATCAGTTCCCCGACCGGGACGGGGCCTATGTCGACTTCACCAGCGAGGGAAACGACAAGCACAACACGACAAGAGGTGAATGCCATAGTACCCTCGGTTCCTCAATACATGCATTGGTCCCAAAAGCCAATTACATGGAGCCGGGCGGACCATCGCACAGTGATGCCGAACCCTGGCATGTACGCGCTCGTCCTCGACCCCACCATCGCCTCCACGAGACTCACTTGCCGGTTCTCATGGGTGCTTCTCGATGGCATTAGTAGCATCAACATCCTCTACCACGACACACTGATCAAGCTCGGGATGAAGGAGAAGGACCTGCAGCCGACCAGGACTATCTTCCATGACATTGTGCTGGGGCAGTCTTGCTCGCCTATCGGCAAAATCCAGATGGATGTCCTCTTTGGCGGCAAGGCGCATTTCTGCATCGAGCCGGTCTGGTTTGAGGTGGTGGACCTCAACAACCCCTACCATGCACTGCTGGGTAGGCCGCCGCTTGCCATGTTCATGGCGGTCCCCCATTACACCTACCTCAAGATGAAGATGCCTGGGCCCAAGGGCATTATAACTGTTGTCAGGGACTACAAGAAGTCGGCCGAGTGTGCATGCGACAGCAGCCGGCTGGCCGAGGCGCTGGTTATTGCAGAGGATAAGAGGCAGCTCGACCGGCTCGTGGCTCAGGCCACCGAGCAGCCGGCCCTGCCAACTCCCCCATCCCAATCATCCAACGAGGCCTCGTTCGAGCCATCCAAGGAAACCAAGAAAGTGCCACTCAACCCGGCGAACCCCAAGCAGTGCATCACCATCGGCGCCAACCTCAACCCCAAATAGGAAGGTGAGCTCGTCGACTTCCTCCGTGAGAATCGAGATATCTTTGCATGGTCCCCCAAGGACATGCCGGGAGTCCCGAGGAAGTACGCCGAGCACAATCTTCATGTACGACCGTATGCAAAGCCGGTCAAACAACCTTTGCGCCACTGCGCTGAGGGGAAGCGGTGCACCTTCAGAGAAGAGATCACCCTGCTGCTCGCAGCCGGCTTCATCATGGAAGTTCTCCATCCGGACTGGCTGGCCAACCAAGTCCTGGTGCTGAACAAAAACAAAACATGGCACATGTGCATCAACTACACAAGTCTGAATAAGGCATGTCCGAAGGACCCTTTCGCCCTGCCATAGATAGATCAAGTGATCGACTCCACAACCGGCTGCGATTTGTTGTCCTTTCTGGATGCGTATTCTGGGTACTACCCGATCAAGCGGGACCCGGCCAACCGGCTCAAGACCTCCTTGATCACCCCCTTTGGAGCAAACTGCTACACGACGATGACGTTCGGCCTGAAGTACGCAGACGCCACCTTCCAGCACTGCATGCAACAATGCCTCCTGCCGCAAATCGGCAGGAACATACACGTCTACATGGAGGACATCGTCATCAAAACCAAGAAGCATTTCAGTCTCCTTGACGATTTGGGGGAGACCTTCGCCAACCTGCGCGAGTACAAGATCGGCTTAATCCGGGGAAGTGCGTCTACGGAATACCAGCCGGTAAACTCCTGGGTTTCTTCGTGTCGGCACGCGGCATTGAAGCCAATCCTGAAAAGAACAGAACCATCGAGCGCATGGCCAAGCCGGCTCAACTCCTCAACGTCCAAAAATTTGCTGGCTGCTTGGCATCTCGCAGCCGGTCCGTCAGCCGACTGCGCGAGAAGGCACGACCACTCTACCAACTGATGAAGAAGACCACCAAATTCAAGTGGAATGATCAGGCGGACGAAACATTCCACGACATCAAACGCGTGATCTCCAGCACGCCCATCCTGGCCGCGCCGACTGAGAGGGAACCCATACTCGTCTACATCGGAGCTACCACACGTGTGGTCACTGTCTTCTTGGTGGTGGAGCAAAAGGAGGAGGGTAGGGTGCTGCTGGTTCAACGCCCTATCTACTATGTGTGTGAAGTCTTGTCCGCCTCCAAGCAAAACTACCCCCACTACCAAAAGATGTGCTATGGCATGTACTTTGCCTCCAAGAAGCTAAAGCAATACTTATAGGAGCACACCGTTACGATGGTGAGCACATCTCCACTTTCAGAATCATGGGCAACCATGATGCTACGGGCCGGATTGCCAAGTGGTCCATCGCCATGGCTGACCACGACATCCGCTACGAGCCGAGCACCGCCATCAAGTCCCAGTTCCTGCCGCCGCCTCCTGACTCCATGCGTTGTCAGATGCATTTCAACGGCTCCAAGATGCGAATCGGCTTGGGAGCCGGCTTCGTCCTGACATCCCCGAAAGGGGACTAGCTGAAATATGCTCTCCAAATACACTTCGCCGCCTCCAACAACGTCGCCGAGTACGAGGCGCTCGCACACGGCCACCGGCTTGCCACAGAGATCGACATCCAGAGGATTCTTTACTTCGGCGGCTCCGACCTTGTGGTGTAGCAAGTTTCTAGCGAATGGGACGCCAGGGACGCCAACATGGCCAGCTACCGCTTTCTCATCCAACAGCTTAGTGGCCCGTTCGAGGGTTGTGAGTTCCACAATGTCCCCCGAGCAGACAACCAGGCAGGCAATCCCAGCCGACGTTTCCCTAGACCAGTTGCACAAGCCTTCCATGAAGCCGTCTCTGGAGTCGTCATCAATCTTCGTGCCTGTAGACCCAACCGGTCAAATGACTTCGGGTCCGGAGAACCTACCGACTTCATCAACTCCGATGGCTCCACCCACTCTACGGACTCCGGCTGCCTCGCCGACTAAGCCAAACCTCGAACCAAGTCGGCTCGACACCCAGTGGGTGGCTGTCATGGAGGTCGATGCCATGTTGGCTGCCACGACGGCACCAGAGACAGAAGGTCTCGAATCCAGGACTACAACGAAAAACTCGAGGGCTTCAGGTGCCCCTGACCTTTAGACTGAGCCAGAGACGGCTCCTGTGTTGGTCCCACATGGGCACAACCCATCCTGGCTTTCCTCCTTCATGACGAGCTCCCTCTCGACGAGGTGGAATTTTGGCTGATCCAACGCCGATCTCCTGTTTATGCCGTCATCAACCGCGAACTGGTTCGACGCACTGTAATCGGTGTATTTCAGTGCTACGTCGAATAGGAAAAAGGGCAAGAAATTCTCAAGAACATACATCAGGGCGAGTCCGGGCATCATGCCGCCTCCAAAACCCTGGTGGCCAACGCATTTTGCCATGGATTCTTCTGGCCCACGGCCCTGGAAGAGGCTACAGCCCTGGTCGACAAGTGTGAAGGATGCCAACGCTTCAGCATGCAAAGCTACTTGCTGGCCACGGCTCTCAAGACCATTCCCCTCTCATGGGCCTTCGTCGTGTGGGGGCTGGACATGGTATGTCCATTCAAGACTGCTCGAGGGCGTATGACGCATCTTCTAGTACATATCGACAAGTTCACCAAGTGGATTGAGGCCAAGCCAATCAAGAAGCTTGACGGTACCACGGCCGTCAGGTTCATCAAGGACATCACCGTCCGCTATAGCGTTCCCCACAGCATCATCACCGTCAATGACACCAACTTCGCCAAAGGCGCAATGGTGCTCTATTGCACCAAGGAGGGCATCCGCCTTGATCTAGCACCGGTCGCGCACCCCATTCAAACGGCAATGCGGAAAGGGCGAACGGCCTAATCTTGGCCGGCATCAAGCCAAGACTCGTGGCGCCGCTCATCAGGTCAGCCGGCTGCTAGATCAAAGAGTTGTCGGCTGTGCTATGGAACCTCTGCACCACGCCTAAGCGGTCAACCAACTTCACGCCATTCTTCCTCGTCTATGGGTCCGAGGCAGTCATCCGCACGGATATTGAGTTTGATTTGCCTCGCGTCACCCTGTACACGGAGGCGGATGCAAGAGAGGCAAGAGAAGATGGCGTCGAGCTAATTGAAGAGGCACGGGAGCTGGACCTGAGCCGATCGGCCATCTACCAGCAGAAGCTGAGACACTACCATAGCAAAAGGATGAGGCCCCTCTTTTTCCATGAGGGGGACCTGGTACTTAGAAGAATCCAGCGAACGGACGGCTAGCACAAGCTCTCTCCCCCATGGGAGGGACCCTTTATCATCAGCAAGGCACTTCAAAACAATGCATACTATCTAATAGACCTTCAGAAGCCGCAGAAGTACAAGAGAGATGCCTCCGGCGAGGAAACAGAGCGTCCATGGAACGCGACAGTGCTACGCCCGTTCTACTGCTAGAACAAGAGGGAAAATGTGCACGTATGTATCCTTTACCCTTTTGGGTTTCAATGAATGCGGCGGGTGTCATTAGCCAGCACTTCGAGCATACCTTTTCGATTTCCTAAAAGAGTTATCATTGTAAGGGTAAGCTCCTGATCCGACTCCTCGGGCTCGGGGGCTTGCTAGCCGCCCCGAACTAGCTTCCTATTCGTAGTCGAACATATGGTGCGTGTCGAGCTAAAACCCTTACCACCCTACGCAACCTACAGATCGGCTCCCAGCTGTCCGGCTAGGAGGACTCTCGATCGTAAGGCCGGATGCATTCAAAGTTTGACAACAAAGGGGTCACCGACTCGGGTTGGTCTGATCGTTCCCGATCTTCATCTCTAGGCGGCCTCTACTGACTCGTTCCAAGTCTAAGTATCCTCGCGGCTACTAGAAATCCAAGGCTGACACCCTCGAAGGCAGAAGCTCTTTCCGAATCCCAGACCGGCTCCCCGCTGTCGGACTGGCGGGGTGGAAGTTGGAGGGGGCAAACTCTTGGGTAGATGGAAGCCAAGAGGGGACAAAAGACAGAAAAACGAGTTGGCGAGCACAACCTTCACAGGCGAATTAATGCAAATAAGCATATATTACACCAAATACATGTAAAGGCCCATGACCGAGGTTCATTACATTACACCCCAGTGGGTGGAACTGGTGAATTAACAAAAAATGCAGAAAACAAAAAAAACTTCAGTTGGTGGCGGCTTCTCCCTTGGCTCCGACATCACCTGAGGGACCTGAGGTGGACGCTCCGTCGTTCGCTCGGGCACTTTCAGCACCACCCTTCGCAGTCGAGCAACCACCCACGGCGGAGTCAGCATAGTCTTCGTCGCCGGAATCGACATCCTCAAATGCCGTCTCGTCGGAGGTGCCATCGGGGTCGGCATGGGCTAGCCGGTAGCGGTCCTTCAGGACCGGACTTCCATTAGCCCTCCGTTCCATGGTGTACTCATTCCATGCAGCAAAAGATCCAATGTCGCTGGCTCGCACCTGCAGCTCGTCTTCGACGGCAAGCAACTCTGCTTCCGTGCCGGCGCGCTGCGCCACGAGCATGCCCAAGTTCAGGTTGCGATACCATGACTTGGCAAGCTGAAGCGCCATATATGCCTGGCTCGCGCAGCCAACGCGCGCCACGCGTCCAGCCGAGAGCTTCCTGCCTCGAGCCATCGGGACAGCCGGCTCATCGACGCCGGTTCCGCCGTATTCAACCAAAGGGCATTCACCATTGCTAGTCCGGCATCCTGGAGCGGGGTCGGGGACTGCGCGAGTTCTCGCAAACGGCCCTGGCGGCAAGGGCCACTTCATTACGGCCAAGCTGGCGTCGGCCTTCACCTTGGCGCCCGTGACTTCTTGTTCCTCACGATGGGCCTCCACAGCCGCATCCGCCACTTCTTGCGTCCCAGGAAAGAGGCCTGTAGGGCAAATGCTGGGGTGCTGCGTGAGGAAAGGGAAAAAGAGGAGTCAATAATAACTGACAAAATAAGATAGGGATGACTCACTGTTGAGAAGGATGTCGACTTCGCCCGCCTCTTCTTCAAGCTTGCGGTCCTGGGTCGTGTACTCCTGGACCTGGCGGACAAGCTTGTCCTGCGCAGCCTGCACTGCCTCGACCTCCTTCACCAGTTGGGCATCCTTGTCCTTCAAGGCTGTGTCCTTCTCATCAAGGCGCAGCTTCTCCAACCATTCCAGCTCGGTGGCTTTGGGGGCCTCGTTCTGCGACATAGGATCACAGTGGGCGGCGCGCAGCTGCTCCTACTCCGCCTGATGGGCCGCCTCGCGGTCTTTCTTCTCCGTATGGAGAAGGTCTACCTCTTGGCGTAGTCGGGCGCCCTCATCACGCAAGGCGTCATGCTCCGGGATGGCTCGGTCTTGCCGGCCTTGAAGGTCGCCTAGTTGTCCCTCGGCCTCTTGGAGCTGGGTCAACAGTGTGTTGTGGGCTTGCGTGTGGCTGTTGTGGTGCTCCTGCGATGCAACAAAGCAAAATGTTAATCACGAATGAGATTCAGCCCGACGGATTTCGAACCGGGCCGATTCTCGGGGTCTACACCCAGTGGGTGAGCTTGCACACCCCCACTGAAAGAAAAAGAAGAAATAACTGCCACAAGTAAGACTAGAGCCGACTAACTCTCAGCCGGCCCGACTCTTGAGGGCTACACTGAGTGGGTGCACCGGCGCGCCCCCACTGGAACAAACAGAGACAAAGAAAATTCTCAACAAAAAGATGCGGGGATTGAAAACATTCAACAACCCAGTGCTCAAGGCGGTTCAAATCTTCTCGGGCCACCTAGGCTGCTTGCGCCACCTTCTCACGGCACCGGGTAAATGCTGCGACAAGCGCGGGAACCCCGTTCAGCTTGGTACCAGGAGGCAGGTTCGCATGGCTCAATCTAGACACGCTCTAGGATTCCATGGGACGGCTCCCGGAGAGAGGGCAGACTCCGGAGGCGGACAGGGTGCGGTCGGACACGACCATGGTGCCATCTCCTGGCGGTGCACTCCTAGTCCGCTCCTTCGACACGTCGGCTCGGGCGGCACTTGCACGGCGAGATCTTCGCTCCCCAGGGCCTTGTCCTTCGCCATAAGGGTCGTCTCATCCGAGGATTGGGCTGCACCACTAGGGACCTCCACCCTCGGCGGCGGGATCTCCACCACCGATGCATCCATTGGCACCTCTCGTGCGGTGTCCGGCCTGAAGTCGGGTGTATAGGGCGCCGCGTCAGGTTTCTCCGTCTCGACGGCCTTTGTGGTTTCAGCCATGCTCGTACCAGTGCATGCCTGCTCGCCGGTTCGCGATTCACGTCCGTACGCGAGGCGGGGTCGTGCCTCATCTTGGACTGCCTCTCTTGGGTCGGCGGTCTCTGAGCGGGGTCGTCCACCCGCTTTTTGGGTTGGTCCCGGCCTACGGCTGCCTTTCAGGCTGCCTCCTCCGATAGACGGGTTTCTTCCTCGAGCAGCGCCTTCCTCGCTGCGTCCGCCTCGGCCCAGGTGGCTTGCTCCCTGGTGGCGCCATCATCCACCGTCGCCATCTGGGTGGCCTGCTTGTCGTAACCTGGTGAGTGAGGGTGTCCCACCAAAGAGTCAAGAACAAGGCAATGAAACAAGGGGTGCGGCTTCTCACCCGACGATGACGGGTACCGGTCGTCTGCCAATGCCGGTCCGGCCGACTCACTGCTTCTTCGAACTGCCACCACGGGCCCCAACGGGGGGTCCTGCCGTGGCATACTTGGGAGCAGGCTTGGCCGTAATGGCCTACTTGCCTTCCCGTTGTGCCCCCTCACCATCCGCAGCCGGCTCGTGGGCAGCTCGACGCTGTCGTCTCCCGGGAGGGTTGGAGATGTCCTCTAGCTCTTCCTGTTCTTCTATGACGACTGCACCATGCAATGGAGGCGATTCCTCGTCATCATCGATCATGTCAAGCACTGAAAACGCAAGAAACTCACTAGCCGCCTTGGTTCCTTCTGACTCTGCCGCTCCCTCGACCTCTTCGGAGCCTGCTGGTCGAGGCTCCACTTTGTCCACATCTTTGATCTCCTCGGGGTCCTACGCCTCCAGGTCGGCAGCCGATGGGCGTTAGACTTGCAGGCGTGCGAACATCTGACAAAGTAGCCGACGTTCGGCGTGAGAAGCCGGACGACATCCAAAAGAAAACAGAAAGCACTATCATGATGAAGCTTAACATCGGGGTTGGATGTTCCCGGTTGTAAGGGGCCATGCCCCATTACCATGAGCCGCCTTCATCCATGGAGGCAGAGGAGAATAAGTTCACCCGCTCTGCTACCTTTCCAGCTTGCAGATCCTTCGTCGAGAGCCGACATGGGTCATGCAGGCTCCTCATATGACTGATCAAATGCGGTCGGCGCTGTAGAGGCAGAATTTGGCGCGCCACCATGGTGGCAAGTATATCCTCGGGCGAAAGGCCTCGGGTCTTGAGAAGCTCAGGATGGGTGCATATGAGCTTTGCCTCTCCGATCAGCTTCGGCTGCGTGCTCTTCCAATTTAGCTTCGCCGTCGGCGGTGCGATGGCAAAGGAAGGCAGGTGGATGTAGTCGTTCCTGGGGTCTACATTCTTCACGTAGAAGAACCCCTTCTTCCACTTCTTCATCGAATCCTGAAGAGGAAGCTTCGGGAAGCCAGAGGCGGTTCAGTGATGGACAAGGGCGGCGCCGCAGTCGGTCATATTCATGGCGCCGGAGGCCCCGTCCGACACCTGCTGTTGCTTGAAGAAGTACATCTGGAACCACAGATGTAGGCACGGCTCAATTCCAAGGAAACCCTTGGAGAGGGTAATTGTCACGCCCAAGATGCAACCCTATCCTCAATTTGGCACGAGGGCCTCGTCAGGGATAGAAGCGCATCTCGTCGTGTCGCAAGAATGGATACGTTACAAGTACATGTACTGAGAAGAAGAGATATATAAATAGAATTGGCTTACACTCGCCACAAGCTACATCAGAGTCACAGGAGTACAATACATAATCATCATGAAGAAGAGCAGGATCCGACTACGGACGAAAACAAACGAGAAAAGAAGAACGACGTCCATCCTTCCTATCCCAAGTTGCCAGCCTGGAACCCATCCTAGATCGATTAAGAAGAGGAAGAAGAAGCAACTCCAAATGAAAAATCAACGCGCTCGCATCAAGTAACCTTTACCTGTACCTACAACTGGTGTTGTAGTAATCTGTGAGCCACAGGGGTCTCAGCAATCTCATTTCCCAAGCTATCAAGACTAGCAAAGCTTAATGGGTGAGCCATGGTTATGTGGCGAGGCTGCAGCAGCGGCTAAGCATATATTTGGTGGCTAAACTTACGAGTACAAGAAATAAGAGGGGGAGGATCTACTCATAACATACATGACTATTGATGATCAAATGAATGATCCTGAACACCTATCTACATCAGACATAACCCCACCGTGTCCTCGATCGGAGAAGGAACTCACGAAAGAGACAGTCACGGTTACGCACACAGTTGGCAAGTTTTAATTAAGTTAACTTCAAGTTATCTAGAACGAGTGTTAAACAAACTTTCCACGTTGCCACATAACCGCGGGCACGGCTTTCCGAAAGATTTAACCCTGCAGGGGTGCTCCATATAGTCCATCACAAATTATCACAAGCCGCATAGAAATCCTTGATCACGACGCTCGCGATCTCGTCGGATTCCTTAGTGGAAAACTTCGACTCTAAGATTACCCAAAGCATCACCGGAATCCCGATACACAAGATATCTCGTCAAAGGTAAAACTAATCCAGCAAGGCCACCCGACGTGTCGACGATCCCGATAGGAGCCGCGTATCTCGTTCTCAGGACACGACGGATAAGCGAAGCGTACGGTGGGCTGATAAACATCACCCGAGTTGCCCCGGGTTGGCCCCGCACGGAGCTCTGTTTTTGGACCAGCACCATCAGCACTGGTCCCCCCTATAGTATGTAGAATTACTCCTCGGGTAGCGCTAACTCCCTATGCATTTCAGTATTAACAGAATTATTATGTTAGGCAAATGTAGTACCAAAGCTGGGCCTTGCCAGACCAGTTTTAATCTGAAACGAATTATCGAGGGGGTCCCCATAACAACTCCGATCGTGTTAGGATCGCTCAATTATGGAACATAACACCGGTAGCCGAAACTAAGGGGGCAAAGGTGGAACAAAACACCAGGCTAGAAAGGCCGAGCCTTCCACCTTTTACCAAGTATATACGTGTATTAAATTAAATAGCATTAATATGGTGATATAACAAGGAACCCATGTTGTCACATGGAAGCAACTGCACCTGCAACTAGCAACGCTAACACAAGGTTAAGCCAGTAGTAACATAGCCAATCAGTGGTTTGCTGGGTTGAACAGGTTGAAGGTTTTCATGGCATTGTTGAGAGGTTGATATTTAACATGTGGTAGGCAATGAGACATAATCGATAGAAATAGTAAAACTAGCATGGCAATGATAGTAATCGTATCTGGGGAAATGGTCATCTTGCCTGACATCCCGCTTGGAAGAAGAACGACACAGTGAAGCAAATGAACCGATGTAGTCGAACGGGTCCTCACAATCTGACACGCTTGCATAACTCTATTGAGACGAAGCAAACCGGAAACACAAATCAACACACGATATTCACCGCACGATGCATAACACATATGATGCATGAACAGCTGAACACATGCAAGACACGGCATGGCAATTCACAATACTCAACACTACACATTAAGTGAAGTTCAATATGCAACGAGTTGCATATTGACGAAACTCCACATACGAGTTATTTAGTTCTATCCCGATTACGTACTCGGCAATATTAAGTGTGATTAAACATAGCAAGAGGTGAAGCGGAATTAATCTACCTATCTAGGAATTTTAAATGAGGTCGGAAATGACATATAGCACCTCCGAAACGGCTTCACATGTTAATTTACAATTCTGTCCAGATCTGAACTAACACATTTAATTAGTTGTTAAACAGCAAAACAAATTGGTTCATGTGATTCTACGCGTCGTTACAAGCAATTTACACATAGAGAACATCTCCAACGGAGCTACGGATCAAAAGATACGGACACCGCAAGATATGATGGCATGAATGCAATATGTGTGCAACGACGGTCACGAGCACTTCAAAACATACAACCAGCAAGAAAAAATGAAACTACACGAGATTCTAAGCAAGTTTCGTATAGGACACGATCAAATCGGAGCTACGGTTCAACAACTACGAGCAAAACAAGATATCATTACAATCTGCCAAAAGCAGCCACACAACATTTTCTACACCCCACAACTACGAGCTAAAAAATCCCAACATGCTCAACCAAGGCATGACATGATAGAGGGCAAGAAGCATCACAACATACAACTAACAACAACTAGCATGGCATCATGGACCACTAGGAGAAGAAGTCACAAAATGGCTTCTCACACACTATTTCAGACTCGGTGAAAATAGCTGTTTATGAAGCTGCAGTTTTGGATCTGAAGGCATATTGACAGCAGCAAAGCCATAAGCTACAGGAGTCCAAATGGCATGAAAAATCACAGCATGCTAGAGAATCACAAAGTCTACAACTAACTCCATTGCACCAACCTCAAAAGAGATACAGATCACAAGATAGAAGAAAGACAAGACAGCAACAAAATATAACAGATCTCAGACTTAGAAATATTTCAGCACCTCCAAATCAACACTATTTCTAGCAACTTGAGAGCAAGCAAACCAAACCTAAACATGCATTTCTATTGCAACCAAAATTACCAGGGGCTAGACTAAACATCAAACGGCAACTCCCTAGTTGACAACTCCTTCAAACGAAGCACGGAATAAATCCTACGAAATAGACAAGAGGGCAACATGGCAAAATATCGCGCAAACTAACTTGCTCAAAAGCTAAAACATGTGGGGTTGCACAACAAAAATATTGCCACAGGTAAATGCGAGATATAATCTTAAACACGGATAATAAACTAGCGGCAAATCCCTACTCGCAAAAATACCGACGTCTACTCTAAAATACATGGCAAGTGGGTTCCTAAAACATGGACATTTTATCTAAGGCATTCGAGCAATCCGGGCACGCGCGAAAAAATAACTACATCCAAAAACATTATAGACAACACATGTTTCTAGGCATACGACACGCTAAACGACGTCAAACAATTATGCAAGTTGTACAAACGTAATCTACGCGCAAAACTACACGAAATCCATATGCTACACGTCGCGAACTGATACACGGTTAATAAACTACGGGCAATGTAATATTGTTATTTTTTGGAATTTATAATAATTCCGAAAATTAACCTAAACAACTAATGGGCCAAACAGTGGTGCAACATAGTAATCAGATGCCTGGGGAGAAGGAAAAGAAGCCAGGGGAGGGGATCTCACCTTGGGGCCGAAAGGAGGAGGCGGGCCAAAGCCAGCTGGGCCTGGGGTCGGGGCAAGGCACTGGAGGGGCGTAGCTGGGCCGGCGGCTTGGCCTGGCGGCTGTAGGGACGCATTGGGCCGGGGCGAGGCCCAGGGCGGCGAGGCCGAGGGGGCGATGGGCCAATGGCGCTGGCGGTTGCTAGCGTCGGCATCGGTCAACGCGGGGGGCTCGGCGCTGAGGGCGCGGGGAGGCCGACTGCCTCGGAGGGGGCGCCTAGCTCGATCCAGATCGAGCGCGAACGCGCTGACCAGCTGCGGGATCGAGGCCCTCGATCGGAGAACCGGCTGGCGGCGGCCGCCCGGGCCAGAGGCGATGGGATCTGCCGCGAGTGGGGGGGGGAATTGGATCGCAGGCTCGCGCTGGTTGGTTGGGAGGAGATCCCGAGGAAGCTGGTGGCGGCGACGCTGCGGGATTTGGGGAAGGAAATGGATGGGATAAGGCTCTGTTTGTTGGCTTAGTCTAGTTTTAGGTCTAGGGTTAGTCTATATATGCCTAGGGGTTAGGTAATAGGGGCATCTGGACCTTTTGATTTAGATCGGGTGGTCCAGATAATTAGGGTAGGGAGTCCAATGAACAAACCGAAGACGATTACAGTAAAACCGGGTTGATCTGGACCCAACGGTCACGAGCACCCGGTTCGGGTTTCGGGAGGTTTCCGGACTAGGCTACGCGTATGGTCGGTGCACTGTGTAGAGGGGCTAGGCGGGGATGAGAGGGAAAACGGGCAGCGCGGCAACGCGATTTAAAACACCGGGACATGTCCGATGATAGACCGAATACGGTGCCGCTACGGTCGACCGTTTGGGTACAATACGGACTCCGATTGCGACGAAACTTGACAGGCGACCTACCTATATTACAACAAGACCGCACGTCAAATTCCAACCCAATCAAAGAAAGTTTTCAACACACTTTTGAAAACACGATTTCAACTTTGCCGCGGGCGTGTGCGTGTGTGGTCAGGCTCAGAACGAACAACGACGAGAACCGGCAACTAACAACGGATGCAAATTTTGAAAATTGGCGGCAACGGAGATGTCAATGCAATGCAGATGATGTGAATGATGCGATGATGATGCGACAAAAGAAAATAGACACATGACAAAAACAGAATAGAAGGGGAATCTTCTGGAACGTTGGCATCCGACTGTCACAGTAATGAAGGCGGCGAGGTGGAGAATGGCATTCGCCGCGAGATGGTGCGGCTGCAGGCCGAAGTGCACCAGATAGCGGGAGAAGAAATCACTCGCCGGGAGCCCGAACCCGCGGGCAAAATGCTCGGTGAAGACCACCGCCTCGCCGGCTTGTGGGGTCAGAGATCCTTCTCCCCCGGAGAGGCGCACAGTGATGAGCTTCGCGGGAGGCAGCATGCGGTGGTGGCGGAGGAAGTCGATGTGTCCCTCACCAATGATTCTGCCCTCCCAAGCGCCTTAGGAGTTCACCTTCTTCGCGGCGGCTCGAGACATGTCTGAGTTGCGGCGCGAAGTGTTTGGAGTTGCACGGAGCGCCGACAGCGAGTGGCGGCGAGGATACAAATGGCGTCTCTTTCTCTCTCGCTTTGGGAGGGAAGGGGCGTCGGAACGAAGCAGGACGGGGGCGAATGGTCTCTTCGACCTCCCCGCTGGCCCAGTTAAACCACAGGTGAGGTCGTGGGGAAGGAGATCCAGTGCGCATGATCCTCATTCCTCCTGGGCTATGCGGAGGCGTTAATGCCCCCGGGACGCCAACCGTCGCCCCTTATCCACAGAACATCCCCACGCATGGGCCGAGGCCGCGGCATGGCGGGCCCCGCCGTGTAGGCCCGGTCCTGTCATGCTCGTGGTTTGTCAGGGTGCGACCCCCGAAGCTCGATGCGTGGTGCATCCCCACTGTAAACGAAGAAGCAGAGGCGTCTGGCGGAAGCCGGCCTGCGCCCAGCCCGGCCATCTCACACACCTGGGTTCGCGAGCCTCGGGCTCCAAGGACCCACGAGTAGACTATTCAAGCTGCCGAGGCACTTCGCCTTGAGCCGACAGACCTCCCCTACTTCGGAGACTACTCACGGGGGGATAACCCTGGGGTAGGATGACCAAGCCTACTCCTCCACACTTCGGTGTATGGAGGAGCGGAAGATTCCTTACTTGCCGGCTCCTCACTTTCCGGCTACGTGGTCCGTGCCGGCTAGGAGGGTAGCTGTCTAATCTGTGGCCGGATGGGTTGCTACCAGCCGGCTGGAGAGCACCCGTCCCATCAATCCCCATGATATCAATCTCATGTTATCACATGAGACAAGCACCTGCATCTAGCAACGCTAACATTAGTAGCTGAGCAAGCCTACTTAGCCATTCAAGTTTGCTAGGAAGGGACATGTGTTTGGTTTCATGGCATAACAAGAGGCAAATATTTCAGTGGTAGGCAGCGAACATATGACAAGGAAACGTAATCTAGCATAACAAGTCTAGATATGGAATCAAGGTCAAATCATCTTGCCTGTGATATCCTCAGCTTGGAAAGGTTCTTGTTCGTCCTGCACGTACTCTCCTGAATCCACATACTCGTTCTCTGAGCCCGGTGCTACCCAACATAAGAATATCATCCAATGAACAACAGCACCTCAAGATGCAACAAGCACATGATGCATGAGATGAATATGAGCATGCATCACTATTTTTACCACTAACACAAGTATAAGGAGTGAATACATGTTCCTGGACAGAACTGCATCCTAATCTATTTTGACATGCATGAGAATGACATGATTAGATGCGTCTCGAGAAACGGATGCAAAAGCATATAAAGAACATTACAATCGGAGCTACGGATCAACGAGAATCAATGAAACAAGATATGAAGCCCTACGTATCAAAATCATCACCACACACTCAAATGGCACAACTCTGGTATTTCCAGGTAGCAAGACATAAAATGAACCAACATGAATGGGGTGGAGCAAAGAAGAACACCACAACATCAACTAAGCATTCACAAACATCAAAATGGCAAAACTACACAATCTGCCCTAAACTGCATCATAGCACTTTGTGAGCTACATGCAAAGCACCAACAACCACCCAAATATGACTAATACTATATGTGGCTGTAGTTACCCTAGAATACTACAAGAACAAGCAAGAATCACACAAAAAGGAATTAAACACAGAAAGTTACAAGGCTGCAAACTTGCCCAAAAATATCAGTTTTCACGGACTTTGCAGCGAATCTAAAGAGGGGAGCGAGTCTTGAAAAACTAAAAATCTTTGGTCTCAAGAGTCATGATTGGCACATATGGCTAGAGCAGGTAATGCCGGTGATGTTATGTCGCTTTATTCCTGAGGATGAATGGCTAGTACTGGCGGAGCTGAGCTATTTCTTCCGTGTTCTTTGTGCGAAAGAATTGTCGCCTAGCGTGGTAGAATACATGGAGGAGTTTGCACCGGAGTTGTTGTGCAAGTTAGAGAAGATCTTTCCACCGGGCTTCTTTAATCCAATGCAGCTTTTGATTTTACATCTACCGACCGAGGCAAGATTGGGTGGGCCCATGCAAGATCGTTGGTGCTATGCAACTGAGAGGATGCAGAAGACCCTTCGAGCTAAATGTAAAAATAAGCGTAGAATTGAAGCATCGATGGCTGAGGCATTTATTACCGAGGAGGTGGCAAACTTTGTGACAGCACACTACGAAGCCAAAAATCATCATTTGCATAATCCGAAGCCTCGGCACAATGCTGCAGACCCTAAAAAAGGTGGGTCCAACCTCAGCCTATTCAAAGGGAAGCTCGCACTAGCCGGTGCTTCGAAACCAATAACATTGGATGTCGAAGAATGGCGGAACATTTCGTTGTATATCTTCAACAACCTAACAGAAGTGTGGCCATACATCGAGTGAGTTCTCACCACATTTTCCCGTAACTTCTAATTCATTTGAACTGCTCTTATTCCTGGATATTTCGAACAGCCGTTACGTCGCCAAATTCTCGGATGGAGCGGTGATCGAAAATGATTCCGTCGAAGAGTATGAGCTTCTGTCAAAGACAGGAGGCAGCTATCCCGTTTTCATCTTTTGGTTCAAATAAACGGTAATTATCAATAATGGACCATTTCATTTCTTGGTCTAACTTGCGGCTAATGCAACAATCGTTTCGTATTAAACTTGTAGGCTAATTCAGAGTCTATGGACGCCGAATTGAGACAAGTCGCTAATGGTTTTGACTATAAGGTCCATTTATTTGAGAAATACAACATCAACGGGTATCTCTTTCGTACCTTTGGCAAAGAGCTATTTATGCCCAACCGGAAATCTACAAATTGTGGTGTCTCTGCTATTGGCGAAGGTGTTATCGAGTATTATGGAAGAGTTGAAGCAATTTATGAACTTCAATTCTATGGTGAAAACCCACCGAACGTCGTAGTCTTCAAATGTTATTGGTTCCAGCCGAAGAAGACTAGAAGCACTCATGAACATATAGGACTAGTCGAAATCAATCGAAACACCCATTTAGATGTTCCCGATGTCTATATTACGGCTCAACAGGCGACCCAAGTTTTCTATCTACTGTGGGCATGCCAAACGGATAAGAATCTGGAAGGTTGGTATGTTGTTTATGAAGTGCCGCCACATGTCAGACCACCTCTCCCAAATGAACAGGATTATGAACCTCACATTAACCCAGACACATATGATGGAGAATTCTTCCAAGAAACACGTCTTTCCAAGAAACGTTTCAAGAACCGCCGTGCTTCACCCAAGAACATGGAAGTAGACGGCGACAATGAATCCGACTCCAGCCCTGAGCCAGAACCAGAAGGCCTAGAACTCGTAGAGGTTACTGATGCGAATGACCTGTCAATGCTTCAACGATTAATGGAAGGCCTTTCACAACTTCACGCCGTTGAACTCGACGAGCACGTCATTCATGAAGACATGCGTGATAGTGATGATGATGATGCATTTATTGATGATGATTATTAGTTTGTAAGATTCACAACTTAAATTATATATATTTTAATCTTTATTATTCATGTACATATTATTATTCATGTCAGTTATTCAATTTTTTATGTTGTACTAATTTCTTTTAATCTTTATCATGGCAGGTCACCAGGTGTGGAAAGATGGTGGGCGCTGGTCCAGATCGCTTGATGGGTTCTTCCTAGGCGCCCCGCATGAGGGGTGGTACTTTCCTTCCACCCCTATCTCTCCGTAGAGCCTTGGCAGACAGTCTGTCGACACCCCCCGTGGGTTCTTCTTCGTTGGCGGCATTGCCCACTTGGAGAGGTGATGGGCGGGTAGCGAAGAAGGGGAAGGGTACAGGGAGAGGTGGTGGCCGCGGAAGATCCAGGAGGACTGTTGAGCCATCCTCGCCACCACCACCAGCTCATTCACCCGAGCATAGGACTACTATGGTCGACCCGTTTGCGGAGGAGGCTACGGGGACTCCGTTCCAGGAGCCTGTTGTTGACGGGCATTCGTCCCATGACACTCCGGTCCAGGAGCAGCCACGGGTCGAGGTACATTCGGCCCATGAGACTACGGTTCCGGAGGCTTCACCCGACATGCAGAGGCCCAAATGGGAGACCTGGCCGGATCGTACCGAGTTGCCGGATTGGACCGAGGGTCCGCGTGGCTCAGGCGGCGGGGATGGCGGGGATGAGCTTATGGATAGTGAGGGCGATGTGCAGGTGGACGGGGCCACCGTGTACAAGGGTGGTAGTACACGTCTCCCGGTCACGCCGGCTACCCGCGAGCAGAGGGCGGTGATTAAACCTGAAGGAGATAGGTTAGTACATTTACTCTTTTTTTAGCTTTTTCCTTCAAGTTTGTTAAAATATCTAATGCGTTGACCTTATCATCCTGCAGGGGATGGGTACACCCTCTTGGAGTCCGCAGGGCGAACTCCGTCCTTGGTGTGCTTTGCCGGAAAAATTTCCTGGGGTTTGTCACGTCGCCTGGTGAGGGTCAGGTTCCTACACTAGGATTTTCCTGGGAGCACTACCAGGCTGCGCAGGCCCCGCCGGAGGAGATTATAGATCGTGTCTTGTGCCACACGAGGGCCGAGATGGTGATCAAGAGCTTTTGGGTAAATTATCCTTTTACAGAATCTAAAATTAACAATATAGCTAATTATTGTACTAATCGGTGTTTTCATGTTTGATTGCAGACCTTCTATAGGTGTGAGGATGGCCGAGTGTAGGCGGTTACTATAGAACTTGTGCCACGAGGCTCGATCGCAGGCTATTCGAGATTACTACGCCACGCGTGGTATTAAGAAGCAGAAGAAGGATTGCCGCGGAAAGTTTCTGAAGAAGGAGCAATACATGAAGGTAATTACCTATTCTTAAGTCCTTCTACGTAGTTTTTTTGATTTCATTCATAGGCGTAGTGCTGAAAATTCTTTCTAACAACTTACAGGTGCCCCTCAGATGGTGTGCAGATAATATGGATTGTTGGGAGGCGTTGGTTGATGAGTGGTGCACAGGCAGCTGGCGAGCCGTCCACAAGAATGCGAAGGAACGGCATAGCCAAATGGGTGGTGTGCCACACCATCAAAGCAGCGCCAACTTACTTCAGTTCGGACGAAACTGGGCATGTGATTTGCTTCATGATTCATGCAATTCATTCTTGATGCTAATATTTTGTTCCGCTATTTTAGGCGCATCACAATAAGATGGAGATGCCACACTTGTACGACCTTTATGGCATGGCCCATACTGCCTCGTACAAGAAGGCGAAGGCATTCTCTGAGTCTGACCTGGATGATCCCAATAATTTCACCAACAAATCATCCCACCAGAAGCTCGTGGCATACAGGGACGAGGGGAAGGCTACGAAAGGGGATGACTTTAACCCTAGCCAGGAACCTTTGGATCCTGAGCTGGTGATGATATCTGGTGGCGGGAGGCCCCATGGCTCGATAGCCATTGGAGATGGGATAATACGTTGTCCACTCACTCTCCCGGAGATCAAGGCGCGCCAGTCGAGTAGCTGTCGTGAGATAATGCGTCGTCCACGACCAGTCGAACTTTCCATCAAGGTTAGTTGTACGGACTAAGAACACTTTCATCCATTTTATTATGTGTGTCAGCATAGATCATTACTCTGGTAACGAGGAATGGTGTTTGAGGCTGCTCTTCAGAAAGAGAGATTGGCAAACCGGGCTGCTCTTGAGAAAGAGAGATTGGCAAGCCAGGCTGCTCTTGCGGCTGCTCTTGAGAAAGAGAGATTGGCAAGTGAGGCTCCTCTTGATGAGTGGTCCCGGAATGAGGCGGGTCAACGGGCCCAGTACGAGCTTTTTGTGGTAAGTTTTTTTCACATTAGCCAAATCATGTGTGTAATGTCTGTTTCATTACTAACTAATACGACCCACTCTTCAGGGTCTGTGCGAGAAGAGCGGTCAAGTCCCTCCGCCGATGCCCATCTTCTCTTCGATTGGCACGGTGAGTTTCATTATAAACTAGTATTAATAATTGAGTGTCATCATGCTAACTGAGACATTGCAAAATATGTATTCTATAGAAAAACTCCCAAGCGGCATCGCACGACCCTTCTCGAGGTGTTTCTCCTCCTTGATGACCACTACGGTAACTTTCTCTTGTCCTCTTTCATATTCTCCTTGCCTTAATTTCCCCAACAATGACATAATTAGCCCATTTAGCTCCAAAATGCCATAATAAGCTTAAAATGGCATAAGAACCTTGGTTAGCTCCTTAATATTATATACTTAGCTTGTTTTCCTCTAAAATGAGATAATTAGCCCGTTTAGCTCCAAAAAGACATAGTTAGCTAATTTATCTCCAAGAAGAGGAGAAGAGGAGAAGAAATAGGAAAAATAAAAAGAAAGAAGAAGAAGAAGAAGAGAAGAAGGAGAAGGAGGAGGAGGAGGAGGAGAAGGAGAAGGCCAAGGACCTTCTCCTCCTCCTCCTCCTCCTTCTCCTCCTTCTTCTTGATTTCTTCTTCTTCTCCTCCTGCTCCTCTTTCTTCTCGTCTTTCATATTATCCTTGCTCTAATTTCCCCAACAATGACATAATTAGCCCATTTAGCTCCAAAATGCCATAATAACCTCAAAATGGCATAAGAACCTTGGTTAGCTCATGAATATTTATATACTTCGCTTGTTTTCCTCTAAAATGGGATAATTAGCCCATTTAGCTCCAAAAAGACATAATTAGGTAATTTAGCTCCAACAAGAGGAGAAGAGGAGAAGAAATAGGAAAAATGAAAAGAAAGAAGAAGAAGAAGAAGAAAAGAAGAAGGAGAAGGAGGAGGAGGAGGAGAAGGCCAAGGACCTTCTAGTCCTTCTCCTCCTCCTCCTTATGCTCCTTCTCCTCCTTCTTCTTGATTTCTTCTTCTTCTCCTCCTCCTCTTTCTTCTCCTCTTTCATATTATCCTTGCTCTAATTTCCCCCACAATGACATAATTAGCCCATTTAGCTCCAAAATGCCATAATAACCTCAAAATGGCATAAGAACCTTGGTTAGCTCATGAATATTATATACTTAGCTTGTTTTCCTCTAAAATGGGATAATTAGCCCATTTAGCTCCAAAAAGACATAATTAGGTAATTTAGCTCCAACAAGAGGAGAAGGGGAGAAGAAATAGGAAAAATGAAAAGAAAGAAGAAGAAGAAGAAGAAGAAGAAGGAGAAGGAGGAGGAGGAGGAGGAGGAGAAGGCCAAGGACCTTCTAGTCCTTCTCCTCCTCCTCCTTCTTCTTGATTTCTTCTTCTTCTCCTCCTCCTCCTCTTTCTTCTCCTCTTTCATATTATCCTTGCTCTAATTTCCCCAACAATGACATAATTAGCGCATTTAGCTCCAAAATGCCATAATAAGCTAAAAATGGCATAAGAACCTTGGTTAGCTCATGAATATTATATACTTAGCTTGTTTTCCTCTAAAATGGTATAATTAGCCCATATAGCTCCAATAATATATAATTAGGTAATTTAGCTCCAACAAGAGGAGAAGAGGAGAAGAAATAGGAAAAATGAAAAGAAAGAAGAAGAAGAAGAAGAAGAAGAAGAAGAAGAAGAGAAAAGGAGAAGGAGGAGGAGGAGGAGAAGGCCAAGGACCTTCTAGTCCTTCTCCTCCACCTCCTTCTCCTGCTTCTCCTCCTTCTTCTTGATTTCTTCTTCTTCTCATCCTCCTCCTCTTTCTTCTCCTCTTTCATATTATCCTTGCTTTAATTTCCCCAACAATGACATAATTAACCCATTTAGCTCCAAAATGCCATAAAAAGCTAAAAATGGCATAAGAACCTTCGTTAGCTCATGAATATTATATTCTTAGCTTGTTTTCCGCTAAAATGACATAAATAGCTCAAAAACATCATATTTTGTTCTTCTTCTGACTTTCTCATTCACATACTTGTAGATTGGACATACTACATGCATGGAAGCTGGCATTGATGGAGTTGAACAATGTCGATGGAAGCTGGCATTCATGGAGTTGATGAACAATGTCGAACTATATGTATATGTATATATGGATAAACAGTGCAATACTTTGTATGTTGGTTCTTTTGATATATGGGGATGTACATTGATTTATATGTATATCATATATGTGTGGTGAATTATATATATGTGTTGGCAAGTATATGTATGGTGAACTATATATCATAGATGTGTGGTGAATTATATAAATGTGCTGTCAAATATATATATATATATATATATATTTGCTGTGAAATAATATAAAACAAAAAAACTGCTACTATAGGGGCTCTTTGCCGTCTGCCAGCTGATGGCATAGGTCTTTGCCATGAGCTGGCAGACGGCAAAGGTGCCACATGGCACCCAACTGTGCATCCTGGGGTGTCTATATAGGCTCTTTGCCGTCTGCTTCCAGGGCGGGCAGACGGCAAAGAAGAGGGCACAGAGGAGGGGGGAGGAGGAGGAGCCAGACGGCAAAGAGTGGAGGGGGGAGGAGGAGGAGCCAGACGGCAAAGAGTGGAGGGGGGGAGGCAGACGGGAAAGAAGAGGGGGGAGGCAGACGGCAAAGACTCCGTTAACCCCTAACGGAGGCAACGCCTGTCGGCTGCCGTTTCGAGCACTTTGCCGACTCCTCCTATGAAAAGCTGACGGCAAAGCTCTTTGTCGTCCGCTTTGGGGAGACAGACAGCAAAGAAGGTACGATGCCGTCGTAGGCTGACGCAGAAATTTTGTCGGCCGTGAGATTCTTTGCCGTCTGTGGTATTCTCTTTGCCGTCCGGGATTTACTCTTTGTCGTCTGTGATGGCAGACGGCAAAGAAGCTGAATCCTATAGTGATTCCTCAGTCCTGAAGATATGCAAGAAGATAACAAATATATGAAAAAGAAAGGCATTAAATCTAAAGATGTCAAAAATCTACCACCTATCGAAGAGATCCATGGTCTTGATAACCCGATACAGGTAGTAGAAGTAAATTCTCTGGGTAGATTCAATGAGAGTGATATTCCTTTTGATAAACCTACTAGCTTATGCTTGGATGAAGTTGATAACTTTGTTGCCAAACAACAAAGTTTCAATGATTATGTTAGCTCACAATTGGTAATGAATGCTCGTATGCTTAGTCATTTGAGTACTTGTGTGGACAGAAATGTCAATGATCTTAAGCTCTTGAGTAAACATGCCTCTATGGTTACTACTCAAGTAGAACATGTACTTAAAGCTCCGAATGACTTGCTCAATGAGTTGAATGACAATTCTGTCAGAGTCGTCACTAGAGGTGGTAGAATGACCCAGGAACCTTTGTATCCTGAGGGTCATCCGAAGAGAATTGAACAAGATTCTCAAGGAGTTAGCACTGATGCACCTAGTCATCCTAGAGAGAAGAAGAAAAATGATAGGAACCTGCACACTAGCAACCCTGTTGCTACAACACCTAAGAGTCCAAACGATGTCTCTGTCTCTGATGCTGAAACACAATCTGGTGATGAACATGACCCTAATGATAATATCAATAGTGATGTTTATGATGATGCTCAACCTAGCAATGATAAGGATATGGAGATTGAACCTGTTGATCTTGATAACCCACAGCCTAAGAATAAGAGATACGATAAGAATGACTTTGCTGCTAGGAAGCATGGTAAAGAAACAGAACCATGGGTTGAGAAACCCATGCCCTTTCCTCCCAAACCATCCAAGAAAAAGGATGATGAGGATTTCGAGCGATTTGTTGAAATGATTAGACCTGTCTTGCTGCAAATGTGTTTGACAGATATGCTCAAAATGTCTCCATATGCTAAGTACATGAAGGATATTGTGACTAATAAGAGGAGGATACCCGAGGTTGAGATTTCCACCATGCTTGCTAACTATACCTTCAAGGATGGAACTCCTAAGAAACTAGGTGATCCCGGAGTACCCACTATACCTTGCTCCATTAAAGGGAACTACGTTAGAACTGCTTTATGCGACCTTGGAGCCGGTGTTAGTGTTATGCCTCTTTCTCTTTATCGTAGACTTGAACTGGATAAGTTGGCACCCACTGAAATCTCTCTGCAAATGGCCAACAAATCAATTGCTTTCCCTATCGGCATTTGCGAGGATGTGCCTGCCAATATCACTATCTTAACAGACTTTCTTATTCTGGATATTCCTGAGGACGATGCCATGGCGGTCATCCTGGGAAAACCCTTTTTAAACACTTCAGGGGCTGTTATAGATTACAACAAAGGCAATGTCACTTTCCATGTCAATGGTAATGAGCATACGGTGCTCTTTCCAAAGAAACAATATCTAGTACATGGCATCAATGCTATCGAAAAAAACTTCATCGATTCTTACTGGGAGCTTTGAATGCCCTATTCCTCCTGTTAAGATGAAGTATGATTTGCTTGTTGGGGAGATAAACATCCCCATTGAGGCAACCTAGTTACTATCGAAAATTCTCTGTTCTCTTTTGCGATTCGAAAAAGTTTGTCGAGGAGACTTGATCAACGTCATTGATGGCTTTCTTTCGTTGACCATGAGATGGATGAATCGAGGAGTCACAAACCTCTGTTTCAAGCTTCCTCCTTCGGTTGCTTAGAAGAAAAATGATAGATTTAGTTTAGTTTTCCCTATTTTCTGCTTTTAGCGTCCCGTGGAAAAGTACCCTGAAAATAAAAGTTCTCCGAACGTCCTGAAAATCAAGTATGATTTTTTCTGGAATTTTTGAAACATACTGAGACGAAGAGCTAGTCTGGGGGCTGCACCAGTGGGCCACAAGCCCTGGAGGCGCGGGCACTCCCTGGCCGTGCCTACGAGATTTGTGGGGCCCACGTGCACCCCCTCCACTCATTCTAGCTCTCACCTTCATCTCCTACCTCTAGAAAAAATCGTTTCGCAGCTCAAACCCGTGTTCTTGCTCTTCTTGCTAGGATTTTCGATCTCCTTGCTCAAAGCACCATTCTCCGAACTGTTTTGGGGAAATTACTACTTGGTAAGTGACTCCTCCATTGGTAAAATTAGTTTTTTCTCTAGTGTCTTATACTTCACGTATTTTTGCTGCCTTGGTGACCCTGTTCTTGAGCTTTGCATGCTAATTTTAGCTGGTCCCAAGTAATTTTGATGCGTAATATGGCCTCTAGGCACTTGTGGGAGTAGTTGCTACGAGTTTCGTTGAGCCTTATTCACTTTTCCTTAGAGTCACTAAAAATTTCAGAAAATTTCAGAGATAAAAAAGGGAAAAGATGAGGAGGTTCTTAAGAGGCTCTTCAAGCTGTGACCCCAAGGATGATGGAACTGAGAAGAAGCCGAACTATCTGGTCCCCCGAGTTGTAGAATTTTGAGCGTGCGAATGGCCAAGCGATGTGTTCTTACGTAACACCGGACTTTATGAGGACTTTTATCACTTGGTGGAGAACGCATGCCTTACCGCCTTCGTTGAAGATAAGTGTCTGCAATACCTCCTCCTCACTAATATCTTCGTACAAAGCTTTAACTTCTATCCGAGGAAGAATCCTCCTATGGTTGAGTTCAACTTATATGATATCCCTCAGCGCATGTCACTCCAAGATTTTTGCAATGTTTGCAAATTGCCTTTTGTTGGGATATTCATGAACCTCGTCCACGGGACTTGAGGCTTTCATCGATACAATTGTTGTAGGAGAGGAGAGAGGAGTGTCTTGCTCTAGAGCTGCTAGCATACATTTTCCCGTGCTTAGGTACTTCTCACTATTCGTGGGAAAATGTTTGATAGGCCATGGGAAAGCTGGGTCCCTAAGGTCCCCAGATCTTGCGGTCTTGCACGAAGCCCTTTATAATGATAAAACTTATAGCTTGGGCGCTATAGTAGCTCAACGGTTGAACACGAACCGTTCTGAAGGTGTTGTCTATGGAGGTATCTATGCTACCCGTCTTGCCACACACTTTGAGATACCTATTAGACTGGAAGAGGAAGAAGAGATTCTTTTTCCCGAGAGATATCTAGATTATGATAGCATGGTTCCCCATGACTTTCTTGATAGAGATATAAATAGAAGGATGATTTACAACCTGGTGTTTAGTCAGGGTATTCGTGAGACTATTACTTTCCCTGCTTCTTCTTTGTTCAATCTTCATGCAGGCAGGTATATTATTATGCCCTCGGACATCTTCACATATTGGGGCTTGGCCCAACCATAGGTGCCCGTGCCCGAGCCACCAGTCGAGTACGAGATGCCAGTTTATCAGTGCGAGCCAGAGGAGCTCACACAGTAGTGGTATCCTCAGTCCACTCCGGAGTACCCCGGAGCTGGTTATTTCCCTCCTTGGGAGTAGACCAACTTAGGCCAAAACCTAAGCTTGGGGGATTACGTGTTTCAGACCGAATTTATATTCTTGTTTATGCTTTCACTTTGTTTGTCGGTGTTCACACTTTGCCACTATATCATCCATGCTAGTTTATTTTATTTTTTCTCGTTTTCTTTTCGTGTGTCTGTCTAGTTTGAGAAAACCCAAAAAGATTTTCTTTTTCTTCTTTTGCTTGTTGGGAGCTTTCCCGTGTAAATAGTTTTCTTTTTCTTTGGGTCAAGGTAGAAGACCATGGTTACAATGTTTAGTGCCTCTCGCATGCATACCTGTTTAGCTGTCAAAGAGCCATATTACTTTGTCTCTTCCTTTGTGTTTGCCTGCAGATTCCAGCTTTAGTGCAATGCACGAGCACTCTTATTATTGTTCACATCATTCGGTCGTGCAAGTGAAAGGCAATAATGACGATATATGATGAAGTGACTGAGCCTGGAAAAGCTTGTATGAACTCGATCTATTTTGTTTTTGTAAATATGACTAGCTCATCGTTCTAGTTCAGCTTTGTTGTGAGAGAAACATGTTTGCAATAACAACTTAGAGAGTATAGTTTCTGATGCCATGCTTAATTAGCTAGGAGCTTATAATGGTTTGCCTTGGATGCCAACATGAATTTTGAGATGACTATGATGTAGTATGATAGGATGGTATCCTCCTTTGAATGATTCAAGTGGCTTGACTTGGCGCATGTTCACGCATGTAGTTGAAACAAAATCAACATAGCCTCTATGATATTCATGTTCATGGTGATTTATGTCCTACTCATGCTTGCACTCAATGTTAGTTAATCTCAATGCATTTTGATGACTGTTGTCGCTCTCTAGTTGGTCGCTTCCCAGTCTTTTGCTAGCCTTCACTTGTACTAAGCGGGGATACTGCTTGTGCATCCACTTCCATAAACCCAAAGTTGTTCCATATGAGTCCACCATACCTACCTATGTGCGGTATCTACCTGCCATTCCAAGTAAATTTGCATGTGCCACTCTCTAAACCTTCAAGAAATAATCTGTTTTGCATGCCCGAACCGCTCATGTGGTGACAGGGGGCTATCAGTATCTTCCATGCTAGGCGTGTTATCCTTGATATGTGTTTATTCACTATCATTCACGAGAAAGGGGCCGGTCATTGGAATTCCCAGTTCCATGCTCAAATCGAAAAGATAATTGCAAACAAAGCTCCCCTGGATTGATGTTGGTATGGACGGCACCCGAGGATTCGGCTAGTCGTGGAGTGTGATTGATTGGTGGTGGGGGAGTCAAAACTTTACTTTTCTGTTTGGGAACCGCCTATAGCATGTGTAGCGTGGAAGATGGTGAAAACTCTTAGTCATTGCGTTGACAATGAAAGCATGCCACCCAAAATTATTATCTCTGTTTTCAAAGCTTGAGCTATGGCACCTTTGCAAATCAATGCTTCCCTCTGTGAAGGGTCTGTCTATTTATGTTCCTGATGAGTCATCCTCTTCTTATAAAAGCACCAATTAGAGAGCACCTCTGCAATTTTTATGATTTGCTTCTAACTGTGATTGAGTATGACTTTGACTGGATCTTCTTTGCCATGAATTACAATGTTTAGTCAGCCCTTGGTCTTTGAAGGTGCTCTGCATTTATGTTTTGTGGTCTCAGAAAGAGCTAGCGAGATACCATCTGTTCGTACGGTTTCATGATTGTTATGATTGAAGTGTTGACGTTTGAGACTTAATATTATTTGCTCGCTAGTTGATTATGCTATTAATATGAGTTTACCGTGAGACCTAGATGTCCTTTGCTTATGTGGTTTGCTTGTGATCTTGCTGAAATTCTGGATATGAGCTAGACATGGTTGCAACAACAAGATCAAACAGGGTTCGTCAAAGTTTTTCTTTTGTCTCTTTTAGTTTGTCAACTGAATTGCTTGAGGACAAGCACGGCTTTAAGCTTGGGGGAGTTGATACGTCTCAATCGTATCTACTTTTCCGAACTCTTTTGCCCTTGTTTTGGACTCTAATTTGCATGAGTTGAATGGAACTAACCCGGACTAACGCTGTTTTCAGCAGAATTGCCATGGTGTTGTTTTTGTGTAGAATTTTTTTTTGGAATTTACAAAAAATACTGGCGCAAGAATCAGAGGAGGAAGTGGACCCGTGAGCCCATAAGCCCACCAGGCGTGCCCCCCCCACTCCTGGCCGCGCCTGGCAGGCTTGTGGGGCCCACAAAGCTCCACCGCCTCCAAATCCAGCATTATTTAGTCCGTCTTTCCCGAAAAAATCAAGGAGAAGAGTTCATCGCGTTTTACGATACGAAGGCGCCGCCACCTCCTGTTCTTCATCTGGAGGGCAGATCTGGAGTCCGTTCTGGGCTCCGGAGAGGGGAGATCATCTCCATCGTCATCACCAACCTTCCTTCATCGCCAATTCCATGATGCTCTTCACCGTTCGTGAGTAATCTCATCGTAGGCTTGCTGGATGGTGATGGGTTGGATGAGATCTATCATGTAATCCAGTTAGTTTTGACGGGGATTGATCCCTAGTATCCACTATATTCTGAGATTGATGTTGCTACTACTTGGCCATGCTTAATGCTTGTCACTAGGACCCGAGTGCCATGATTTCAGATCTGAACCTATTATGTTATCGCCAATATATGTGTGTTCTTGATCCTATCTTGCAAGTTGTAGTCACCTACTAGGTGTTATGACCCGGCAACCCCGGAGTGACAATAGCCGGAACCACTCCCGGAGTTGACCATAGTATGAGGAGTTCATGTATTCACCAAGTGTTAATGCGTTGGTCCGGTTCTGTATTACAGGGAGAACCTTAATATCTCGTAGTTTCGATTAAGACCCCGCTGCCACGGGAGGGATGGACAATAGATGTCATGCAAGTTCTTTTCCCTAAGCACGTATGACTACATAGGGAATACATGCCTACATTAGATTGACGAACTGGAGCTAGTCACTTATATCTCCGTGTTATAACTTCTGCATGATAAATAACATCTGGCGTAATCATCAATCACGGATCCAATACCTACGAGTCTTTTACTACTGGTCCTTGCTACGTTACTTTGCTGCTACTGTTGTCACTGCTGCTACTGTTACTCTGTTGCTACTGCTATTACTTTGCTTCTACTGCTGTCACTCTGGTACTACTGGTTACTGTTGCTACTGCTACTGTCACCCTACTTTTCTACTGATACTTTGCTAGAGATACTAAATCTTTCAGGTGTGGTTGAATTGACAACTCAACTGCTAATACTTGAGAATATTCTTTGGCTTCCCCTTGAGTCGAATCAATAAATTAGGGTTGAATACTCTACCCTCGAAAACTGTTGCGATCCCCTATACTTGTAGGTTATCATGCGTCTCCGCGATATCCTTCCCGAGATGGCTAACGAGCCATCTACTCGTCACCTACCTTTTATTAAGGATGGAATAGACGGGAGTTGGACACTCAACCCATCTTCAGAGGGCGGGACGCCACTAAGGTTTCATACCTACTTCAGCATGTCCTCTGACACTTTGACACACCTTTTGATCAAGGACTCAACAAAGATTTGCCAAGAGCTGCACCAAGTCAAGGATCTGCTCCGCATGGAGAAGATGAAGACTCGCAAGGTGAAGAAGGAAGGAGCACCCGAAGGACGATCAGGCCACTCCTATTCACAGTCGCCCCCTGACCGTGGAAGAGTACACTGAGCTCTTCGCTGCCTCGCCAACCAAGAGATGCCGTGATGGACCGCTTCCTTCTCCCACTCCTCTGAAAGAGGAAAGTATAGATGAAGATGAAGACGAAGACCCTTCCGAATACACCTATGAGACCGACCAGTCCGCCGCTTAGGATTACAACGTAGGCGATTAGGAGTTTCCCCCAAGCATAGGGAATCCATGTATGGGTTTATGCGAACCATGATTGTTGTGTAAGCATGTTTGATGCAAGCCGCATTTCTGCCTTAGGCAGCTTGTAATCGACTACATCACTTGTTTTAATCTAATGCATTAGTCTTTTCCAAAAATCTTTGGCTTAAAAATATCACACTAGCACAACACTAGACCCCCTTTTTAGTAGAACATCATCCCTTATAATTCTGGCCAGTTCGGCAAATTGACCTGTCTACTCCCCTGACAGGATGGTGATTGCAACTAGCACCAGCACGTTCGGCAACCTCGGCTCTGCCTCTTCAGGACAACAGCAGGGAACGGGAGGGGAAGCTCAAGTTAGAGATCACCACGAGCAGCAGCAAGACGATGTTCCACCGCCACCGCCTCCTCCTGAAAGCTTGACAATGGCTATGTTCCTCCAAGCTCTCCGCGAGGAACGTCAATCCAATAATGCCGCTTTTCAGGAGCTGGCTCAAGTCTTGGTGAACAACCCGCAGCAGAACGGGAATGGCAATGGTCGCTCTACTCTCTCCGAGTTTATGCGGACTACGCCACCCATATTCATGGAGACGACTGAACCGTTGGATGCCGATGACTAGATCCGTACTATCGAAGACCTCCTTGCGCTGGTCAAATGCACTGATGATCGTGAGAAAGTCCTCTATGCTTCTCACTGTCTCGGAGGCACATCCAGAGCTTGGTGGGATGGATTCCAGATCATGCGAGCCGGGAAGGTCATCACTTTGGCTATGTTCAAAGAGGGACTCCGCGCTGCTCACATTCCTCCCGGAATAATGACAATGTCGAAGTGGGAATTCCGAGCTTTAAGGCAAGGTAGTGGATCTGTCAACGAGTATTTGCAGAAGTTCAACGTCCTGTCAAGATATGCACCAGAGGATGTCAACACTGAGGCCGCTAAAGTGGAACGCTTTATGGAAGGACTGCAGCAGTCACTCCAGTATAAACTGGTTGTTTGTGAATGACGGACCTTCAACGATCTGGTTAATAAGGCCCTTATGTTCGAGGATAAGCGACATGCAATGGACGACACCCGTAATCGCAAGCTGATGGGTAGTGGAGGACCTAGTAATCTAAAGCCACGCGCATGGCAGTCAGCTCCAGCAAGGCCCAGTTATCTGCAGCAGCAGTACAACTCTCCAACATTTCACCAGAACTACCAGCCTCAGCAGCAAGTCAACACCAAGCCAACATTCAACCCACCAAACAACAGTGGAGTTAAGACCAACCTTCCAACACAAGTTACCTGTTTTGGATGTGGACAGACAAGGCACTATTCGAGGCAGTGTACCAACAAGAAGCCCGATGCACCGCGCCCCAATGCGCCAAACCAAGGCCAAGGAGCACTAGGTAGGAACAATGCTCCCCGCAACCAGCAATATCACAGCAGGGGGCAGATCAATCATATCTCCACAGAAGAGGCACAGGAAGACCCGGACTGCATCCTGGGTACGTTCCTCGTCAACTCCGCCCTAGAAACTATATTGTTTGATTGTGGTGCTTCCCATTCTTTTGTTACACAAAGATTTGCGAAAAAATGTGGTTTGAAGCCTACTCTGCTTAACGGGCAAATGTCAATCCAAACCCCGGGAGCAGTGTTAAGGACCAACCTAGGGTGTACGAAGGTCGGCATTGTTATCAATGGGATAAGCTTCTCAGCAGATATCATCGTCATTAAGTCGCAAGGCCTAGAAGTCATTCTCGGCATGGATTGGTTGGCCAAACACCAGAGCATCTTGGACTGTGCCAACAGGGCTATTAGCATGACAAGCGACAAAGGGGTCAAGGTCAAGTATGTCTCTGAGCCAGTAACCACTCGCGTACCGTAGGTAAACAACATGTAAGGAGAAGAGTTGGACCAAGTGTCGATAGTCTGTGAGTACCCGGACGTCTTTCCTGATGAGCTACCAGGAATGCCTCCCGACCGTGACATCGAGTTCATCATTGAGCTCATGCCGGGATCAAGGCCTATCTATAAGAAGCCTTATAGGATGGGATCCGAAGAGCTGGCGGAGCTGAAGAAGCAGCTGGATGAGCAACTCAAGAAAGGGTTCGTTCGTCCGAGTGCATCACCTTGGGGATCACCTGTTCTATTCGTGTCTAAGAAGGATGGAACTATCAGACTCTGCGTCGATTACCGTTCTCTCAATCAAGTCGCAATCAAGAGCAAGTACCCACTTCCCAAGATTGAAGACTTGTTTGACCAGTTAAATGGAGCTAAGGTATTCTACAAGATCGATCTCCGATCTGGATATTACCAACTGAAGATCCGACCTAAAGACAAGCCCAAGACTGTGTTCCTGACCTGGTTCGGTCTATACGAGTGCAATGTCATGTCTTTCGGGTTAACCAATGCCCCATCTTACTTCATGTACCTCATGAAGAAGGTCTTCATGGAATGCCTGGATAAGTTTGTCGTCGTATTTATTGATGACATATTAATCTTCTCCAAGTCCGAAGAAGAGCATGAGCAACACTTGAGGTTAGTGTTGGAGATGCTTCGAGAGCACCAACTTTATGCCAAGAGCAACTAAATGAAGTTGGATTCTCGGGTCTTACCATGACAGCAAGTGGATTGGTAGTCGATCCCTCCAAGTTTACTACGGTAACAAACTGGGAGTCGCCAATCGATGTGAAGGAAGTCAGGAGATTCCTCGGGCACGCGGGATACTACTGCAAGTTCGTAAAAGGATTATCCCGCATCGCTCGACCCATGACTCACCTCTTGAAGAAAGGCAAGAAGTTCGAATGGACGCCAGAGTGTGAAGCAAGCTTCTAGGAGTTGAAGAAGAGATTGACTACTGCCCCGGTATTGGCTACTCCAGATATCAGGAAGGAGTTTGTGATATATTGTGATGCCTCCAGAACCGTACTCTGTGGAGTCCTAATGCAAGACGGCAGAGTCGTGGCGTATCTGTCACGGCAACTGCGTCCGCATGAGGAGAATTAGGCCACCCATGATCTCGAGTTGGAAGTAGTAGTGCATGCTCTAAAGACGTGGCGACATTACCTCCTGGGGAAGCAATGTCAAATATATACCGACCACAAAAGTCTGAAGTATATCTTCACTCAAAGAGAATTGAAATGAGGCAACGAAGATGGTTGGAGTTAATCAAAGACTACGACCTCAGTATTCAATGTAGTGGTTGATGCCTTAAGCAGAAAGACCAGCACCTTGAATGTTATGCTCAAGGAAGGGCTACCCGCCTTATATGAAGAAATGGAGAACTTCGGGTTGGAGCTAGTGGAATCAGGATGCCTAGCTAACCTCGAAGTCAAATCAATGCTGGCTGATGATATCAAGGAGGCCCAGAAGGGGCACAAGGGCATCGAAGGCATCAAGAAGAACATCCAAGAAGGCAAGGCCCCAGAATTCTCAGTGGATGAGCAAGGAGTAGTGTGGTTTGGGAAACGTTTATGCATACCCAACAAGGCAGAACTTAAGGACTTGATCCTGCAGGAAGCACATGACACACCCTACTCTATTCACCCCGGTGGTACCAAGATGTATCAAGATATCCGAGAAAAATTCTGGTGGCATGGCATGAAGAGGGAAATAGCGTCTTATGTTGCCAAGTGCGATGTGTGCCAGTGAGTCAAGGCTGAGCATCAGCGACCTGCTGGACAGCTACAACCTCTCCAAGTGCTAGAATGGAAGTGGGACAATGTAGGCATGTACTTCGTTACTAGCTTTCCAAGGTCTAATAGAGGCCATGACTCTATATGGGTCATCGTCGACGATCTAACCAAGGTGTGTCACTTCATTCTGGTCAGCACCACCTATGGGGGCGACAAGTTGGCTAGCCTCTACATTGAGCGTATTGTGAGCCTTCACGGTTTCCCAAGGAGATTGTGTCCGACCGAGGCATGTAGTTCACCTCAAAATTCTGGAAGAAGTTCCAAGAAGCCCTCAGAACCAAGCTCTCTTTCAACACCGCTTTCCACCCGCAAACGGGTGGACAAACAAAACGAGTAAATCAGATACTCGAATATATGCTCCGTGCTTGTGTCTTGGCACATGGTGCCAAATGAGAAGACTATCTACCGTTCGCTGAGTTCTCATACAACAACAGCTACCCGTCCAGTCTCCAGATGGCCCCATTTGAAGTGATGTACGGACAAAAGTGCCGCACCCCGCTCAACTGGTCCGAAACCGGTGAAGGGTTGATTTTTGGGCCGGAAATTTTGCATGAAGCAGAAGATCAGGTGCAGCTTGTTCAAGAAAACCTAAAGGGAGCCAAGTCACGACAGAAGAGCTATGCAGATTCTCACCGCACAGATGTGGAGTTCGTTCCCGGAGACCAAGTGTACCTCCGCGTCACACCCCTCAAGGGAACCAAGCGTTTCCACGTTAAAGGGAAACTTGCTCCAAGGTTCATTGGACCTTTTAAGATCAAGGCAAGGCGTGGAGAAGTAGCTTACTAGTTGGAGCTACCTCCGGAACTTTCGGGTGTGCACAACGTCTTCCACGTGTCACAACTTCTAAAGTGTCTTCAAGCACCAAACCGTCCCGATCTTTAGAAGGACATTGACCATCAGGCCATTGACCTTCAGCGAGATCCCACTTACCGCGAGAAGCCGATCCGCATCCTGGATGAAGCAGAGCATTGCACCAGAAGCCGCACCATCAAGTATTTCAAGGTTCAGTGGAGCAACCACACCGAAGCAGAAGCAACATGGGAGCGTGAAGACTATCTCCGATCTGAGTTTCCCTACCTTTTTAGCACCTAGCTTAGGAATCTATGGGACGAGATTCTTGTAAGGGGGATAGGTCTGTCACGCCCTGTTTTCACTACCAACATTTTTTATGTAATTCAAAAATCTGAGTTTATGAAAACTTTTTCAAAACTAATGTTGTGAGTGCCATGATTGTCATTGTATGCTTGTATGTTTGCTCATGTGATATCACAAACGACATTTCTCATGACTTAATTATTTTCAAAACCTTTTTTATTATTTCTAGTTAAACAAAAACCCTGCTTTGGGATTACACTACAAGTCCTTGATGGCAAGAAGTGTTCTTACCCAAAGATGGTGATCTGGTTCTAGCACCGTTTTAGTGCACCAAAACCATAAAATAATTATTTTATGAATTATTTTTCTAATTTAATTGCATGTCCACTTCTGAGGCCACAAATGGTATTCCTATATGGAAAAATACTTTTCTGCCTTGGAAAAATCTGAGAAAATTTGGAGATGATCAGAAGGACATATTTTCCATACATAAGATTTTCAACCCCTATTTATATTATTATTATCTTAGTAAAACCGTGAAAACCCTTTCTGCCTGTTTTGACCTTTTGAAATATTTCCAAAGGAAATATTCTCAATAAATTCCTAGAAAATTCCAATGGTATCCATAAGCCATATTTGGTGCCCATATAAAACTTCACCTTGATCCAAGATGATTAAGGGAAGCAAATAGTTGCAAAACCCCTTGTGTCCAGATTGAAGTTAGAGCAACTCTACATATTAAAGTTTGTCCAATGGAATTGAAACTTTGCAGGAGTGCCTAATACCTCAAATGAGGGCTCCATACCAAAAATGGGATATGTGGGACTTAATTTGCCCACACTCTCTTTGGAAGGAACATATCTGGTCATTTGGTGATGTTTTCAAGTTTACAAACCTAAACTTGTCCAATGGAGATCAAACTTGGTCAAACCCCTTGTTTTAGCACCAAACCCAATCCTGTTAAGTTGCATAGCAAGTGGTGGGGTGCAACCACCCCAAACCATTGTCGAGCACCTTCTGACATATGGGTAAAACCCTCCTAACCTTAGCTAAACCCCAACCCTTTCTCCCAAAGTCTCAGATTAGTTGGCCAACATGAATGCCTAGCCCCAATCAACTGGCCCCTCTCTGGTTCAATGAAGAAATGCCAAAAACGCCAACCTAAGCTTTATCTCAATGCTGACAGCACCTATTTTCCTTCTCCACATCCCCTAGGGGGGTCGCGCCTAGCAGGCTCGTGGGCCCCCTTGCCTCCTTTGCCCTACCTCTTTCGCCTATAAATTCCCAAAAATCTCGAAACCTCCAGAGGGAGCAACGAAAATACTTTTCCGCCACCGCAAGCTTCTGTCTCCGCAAGATCCCATCAGGGGACCGTTCTGGTACCCTGCCGGAGTGGGATTCAGACACGAAGGGATTCTTCATCAACACCATTGCCTCTCCGATGATGCGTGAGTAGTTCACCATAGACCTCTAGGTCCATAGCTAGTAGCTAGATGGCTTCTTCTCTCTCTTGGATCTTCAATACAAAGTTCTCCATGATCTTCATGGAGATGTATCCGATGTAACTTTCTTTTGCGGTTTGTTTGTCGAGATCCGATGACTTGTGGATTTATGATCAGATTATCTATAAATATTATTTGAGTTTGCTCTGATTTCTTATATGCATGATTTCGTATCCTTGTAATTCTCTTCGAGTTATGGGTTTTGTTTGGCCAACTTGATCTATAATTCTTGCAATGGGAGAAGTGCTCGGTTTGGGTTCATACCGTGCGGTGTCCTCACCTAGTGATAGAAGGGGTAGCGAGGCACGCATTGTGTTGTTGCCATCAAGGGTAAAAAGATGGGGTTTATATCATATTGCATGAATTTATCCCTCTACATCATGTCATCTTGCTTAAGGCGTTACTCTGTTTGTTATGAACTTAATACACTAGATGCATGCTGGATAGCAGTTGATGTGTGGAGTAATAGTAGTAGATGCAGCCAGTATCGGTATAATTGTACCGACGTGATGCCTATATGTATGATCATTGCCTTAGATATCGTCATGACTTTGCGCGATTCTATCAATTGCTCGATAGTAATTCGTTCAGCCACCGTAATACTTGCTATCATGAGAGAAGCCTCTAGTGAACATTATGGCTCCCGGGTCTATTTTACACATCATATATTCAGATCTACATACAAAAATACAAAAATACCTTGCTGCCTTTTATTTATATTTTACCTTTTATCACTATGAGATCTCACCTTGCAAGTAATCGTGAAGGGATTGACAACCCTTTTATCGCATTGGGTGCAAGTTTGTTTGTTTTTGCGCAGGTTCATTGGTGCCTCATCTTGATACTCCTACTGGATTGATACCTGGGTTCTCAAACTGAGGTAAATACTTATCTCTACTTTGCTGCATCACTCTTTCCTCTTCAAGGGAAAAACCAACACAAGCTCAAGAAGTAGCAAGAAGAATTTCTGGCGTCGTTGCCGGGGAGTATTCAAGTGAAGCATATCTACCAAGTACCTATCGCAAACTCATCTCTTGCATTTACGTTATTTTCCATTTTCCTCTCCTTTTCCTCTCCCCCACTTCTAAAAAACAAAATTTACAAAAATATTTGCCTTTTTGTTCGCCCTTTATTTTGCTTGCTTTATGTGTGCTTGTCTGCTTGCTAAGTCACCATGTCTGAAAACACTAAATTGTGTGACTTATTCAATGCTAATAACAATGATTTTATTAGTACTCCAATTGCTCTCGCCACTAGTGCGGAATCATATGAAATTAAAGCTGCCTTGTTGAATCTTCTTATGAAAGAGCAATTTTCCGGCCTTCCTAGTGAAGATGTCGCATCCCATCTTAATAGCTTTATTGAGTTATGCGATATGCAAAAGAAGAAATATGTGGATAATGATATGATTAAATTGAAGCTATTTCCATTCTCATTATGAGATCGAGCAAAAACTTTGTTTTCATCTTTACCCAAAAATAGTATTGATTCATGGAACAAGTGTAAAGATGCCTTTATTTCCAAGTATTTTCCACCAGCTAAGATTTTCTCTCTCCGTAATGATATCATGAATTTTAAGCAACTAGATCATGAACATATTGCACAATCTTGGGAGAGAATGAAATTGATGATTAGAAATTGTCCCGCTCATGGCCTGAGTCTTTGGATGATTATACAAATTTTCTATGCTGGTTTGAATTTTGTTTCTAGAAATATCTTGGATTCTGCCTCCGATGGAACTTTTATGGAAATCACACTAGGAGAAGCTAAAAAACTCCTAGATAATATCATGACAAACTATTCTCAATGGCACACTGAAAGGTCACCTACTAGTATAAAAGTGCATGTTATATAAGAAATTAACTCTTTGAGTGCTAAGATGGACGAGTTAATGAAGTTGTTTGCTAGTAAAAGTGCTCCTCTAGATCCAAATGATATGCCTTTGTCTTCCTTGATTGCGAATAGCAATGAGAATTTGGATGTAAATTTTGTTGGTAGGAATAATTTTGGCAACAACAATGCTTATAGAGGTAACTTTAATCCTAGGCCTTTTCCTAGTAATCCCTCTAATAATTTTGGCAATTCCGACAACAATGCTCATGGAAATTATAATAAAATACCCTCTGATCTTGAGAGTAATATTAAGGAGTTTATTACTTTGCAAAAGATTTTCAATGCTTTCGTAGAAGAAAAACTGTTTAAATTCATGACTTGGCTAGGACTGTTGATAGAATGTGTCTTGATATTCATGCTTTGAAATTGAGATGTGTTCCTCCCAAAATTAATGTGGATGAAACATTGAAAGCTATGCGTGTTTCTATGAATGAGAGTAAAGGAAGAACTGCCCAAATTCATGCTAGACATGAATGGCTTAAAAAGGCGTGTTCTCGTGATGAGGATCACGAAGATCTTAAAGTGCTTGGTGTGACTCCTATTGAATCCTTGTTTTCCAATGTCAATCCTAATGATGATGGGGCTGGATGTGAATCCACTTTGGTTGAGAAACGCCCCAATGATTCGGAGTCTATTTATCTTGATACTGAAAGTGGAGTAGAGGATATCAAAACTTTGAATAGTGATGAAATTACTACTTTGGATTTCAAGGAATTTAATTATGATAGTTGCTATTTGATTGAATGTATTTCCTCGATGCAATCCATGCTAAACTCTCCACATGCTTATAGCCAAAATAAGGCTTTTACCAATCATATCGTTGATGCTATGATGAAGTCTCTTGAATAGAACCTTGAGTTGGAAATATCTATTCCTAGAAAACTTCATGATGAGTGGGAACCTACTAAACAAATCAAGATTAAAAATTATGAATGTCATGCTTTGTGTGATTTGGGTGCTAGTGTTTCCACAATTCCAAAATCCTTATGTGATGTTCCAGGCTTCAATGAGATTGATGAGTGCTCTCTTAATTTGCATCTTGCGGATTCTACTATTAAGAAACCTGTGGGAAGGATCAATGATGTTCTTATTATTGCAAATAGGAACTATGTGCCATAGATTTCATTGTGCTTCATATTGATTGCAATCTGACATGTCGCATTATTCTTGGTAAACCTTTCCTTAGGACTATTGGTGTTGTTATTGATACGAAGGAAGGGAATATTAAATTTCAATTTCCATTAAAGAACGACATGGAACACTTTCCTAAAAAGAAAATAAGATTGCCTTATGAATCCATTATGAGAGCTACTTATCGTTTGACCACTAAGGATGACGATACTTGATTCTATTGCCTTATGCCTAGCTAAGGTCGTTAAACGATAGCGCTTGTTGGGAGGCAACCCAATGAAGAAATTTATTTTTGCTTTTTTGTTGAGTCCACACCATCATGATTCGGTTATGTTTGTGTTTTTATGTTTTAATTAGTGTTTGTGCCAAGTAGAACCTTTATGATTAGTTTTGGTGATAGTTGTTTAATCATGCTGAAAAAGACAGAAACTTTGTGCTCACGAAATTAATTTTAATTCCCATCCAGAAAGAGATTTTGAGTTGATTCCTTTCGATGCTGATTGATAAGCAAATTTCCCTAATTTTCATAATTTTGCAGAATTTTTGGGATAGCATATGTATACGAAATATACAGATTGCCACAGACTGTTCTGTTTTTGTTGTGTTGATTACTTATTTTGATGAAACTATGGTTAGTATCGGGGGGTACGAGCCATGGAAAAGTGAGAATCCAGTAATATAACATCAATCTAAATGGAAATTAAGTTTACTACAGTAGCTAAAAGTTGGTGGTTTGTTTTCTTATGCTAATGATATCACGAGTTTCTGTTTAAGTTTCGTGTTGTGAAGTTTTCAAGTTTTGGGTGATGTTGTTATGGACAATGGAATAAAGAGTGGAAAGAGCCTAAGCTTGGGGATGCCCAAGACATCCCAAGCCAAATTCAAGGATACCAAAAAGCCTAAGCTTGGAGATGCCCCGGGAAGGCATCCCCTCTTTTGTCTTCAATCCATCGGTAACGTTACTTGGAGCTATATTTTTATTTACCACATGATATGTGTTTTGCTTGGAGCGTCTTGTATTATAGGAGTCTTTGCTTTTTGTTTTATCACAATCATCCTTGCTGCACACCTTTTTGAGAGGGACATGCACTCATCGTGAATTTGTTATAATACTCAATGAGCTTCACTTATATCTTTTGAGCTAGGGAATTTAGCTACCATGAGCTTCACTTATATCTTTTGAGCTAGATGATTTTGCTCTAGTTCTTCACTTAAATCTTTTTAGAGCACGGCGGTGTCATATTTTCTAGAAATAAAAACTCTCGATCTTCACTTATATCATTTTGCGAGTGCTCTCTCTAAGTAACTTGGTAATTGCAGGGTGTTATGAAATTAGTCCTAAATATGATAGGCATCCAAAGAGTATATAATAAAAACTCTCATATTCAAGTGCATTGATTAGTAAGAGAAGTTTGATTCCTCACAATTAGTTTTGAGATATGGATATGGTAATATTAGAGTTATGTTAGTAGGGTGTTGTTAATCTAGAAATACTTGTGTTGAGGTTAGTGATTCCCGTAGCATGCAAGTCGTAGCATAATTGATTTATTGATTGTCATCCTTTGTGTGGCGGTCGGGATCGCGCGATGGTTAACACCTACCAAGCCTTCCCCTAGGAGTATGCGTTTAGCACTTTGTTTCGATTACTAATAAAAATTTAGCAATAAGTATAGGACTTCTTCAGGACTAATGTGAGTCCATGGTATAGATGTACTCTCACCTTCCACCATTGCTAGCCTCTCTAGTGCTGCACAACTTTCACCGGTGCACAGACCCACCATATACCTTCCTCAAAACAGCCACCATACCTACCTATTATGGCATTTTCATAGACATTCCGAGATATATTGCCATACAACTTCCACCGTCCTATCCCATGACATGTGCCATCACTTTCATATTGCAATTGCATGATCGTAAGCTAGCTAGCTAGATATTTCAACGTCATACGCTAAGCTAGATCATTGCACATCCCAGTACACTGCCGGAGGCATTTCATACAGAGCCATTATTGTTCTAAGTATTGAGTTGTAAGTAAATAAAAGTGTGATGATAATCATTATTAGAGCATTGTCCCATGTGAGGAAATAAAAACAAAGAGTCCAAAGATGCCCACCAAAAAAATAGGCCAAAGAGCCCAAACAAAAAACGAGAGAAAAAGAGAGAAGGGACAATGATACTATCTTTTTCCACACTTGTGCTTCAAAATAGCACCACCTTCTTCATGATAGAGAGTCTCTTGTTTTGACACTTTCATATACTAGTGGGAATTTTCATTATATAACTTGGCTTGTATATTCCAATGATGGGCTTCCTCAAATTTTCCCTAGGTCTTCGTGAGCAAGCAATTTGGGTGCACACCCACTAGTTTTCTTTTTGAGCTTTCATACACTTATAACTCTAGTGCATCCGTTGCATGGCAATCCCTACTCATTCACATTGATATCTATTGATGGGCATATCCATAACCCATTGATACAACGAGTCGTTGTGACCATCTCCTCCTTTTTGCCTCACAACCTCCACCACACTCTATTCCACTTATAGTGCTATATCCATGGCTCACGCTCATGTATTGCGTGAGAGTTGAAAAGGTTTGAGAAAGTAAGAGTGCGAAAACAATTACTTGGCCAATACCGAGGTTGTGCATGATTTAAATTCGTTGTGTGGGGATGATGGAGCACAGCCAGACTATATGATTTTGTAGGGATAACTTTCTTTGGCCTTGTTATTTTAAAAGTTCATGATTACTATGCTGGTATGCTTGAAGTATTATTGTTTTCCTGTCAACGTTAAACTATTGTTTTGAATGTTATGGATCTGAATATTCATGCCACAATAAAGAAGTTACAAAGAACAAATATGTTAGGTAGCATTCCACATCAAAAATTCGGTCTTTATCACTTCCCTACTCGAGGACGAGCAGGAGTTAAGCTTGGGGATGCTTGATACGTCTCCAATGTATCTATAATTTTTTATTGTTCCATGATATTATATTATCAACCTGGGATGTCTTATATGCATTTATATGCCATTTTATATCATTTTTCGGACTAACCTATTAACTCAGAGCCTAGTGCCAGTTTCCGTTTTTTCGTGTTTTTGACCTTTTTCAGAAAAGAATATTAAACGGAGTCCAAAACGAATAAAACCTACGGGATGATTTTTCCATAACAAAGATTAGTGTGTACAAGCAAAGTATCAGTAGCAAAGTAGTATGATAGCAATGGTGCCAGAAATGATCTGATGACAAGGCAGACTATTCCTAACTGTTGTATCAATGGCGTCAGTAGGTTGCACGTGGGCGAGTAACTATTCTTCCCCGACAATAGTGTCGGAAAAGATCTTGCAACAAGTAACAGCGAAGTAGCAAGGAACAACAGTAGCAGCAGCAGCAAAGTAGCAGCAATAGCAACAGTAGCAGCAAAGTGGCCCAATCCCTTTTGTAGCAAGGGACAAGCCTAGGCAAAGTAACGTAGCAAGGACAAGTAGTAAAAGACTCGTAGGCAGTGGATCGGTGATGGATGAGTATGACGGATGTGATTCATCATGTAACAGCAATAACAGTGAGAGATATGTAACTAGCTCCCGTTCGTCAATCTAATGTAGGCATGTATTCCGTATGTAGTGATACGTGCTTAGGAAAAAGAACTTGCATGACATCTATTGTCCATCCTCCCGTGGCAGCGGGGTCCTAATGGAAACTACGGGATATTAAGGTTCTCCTTTTAATAAAGAACTGGACCAACGCATTAACACGCGGTGAATACATGAACTCCTCATACTATGGTCATCTCCGGGAGTGGTTCCGTCTATTGTCACTCCGGGGTTGCCGGGTCATAACACATAGTAGGTGACTACAACTTGCAAGATAGGACCTAAAACACAAATATATTGGCGATAACATAATAGGTTCAGATCTGCAATAATGGTACTCGGGCCCTAGTGATAGGCATTAAGCATAGCCAAGGAGTAGCAACATCAATCTAAAACATAGTGGATACTAGGGATCAATCCCCGTCAAAAACTAACTCGATTACATGATAGATCTCATCCAACTCATCACCGTCCAGCAAGCCTATGATGAGATTACTCACGAACGGTGAAGAGCATCATGGAATTGTCGATGGAGAAAGGTTGATGATGACGATGGCAACGATTTCCCCTCTCCGGAGCCCGAAACGGACTCCAGATCTGCCCTCCAGATGAAGAATAGGATGTGGCGGCGCCTCCGTATCGCAAAACACGATGAAACCTTCTCTCTAATTTTTTTTTTCGGGCGAGACGGAAGATATAGAGCTGAGTTTGGGGTCGGTGGAGCCATGTGGGCCCCACAAGCCCTCGCGGTGCGGCGAGTGGGGTGGCCGCAGCCTGTGGGCTTGTGGCCCACTGGTCCACCTTCTCCGATGGATCTTTGCGCAGGTATTTTTCTTTTATTCTAGAAAAATCCCCGTAAAATTTTAGGACATTCCGAGAACTTTTATTTCTGCACAAAAACAACACCATGGTAGTTCTGCTGAAAACAGTGTCACTCCGGGTTAGTTCCATTCAAATCATGCAAATTAGAGTCCAGAACAAGGGCAAAAAGTTTGGAAAAGTAGATACGACGGAGACGTATCAACTCCCCCAAGCTTAAAGCCTTGCTTGTCCTCAAGCAATTCAGTTGACAAACTGAAAGAGACAAAAGAAAAACTTTGTCGAACTCTGTTTGATCTTGTTGTTGCAACTATGTCTAACTCATAACCAGAATTTCAGCAAGATCACAAGCAAACCACATAAGCAAATGACATCTAGGTGTCGCGGTAAACTCATATCAATGGCATAATCAACTAGCGAGTAAATAAAAATAAGCCTCAAATTTCAACACTTCAATCAAAACAATATGAAGCAGTACGAATAGATGGTATCTCACTAGCTCTTTTTGAGACCGCAAAACATAAATGCAGAGCACCTTAAAAGACAAAGGGCTGACTAAACATTGTAATTCAAGCAATGAAGATCCAGTCACAGTCATACTCAACATAGTTTAAAGCAAAGCATAGAAATGACAGACGTGCTCTCTAATTGGTGCTTTTGTAAGAGGAGGATGACTCAACAGGAACATAAATAGACAGGCCCTTCGCAGAGGGAAGCATTGATTTACACAGGTGCCACAGCTCAAGCTTTGAAAACGGAGATAATAATTTTGGGTGGCATGATTTTATTATCAACGCAATGACTAAGAGTTCTCAACGTCTTCCACGCTACACATGCTATAGGCGGTTCCCAAACAGAAAAGTAAAGTTTTGACTCCCCCACCACCAATCAATAACACTCCACGGCTAGCCGAATCCTTGGGTACCGTCCATACCAACATCAATCCTAGGGGAGTTTTGTTTGCAATTATCTTTTCGATTTGAGCATGGAACTGGGAATTCCAATTACCTGCCCCTTTCTTGTGAATGATAGTGAATAAACACATATCGAGGATAATACGCCTAGCATGGAAGAGACCAATAGCCCCCTGTCACGACATGAGCGGTTCAGGCATGCAAAATAGATTATTTCTTGAAGATTTAGACAGTGGCACATGCAAATTTACTTGGAACGGCAGGTAGATACCGCACATAGGTAGGTATGGTGGACTCATATGGCACAACTTTGGGTTTATGGGAGGTGGATGCACAAGCAGTATTCCCGCTTAGTACAAGTGAAGGCTAGCAAAAGACTCGGAAGCGACCAACTAGAGAGCGACAATAGTCATCAAAATGCATTGAGATTAACTAACATTGAGTGCAAGCATGAGTAGGACATAAATCACCATGAACATGAACATCATAGAGGCTATGTTGATTTTGTTTCAACTACATGCGTGAACATGCGCCAAGTCAACCCACTTGAAACATTCAAAGGAGGATACCATCCTATCATACTACATCATAGTCATCTCAATATTCATGTTGGCAACCAAGACAAACCATTATAAGCTCCTAGCTAAGTAAGCATGGCATAAGCAACTATGATCTCTAAGTTGTCATTGCAAACATGTTTCTCTCACAACAAAGCTGAATCAGGCATGATGAGCAAGTCATATTTACAAAAACAAAATAGATCGAGTTCATACCAGCTTTTCCAGCCTCAGTCACTTCATCATATATCGTCATTATTGCCTTTCACTTGCACGACTGAACGATGTGAACAATAATAAGAGTGCTCGTGCATTGGACTATGCTGGAATCTGCAGGCAAACACAATGGAGAAGACAAATTAATATGGCTCTTTGAAAGCTAAACAGGTATGCATGCAAGAGCCAATAAACATTGTAACCAATATCTTCTACCTTGACCCATAGAAAAAGAAAACTATCTACACGGGAAAGCTCCCAACAAGCAAAAGAACAAGAAGGAAATCTTTTTGGGTTTTCTCAAACTAGACAGACACACGAAAAGAAAATGAGAAAAAGAAGATAAACTAGCATGGATGATAGAGTGGCAAAGGGTGAACACCGGCTAACAAAGTGAAACCATAAGCAAGAATGTAAAGTCGGTGAGAACACGTACTCCCCCAAGCTTAGGCTTTTGGCCTAAGTTGGTCTACTCCCATGGATGGTCCTCGCGAAACCCAAAATCATAATGGGGGTTATACGGGAGTGCTGCAGCCACTGCCTGAATAGCTGCCTCACGGAGACTAGCAGCCTTTGCCTCCCTCTCATACTCCTCTGCCTCTCCTCTGGTTATGTAATATCTCCGTTTTACCTGAAAGTCAAAGAAGGCAGTAGCAGGAAGGGTAATATGGAAAACACGATGTCGGTTAAATATCAATCGGTATAGGAGGGATTCGTCATCCCTCTCAAGGAACTGGTAGCGTGTCAAAGTGACGCGATCAAGGAAAGCTGTATGGAGTGCGGGACCTCCTTCGCGGATGGGTACTCCAAGAAAATTTGCTATGCGAGTGGCATAGATCCCACGAAAGAAATCCCCTTCAATTGCATTCTTATTCAGCCTCCTTGGTATAATAGCTCCCATGATGAAGCTTTTGTCACCTGTCACTGCGCTCTTAAGGATACTAAGGTCGGGTGCGCAGAGGTGACAATGCTCAATCTTGCCATTAATGCATCTGCCTATGAAGAGGGCAAAGTAATGCAAGGCAGGAAAATGAATACTCCGCATGGTAGCTTGCGTAATGACTCTAGTTTCTCCAATTGTAATACTTGAGCAAAAATCTCTAACCGAAGACTTAGGAGGATCATTGAGGCTACCCCAAATAGGTATTTTGCAAATTCTATTAAAATCCTATAAATCCATGGTATATGATTTATCATAGAGATCAATCAGTACCAATAGCTCAAGGCGAGCTGAAAATTTGAATCTACGAACAAAAGAGGCAGTGAGACCAACATACTGTTCACATTTATCGGAGATGAATTCTTCGAGTCCGACGTTGTGAACAAGTGCATCAAACTCATCTTTGAAAACTGCCTCAATCATAAATTCATCAAAAGGCCATTCACATGGTTGTACCTGCGCGTCCCTAGGTTGGTAAGGATCAGGCTCCCGAATCGCAAGACGGGGACCTCTCTTGCTTGAGGAACCACCATGAAAGTTTCTCCTGAACAACTTCCTTTTCTGGAATTTTCAGCGACCCAAAGGAAAGATTGAACAAGGCTCAACTAAACTCGTAGCAACTACTCCCATAAGTGCCTAGAGACCAAATTACTCATTAAAACTACTTGGGACCAGCTAGAATTAGCATGCAAAGCTCAAGAACATGGTCACCAAGGTTGCAAAAATACGCGGAGTATAAGGCACTAGAGCAAAAACTAATTGGACCAATGGAGGAGTCACTTACCAAGGAGTAATTTCCCCAAAACAGTTCGGAGAACGGTAATTTGAGCAAAGAGCTCAAAAATCCTAGCAAGAGGAGAAAGAACACGGGTTTGAGCTACGAAACGATTTTTCCTAGAGGTAGGAGAAGTGGATCAGAGCAAGAATGAGTGGCGGGGGTGCCTGTGGGCCCCACAAGCCTGGGTGGCGCGGCCAGGGGGTGCCCGCACCCCTAGGGCTTGTGGCCCACTGGTGTTGTCCCCAAACAGACTCTTTGTCCCAGTGTTTTTCAAAAAATCCAAAAAAAAATCATACTTGATTTTCACAACATTCAAAGAACTTTTGTTTTCGGTGTACTTTTCTACCGGACGCTAAAACAGAAAACAGGGAAAAGTAAACTAAATCTATCATTTTTCTTCTAAGCAACCGAAGGTGAAAGCTTGGAACAGAGGTTTGTGACTCCTTAATTCATCCATCTCATGGTCATCGAAAGAAATCCTTCAATGGGGTTGATCAAGTCCCCTCGACAAAACTTTCTCGAATAGCAAAAGAAGACAGAGAATTTCTGAATAGTCACTAGGTCACCTCAATGGGGATGTGTATCTCCCCAACAAGCAAATCATACTTCATCTTGACACGAGGATTAGGGCATTCAAAGCTCCCAATAAGAATCGATGAAGTTTTTTCGATAACATTATTGTAATGTACTCGATATTGTTTCTTCGGAAAGTGCACCGTATGCTCATTACCGTTGACATAGAAAGTGACATTGCCTTTGTTGCAATCTATAACAGCCCCTACAGTGTTTAAAATGGGTCTTCCGAGGATGACCGCCATGGCATCGTCCTCGGGAATATCCAAGATAACAAAGTCTGTTAAGATAGTGGTGTTAGCAACCACAACAGGCACATCCTCGCAAATGCCGATAGAGAGATTTTAGTGGGTGTCAACTTATCCAGTTCAAGCCTACAATAAAGAGAGAGAGGCAAAACACTAACACCGACTCCAAGGTCGCATAACGCAGTTCTAACGTAGTTGCCTTTAATGGAGCAAGGTATAGTGGGCACACCGAGATCACCTAGTTTCTTAGGAGTTCCACCCTTGAAGGTATAGTTAGCAAGCATGGTGGAAATCTCAACCTCAGGTATCCTCCTCTTATTGGTCACAATATCTTTCATGTACTTTGCATACGGAGACAGTTTGAGCATATCTGTCAAACGCATTTGCAGAAAGACAGGTCTAATCATTTCAACGAAGCTCTCAAAATCCTCATCATCCTTTTTCTTGGATGATTTGGGAAGAAATGGCATAGGTTTCTGAACCCACGGTTCCCTTTCTTTACCATGCTTCCTAGCAGCGAAGTCATTCTTATCGTATCTCTTAGTCTTAGGCTGTGGGTTATCAACATCAACACTACGTTCAATCTCCACATCCTTTTCATTTCTAGGTTGAGCATCTACATGAACATCACTATTGATGTTATCATTAGGCTCATGTTCATCACCAGATTGTGTTTCAGCATCAGAGACAGAGGCATCGTTGGGACTCTCAGGTGTAGCAGCAGCGTTGCTAGCGTGCAGGTTCCTATCATCTTTCTTCTTCTTTCTAGGATGAATAGGTGCATCAGTGCTAACTCCTTGAGAATCTTGTTCAATTCTCTTTGGATGACCCTCAGGATACAAAGGTTCCTGGGTCATTCTACCGCCTCTAGTGACGACTCTGACAGAATTGTCATTCAACTCATTGAGCAAGTCATTTTGAGCTTTAAGTACTTGTTCTACCTGAGTAGTAACCATAGAAGCATGTTTACTCAGAAGCTTAAGATCATTGACATTTCTGTCCACACAAGCACTTAAGTGACTAAGCATACGAGCATTCTTTTCCAATTGTCTGCTAACATAGTCATTGAAACTTTGTTGTTTGCCAACGAAGTTATCAAATTCATCCATGCATAGGCCATTTGGTTTATCAAAAGGAATATCACTCTCATCAAACCTACACAGAGAATTTATTTCTACTACCTGTATCGGGTTATCGAGACCATGGATCTCTTTGAAAGGTGATAGATTTTTGACATCTTCAGATTTAATGCCTTTCTCTCGCATAGATTTCTTAGCTTCTTGCATATCTTCGGGACTGAGGAATAGAATACCTCTTTTCTTCGGAGTTGGCTTAGGAGGTGGTTCAGGAATAGTCCAAGCATTCTCATTGCACAAGATGTTATTCAACAGAATCTCAGCTTGTTTTACAGTTGGTTCCCTAAAAACACTACCGGCACAACTATCTAGGTGGTCTTTAGAAGCATCGGTAAGTCCATTATAGAAGATATCAAGTATTTCATTCTTGTCAAGAGGGTGATCAGGCAAAGCATTCAGTAGCTGGATAAGCATATATATATTGGCGACAACATAATAGGTTCAGATCTGAAATCATGGCACGCGGGCCCTAGTGACAAACATTAAGCATAGCCAAGCAGTAGCAACATCAATCTAGAACAAAGTGGATACTAGGGATCAATCCCCGTCAAAAACTAACTTGATTACATGATAGATTTCATCCAACTCATCACCGTCCAGCGAGCCTACGTTAAGATTACTCACGAATGGTGAAGAACATCATGGAATTGTCGATGGAGAAAGGTGGATGATGACGATGGGACGATTTCCCCTCTCCGGAGCCCGAAACTGACTCCAGATCTGCCCTCCAGATGAAGAACAGGATGTGGCAGCGCCTCCGTATCGCAAAACGCGATGAAACCGTCTCTCTGATTTTTTCCGGGAGAGACAGAAGATATAGAGCTGAGTTTGGGGGCGGTGGAGCCACGTGGGCCCCACAAGCCCTCACGACGCGGCTAGGGGGGTGGCTGCGGCCTGTGGGCTTGTGGCCCACTGGTCCACCTCCTCCGGTGGATCTTTGAGCAGGTATTTTTCTTTCATTCTGGAAAAAATCTTCGTAATTTTTAGGACATTTCGAGAACTTTTATATCTGCACAAAAACAACACCATGGCAATTCTGCTGAAAACAGCGTCAGTCTGGGTTAGTTCCATTCAAACCATGCAAATTAGAGTCCAAAACAAGGGCAAAACAGTTCGGAAAAGTAGATAAGACGGAGACGTATCAGCGCCTAGCAGGCTCGCGGGCACCCCTTGCCTCCTCTACCCTACCTCTTTCGCCTATAAATTTCCAAAAAACCCGAAACCTCTAGAGGGATCCACGAAAATACTTTTCCGCCGCCGCAAACTTCTGTCTCTGCAAAATCCCATCTGGGGACCGTTCTGGTGCCCTGCCGGAGGGGGATTCGGACACGGAGGGCTTCTTCATCAACACCATTGCCTCTCCGATGATGCGTGAGTAGTTCACCACAGACCTTTGGGTCCATAGCTAGTAGCTAGATGGCTTATTCTCTCTCTTGGATCTTCAATACGAAGTTCTCCATGATTTTCATGGAGATCTATCGGATGTAACTTTCTTTTGTGGTGTGTTTGTCGAGATCCGATGAATTGTGGATTTATGATCAGATTATCTATGAATATTATTTGAGTCTCCTCTGATTTCTTATATGCATGATTTCGTATCCTTGTAATTCTCTTCGAGTTATGGGTTTCGTTTGGCCAACTTGATCTGTAATTCTTGCAATGGGAGAAGTGCTTGGTTTTGGGTTCATACCGTGCGGTGTCCTCACCTAGTGATAGAAGGGGTAGCGAGGCACGCATCGTGTTGTTACCATCAAGGGTAAAAAGACGGGGTTTATACCATATTGCATGAATTTATCCCTCTTCGTAAAAAGACGGGGCTTAAGGCGTTACTCCGTTTGTTGTGAACTTAATACACTAGATGCATGCTGGATAGCGGTCAATGTGTGGAGTAATAGTAGTAGATGCACACAGTATCGGTCTACTTGTCTCAGATGTGATGCCTATATGTATGATCATTGCCTTAGATATCGTCATGACTTTGCGTGATTCTATCAATTGCTCGAGAGTAATTCGTTCACCCACCGTAATACTTGCTATCATGAGAGAAGCCTCTAGTGAACACTATGGCCCCCGGGTCTATTTTACACATCATATATTCAGATCTACATACAAAAATACCTTGCTGCCTTTTATTTACATTTTACCTTTTATCACTATCAGATCTCACCTTGCAAGTAATCGTGAAGGGATTGACAACCCCTTTATCGCGTTGGGTGCAAGTTTGTTTGTTTTGGCGCAGGTTCATTGGTGCCTCATATTGATACTCCTACTGGATTTATACCTTCGTTCTCAAACTGAGGGAAAAACTTATCTCTACTTTGCTGCATCACCCTTTCCTCTTCAAGGGAAAAACCAACACAAGCTCAAGAAGTAACACAGGCCTATATATAGCCTCTCTCCTCGCTCCAGCACCCCTGAGTCCTCATCGCAGCAACTTCAGTCACCTCCCTAGCCACCCTAGTAAGCCAGCAGAGCCCAGTGCTCGAGATCGACCGAGGCCCCTCTGCCTCGGAGCTCCGGTCGATCTCCGGCTACACGACGACTCATGTGTCCCTCTGCCCCCCAAACCAGTCCCCGTTACCTCAGGAACCTTCCCCCCTCTTTCCCGAGCAAATCCGTGCCCCTAGCTACCACCTCCACCTTCGCCCGAAACCCCTCCGCTGCGGCTACCTCGTCGCCAGTGAACTTGAGCCCCTCCAGCGTTGTCTCGACCACCATCAGGTAGACGACGTCGAGCCGGACACATTCCCGTCGTCGTTAGGGCCTGAGGACGTCAGTAGCCACGCCAGCGTGCTCCTCCTCCTCTTTGTCTAGAGGTAGGAGACGACCCCGACAGGTGTGCCCCACCTGTCGGTGTCCCATCTCTCTCTCCCTCACTACTCGCAGCCACTGACCGTAGGGGCCCCACGCGTTTGGTTCAAACCTGACGGCTGCGCGCGGCTGGGCAGGCTTGTTGGTTGGACTTTGGGCCGGCCCAGTCCCAGGCCAGGCCAGGCCAGGGTCTGTAGCCTTTTTTCTGTTTGATTTTAAACCTGAGTTTAAATGATTTTTATAAAAAGATTTAACAAGTGTAAAAATATAAATCTTCCACTGTTATTCTTCTAAAAATGTGTAGTATCTAACAAAACCATTGGTTGAATTTTTGCAACAACTATTCTGTTTTATAATAATATAAAGGATTAAATTAGAATAGTTTTGCTTCTCCTAAGTTGAGTTTAAAAATAATCTTTCACTAAAAACCAGAAGCAAATATTTTTAAAATAACAACCTGGATTTACCAGGAATAAACAATATTTTTAAAATGACTTTGTGATCTATTTTGGAGTGAGCTACTTATTGTTTTACTCTTTATACGACGATAGAAAACCCATGTGACGAAGGAGTCGGAGCGGAAGACCTCGAAGACCTCGGAACCTAGCTGACCATCGCAAGCAGCCCTTTGACCATGTTTGAGAATATGATATGATGCATACTAGTTTAGCAAATATTTCCGTTGCATATGGTCATAAGTACCGGTAAATCATTAAAGTGATGTTACCGATAGCTCCTCCGGAGCACATGCATTGAGCTTGATCCTACCACCTATGAGGGTCATCCTAATATCATGTTGACAAGTAAAGTTAGAATAGCATTAGCATGAGCATATTGTTGGCATAAAACCATGGTTATGAAAACCTCGTCGGGTACCACTAATGCCCGAGGGTGATGACGAGTTAGGTGGCCACTTTTGGTGAAGTGGTGCACCGGATATTTTGTGTGAGTATGGTTTCGGAAATGGGATTAGATTTATGATGTGTCGATCCTACCAACCTTACATGTATGACCATGTTACCCCTTTATGGGACGGGGCTATGTTGATTACTCTGGCCAGTGCTAGCAAAGAGCCACATTACTAGTGGAGGGAGTGATGTGTGGTCACTCTCGTGATGGGGTCATGCTAGGTAGGGCGACTTTGCATTTTTACGTGTTCCAGGCACACCGTTGGTCCCCACATGGTTGATACTGTCCAGAGTTGGTGCTCGTAAGACGTACAACATCTGGGATGGGTACCAATCGAGTGGACCTCAGGTATGTTATATACTGCGAGTCGTGGATGACACGGAAGTTTCCCGGATCTCGTGGGTCCAGCGTACTACCTCAGCAGAGTGTAAAACTATTCGAATAGCTGTGTCCACGGTCAAGGACAGTTGGGTAATCCTGCTTAAACTACATCGAGTCGTTTCCGCATAAACCAACTGTGTGTGAGTATGTGGAAAACGGACTTAATATGAAAGAGATGATATGACCAAGTTTGGTGACTTAGCATATAGGGTGAACCCAGAGTGTTCAACCCTTGACAGAGATATTGATATCTGTAACCTATTCTTCATAGTAACATTTAGCTTATGTTGCATACCCATGATCATGTTTGTTTTCAACGAAGATATTATCCACCAAAGATGCATGCTATTGTTATCCTTCACTTGCATTGTTCATCTCATGGGCTGTTTGCGAGTACATTCAAAAGTACTCATTGACTTGACACTGGTTATAATATTGACCAGAGATGGAAGGACTGGAGTTTGGAGATGAGTACGTCTTTGGAGACCCCCCTGCGAACTAAGACACTTCCCAGTCAAAATGGCTGTTGTTGTAGGCTGATGGCATGGGCACCCGCTTAGCCCTAAGATTTCCGCTACTAGTTGTATCCCTGTGATTTCGCCTTATAGGCCCTACCTTGTGAACTTGACCATTCGGTTACGTGATGTAATAATTCGGTATTTGCATGTAAGACTCTTAATATTCAGTATGTATGTGTTCGGTGAGCAATGATCTCTGGGATCACTGAGCATGTTCATTCAGCGATCTCGACTCGTAAGTCGGGGTCCCCACACATCACACGTCCTATATTTCCACCACGCCATGGACCGCATGTTTCTTTCTGATAATTTGCATTTCAAAAACTATTATCCCAAATATTATGCTCATATCCAATGCTTTAGACCAACACTTTTCGGTTAAACCAGATTTCCAGGCAACGAAGCTAACAAATCATGTGTTCCAATCATCCATGCTGTCCAAAGAGGTTAGATTCGAAATTATGAAAAAGTCTCCCTTGGTTTTCAAATGCTTCTCCTTGTACTTCTTTGATCAGCCGGCCTTGGCTTCCGCTCCTGAACAACAACTGCTAGCCCAACATGGACCGGCGAGAATGATTCAAAATCAGTAGATCAACCATCCACAAAGGAATCCATCCTTAGACCATGCCCCTCCACTCTTGGCAAACAATGTTCCGCTTCAAACGTACACTATAAGCGAACAAGCACGCTCTTGCCGAGCGGTTCAAACCATGTCCACACTACTACCAAAACAGGCCATCAACAACTCCCTGCCATAGTCCTACTACGAATATAGCTACACCATCGGTCTTTGCAGCTTTGAACGTCACTGAATATGAGGATTGCACCCGTAGCCAAGTCACCGAAGAAGCCACGATCGGCCATCCGGTCCCCTGCTGGCCCCCGTGACGCTGGACTCCCCTGCCCTACATCAACCCAACCTACGGCATGTTGTTGTTGTGGAACTGGTGCATGCACCACCAACCGTTGCACATGCCCCCCCCCCGCACCGACCCACAACCATAGGACAGGCGCCCCATCCCCGCCAGCATGCATGCACACGCGGAAAAATTGACCTATGGACGAAACAAATTCACAATCTGGACCGTGTTTATAAAAAATTCACTCAGCTGACCCTTTAGTGTGGCACCTAATAGCCATGCGCCACACTACTCTGTGTGACCCGTTACGCAAAGGCACTGCGCCGCCGGCCACGCTGGTGCCCCATGGTGGGCCGACCCCACCCCTAGTAGTATGGCGCCTCAGGGAAAGGCACCACACATTACATATGTGGTGCCTAGCTCTTAGGCGCCACACGGCCACTTATCAGACCCATAGGGCGGCCTCCCCCACTCCCTCCTCATTCACCTCCATCAACCAGGATATAGAGAGAGAGAGAGGTCCCCGTCGAGTTCCCCTCTTCCCCCTCCTCAAATCCCTCCCCAATTCAAGCGGATCTAAAGGTTTGGTCCAGGGATTTCGATCCCAATCCCTCCCTTAAGGTAATATCCCCCGATCCCCTCCCTCTCATCCAAAAAAAGTTTCATTTGCTCACTTTTTGCACATTTGAGAAATCCCTAGTTCTTCATGAAATTTGGAATGTGTATGATTTTGTTGCACTTGTTTGTATGTTAGGGTTAGGATTCTTTGTATGTAAGATGTTGGGTTGTGTTGGGGTTAGGGGTATTATGGGGTTAGGATTAGGGTTGTTATTATGTTAGGATTAGGGTTCTTATGATTATGCAGATTTTGTAGTATTTGGATGATTGCTTATACAATATATTGTATTCCATTCCGTACTCACGTGGCTATGCATCGGAGTCAGAGGATGATGGTCCCGATGAAGAAGTTGATGAGGAAGGGTTCACGGCAAAGGAGGTTGAACCTTTCATGAAGGTATTAGAGCAAGATCATCGGACACCATTGTTTGAGGATCTTAGTCTGGCGGATGAAGACGTGTTTGACGGTAGCAATGTCATATTGCTTGGAGTTATGCCAACTTCTCACCGAGACAAACATGGCAAGAAAATTATTTTGCCTGGGTCAAAGTTCGAAACATTCCTGGAATTGAAGATGTGGTTGGAGGACTATCTGGTTACGCATAATCGTCCACACAAAGTTGTTCACTCGAACATGAAGGTGCGTTACACAGTTGCATGTGAGGATCCACTATGTCCATGGATTATGCGTGCAAGACCATGGAAAGGAGGGCCCGGATGGAACATTGTGCGTTGTATGCCTTACCTCTATCGAGGAAAGAGGATTGATGGCGAGCTTTTGTCCCAAAACCATAGACAACTCACATCCGAGTTCATCGCTTACATACTTTCCAACTCCATCTCCTCTCTTCCTACAATGAGTATAAAAAGTGTACAAGACCTTGTGAAACCCATCTTTCACTACAAGGTGAAATACGGGAAGGCATGGAAAGCGAATCAATCTGCATTCAAGATGTTGTATGGTGATTGGGAGTAAGCATACAACCAACTACCTAGGTTGTTGGGAGCTATTGCCGCTACTAACTCGGGTATGGTTCATGTGGTCGAGCTGTATGGGGAAGAAATAATGATTCAGAACGGAAGGACATTCCACCTCTTTGTCCCTGCATTTTGGGCATTTGAGCAATGCGTGAGGGCTTTTAGCACTGTCGGCCGGTCATCTCCATCGATGGCAGGTTCTTGACTAGACAATTCAAGGGCACTCTGTTGGTTGCAATAGGAAATAATGCCAATAACCAGTTGTTGCCTTTGGCTTTTGCTTTGGTTGAGGCGGAGAACAGTGGTAACTGGGAATGGTTCTTGCTTCTTTTGAGAACCAAGGTATTACCGTATGAATGGGAAATTTGTGTCATATTGGATCGCCATCAAGGAATTAATTAACGCTGTTGACAGTGTCATTCCTGGGCATGCTCCTTTGCACCATCGATGATGCATGACGCATTTCTATTCAAACTTCTATCGGGCATGATGTAGCACGGAGTTGACGGATGATCTTCAAGTTTGTTGTCAACCTTTTTCCGACAAACGATTTGCAAGATTGTACAACAGTTTGGTTGCAAACAAAAAACTTCATGCATGGGGCCTTGAGTTTCTCAACAAGCACATTCAACTTAGGCCAAAGTGGGCACGAGCTTATGAAGAAGATGGTCGAAGAAACGGTCAAATGACAAGCAACATGGTTGAATGCTTCAACCGGGTTCTCAAGGGTGTGCGTGTGTTCCCGGTGATGACAATAGTTCAATACACATTTGTCAAGTTGAGATCATACTTTCTAACGTACTCAATTGAAACGGATAATCAGATTGCGGGAGAGAACAAGCAAAAGTTCAAGTACAAGTTCCCACCAAAGGATGACTCCCAAACAACTACATTATTCAATAGCGAGGATTTGATGCACCAAGTAAATGAGCCCGGAGGAACGACAAACGATGTCCACCAACATGGAAACAGGGCATTCAACGTATCTTTATTGTTTTGTGATTGCTCGTGCGGACCGCCAAGGTTCGTTCATCTCGCATGCTCGCACTTGTACACGGCAGCTCACACTAGGAATGTGGACTCCAACCTTCCACTAATCGTGAGGGAGTCCGAGTTCTATATCGTGACCACCAAACATACTTGGGATCCTAGATTTGAACCATACTTTGACCAATCACAATGGCCAGAGTATCATGGACTTCAACTATGGCCCGACTTGGAATGGAAGGTGGTCAAACGGGGAAGACGAAAGATAAAGCATTTTAGAGGAGACTTGGATGGATGGGGCCATGGTGGTGGCTGAGAAATGGGGAACAACCAATTCCAAGAGCCTAGTGAGAGAGCACAATGTGGAGAGTGTGGTGGTAGAGGGCACAACATAAGAAAGTATACCAACAGGAAGAACAAGTCCAAAAAAATGATTCAAGGTCAAACCAACCAAGTATTAGTCAACAAGGTCCTAGCAAAGCAAATAGTAGTCAACATGTTCCTAGCCAACAAGTTCCTTGCCAACAATTTGATAGCCGTGCAAATAGTAGCCAACAAGGTCCTAGCCAAACAAGGACAAGGAGCTGACTTGGACTTACTAGAAGACGTGCTCATGGGATATTGCATGGTGGTGCTATATGTAGGGGTGGGAGAGGTGGTGGTGACGGTAGAAGTGGTGTTGGTGAGACTAGGATTTGTATGCGTGGATACCTACGAGGACCATTTTCGTATGTCACACTATTGACTTATCTTTTTCATGTTCTTTTTAATGCTCCCTTCTATGTTAACCATGTAATATCATTGCTTTACTAACTATTATGTTCCTTTTTTTGTAGGTATGGCGGCGTCTCAATCAAACAAGGCAACAACGGAGTGGTTGGAGGACAAGGATTCGGTCAGTGAGGAGCATGGGTTGTGGGAGAGGGCTGCAAAAAAGTTGAGAGAGGAGTATGCAGCCAAAGAGGAGAGGAACAAGGAAGAGGAGAGGGAAGCGAAGTGGAAGGATGATATGAACATGATGATTAAGCAAAGCGGGTGAAGGAGGGGCACAAGAAGATGATGGAGAAACGTCAGAGGGATTTTGTAGCAAACTAGAAGAAGATATCCGCAGAGAATGTGGCAATGAGAGAGTGGGAGCATCAACGCTTCACGGAGAGGGTGATGAAAGAGACTTCAAAAATGCGCAAAAGGGAAGAGGAAGAGGAAGAAGAATTAGAAGGGAAAGTGGTCTTGCTCAACAGAATAGAGCATGCTGCTTCTTTTCGTCATGCCCGCTTTCATCTTTGAACCTATTGTGTTGTTGAACCTTGTCGACTTGCGTTCTTTACTATTTGGAACTTGACGTCACATGCACTTTAAACAACCATCATGAAATTCATGTATGTGTACTCCCGCATGTTATAGACACATTAAAACTATGATGTGCTATGCTGTGATAAATTTTTATGTTTTTGCACCTCAAAACATAAGTTTCCTGCAGGTTGCTGGGTAATTTTAGTATGTGGTGCATAAGACTCAGGCGTCACACATTCGAAATAAACTCTAGAACAGACAGAGGGTACTTGCATTATGTGGCGCCTAAGCGTAAGGCACCATGCAACAAATAGTGTGCTGCCGTAAGTGTAGGCATCACATAACACTCTCTGTGGCGCCTTAGTCTTAGGCATCACACGGTAGAAATACACTCCAGAGCATACAGAGAGTATGAAGATTGTGTGGCGCATAAGCATAAGGCGCCACACAACAAATAGTGTTGATCTACCTATAGATCATATGTTGTGGTCTAAACCCTAATGATAATGATCATATGAATACGAGATTGTCTATCGACTAGCCTGGCCTCAGTTTATATGATGCACCGTGACCTAGGATAACAAGAGTCCTAATCGGCTATGTCGGTGTAGAGGAGTCCTTGTCTTGATCACCAAGTCTTGTGGAATCTTCCTTGTATATGTTCGGACCATAGAGATAGGGCGGTGGCTCGAGGACCCTTAGTCCCAGACTCCCTCAGTAGCCCCCAAAATGGCAAGCAATGCCGTAGTCTTGTTCGCACGTCTAAAGTCTTCGGCTCGCGGAGCGAGTTCTTCTCCCCATTTATGTTCGGCCAACACCAGTTCGACCTCCGATGACTCCTCGATTTCCAAGCATATGTCTTCAAGTTGGGGACACTCCTCGATTTTTCCGAACTGTTCTTCATCTTTGGTCGTTGGTCTTGACAACTGGTTCAACCAATCTTCCCATCTTCAATCTTGAGGATCGCCGACCTGAATCCGAAGAGTTCACACATGAGGCATCCGAGGAGCCCCTTTAAGTTATGGGCCTTTATTAATGCCTTGTAATTTTTCACGCCACACCTCGGGTTTTAAAGTTTCCCATGTGATGGTGTCCTCTTGCGTCTGAGCCCCAATGCCGAACTACATCCTAGGTGTCCTCTTGCGTCCAAGGTCCAACGCCGAACAACATTCGAGGTGTATTTTTGTAGCCGAGCTCCAACGCTGATTGGCATCTGATACATCTCCGTCGTATCTACTTTTCCAAACTCTTTTGCCCTTGTTTGGACTCTAATTTGCATGATTTGAATGGAACTAACCCGGAGTAACGTTGTTTTCATCAGAATTGCCATGCTATTGCTTTTGCGTAGAAATAGAAGTTCTCGGAATGACCTGGTAATTTACGAGGATTTTTTTGGAATATATAAAAAATACTGGCACAAGAATCAACCAGAGGAGTGGAGCGAGGAGCCCACAACCCACCAGGCGCGGCCCCCCTGGCCGCGCCTAGCAGGATTGTGGGGCCCTCGGAGCTCCGCCGCCTCCAACTCCACCTCTATTTAGTCCCTTTCGTCTAGAAAAAAATCAAGGAGAAGAGTTCATCGCGTTTTACGATACGAAGGCACCGCCACCACCTGTTCTTCCTCTCCAGAGAAGATATGGAGTCCGTTCTGGGCTCCAGAGAGGGGAGATCGTCGCCATCGTTATCACCAACCTTCCTTCATCGCCAATTCCATGATGCTCTTCACCGTTCGTGAGTAATATCATCGTAGGCTTGCTGGACGATGATGGGTTGGATGAGATATATCACGTAATCGAGTTAGGGGATTGATCCCTAGTATCCACTATGTTCTGAGATTGATGTTGCTACTACTTTGCCATGCTTAATGCTTGTCACTAGGGCCCGAGTGCCATGATTTCAGATCTGAACCTATTATGTTTTCATCAATATATGTGTGTTCTTGATCTTATCTTGCAAGTTGTAGTCACCTACTATGTGTTATGACCCGGCAACCCCGGAGTGACAATAGCCGGAACCACTCCCAGAGATGACCATAGTATGAGGAGTTCATGTATTCACTAAGTGCTAATGCGTTGTTCCGGTTCTCTATTAAAAGGAGAACCTTAATATCCCGTAGTTTTCATTAGGACCCCGCTGCCACGGGAGGGATGGACAATAGATGTCATGCAAGTTCTTTTCCCTAAGCACGTATGACAACATACGGAATACATGCCTACATTACATTGACGAACTGAAGATAGTTACATATCTCTCCGTGTTATAACTGTTGCTTCATGAATGTCATCCGACATAATTATCTATCATCGATCCAATGCCTATGAGTCTTTTCCTACTGGTCCTTGCTACGTTACTCTGTCGCTACTGCTATCACTGTTGTTACTATTACCGTTCCTACTGTTGCTATCACACCACTTTGCTACTGATACTTTGCTGCAGATACTAAGTCTTTCAGGTGTGGTTGAATTGACAACTCAACTGCTAATACTCGAGAATATTCTTTGGCTTCCCCTTGTGTAGAATCAACAAATTTGGGTTGAATACTCTACCCTCGAAAACTGTTGCGATCCCCTATACTTGTGGGTTATCAAGACTATTTTCTGGTGCCGTTGCCGGGGAGGCCTAGCTCTATTCTTTGAGTCACTTGGAATTTACATCTGTTTATCACTATGACGAATCCGAGAGATCCAAAAACTAAAGTCTTGCCCTCAGCTACGAGGACAGGTAAGGAACTGCCATCTAGCTCTGCACTTGATTCACCTTCAGTTATGAGTAAGTTTGTGACACCACCTGCTGCTAGAAATTTTGATATGTTGCCTGTGCTTGATGATGCTACTTCTGCTGTCCATGATGCTTGTGATGATGCTTTGCTTGATACTGCTTTGCCACTAGGTGCATTCCTAGATGCAGAAATTGCTAGATTTTTTTGCTAGATGTGATGATACTTCTGAAACTGCTGAGTTTATTGAAGTAGAACCTGCTATTTCACCTGTTAGAACTAGCTCTCCTAGATATGAATTGCTTGATATGCCTGAGGGTTATGTTATGGAGGGAGAGATAGCTGAGGACTTTCTTGCTTGTGAGGATAGCTATGATCTTGAGAAATTACTGCGCAAGTAGGAAGAAAATTCTTTGAACGCAAGGATGAAATACGACCCGAAGTTTGCTACTTCGCCTATCTTTGTGACCGATAAGGATTATGAATTCTGTGTCGACCCTGAGTTAATCACTCTGGTCGAATCTGATCCTTTTCATGGTTGTGAGTCTCAAACGATTGTAGCTCATCTTACCAAACCGCACGATATAGCCCCCTATTCACGAGTGAGGAAAACATCCGCCACTACTATATCCTTAAGTTGTTTCCTTTCTCACTAAAGGATGATGCTTAGACTTGGTTCACTTCTCTTGCACCTGGTTGTGTGCGTAGTCCCCAGGATATGATCTACTACTTCTTTGAAAAATATTTTCCTGCCCATAAGAAGCTAGCTGCCTTGTCGGAAATATACAACTTTGTGCTAGTTGAAGAAGAGAGTCTCCCACAAGCTTGGGGGAGGCTCGTCCAGCTACTGAATGCTTTGCCTGATCACCCTCTTGAGAAGAATGAAATACTTGATATCTTCTATAATGGACTAACCGATGCTTCTAAGGACCACCTAGATAGTTGTGTTGGTTGTGATTTCAGGGAACGAACTATAGAACAAGCTAAGATCCTATTGAATAATATTTTCCGCAATGAGAATGCTTGGACTATTCCCGAACCACCTCCGAAGCCAACTCCGAAGAAAAGAGGTATATTATTCCTCAGTCCTGAAGATATGCATTAAGCTAAGAAATCTATGAAAGAGAAAGGCATTAAATCTGAAGATGTCAAAAAGTTACCACCTATCGAAGAGATCCATGGTCTTGATAACCCGACACAGGTAGTAGAGGTAAATTCTCTTCGTAGATTCAATGAGAGTGATATTCCTTTTCATAAACCTGCTAGCTTATGCCTAGATGAATTTGATAACTTTGTTGCCAGACAACAAAGTTTCAATGATTATGTTAGCCGACAATTGGAACAGAATGCTAGTATGCTTAGTCATTTAAGGGCTTGTCTCGACAGAAATGTCAATGACCTTAAGCTTTTGAGTAAACATGCCTCTATGGTCACCACTCATGTAGAACAAGTACTTATGGCTCAAAATGACTTCCTCAATGAGTTGAATGACAATTGTATCAGAGTCGTCACTAGAGGCGGTAGAATTTCCCAGGAACCTTTGTATCCCGAGGGTCATCCTAAGAGAATTGAACAAGATTCTCAAGGACTTAACACCAAGGCACCTAGTCATCCTAGAAAGAAAAAGAAAGATGATAGGAACTTCCATGCTAGCAACACTGTTGCTGTTACACCCGAGAATCCAAACGATGTCTCTGTTTCTGATGCCGAAACACATTCTGGTGATGAACATGAGCCTAATGATAATATCGATTGTGATGCTCATGAAGATGCTCAACCTAGCAATGATAAGGATGTGGAGATTGAACCTGTCGATCTTGATAACCCACAACCTAAGAATAGGTGATACGATAAGAATGACTTCATTGCTAGGAAGCATGATAAAGAAAGGGAACCATGGGTTCAGAAACCCCTGCCCTTTCCTCCCAAACCATCCAAGAAAAAGGATGATCAGGATTTTGAGTGATTTGTTGAAATGATTAGACATGTCTTTCTGCAAATGCGTTTGTGAAAAGACCTCGATGACGCCTAGAGGGGGGGTGAATAGGCTATTTAAAAAGTTCTTCGGATTTGGCTTGAAACTAATGCGGAAATAAACTAAGAGGGTACTTGTCAAGCACAAATCCTAAATGCACTAGGCACTGCAACGTGTATCCACAACACGATCTACTAAGATGGATACAATGCAGTTACTAACAAGCACAAGTAAGTTACACAAACTTACTTGAGCTATATCACACGACAAGTAGGTGAACATCACAAGATACTAGATCACAATATATCACATGATATATCAAGGGGTGCAAGTATGTACTTGTGAATATAGAGGGTATGCTTGAATGGTTAATCTTGTACAAGAAATGGCCAACACAATATAATGAGCACAAGCAATATGCAATGTATGTATGCTCAAATAACACAAGTAAACCACAAGTAAGGAGTTAGGGTTCAGGATAACCAAGGTCACTGAGACGAAGATGTATCCCGATGTTCACTTCCTTGGAGGCAAGCTAGTCACCGTTAGAGAGGTGGATGTTACCACGAAGGCACACCAACGCCACGGAGGCTCACCCTATTCGCCCTTTGATATAACACCACGAAGGCGTTTCTCAACCACTAGTGGTAAGCCTTTGAGGTGGCTTCCAAACCCTCACAAACTTTTCTGCGGGAAATCACACGGATTGATTCCTCTCCGAAGAACTCCTACTGCCTAGGAGTCTCCAACCTCCAAGAGTAACAAGATCACGGGGAATGCTCAAAACTTGCTCAAATCATAAATAGCTTGGGTTGAGAGAAGGAGAGGGAGAAGATCTATCTTTTGATTGGAACAACTCTCGAAGGGGCTCACAAATGCTCTTGGGATCTAAGATTTGGAGTGAGCAAATGTGTGTGAGGTGGAAATGTGTTCTTATGAGGATAAGGCTGTGTTGGGCAACCCTCTCATGAACTGGGAGGGGGTATTTATAGTGGGGAGAGAAAAAGAGCCGTTGGAGACACTTTCAGTCACACAAGGTCCGGACGTCCGACAGTTGTCAGAAGTCCGGGCATCCGACCGGGGTCGGACGTCCGAGACTTTTAGGCATGACTGGAAATCTTCTGAATTCATCAGCGGCCGGACGTTCGACAGGGGTCGGTCGTCTGAGGCCTGTAGATGTGCCTGAACATATTTGAATTCATCAGCATACGGACGTCCGAAGTGGCCCGGAAGTCCGTGTTATACAGCACAATTTCTACTCGCGGTGGCTGCCGGATTTCCGATGGGGGTCAGACATCCTACGCTCGGACGTCCGGAGGGAGCCGGATTTCCGAGATATAGGGCACACATTCTACTGGTGTTGGCTTCCGGATTTACGGGGCTTGGCCGGTCGTCCGGCCCTCGGACGTCCGGAGGTAGCCGGATATCCGAGATATAAGCCTTACAAACTACTCGTGCCTGGCTGCGGATTTCCGAAGCCAGTCGGATGTCTGTCCCTCGGACGTCCGGAGGGAGCTGGATGTCCGAGATAATTGGACATGTATTGAAATGAAGACATAATGGATAGTATGTGGTGTTTGATATGATTGTAGAGATGTGGTATGAGCAGAGAGTGAAGTTCTAGTTTGAGCAAGTTCGTCGCAAAACCTGTGAACCCGTCTTAATAGTGTGGGATCCCTAAGGACTCAAGAATCATAAAAGAGTACTAATGATCCATACTTGAGTGAATACTTTTATTCGCTGATCATCACTCCGCACCACTAACGTCAAAGGAACTGATACCTTTGAGTTAGCCCTTTCACCCGAGCTTGATGTTGTTGTTCCTTCTTGGCTCAAGTTGAAGGCAAGACATGATGAAGTCTTCAAGTAGCTTTCCCATACACAATGCGGAAAGCCTAGCTTATGTATTTATCTTCATTTGTCCACCATGTGAACATCCACAAGAATCAAGCATGTAGTGCTCAAGAATGCTTATCTTGATCTTGTCCTGTCCACCATGTGAACATCCCCAAGAATCAAGCATGTAGTGCTCAAGAATGCTTATCTTTATCTTGTCCTGTCCACCATGTGAAAATCCACAAGAATCAAGCATGTAGTGCTCAGGAATGCTTATCTTGATCTTGTCCTTGTTAGCACATGAGATTGTCCTTATCAATACATGATCACTGACAATAGTTTCAACGATGTATTCGTGTTGATCCACTTGAACTTGCACACCACAATCTTGATGACGATCACCACTTGACGTCATCCTTCATGGGTTGTATGAGATCTTCCTTTTGACGCAAGCCCAATGGAAACACACCTAACCCCCACATAAGAGTCTCACAAAGACCATGGGTTAGTACACAAACACGCAATGGACAACTCTTACCATACCATGGGATCACTTGATCCTTCTCGGTACATCTTGTACGCTTTGTGTGTTGATCATCTTGATTTACTCTTTGTCTGAGATCTTGATCAACCTAGTGTTTCTATGACCATTCTTTGGATAATACCTTGAATAACATCTTGGTCATTATATAAACTCCTTGAACCCAATAGATGGACTTCAAGAAGTGCCTTGAATAACATCTTGGTCATCATATAAACTCCTTGAACCCAACAGATGGACTTCAAGAAGTGCTTATGGACAAATCCTATAAATATAACTTAAGGCAACCATTAGTCCATAGGAATTGTCATCAATTACCAAAACCACATATGGAGATATATGCTCTAACAATCTCCCCCATTTTGGTAATTGAAGACAACCACTTCAAGAGAGTTTATATAAGGAAATAAGCATAATCAAGCGCACACATACAAGGTAATAATGCATGTGAGCAAGATGTAAATGCTTACGCAATAAAAGCAAAACCCTCTAAACATATCCAAGGTAAACTCTCTAAACTTCTCCCCCATTGGCATCGATTGCCAAAATGGACGAACAATTTAGAAAGCAAATATAGTAGGTGGTCCTCCAAAAAGTGTGTACTTCTCAACAAATGAGTGCAGAAAAATATACAAATACAATGATAAGTAGTTGGAGGAAAACAAACTATATTAAGGACCCAAAAAAATTGCAAAAAGAATCGTATGCCACAAAGACATACAAAGATAGAGGCAGGCAATCAAAGGATTCTAGATGGAACAAACAATCATATGGTCCTTCGAACCACATAAATAAAAGATATTATGATAAAGGCAACATAGTGCTTTATCAAAAACTAGAGAAGCTCCCCATGATTTGTTTACTAATATGATATTATTGTATTTGACACAGGTGCACAAAATAGGATCGTTGCTCCCCCAGAATTTATAAATCACACAACGAGTGCAAGAGGATAGATGAGACAATAAGCATATCAATTGCACAAAACAAATGGTTGAGCAACATGTAATAGAGACAATTTAAGAATAGGCTCAAACAAAGTAATGTGTATGAGTCATGGCAATGCACTTGAGAAGACTAAGATAAGGATTAGCATTACTCATCAACATAGTCTTGATGAGATGAGATACAAAGTGCAAGACATATCATTCCCACCCACACATACTAGAAAATGGGTTCACAAGCTTACTAATAAACAAAATAAGAACCAACGCTTGTGACGACCCATTGTGAAGATAGGAAGTAAGAACCTTGTCAAGAGGAGGGATACTAATTGAAAATGGCAAAACCCTCATCAAGAGAAGCATGAGGAAAAATAATCTTCATGGCCAAAGAGTGCATGAAGATGTAGGAAAATAAGATACGCACTCAAAACAAATCCTTTCACGAAGCCACCAAAAACTAGAAAAAGGGAATGTAACGATGGACGTGAAAGAAAAGAGGATATCAATTAGGGATGTAAATTCTCTCATGTGTAAAATATTCTAAGTAGAAGACAGTCATGATGATATTTGTCCACAAAGAAGGATATACACACAAAATGGTTACAAGAAGGAACAAACTAGATATCCAAAAGGAAGTCATAAATATATGAATGAGATCTTTTTCTTGGAAGCATAGCACATGGCCTAATATTTTCTTATTGTATAATATGAACTTCCAACATACGAACATCAAAGACATCCCAACTAGTAGTAAAACATCATCGTTCGGATGCTTTGAGAAAGCAAACAAGTACTACAAGAACGAATCAAGAGATTCATGCCATGATGCAACCTGGAAAAGAAAAGACAGGTTGGGTCCTTTGCAAGAAAAGAATGCATGAAGTGGATACTTGTTACCGAGACAACATTGGATTGATGTAGTAGATGGTTGTTCTTTGATCATCCTAACTCGGCTCCAATAATCACATGGTCTCAACATCTCCCTTATAGGTGAGCCGAGCATCCAATGCATCTCCAGTTGTTCCTGGAACAACAAAACAAACAAAATGGTGCCCAAAATCATTGGGACCAAAGAGTTAGAAAACCAGCAATACATAGGAAAAACTCCACATACATATGTGCATATAGATATAAATTTGAATTTCATGCACACTTTAGCCAATTTATGACAAGGTAGAATTTCCCCTATATATTGGGTCAAAGAAGGAAAGCAAGCAAAAGAAGTTGTATATAGTAGATATGATACGCATGCTCAAGACTCTTAAGAATCAACTCAACACAAAGTTGATAAGTCACCAAAAGACAAGGTATCAAGTGATAATAAGATCCTAAAACAAAAGGAACTATCACTTGAAGGATATCAATTAAAAGATACCTCAAGGAATGAGATATCCATTGACACATGCCAATTAGAAGGCAACAAGAAACCAATTGAAGGAAAACAAACACGAGGTATCTAGTTTCCAAGAGAGAGCTAGGTTCCAACAAACAAAGCCCTCTACAAATTTTCATGATGGCACAAAGCATCATAAAGAGCAAGACTTGCCTCCCATCAACACACACTTGATGGGGATCAAATGATTTTATGATGGGTGAATAAAGAGAGTTTTTTAAAGAGAATAGGATAGCTCCCCCAAGGGACGTGCATTATATAGAATTTGCATTTGAATACAAAAAGCACACGATGGGATCATCACTTTCTCTATATCTATAACCACACTAGGCATGTTAAAAAAATAGATTCATAAGAGGCAAGAAAGACAAACGAAACACAAAATACAATGTTAAGATGATTATCAATTCCAATCACATGATGGGAATACCAATTGGCAAGGACAAGAAGTATTTTTGAAATGATACTCATTGGTAGATCACAAATATATCCAAGATCATCTTTACCCATAAAACGCAAGCAAATGACACTTGTAGAGCTAACATGCCACCTAGGAACAGGATAATTTACAATATCAACACTAAGTGGCAACACCTCAAATGTACACATTTTCTAGGTTTGTAATATGCACATAGCATATTACTCCCCCATAATGTGATAACCAACAATATTAACAAGTGGCAAATTGAAACCAACAAGAGATAATTAATGGACCATATGGAATTTGAATTTCTCATGAGTAAGACATACCACATAGAAACTAGATAATCTTGAAATATCAAAACTAACTGGTATTCCCCATGTATACACATTTATAGGATTGAGAGGTGTGCAAAGCACATCACTCCCCCACAATGGGATAATCCATTAATCTCTCACAAGAGCCAACAAAAATACAGACAAGATGCAAATAGGCTCAATAGAAAACTCACATGTACATGATGTGCAAAGAAACACATACTTGATTACTCAAGATAAGAAAGTTGGAAACACAACATATACAAACACATGCAAGGTACAAAACCACAACATGCAAAAGGGGGCAAGCACCTAACAATGTAAACAGTTTAAGTATAAGTTACGGTAAGGAGGCACATTGGATATAAGATAGAAACTCGATAATCCAAATGACTTGGCTTGAGATAATATGAATGATGAAGACCCCTTAATTCTTCATTATGTATCCAAGTCTGTAATGTCCTCCATAGTCACCTATTGATCAAGTTTGAGCTTGTTGGTCCCCAACTGCGTTGGGTCCTAAGAGGTTTATCACAATAGGCTTGGCAACCCAAATGGTTCTTTTCTTGACACCATTTTGGGTACCAACAAACTTGGCAAACACATTGCCAACCTTATCCTTCCCAAGGGAATAGATATCATCAATAGTGATTGGGTTGGATAAGTTACCTCTTGTGCAAGACGAAGCAACATGACCTTTCTCACGACATAAGTAGCAACATCTACCCTTTGCTTTCTTCCCAGTTGATTTCTCACCTTGGGGAGTGTTGGTTTGGGTATTATTGGGAAGAGGCCTTCCTTCCACTTGTAGTTGAATATGTGATTGAGTTTGTGGCCACTTCCCTTGTTGCTTGTGACTTTGAGACTTCGTCTTCAGAGGGAAAGATCTAACATGGTGCCCTTTAACTTTGCACTTGAAGCAAATGATTTTGGCCGAATTCTTGACTTGTTCTAGGCCCCTCTTGTTCTTGTTTGAGTTTACTCCAAACTCATTTTTGTCATTCAGAGATGTTTGCTCACACAGGACGTTGTTGAGTGTGGGCATCCCTTCATGCACTGTTCCAAGTCTTTCTTCAAAGAAGTGACTTGGGCCTTGAGCTCTTTGATTTCCTCTGCACGGTTAGGATCAATGCAAGTACTAGAGGAAGTGTAGGCTTCAATGTTAGAGCAACAAGGCAAGGAAAGTAATTCATCACATGAGGTAGCAACATTATGAGTAGACGAATTACGAGGACTAGCACATGGAAATATAGTACTTTGACTAGAAGTAGTGCCATTGTCCACATGAGGCTCGCTTGATGGTACCTTGGTGATGATAGCCTCATGAGCTAACTTTTGCACATTATGGGATGTTAGAAGATTGGCATGAGAGCTTGTGAGCATTACATGGTTTTCTTCCAACTTCCCACAATTGCTAGTTAGTAAATCAAGTTGAGCACGTAGCTCAACATTCTCCTTCAATGTTGATACTTCAAAAGAGGTAGAGTTAGATGTACAAGTATCATCAACAATATGAGAGGAGTAAGTAGCAAATACAGACTTCTCATGAGTAGATTGATGCTCCTCATAGATCTTAGAGGTTTTGATGAGCTCTCCCTTGACATTATTGCATTCAAGGAGAAGGACCTCAAAATCCCGTTTAAGTTTATCATGAGCAACTTCAATCTCTCCTTTTGAAGATCTTAAGTCTCTACATGCTTGATGACTCTTCTCAAGTTCATGTTCAAGTTGTTCACTTTGAGCTTGTTCATGATTAAGTGAATCATTACAGTTTTCAAAGTAAGCAAGAACATCTTGGAACCTTTGAAGAGAGTTATTTTTAGCTTTATGAAGAATTTTACTGATCACATATATATTTTCAGTCAAGTCATCATCATCATCCTCATCGCAAATATCATCGTTATTGCACAGGGAAGATGATACCTCATTATTACCTCTTGCCATGAGGCACATGTGAACTGGAGGAGTTGATGATGATTCTTTTGGTGAATCAGATTCTTCATTAGTCAAAAGTACTTCATATTTCTTGATTTCCCCAAAATGGTTAGTCATAGAGCAACTAGGGAGAACCAAGATATTTTGATCAAGAGGACACGAGGAAGCAGGCATATCACCACAAACATTTGTCAAGGAATCTTTAGGTGAAATGCATGACCTATCAGCACAATAATTTACACTATGTGTGGTGCTAGATATGCTCGTGTCCATAGAGGCTATGCCATTTTCATCAACATATATTTCTTCACTCACCATGTCATTACCTTGTGAGATTGAAGATGCTGAGGTGTGCAAGCAATCAGATATGGGAGTAGTGGTGGACTCTTTAAGATCGAAAAGAGTGAAGAGCTCATGCACCAACTCCTTCATCATAATACCGTCTTCATCAAGATTGGACCCACCATATATATCTTCAAGTTTAGTCCAAACTTCATGAGCTGACTTGCAAGTCGAGATAGACTTGAACACTTCAGGACTTATGGTTCAATGAATGGCAAGAAAGGCCTCACAATCAAGATACATTTCATTAGTAGATGAAGATGCATCATCCCTTTTGTCGGCAATCCCTACAAGAACAATTCGTAAAGTATTTGGGCCCATGGCCCGAAAGTGATGAAGCATACGAATTCTCCATAGGGTCTAATTTGTGCCATCAAAGTCAAAGATGCCATTGTGCACTAATCCAATAGTCGACATCGATACTCTCTAGGTCGTGAAACCTATTTAAAGAGAGACCTAGCTCTGATACCAATTGAAAAGACCTCGATGACGCCTAGAGGGGGGGGGGTGAATAGGCTATTTAAAAACTTCTTCATATTTGGCTTGAAACTAATGCGGAAATAAACTAAGAGGGTACTTGTCAAGCACAAATCCTAAATGCACTAGGCACTGCAACGTGTATCAACAATACGATCTACTAAGGTGGACACAATGCAGTTACTAACAAGCACAAGTAAGTTACACAAACTTACTTGAGCTATATCACACGACAAGTAGTTGAACAACACAAGATACTAGATCACACTATATCACACGATATATCAAGGGGTGCAAGTATGTACGTGTGAATATAGAGGGTATGCTTGAATGGTTAATCTTGTACAAGAAATGGCCAACACAATATGATGAGCACAAGCAATATGCAATGTATGTATGCTCAAATAACACAAGTAAACCACAAGTAAGTAGTTAGGGTTAAGGATAACCAAGGTCACTGAGACGAAGATGTATCCCGATGTTCACTTCCTTGGAGGGAAGCTAGTCACCGTTAGAGAGCTGGATGTTACCACGAAGGCACACCAACGCCACGAAGGCTCACCCAATTCTCCCTTTGAGATAACACCACGAAGGCGTTTTTCAACCTCTAGTGGTGAGCCTTTGAGGTGGCTTCCAAACCCTCACAAACTTTTCCGGGGGAAATCACACGGATTGATTCCTCTCCGAAGAACTCCTACCGCCTAGGAGCCTCCAACCTCCAAGAGTAAGAAGATCACGGTGAATGCTCAAAACTTGCTCAAATCACAAATAGCTTGGGTTGAGAGAAGGAGAGGGAGAAGATCTATCTTTTGATTGGAACAACTCTCAAAGGGGCTCACAAATGCTCTTGGGATCTAAGATTTGGAGTGAGCAAATGTGTGTGAGGTGGAGATGTGTTCTTATGAGGATAAGGCTGTGTTGGGCAACCCTATCACGAAGTGGAAGGGGGGTAGTTATAGTGGGGAGAGAAAAAGAGCCGTTGGGAACACTTTAAGTCACACAGGGTCTGGACGTCCGACGGTTGTCGGAAGTCCGCGCGTCCGTGAGGGGCCGGACGTCCGACCGGGGTCGGACGTCCGAGACTTTTAGGCATGACTGGAACTCTTCTGAATTCATCAACGGCCGGACGTCCGACAGGGGTCGGTCGTCCGAGGCCTATAGATGTGCGTGAACATATTTGAATTCATCAGCATACGGACGCCCGGAGTGGCCCGGAAGTCCGTGTTATACAGCACAATTTCTACTGGCGGTGGCTACCGGATTTCCGATGGGTGTCAGACATCCGACGCTCGGACGTCTGGAGGGAGCCGGATTTCTGAGATATAGGGCACACATTCTACTGGTGTTGGCTTCCGGATTTCCGGGGCTTGGCCGGTCGTCCGGCCCTCGGACGTCCGGAGGTAGCCGGATATCCGAGATATAAGCCTTACAAACTACTGGTGCCTGGCTGCGGATTTCCGAAGCCAGCCGGATGTCCGGCCCTCGGACGTCCGGAGGGAGCCGGATGTCCGAGATAATTGGATATGTATTGAAATGAAGACAGAATGGATAGTATGTGGTGTTTGATATGATTGTAGAGATGTGGTATGAGCAGAGAGTGAATTTGTAGTTTGAGCAAGTTCGTCGCAAAACCTGTGATCCCCTCTTAATAGTGCGGGATCCCTAAGGACTCAAGAATCATAAAAGAGTAATGATGATCCATACTTGAGTGAATATTTTATTCGTTGATCATTACTCCGCACCACTAATGTCAAAGGAACTGATACCTTTGAGTTAGCCCTTTCACCTGATCTTGATGTTGTTGTTCCTTCTTGGCTCAAGTTGAAGGCAAGACATGATGAAGTCTTCAAGTAGCTTTCCCATACACAATGCGGAAAGCCTAGCTTATGTATTGATCTACATTTGTCCACCATGTGAACATCCACAAGAATCAAGCATGTAGTGCTCAAGAATGCTTATCTTGATCTTGTCCTGTCCACCATGTGAACATCCACAAGAATCAAGCATGTAGTGCTCAAGAATGCTTATCTTGATCTTGTCCTGTCCACCATGTGAACATCCACAAGAATCAAGCATGTAGTGCTCAGGAATGCTTATCTTGATCTTGTCCTTGTTAGCACATGGGATTGTCCTTATCAACACATGATCACTAACAATAGTTTCAATGATGTATTCGTGCTGATCCACTTGAACTTGCACACCACAATCTTGATGACGATCACCACTTGACGTCATCCTTCATGGGTTGTATGAGATCTTCCTTTTGACGCAAGCCCAATGGACACACACCTAACCCCCACATAGGAGTCTCACAAAGACCATGGGTTAGTACACAAACACGCAATGGACAATGCTTACCATACCATGGGATCACTTGATCCTTCTCGGTACATCTTATACGCTTTGTGTGTTGATCATCTTGATTTACACTTTGTCTGAGATCTTGATCAACCTAGTGTTTCTATGGCCATTCTTTGGATAATACCTTGAATAACATCTTGGTCATCATATAAACTCCTTGAACCCAATAGATGGACTTCAAGAAGTGCCTTGAATAACATCTTGGTCATCATATAAACTCCTTGAACCCAACAGATGGACTTCAAGAAGTGCCTTGAATAACATCTTGGTCATCATATAAACTCCTTGAACCCAACAGATGGACTTCAAGAAGTGCCTTGAATAACATCTTGGTCATCATATAAACTCCTTGAACCCAACAGATGGACTTCAAGAAGTGACTATGGACAAATCCTATAAATATAACTTAAGGCAACCATTAGTCCATAGGAATTGTCATCAATTATCAAAACCACATATGGAGATATATGCTCTAATAGTTTGACAGATATGCTCAAAATGTCTCCTTATGCTAAGTACATGAAGGATATTGTGACTAATAAGAGGAGGATACCCGAGGTTGAGATTTCCACCATGCTCGCTAATTATACCATCAATGGTGGAACTCCTAAGAAACTAGGGATCCCGGAGTGCCCACTATACCTTGCTCCATTAAAGGAAACTACTATAGAACTGCTTTATGTGATCTTGGAGCCGGTGTTAGTGTTATGCCTCTCTCTCGTTATCGTAGGCTTGAACTGGATAAGTTGACAACCACAGAAATCTCTCTGCAAATGGCCTTCAAATCAATTGCTTTCCCTATCGGCATTTGCGAGGATGTGCGTATTGTGGTTGCTAACGTCACTATCTTAACAAACTTTGTTATTCTGGATATTCCCGAGGATGATGCCATGGCGGTCATCCTTGGAAGACCCTTTTTAAAAACTGCAGGGGCTGTTATTGATTGCAATAAAGGCAATGTAACTTCCCATGTCAACGGTAATGAGAATACGGTGCACTTTCCATAGAAACAATATCGAGTACATTGCATCAATGCTATTGAAAAAACTTCATCGATTCTTATTGGGAGCTTTGAATGCCCTATACCTACTATTAAGATGAAGTATGATTTGCTTGTTGGGGATATGCACATCCCCATTGAGGTAACCTAGTGACTATTCAAAAAATCTCCGGTTCTATGTGGTTCTAAAAATGTTTGTTAAGGAGACTCGATCAACCTCATTGATGGATTTCTTTTGATGACCATGAGATGGATGAATGTGAGAGTCACAACCCTCTGTTCCAAACCTTTACCTTTGGTTGCTTCGAAGAAAAATGCCAGATTTAGCTTTACTTTTCCCTGTTTTCTACTTCTTGCGTCCCATAGAAAAGTGTCCCAAAAATAAAAGTTCTCTCAATGCCCTGGAAATCAAGTATGACTTTTTCTGGAATTTTTGAAAAATTCTGAGACGGAGAGCTAGTCAGGGGGATACACCAGTGGTCCACAAGCCCAGGAAGCGCGGGCACCCCCCCTGGCCGCGCCTACCAGGCTTGTGGGGCCCACGTGTCCCCCCTCCACTTATTCCAGCTCCCATCTCCTTCTCCTACCTCTAGAAAAATTCATTCTACAGCTCAAACCCGTGTTCTTGCTCTTCTTGCTGCGATTTTCAATCTCCTTGTGCAAAGCCCCATTCACCAAACTGTTTTGGGGGAATTGTTCCTTGGTATGTGACTCCTCCATTGGTCCAATTAGTTTTTGCTCTAGTGCCTTATTCGTTGCGTATTTTTTCTGCCTTGGTGACCCTGTTCTTGAGCTTTGCATGCTAATTTTAGCTAGTCCCAAGTAGTTTTGATGCGTGATATGGCCTCTAGGCACTTGTAGGAGTAGCTGCTAATAGTTTTGTTGGGCCTTGTTCACTTTTCCTTAGAGTCACTAAAATTTCAGAAATTTTCAGAGAAAGAAAAAGGAAAAGACGAGGAGGTTCCTAAGAGGCTCTTCAAGCCGTGACCCCAAGGATGATAAAAATGAGAAGAAGAAACCCAAGTATCCGGTCCCCCGAGTTGCAGAAGTTCGAGTGTGCGAGTGGCCAAGCGATGTGTTCTTACGCGCCGCTGGACTTTATGAGGACTTTTACTACTTGGTGGAGAACACAGGCCTTACCGCCTTCGTTGAAGATAAGTGTCCGCAATACCTCCTCCTCACTAATATTTTCGTGCAAAGCTTTAATTTCTATCCAAGGAAGAGTCCTCCTATGGTTGAGTTCAAGTTATATGATATCCCCCAGCGCATGCCACTTCAGGATTTTTGCATTGTTTGCAAATTACCTTATGTTGGGGATATTCATGAACCTCATCCATGGGACTTGGAGGCTTTCATAGATACTATTGTTGTAGGAGAGGAGAGAGGAGTGTCTTGCACTGTTGCTGCTAGCATACAATTTCCCGTGCTTCGGTTCTTCTCATTATTCGTGGGAAAATGTTTGATTGGCCGTGGGAAATTTGGGGCCCTTAGCTCTCCAGATCTTGCGGTTTTGCGTGAAGCCCTTTATAATGATAAAACTTATAGCTTGGGCGCTATAGTAGCTCAACGGTTGAACACGAACCGTTCTAAAGGCGTTGTTTATGGATGTATCTATGCTACTCGTCTTGCTAGACATTTTGAGATACCCATTAGACTGCACTAGGAAGAAGAGATTATTCTTCCTGAGAGATATCTAGATTATGATTGCATGGTTCGCCATGACTTTCTTGATAAAGATATAAATAAGAGGATGATTTATAACCTGGTATTTAGTCAGGGTACTCGTGATACTATTACTTTTCCTGCTCCTTCTTTGTGCAATCTTCATCTAGGTAGGTACATTATTATGCCCTCGGACATCTACGCATATTGGGGCATAGCACCACCACAGGTGCGTGTGCCCGAGCTACCAGTCGAGTACCAGAGGCCAGTTTATTAGTGGGAGCCAGAGGAGCTCACCCAGCAGTGGCACCCTCAGTACACTCCGGAGTACCCCGGAGACAGTTACTTCCCACCTTGGGAGTAGACCAACTTATGCCAAAAGCTTAAGCTTGGGGGAGTACGTGTTTCTCACCGACTTTATATTCATGCTCTCACTTTCACTTTGATAGTCGGTGTTCACACTTTGCCACTGTATCATCCATGCTAGTTTATTTCTTTTTATTGTTTTCTTCTCGTGTGATTGTCTAGTGTGAGAAAACCCAAAAAGATTTCTCGTTCTTCTTTTAACACTCTATGTGGCGCCTTAGTCTTAGGCATCACATGGTCGAAATACACTCCAGAGCATACAGAGAGTATGCAGATTGTGTGGCGCATAAGCGTAAGGCGCCACACAACAAATAGTGTTGATATACCTACAGATCATATGTTGTGGTCTAAACCCTAATGATAATGATCATATGAATACGAGATTGTCTACCGACTAGCTTGGCCTCAGTTTATATGATGCACCGTGGCCTAGGATAACAAGAGTCCTAGGCGGCTACGTCGGTGTAGAGGATTCCTTGTCTTGATCACCAAGTCTTGTGGAATCTTCCTTGTATATGTTCGGACCATAGAGATAGGGCGGTGGATCAAGGACCCTTAGTCCCAGACTCCCTCAGTAGCCCCCAAAATGGCAAGCAATGCCGTAGTCTTCTTCACACGTCTAAAGTCTTCAGCTCACGGAGCGAGTTCTTCTCCCCATTTATGTTCGGCCAACACCAGTTCGACCTCCGATGACTCCTCGATTTCCAAGCATATGTCTTCAAGTTGGGGACACTCCTCGGTTTTTCCGAACTATTCTTCATCTTTGGTCGTTGGTCTTCACAACTGGTTCAACGAATCTTCCCATCTTCGATCTTGAGGATCGCCGAGCAGAATCCGAAGAGTTCACACATGAGGCATCCGAGGAGCCCCTTTAAGTTATGGGCCTTTATTAATGCCTTGTAATTTTTCACGCCACACCTCGGGTTTTAAAGTTTCCCATGTGATGGTGTCCTCTTGCGTCTCAGCCCCAATGCCGAACTACATCCTAGGTGTCCTCTTGCGTCCAAGGTCCAACGCCGAACAACATTCGAGGTGTATTTTTGTAGCCGAGCTCCAACGCTGATCAGCATCAGATACGTCTCCATCGTATCTACTTTTCCAAACTCTTTTGCCCTTGTTTGGACTCTAATTTGCATGATTTGAATGGAACTAACCCGGAGTAACGCTGTTTTTAGCAGTATTGCCATGCTATTGTTTTCGCGTAGAAATAAAAGTTCTCGGAATGACCTGGTAATTTACGAGGATTTTTTTTGGAATATATAAAAAATACTGGCACAAGAATCAACCAGAGGAGTGGAGCGAGGAGCCCACAAGCCCACCAGGCGCGGGCCCCCTGGCCGCGCCTAGCAGGATTGTGGGGCCCTCGGAGCTCCGCCGCCTCCAACTCCACCTCTATTTAGTCCCTTTCGTCCAGAAAAAAATCAAGGAGAAGAGTTCATCGCGTTTTACGATACGAAGGCGCCGCCACCACCTGTTCTTCCTCTCGAGAGCAGATCTGGAGTCCGTTCTAGGCTCCGGAGAGGGGAGATCGTCGCCATCGTTATCACCAACCTTCCTTCCTCGCCAATTCCATGATGCTCTTCACCGTTTGTTAGTAATCTCATCGTAGTCTTGCTGGACGGTGATGGGTTGGATGACATATATCGTGTAATCGAGTTAGTTTTGATGGGGACTGATCCCTAGTATCCAGTGTGTTCTGAGATTGATGTTGCTACTACTTTGCCATGCTTAATGCTTGTCACTAGGGCCCGAGTGCCATGATTTCCGATCTTAACCTATTATGTTTTCATCAATATATGTGTGTTCTTGATCCTATATTGCAAGTTGTAGTCACCTACTATGTGTTATGACCCGGCAACCCCGGAGTGACAATAGCCGGAACCACTCCCAGAGATGACCATAGTATGAGGAGTTCATGTATTCACTAAGTGCTAATGCATTGTTCCGGTTCTCTTTTAAAAGGAGAACCTTAATATCTCGTAGTTTCCATTAGGACCCCGCTGCCACGGGAGGGATGGACAATAGATGTCATGCAAGTTCTTTTCCCTAAGCACGTATGACAACATACGAAATACATGCCTACATTACATTGACGAACTGGAGCTAGTTACATATCTCTCTGTGTTATAACTGTTGCTTCATGAATGTCATCCAACATAATTATCTATCACCGATCCAATGCATATGAGTCTTTTCCTACTGGTCCTTGTTATGTTACTCTGTCGCTACTGCTATCACTGCTGTTACTATTACCGTTCGTACTGTTGCTATCACACCACTTTTGCTACTGATACTTTGCTGCAGATACTAAGTCTTTCAGGTGTGGTTGAATTGACAACTCAACTGCTAATACTCGAGAATATTCTTTGGCTTCCCCTTGTGTAGAATCAACAAATTTGGGTTGAATACTCTACCCTCGAAAACTGTTGCGATCCCCTATACTTGCGGGTTATCAAGACTATTTTCTGGTGCCGTTGCCGGGGAGGCCTAGCTCTATTCTTTGAGTCACTTGGAATTTACGTCTATTTATCACTATGAGGAATCCGAGAGATCCAAAAACTAAAGTCTTGCCCTCAGCTACGAGGATAGGTAAGGAACTGCCATCTAGCTGTGCACTTGATTCACCTTCAGTTATGAGTAAGTTTGCGACACCACCTCCTGCTATAAATTTTGATATGTCGCCTCTGCTTGATGATGCTACTTCTGCTGTCCATGATGCTTGTGATGATGCTTTGCTTGATACTGCTTTGCCACTAGGTGCATTCCTAGATGCAGAAATTGCTAGATTTTTTTGCTAGATGTGATGATACTTCTGAAACTGCTGAGTTTATTGAAGTAGAACCTGCTATTTCACCTGTTAGAACTAGCTCTCCTAGATATGAATTGCTTGATATGCCTGAGGGTTATGTTATGGAGGGAGAGATAGCTGAGGACTTTCTTGCTTGTGAGGATAGCTATGATCTTGAGAAATTACTGCGCAAGTAGGAAGAAAATTCTTTGAACGCAAGGATGAAATACGACCCGAAGTTTGCTACTTCGCCTATCTTTGTGACCGATAAGGATTATGAATTCTGTGTCGACCCTGAGTTAATCACTCTGGTCGAATCTGATCCTTTTCACGGTTATGAGTCTGAAATGATTGTAGCACATCTTACCAAACCGCACGATATAGCCACCCTATTCACTAGTGAGGAAAAGATCCGCCACTACTGTATCCTTAAGTTGTTTCCTTCCTCACTAAAGGATGATGCTTAGACTTGGTTCACTTCTCTTGCTCTTGGTTGTGTGCGTAGTCCCCAGGATATGATCTACTACTTCTCTGAAAAATATTTTCCTGCCATAAGAAGCAAGCTGCCTTGTAGGAAATATACAACTTTGCGCAAGTTGAAGAAGAGAGTCTCCCACAAGCTTGGGGGAGGCTCGTCCAGCTACTGAATGCTTTGCCTGATCACCCTCTTGAGAAGAATGAAATACTTGATATCTTCTATAATGGACTAACCGATGCTTCTAAGGACCACCTAGATAGTTCTGTTGGTTGTGATTTCAGGGAACGAACTATAGAACAAGCTGAGATCCTATTGAATAATATTTTCCGCAATGAGAATGCTTGGACTATTCCCGAACCACCTCCGAAGCCAACTCCGAAGAAAAGAGGTATTCTATTCCTCGGTCCTGAAGATATGCAAGAAGCTAAGAAATCTATCAAAGAGAAAGGCATTAAATCTGAAGATGTCAAAAAGTTACCACCTATCGAAGAGATCCATGGTCTTGATAACCCGACACAGGTAGTAGAGGTAAATTCTCTTCGTAGATTCAATGAGAGTGATATTCCTTTTCATAAACCTGCTAGCTTATGCCTAGATGAATTTGATAACTTTGTTGCCAGACAACAAAGTTTCAATGATTATGTTAGCAGACAATTGGAACAAAATGCTAGTATGCTTAGTCATTTAAGGGCTTGTCTGGACAGAAATGTCAATGACCTTAAGCTTTTGAGTAAACATGCCTCTATGGTCACCACTCAGGTAGAACAAGTATTTAAGGCTCAAAATGACTTCCTCAATGAGTTGAATGACAATTCTATCAGAGTCGTCACTAGAGGCGGTAGAATGACCCAGGAACCTTTGTATCCCGAGGGTCATCCTAAGAGAATTGAACAAGATTCTCAAGGACTTAACACCAAGGCACCTAGTTATCCTAGAAAGAAAAAGAAAGATGATAGGAACTTCCATGCTAGCAACACTGTTGTTGTTACACCCGAGAATCCAAACGATGTCTCTGTTTCTGATGCCGAAACACAATCTGGTGATGAACATGAGCCTAATGATAATATCGATAGTGATGCTCATGAAGATGCTCAACCTAGCAATGATAAGGATGTGGAGATTGAACCTGTTGATCTTGATAACCCACAACCTAAGAATAGGTGATACGATAAGAATGACTTCATTGCTAGGAAGCATGATAAAGAAAGGAAACCCATGCCCTTTCCTCCCAAACCATCCAAGAAAAAGGATGATGAGGATTTTGAGTGATTTGTTGAAATGATTAGACCTGTCTTTCTGCAAATGCGTTTGACAGATATGCTCAAAATGTCTCCTTATGCTAAGTACATGAAGGATATTGTGACTAATAAGAGGAGGATACCTGAGGTTGAGATTTCCACCATGCTCGCTAATTATACCTTCAATGGTGGAACTCCTAAGAAACTAGGGATCCCGGAGTGCCCACTATACCTTGATCCATTAAAGGAAACTACGTTAGAACTGCTTTATGCGATCTTGGAGCCGGTGTTAGTGTTATGCCTCTCTCTCGTTATCGTAGGCTTGAACTGGATAAGTTGACACCCACAGAAATCTCTCTACAAATGGCCTTCAAATCAACTGCTTTCCCTATCGGCATTTGCGAGGATGTGCCTATTGTGGTTGCTAACGTCACTATCTTAACAAACTTTGTTATTCTGGATATTCCTGAGGATGATGCCATGGCGGTCATCCTTGGAAGACCCTTTTTAAACACTGCAGGGGCTGGTATTGATTGCAACAAAGGCAATGTAACTTCCCATGTCAACGGTAATGAGCATACGGTGCACTTTCCATAGAAACAATATCGAGTACATTGCATCAATGCTATTGAAAAAACTTCATCGATTCTTATTGGGAGCTTTGAATGCCCTATACCTACTATTAAGATGAAGTATGATTTGCTTGTTGGGGATATGCACATCCCCATTGAGGTAACCTAGTGACTATTAAAAAAATCTCCGGTTCTATGTGATTCTATAAAAGTTTGTTAAGCAGACTTGATCAACCTCATTGACGGATTTCTTTTGATGACCATGAGATGGATGAATGTGAGAGTCACAACCCACTGTTCCAAACCTTTACCTTTGGTTGCTTTGAAGAAAAATGCTAGATTTAGATTTAGTTTTCCCTGTTTTCTGCTTCTTGCGTCTAATAGAAAAGTGTCCCGAAAATAAAAGTTCTCTGAATGCCGTGGAAATCAAGTATGTTTTTTTCTGGAATTTTTGAAAAATTCTGAGATGGAGAGCTAGTCAGGGGATACACCAGTGGGCCACAAGCCCAGGAAGCGCGGGCACCCCCCCTGGCCATGCCTACCAGGCTTGTGGGGCCCACGTGTCCCCCCTCCACTTATTCCAGCTCCCATCTCCTTCTCTACCTCCAAAAAAATTCATTCTACAGCTCAAACCCGTGTTCTTGCTCTTCTTGCTTTGATTTTCAATCTCCTAGTGCAAAGCCCCATTCACCAAACTGTTTTGGGGGAATTGTTCCTTGGTATGTGACTCCTCCATTGGTCCAATTAGTTTTTGCTCTAGTGCGTTATTCGTTGCGTCTTTTTTATGCCTTGGTGACCGTGTTCTTGAGCTTTGCATGCTAATTTTAGCTAGTCCCAAGTAGTTTTGATGCATGATATGGCCTCTAGGCACTTGTAGGAGAAGTTCCTAATAGTTTCGTTGGGCCTTGTTCACTTTTCCTTAGAGTCACTAAATTTTCAGAAATTTTCAGAGAAAGAAAAAGGAAAAGACGAGGAGGTTCCTAAGAGGCTCTTCAAGCCGTGACCCCAAGGATGATAAAAATGAGAAGAAGAAACCCAAGTATCCGGGCCCCCGAGTTGCAGAAGTTCGAGCGTGCGAGTGGCCAAGCGATGTGTTCTTACGCGCCGCTGGACTTTATGAGGACTTTTACTACTTGGTGGAGAACACAAGCCTTACCGCCTTCGTTGAAGATAAGTGTCCGCAATACCTCCTCCTCACTAATATTTTCGTGCAAAGCTTTTATTTCTATCCAAGGAAGAGTCCTCCTATGGTTGAGTTCTAGTTATATGATATCCCCTAGCGCATGCCACTTCAGGATTTTTGCAATGTTTGCAAATTACCTTATGTTGGGGATATTCATGAACCTCGTCCACAGGACTTGGAGGCTTTCATAGATACTATTGTTGTAGGAGAGGAGAGAGGAGTGTCGTGCGCTATTGCTGCTAGCATACATTTTCCTGTGCTTCCGTTCTTCTCATTATTCGTGGGAAAATGTTTGATTGGCCGTGGGAAATTTGGGGCCCTTAGCTCCCCAGATCTTGCGGTTTTGCGTGAAGCCCTTTATAATGATAAAACTTATAGCTTGGGCGCTATAGTAGCTCAACGGTTGAACACGAACCGTTCTAAAGGCGTTGTTTATGGATGCATCTATGCTACCCGTCTTGCTAGACATTTTGAGATACCCATTAGACTGCACTAGGAAGAAGAGATTATTCTTCCTGAGAGATATCTAGATTATGATTGCATGGTTCGCCATGACTTTCTTGATAAAGATATAAATAAGAGGATGATTTATAACCTGGTATTTAGTAAGGGTACTCGTGATACTATTACTTTTCCTGCTCCTTCTTTGTGCAATCTTCATCTAGGTAGGTACATTATTATGCCCTCGGACATCTACGCATATTGGGGCATAGCACCACCACAGGCGCCCGTGCCCGAGCTACCAGTCGAGTACTAGAGGCCAGTTTATTAGTGGGAGCCAGAGGAGCTCACCCAGCAGTGGCACCCTCAGTACACTCCAGAGTACCCTGGAGACAGTTAATACCCACCTTGGGAGTAGACCAACTTATGCCAAAAGCCTAAGCTTGGGGGAGTACGTGTTTCTCACCGACTTTATATTCATGCTCACACTTTCATTTTGATAGTCGGTGTTCACACTTTGCCACTGTATCATCCATGCTAGTTTATTTCTTTTTATCGTTTTCTTCTCGTGTGTTTGTCTAGTGTGAGAAAACCCAAAAAGATTTCTCGTTCTTCTTTTCCTTGCTGGGAGCTTTCCCGTGTAAATAGTTTTCTTTTTCTTTGAGTCAAGGTAGAAGACCATGGTTACAATGTTTAGTGGCTCTCGCATGCATATCTGTTTATCTGTCAAAGAGCCATATTACTTTGTCTTCTCCTTTGTGTTTGCTTGTAGATTCCAGCTTAGTCCAATGCATGAGCACTCTTATTATTGTTCACATCATTCCGTCGTGCATGTGAAAGGAAATAATGACGATATATGATGAAGTGACTGAGCCTGGAAAAGCTGGTATGAACTCGATCTATTTTGTTTTTGTAAATATGACTAGCTCATCATTCCTAATTCAGCTTTGTTGTGAGAGAAACATGTTTGCAATGAAAACTTAGAGATCATAGTTTCTGATGCCATGCTTAATTAGCTAGGAGCTTATAATGGTTTGTCTTGGAGGCCAACATGAGTTTTGAGATGATTATGATGTAGTATGATAGGATGGTATCCTCCTTTGAATGATTCAAGTGGCTTGACTTAGCGCATGTTTATGCATGTAGTTGAAACAAAATCAACATAGCCTCTATGATATTCATGTTCATGGTGATTTATGTCCTACTCATGCTTGCACTCAATGATGGTTAATCTTAATGCATTTTGATGACTGTTGTCGCTCTCTAGTTGGTCGCTTCCCAGCCTTTTGCTAGCCTTCACTTGTACTAAGCAGGAATACTGCTTGTGCATCGACTTCCATAAACTCAAAGTTGTTCCATATGAGTCCACAATACCTACCAATATGCGGTATCTATCCGCCGTTCCATGTAAATTTGCATGTGCCACTCTCTAAACCTTCAAGAAATAATCTGTTTTGCTTGCCCGAACCGCTCATGTGGTGACAAGGGGCGATCAGTATCTTCCATGCTAGGCGTGTTATCCTTGATACATGTTTATTCACTATAACTCACGAGAAAGGGACCGGTAATTGGAATGCTCAGTTCAATGCTCAAATTGAAAAGATAATTGCAAACAAAACTCCCCCTAGATTGTTGTTGGTATGGACGTCACCCGAGTATTCGGCTAGTCGTGGAGTGTGATTGATCGGTGGTGGGGGAGTCAAAACTTTACTTTTCTGTTTGGGAACCGCCTATAGTATGTGTAGCATGGAAGATGGTGAAAACTCTTGGTCATTTAGTTGACAATGAAAGCATGCCACCCAAAATTATTTATCTCTATCTTGAAAGCTTGAGCTCTGGCACCTCTGCAAATCAATGCTTCCCTCTGGGAAGGGCCTATCTATTTATGTTTCTATTGAGTCATCCTCTTCTTATAAAAGCACCAATTAGAGATCACCTCCGTCATTTTTATGCTTTGATTTTAATTGTGATTGAGTATGACTATGACTGGATCTTCTTTGCCATGAATTACAATGACCATTCAGCCCTTGGTCTTTGGAGGTGCTTTGCATTTATGTTTTGTGGTCTCAGAAAGAGCTAGCGAGATACCATCTGTTCATATTGCTTCATGATTGTTTTGATTGAAGTGTTGACGTTTAAAACTTATTATTATTGCTCGCTAGTTGATTATGCCAGTGATATGAGTTCCTCTTGAGACCTAAATGTCATTGCTTATGTGGTTAGCTTATGATCTTGCTGAAAAATCTGAATATGAGGTAGACATAATTGCAACAACAAGATCAAGCAGAGTTCGTAAAAGTTTTTCTTTTGTCTCTTTCAGTTTGTCGACTGAATTGCTTGCGGACAAGCAAGGCTTTAAGCTTGGGGGAGTTGATACGTGTCCGTCGTATCTACTTTTCCAAACTCTTTTGCCCTTGTTTTGGACTCTAATTTTGCATGATTTGAATGCAACTAACCCGGACTAACGCTGTTTTCAGTAGAATTGCCATGGTGTTGTTTTTGCGCAGAAATAATAGTTCTCGGAATGACCTGGAAATTTACGTTGATTTTTTGTGGAATATATAAAAAATACTGGTGAAAGTATCAACCGGAGGAGTGGAGCGAGGAGCCCACAAGCCGACCAGGCGCGGGCCCCCTCTGGCCGCGCCTAATAGGCTTGTGGGGCCCTCGGAGCTGTGCCACCTCCAACTCTAGCTCTATTTAGTCCCTTTCGTCCGGAAAAAAATCAAGGAGAAGAGTTCATCGCGTTTTACGATACGAAGGCGCCGCCACCACCTGTTCTTCCTCTCGAGAGCAGATCTGGAGTCCGTTCTGGGCTCCGGAGAGGGGAGATCGTCGCCATCGTCATCACCAACCTTCCTTCATCGCCAATTCCATGATGCTCTTCACCGTTCGTGAGTAATCTCATCGTAGGCTTGCTGGACGGTGATGGGTTGGATGAGATCTATCATGTAATCGAGTTAGTTTTTATGGGGATTGATCCCTAGTATCCACTATGTTCTGAGGTTGATGTTGCTACTACTTTGCCATGCTTAATGCTTGTCACTAGGGCCCGAGTGCCATGATTTCAGATCTGAACCTATTATGTTTTCATCAATATATGTGTGTTCCTGATTCTATCTTGCAAGTTGTAGCCACCTACTACGTGTTATGACCCGGCAACCATGGAGTGACAATAGCCGGAACCACTAAGTGCTAATGCATTGTTCCGGTTCTCCATTAAAAGGAGAACCTTAATACCCCGTAGTTTCCATTAGGACCCCGCTGCCACGGGAGGGATTGACAATAGATGTCATGCAAGTTCTTTTCCCTAAGCACGTATGACTCCATACGGAATACATGCCTACATTACATTGACCAACTGGAGCTAGTTACATATCTCTCCGTGTTATAACTGTTGCATGATGAATGTCATCTGACATAATTATCCATCACCGATCCAATGCCTATGAGTCTTTTCCTACTGGTCCTTGCTACGTTACTCCATCGCTACTGCTGTCACTGCTGCTACTAATACCGTTGCTACTGTTGCTATCGCACCACTTTGCTACTGATACTTTGCTGCAGATACTAAGTCTTTCAGGTGTGGTTGAATTGACAACTTAACTGCTAATACTCGAGAATATTCTTTGGCTTCCCCTTCTGTCGAATCAACAAATTTTGGTTGAATACTCTACCCTCAAAAACTGTTGCGATCCCCTATACTTGTGGGTTATCAGATTACCTTAGTCTATGATAATTTGAAGGAATTCATCCGAGCTTAAATACCGGAATAGTATTTTATGGAGCGAGTGATTTGCATGCGAACTATATGTCGGACTGCTTCCGAGGTGGTGCACCACCTCGGTCTCAGCATATTTTTTAAGGAATTTAATTCCTATTAGTGTAATTTATTTACTACCGAGATGTATAGGAAGTAGACCTCAAGGTGTGTGTCCGTCTAAAACCCGAGATGCACCTGAAGGATAAAAATAAAACCATTGATCCCAGTAGCCACCAAGACTCAGGTAGATTCATGAAACCGGCCTAAGGATCAATTCCTTACTCAACAACATACTTTTGGAATAAAAACGCGGTGTGCGGTAGCCCCCGTGACGCAGTTTGGGTTCGGTCGACCAACCTGAGGATCGTAATCTCCTCAAAAACTATTTTGCATTTTTTGTACGTTTTGACAACGCCAAGGTTGAGCTCGGTAGGGAAGATCCTGACCTGAAGGTCGGAAAAATTTCTTCGAGCAGAATCACCATGCAGAACACCTCGAACAAGAGGATGCCCCACCTCCTCAAAGAAAAAACATATAAATAGGTTAAAGGTGCCATAAGCTTGGCAATACCAATTGCTTTAGCAAAAACTTTACGTTCCGAACAACATCAAGTTTCTTTCACGTGTGAAGTAGCCTCCGAGACTCGGATTGGGTGCGACCGACCAACCTGAGGACAAAATCTCCTTGGAAACCGTATTGCACTTTGAATTTGATGCATTGAATAGGCAATGCAGTAGCCCCCGAGCCTTAATTTGGGCATGGGTGGTTGAATTAATGATCGATATTTTTTTGACACAAACTTTGTTATGTTTGACACAATTGAAGTGTAATGATCCTATGTATCCAAGTAGTTGACATCACTATTGCTTGGATCCACATTGTACAACACTTTGTTGACCGACCATCGGCTTCAAGCTCCTCAACCAGTAGCCGAGCAGTGTTTGTCCTACATTATAGGGCCTTTCTAAGGCAAAGATTTATGGCAAACAAGGCAATCTGGCCATAGAGTTTTATAAACAAAGGTACGCGGAGAGATTACTTAATTAATGTTTAAAAAATCTTTTGGGAAAGATAGTTCATTTATAAGTTCCTTTTTCCCAGGATATCATGTTTGACCATGATCTTGAAACCTTAACTCTCATCAATGTGGGAGGAAAATGTTGAGGATATAGTTCGGGGAAAGTTCACGAACTTTGTGGTCTTTAATGAACTGAAATTTTGACTTCCGTCATTGTCGACCAATTATATTCTTAAGATTGCTAGCTTTTGGCTTCACCAAGTTTGTGGTAGTAACCCGGATGACCCGAAAGTAACAATCACTGAGGTGCTCCCTTTCCCCCTAGCTGAACAATCGGGAATGTAGGGGGTAAGCAAAGGAGCCGGGGACCGAGCTTGGCCAAAATCTTAAGTCAAATTGATGCATATTTATGTATTTATAACGATGATTATGGAAGGGATCAGTCGCATATTTAATAAAAATACTTTTTATGTTATATGCTATTTTCACTCCATTGTGCCTATTTATAATCTGAAAGTGGCCCATCGTTGGCTTCCACCCCTTTGTAGATACTATGCAGGGTGTTTCCGTACTAACACGACAACCTTAGTTGATGTCTCGGTGCCCGGAGGCGGTTGTGTTTAGTGGAAACCAAGCAAACGGATATTCACACTTTATAACTTTCACTTAGTCATACAAGCTTTTAAGTACGGAGGCAAGTTACTAGCCCGTGGTTAGTGTTCGGGGTCAGCCAAGGTCAAGCCATTAACACTTCGGCCAATTTTATGTAAGGTCCACGGGGTAACCTCTATTGGTCTATAGTTTGACAATGTTATCGGGTCGCTGACCAGCTTGCGCTCATTGTGACAATCAATTTTCGCCTTTCTCCACTGAGGTACTTGACCAGTCAAATCAGAAGTACAATCATAGTGGTTCTCCCTTTGCACACCTAGCCGATCAAAGCGGAATGTAGTAGGCAATATAGGAGCCGGGGAATCCAACTATTGACCGAAGACACAATCTGAAACTGATGCATATAAAGCAATATCCGAGAAAGTTTTGCCGAGGACTCCTTGGAGTACTTTGGCTTTTGTGGGTTAGGCTCTAGTCACAGTCCCTCATTGAAATTGTCGATACTTTAAAGGCATATGATGTTGTACTACGACAGTTATGCTAGACACACCGTATCCCATGAGACTCATGTTGGGTGCGGCCGACCAACCTGAGGATCGAATCTCCTTGGGAACTAGTCCATATGGCATGTGCCAAAACCGAGGTGTAAGTCGGCAGGAAAGATTCCTAGCAGCGGGGCAGAAAAGAACTCCTGAGATGAATTATTACATAGGGCACCTCGGTCATAAGGATGCCCCGCCTCTTAAAAGGAAAACATGAAAGTAGATTAATAGTGTCTATAACACGAAAGACCAAAAAACTTTAGCAAAAACTTTACATCTTAACTAAATCAAGTTTCTTGGTGCCAATCCGAAAATTGGTCTGAAAAATAGTTTGTGCTTCCGTCGTGCTTTAACATGACACATCCAATATCAAGATATGAAGCGTGTCGGCCTTCGGCTTAAACTTCAATATCCTGAAGGCGAAGTGTTTCTCCGAGGCCAGTTGAGCAAACTAAACTCGAGCAACTTTTAGGAAGAAAGTAGGCAATCCGACTATCGACCACACACTCGAGTCGAGAAAGGAGCGCTAGAAGAAGACTTTGCAACGACCAAGAAGAAAACACTTATTATAAAACGGCTCATATAAATTTTTAAGAGCCTCCAGGTAACATGGAAAAAGGAATTAATTTTAACAAAAAATAATCTTAATAAGCTAAGTTTTTAAGAAACAACTTATTTGTTTAACACAAATATAATTCGTCATTGAACCGCACACAAATAAAAAATTGAAAAAAGTTGAGCATGAAGGCGACTTAGCTGGTTAATGTGCTTGGTGTTGATGACGAGGTTCGAGCTACGACAGGACAAGGTCCCAACCTCCATGCCAGACACGAGGTAGCCGATGAAGAGCTCAGCTTGATGAAGTGACAACATAGCACTTCTAAAAGGCTGAGGCGAAACCCGCAGTCCAGCCAAGGAGACAGAGCAGTCCGGCAGTGTGACGGTGAAACCTCCACGTTAGTTGATCATATCAACGACGCTATTTGGTTGATGGAGGCGTGACGACAACGTCGGCCGGCGAGTTGACTGTCTAATACGATTGGAGACGATCACGTGTGCACATAAAATAGTGGAAGCCAAAAGTAATATCAAATAATAATAAAAATCATCCACTTCATTAACTTAAGTGAAGTAAATAATTGAAAAAAAATATAGCCTGAGCGCCAAGGTGTCCGAGCGAAGATCTCGGTTTGATGAAGTCGCGATGTGGCTTGGACGATGTGGCGAGGCGAAGCCCTCATTCCAGCCGAGGTGATGAAGCTGGTCGGTTGGTGATGGCGAAGTCGCCGGAGCAGGTTGATGAGGAGATGGCAAAACCCCCGGTCTAGTTGAGGTGACGTAGAAGATTGGTAAGCTGGAGCTAGAGCCCCCATGCCGGCCGACGTGTCGGAGAGGGTTGACGTGTTTTACTTCAGCTTGGAGAAACGACGGTGCGCGATGCCGACGCAGGTCGGAATTTGTGATGCGATAAATGCTGGCTTGATGAATCAATGACACGCCCGACCCGTGCAACCAGTGGGCGATGAGACTCTCTGAAGATTATTTATCCCTCGCGATGCCGAACTCTTGGTCGGATGGCCGAGGTGTTGATCCGCTGAGATTGACCTCGCCTCTCGATGGAGCGATGATCTGTCTAGTGCAGGTCGGCAGCCGTGGAGCAACTTTGTCGGGATGGTTTGACACGAGTGTAATGGTGAAGATGGCCTTTGATAAGGCTCAAAATTTATGGAAGTTTTTTAGAACAACACATATTACCTTGAAAAAATTCCTTTAAAAAGGATGTCCAAAACCTCATTCATCAAGAAAGATGAACTAGGATCGTATTCGTTTTTGCAAAGAAAACATATCCAAAACTGGTTGTACTCATCGGGTGTTTCCGTGAGTTTGGATGGTCGGATCGGGCTAAAATTTTGAGGGTTCATCGATACATGAATTCCACACCCGATGTACAGTCGGATTTTCCAACGGATGTGCAAGCTCTATACTGCACCCCTCGCCTTAAACGCATCCAGTATCCCGTCGAGATTCTACATGGCTCCGGTATATCGAAGATTGCCGGAGATTCCTCCGTCGGAACACGAATTTTTTTTGTAGGTTTGTTGTAGATACAATTCTGCACAATTCCAACGAAGCAACAAAACGATGCTCGAGGACATGGGGAAGAAGAACACAAATTCGCTGTCCGGAAAAAATTGCAGTCAATCTGCAAACGAGACATCAATCCTTCTGCCAATCACACAACAGAATTCTCAATTAAAACACCAATATCGGTGTCAAAATAGTCTGATCTTCAGTAGGGCGTCCGAACTGTGGATCTTGGATCGATCGGTTATATGGGACGAAGAAGACGATGTTTACCCAGGTTCGGGCCCTCTCGATGGAGGTAAACCTTACGTCCTGCTCTTGTTTATATTTATGATGGTGTATCAAGTTGAGAGTTGATGTACCCCGAGATCGTATGTTGTATTCCAAATCCTAATATTAATGATCATATGAATACGAAATTGTCTATCGACTATCCTGGCCTCGGTTTATATAATGCACCACAGGCCTAGGATAACAAGAGTTCTAGTCGGCTACGTTGGTGTAGACGAGTTCTTATCTTGATCAGCAAGTCTTGTGGAATCTTTCTCGTATATGTCATCGGCTTCCCGAAGTAGCCCACGAGGCCAGCCCATAGAGATAGGGCGGCAGCCCAAGGAACCCTTAGTCCCAGACTTCCTCGGTGATGTCTGCTAGAACTACGTCGGTATTTCCCCAAAGAGGAAGGGATGATGTAGTATAGCGACGGTAGTTATTTCCCTCATTGATGAGACCAATGTTATCAAACCAGTAGGAGAACCTCCTCACACCACGTAAACATCACCTGCCCACAAATAACAAATACTCGCAACCCGACATATTAAAGGGGTTGTCAATCCCTTTCGAGTATGGTACCTCAAGCTAGGCAAATAACGTGAGGTAAAATTGGTAGATACGATAAATAGATCGCGGAATAAATAAATTGCAGCAAGGTATTTTTGTATTTTTAGGTTAATAGATCCAAAAATAAAAGTAAAGGAAAATATATCGCAAAGGCAAATATGATGAAAAGAGACCCAGGGGCCGTAGGTTTCACTAGTGGGTTCTCTCGAGAAAAATAGCAAACGGTGGGAAAAAAATTACTCATGGGCAATTGATCGAACTTCAAATAATCATGATGATATCCAGGCAATGATCATTATATATGCATCATGTCCAAGATTAGTAGACCGACTCCTGCGTGCATCGACTACTATCACTCCACACATCGACCGTTATCGAACATGCATCTAGTGTATTAAATTCATGGAAAAATGGATAATGCAATAAGAACGATGACATGATGTAGACAAGATCTATTTATGTATAGATAGACCCCATCTTGTTATCCTTAATAGCAACGATACATACGTGTCGTTTCCCTTTCTGTCACTGGGATCAAGCACCGTAAGATCGAACCCATAACAAAGCACCTCTTCCCATTGCAATATAAATAGATCAAGATGGACAAACAAAACCCAAATATCAAAGAAGAAATATGAGGCTATAATCAATCACGCATATAAGAGATCAAAGAAGACTCAAATAACTTTCATGGATAGAAACATGGATCTGATCATAAACTCAAAGTTCATCGGATCCCAACAAACACACCGCAAGAAGACTTACATCATATGGATCTCCAAGAGACCATTGTATTGATAATCAAGAGAGAGAGAGAGAGAGAGAGAGGGGGGGGGGAAGCCATCTAGATACTAACTACGGACCCGTAAGTCTACAAAGAACTACTCACGCACCATCGGAGAGGCACCAATGGACATAATGAACCCCTCTGTGATGGTGTCTAGATTGGATCGGGTGTTTCTGGACCCTGTGGCGACAGGAATTGATCTTCGTCCCCCCTCCTTAGGGTTTCTGGAATATTGGGGTATTTATAGAGCAAAGTGGTGGTGCGGGAGGCCAACGAGGAGGGCACAACCCACCGGGGCGCTCCTAGCACCCCAGGCGCGCCCTGCTGGGTCGTGCTCCCATCGGAGCTCCCCTCAGGTGCGTTCCTAGCCCAATGGATTTCTCCTGAGCAAAAAAAAATCCACAAAACGTTTTGTTGCATTTGGACTCCGTTTGGTATTGATTTCCTGCGATGTAAAAACAAGCAGAATTTTTGATGTGGAATGCCGCCTAACATGTTCATCACATTTCTTTTCTTTATAGCATGGACATTTGGACTTTAATATGGTTCAAAGCAATAGTCTAGTTGTGACATGAAAACTTTAATACTTATGCATACCAACAAGCAACCATGTCTTTTAAAATATCAACACTAAAGCAAGTTATCCCTAGCCCATTATGCTCAATCGTTGATCCATTCATGAAACACACTCGAATATTAGCTACACCCAATGCTCAAATACGATCATAGTGCCCCTTAGTTGGTGCTTTATGAGAGAAGAAGGAGACTCAAATTCAAAATAAAAATTGCATAAGTAAAATAAGCCCTCTTCGTAGAGGGGAGTAGGGATTTGTAGCGGCGTTAAAGGTCAACGCGAAAATTGAGAGATAAAAATATTTTGGGACGCATACTTTTCCCACCAACGAAAACGACTTAGAGCTCCCAACACTTTCCATGCTAGATACAGCATAGGCGGTTCCCAAAGAGAAAATAAAGTTTATTCCTTTTTCCACCATTACTTTCACTTTCCATGGCTTGTCTGTATCCACGGGTGCCCTCCATACCAACACTTTCCAAGGAATTTATTATTTGACAACAAAAAGTAAATTCATTTTTTTCATTTCGGGACTCGGCCTCCCTAATACCTTTGCCGTACTCTCGTGCAATGATAGGTGAATAAACACTCATCGTGAGAATAACACATCTAGCATGGAAAATATTGGCCACCCCTCACCGCCTCGCGAGCGGTAGGGCACACAAAAGAGAAATTTATTTTGAAAAATAGAGATCGCACATGCAAATTTTCTTAGAACTGCATGGAAATACCGCATATAGGTAGGTATAGTGGACTCATGTGGCAAAACTGGTTTAAAGGGTTTTGGATGCAAAAGTAGTGATCATACTTAGTGCAAAATGAAGGATAGAAAAAAGATTGAGAAGTGACCAACCAAGAAACAAAAAATCTTGTACCCAAGCATTAAGCATAAGTAACACTGAATAATGCACCACAAGTAGGATATAAATTTCATTGCATAACTATTGACTTTCGTGCTTGCATAGGGAATCACAAACCTTAACATCAATATTCTTACTAAAGCACAATTACTCATCAACATGACTCACATATCATATAGTCATATCTCAAAACCATTACTAAGAATAAATTTTATTTTGTCCAATGATCTTCATGAAAGTTTTTATTATATCCTCCTTGTATATCTATCACTTTGGGACTATTTTCATATGTTGCTTTTGATAAGCTCAAACAAATTTAAGTGAAGAACATGAGCATAATTTTTCTTTCTCTCAAAATAATCTATGTGAAGCACCAGATAATTTCTTAAACTTATTACTAACTCCCAAAAAAATATAAGTGAAGCATGATAGCATTTCTTCATAAATAACAAACCACACCGTGCTCAAAAAGATATAAGTGAAGTACTAGAGTAAATCTATGGCTCTAAAAATTTAACTGAAGCATAGGAGCAAGCATAGCATAATTTTTGGCTGTCTCAAAAAGGTGTGTCCAGCAAGGATTGAAGACTTAAAACACAAATTAAAACAAGAAAAGACTCATATCATACAAGATGCTCGAAGAAAAACTCATAATATGTGACGAATAAAAATATAGTTTCAAGTAAAATACCGATGGTTGTTAGAAGAAAGAGGGGATGCCACTCGGGGGAATCCCCAAGCTTTATTGCTTCCTACTTCTTGAATATTATCTTGGGGTGCCTCGGTCATCCACAATCTTAGCCTTTTGCTAATCCTTCTTCCTTCATCAATCGTAAGATAACCCAAATATTGAAAACTTCAATCACACAAAACTCAACAAAACCTTCGTGAGATCCGTTAGTATAAGAAAGCGAACCACTACTATAAGTCCTGTTGCAAACATATTCATATTTTACTTTTTTCATTATATCTAATGTATTCCAACTTTTCTATGGAAAAAATCATCAAAGAAAATCATAGAATCATCAAAACAAGCACACAACGCAAAGAAAACAGAATGTGTGAAAAACAGAACAGTGTGTAGCAATCTGACTACTTTGAATACTTTTGTAACTCCAAAAATTATGAACAATTAGGATGATGTGAATAATTTCTTTATTAATATTATTCGAAAAGAATCAACTCAAAAGCGCTCGTCTGTTAAAAATGAAAAATAATTTTGTGCGCACAAAAGTTTCAGTTTTTCAGCAAGATCAAATCAAGCTTCACCCAAATCGTGCCAAAGGCCTTTCTTGGAAAAAACACTAATTTAAACCACAAAAACACATATAACCAGAGGTATAATTGTTTATTTTATTGAAAACAGCAAGAAAACCAAAAAGCAAAAAGATACAAGTTGGGTTGCCTGCCAACAAGCGCTATTGTTTTACGCCCTAGCTAGGCATAACGCGTAGGATCTAAGTGTCGTCATCTTCGTTTCCAGATCCATATGATGCCCTCATGATTGATTCATATGGTGGCCTAATTCTTTTTCTAGGGAAGTGTTCCTTTACCTTCCTTAGTGGAAATTGAAATTTAATATTTCCTTCTTTCATATCAACCATGGCACCAATAGTACGTAAAAACGGTCTACCAAGTATAATTGGACAAGACGGATTGCAATCAATACGAAGAAATACAAAATATATGGGCACATAATTCCTATTTGCAAGAATAAGAACATCATTCGTTCTTCCCATAGGGTTTTTAATAGTAGAATCCGCCAAGTGCAAATTTAAAGAGCATTCTTCAATATTGGTAAGACCCAGCACATCACATAAAGATTTCAAAATTGTAGAAAAACTAGCACCCAAGTGACATAAAGCAAAACACTCATAATTTTTTATCTTGACTTTGATAGTAGGTTCCCAATCATCATGCAATTTTCTAGGAATTGAAACTTCTAATTCCATTTTTTCTTCAAAAGCTTTCATCATAGCATCAACAATATGTTTAGTAAAAGCTTTATTTTGATCATAAGCATGGGGTGAATTTATCATGGATTGCAACAAAGAAATACAATCAACCAAAGAGCAACAATCATAATTAAAGAATTTTTAATCCAAAATAGTGGACATGTCACCACTTAAGATTTTCACCTCTTCAAACCCACTTTTATCAATTTTCTCAACAAGATTTTCACCCTCCAAATCATAGGGACGCCTTCTAACTAAAGTTGAGTATTCTCGAGTCCCTTATTCGTCAATCTTAATTTTACTAAAGAAAGAATCAATAGACGAAACACCAATCATTTTAAGATCTTCATAACTTTTACGAAAGTAATTATTAGAAAATGCTCTTTCTAAAAATTCGCTTTTAGCTCTAAGCATAGCGGTTCTATTCTTTCTTTCATCCATAGAAAGATAAAGAGCTTTAATTGATTCTTCAACTTTAGGCACAAATTTTTTCATCTTGAGAGTTTCTACATCATGAGAAATTTTGTCAATACTTCTAGACAAATCAACATTATTAAACTTTTCTTCTATCAAAGAATTGAAAGCTTTTTGAGTATTGATAAATTATTTAATATTGTTCTCAAGATCAGAGGTGTTTCTATTATTATTATAAGTAGGATTACCATAGGAATTACCATAATTATTAGTGATTTACTAGGAAAAGGCCTAGGATTAAAATTACCTCTATAATCATTGTTATTGAAATTGTTTCGCGAAATAAAATTCAAATCTATGGCTTCCCTATTTTTCTCAATAAAAGTAGACAAAGGCACATCATTAAAATCAATAGGAGCACTTTTATTTGCAGCCAAATTCATAAGAGCATCAACTTTTTCACTTAAGGAATTTATTTCTTCTACCGAATTTACTTTTTTACTAGTAGGAGTTCCTTCGATATACCATTGTGAGTAATTGGCCATAATATTGTCTAGCAACTTAATAGCTTCACCCAAAGTAATTTCCAAAGAAGTACCCCCGGTGGCGGAATCCAAAAGATTGCGAGAAACAAAATTCAACACCGCATAAAAGATTTGTATGATCATCCAAAGATTTAACCCATGAGTTGGGCAATTCCTTAGCATCAATTTCATCCTTACCCAAGATTGTGCAACATGATCATGTTCAAGTTGCTTGAAATTCATGATCTGGGTTCTAAGGGAAATAATTTTTGCGTCAGAAAATACTTAGTAATAAAAGCATCCTTGCACTTGTTCGAAGAATCGATACTATTGCGAGGCAAAGAAGAAAACCAATTTTTTGCACGATCTCGCAAAGAAAAAGGAAATAATTTCCACTTCCCAACATCATTGTCCACATCTTTTTTCTTTTGCATATCGCATAAGTCCATCAATGTGTTAAGCTGGGACGCGACATCCTCATTAGGAGTACCGGCAAATTCATATTTCATAACATGATTCAGCAAGACACTATTAATATCACAAGACCCCACACTAGTGGCGGGAGGAGCAATCAGAGTGCTGATAAAATCATAGTTGTTGGTATTTGAGAAATCACAGAACTTGGTGTTCTCTTGAGTCATGTTGACTTCACAACAAGATTGCACAAAAAACAAAATCTGACGAGAAAAGAACGAACGAAAAAGAGAGAGAATAAAACGACATTTTTTTGTTTAGTGGGGGAGAGGTAAACGAGAGGCAAATGGAAAATTCTGTAAATTGCAAGGAGATGAGGTTTGTGATTAGGAACCTGGTTGATGTTGAAGATCCTCTCCGGTAACAGCGCCAGAAATTCCTTTTGATGTCTGCTAGAACTACGTTGGTATTTCCCCAAGGAGGAAGGTATGATGCAGTATAGTGACGGTAGGTATTTCCCTCAGTGATGAGACCAACGTTATCGAACCAGTAAGAGAACCTCCTTAGACCAGGTAAACAACACATGCACACAAATAACAAATACTTGCAACCCGGCGTGTTAAAGGGGTTGTCAATCCCTTTCGGGTACGGCGCCTCAAGATAGGCAAATAACATGAGGTAAAAGTGGTAGATAGGATAAATAGATCGTGGAACAAATAAATTTCAGCAATGTACTTTTTGTAATTTTGGTTTAATAGATCTGAAAAAAGCAAAGGAAAATAGATCGCAAAGGCAAATATGATGAAAAGAGACCCGGGGCCATAGGTTTCACTAGTGGCTTTTGTCGAGAAAATAGCAAACGGTGGGAAAACAATTACTGTTGGGAAATTGATAGAACTTCAAATACTCATGACGATATCCACGCAATGATCATTATATAGGCATCATGTCCAAGATTTGTAGACCGACTCCTGCCTGCATCTACTACTATTAGTCCACACATCGACCGCTATCCAGCATGCATCTAGTGTACTAAGTTCATGGAAAAATAGAGTAATGCAATAAGAACGATGACATGATGTAGACAAGATCTATTTATGTAGAAATAAACCGCATCTTTTTATCCTTAACAGCAACGATACATACGTGTCATATCCCTTTCTGTCACTCGGATCAGCACCATAAGATCGAACTCATCACAAATCACCTCTTCCCGTTGCATGATAAATAGATCAAGTTGGCCAAACAAAACCCAAATATGTGACACCCTGATTTTTCTCAACCTTTTCTTTTCAAAACCTTTTGGATTTTTAATTGCAAACTTGGGGGATTTTCAAATCTTTTCAACCAAGTTGGATTGTGAGTCTCTAATTTTTTTCAAGCAACCCAAAACCCTCCTCCTCTTGCCAAAACCTTTCTTGGATGAATTTTCAATATTTAATTATTTTGTATAATTCTTTTCTTTACTTGAGGAATTATGGCATCACCATGGGTTGTGAAGCAACCTATAGATTGGATGCTTTATAAACCCCCAAACTTTTACCTCATCTTCTCATCATCATATGATTCCAAAATCTCCAAAAATAATTCCTTGCCCAATGTAAAATTTTGGCCAGAATAATTATTTCTTTTTTGACCACAATTGTCCCATTGTCAAGCAACCCTATTTTCCCTATTCTATAAAATTCCCAATAAATCTCCCCAAATCCTAGGAATCCTATTTAGCCCAAATATGCAAAAACATCTGAGGGTCTAGGACAAATTTTGAGGAATAAAGCTGTGTTAAATTTCGGTGGAATTTGAACCTTTGTGAAGGAAGTGCTAGATAGGGGTGCACAAATGACGTATAAATTTTTGGGCATGTGTGCACTAACAAATAACACTCCTCCATCAAGTTTCACCCTCAGCAGAGCTTGCATGTGAGTGCCCCAAGCTCATTTCCATTCTGGACCAGAAATATGGTATCCAAAGGAACTATATTCAATTTTTCTTCAAACCATTTCAAACTTTGCCAGTTTATAGTCTTTCCAATGCTGAGAACCCCAAACATGTCACCTTGCTCCATCTCTATCTCATTTGAGCTCTAGAACCACCTCAAGTTGGCTGGCAGAACCTGTTGTTGACTAGATCCATCAATTCAGAGGGCACCTAGTCGAGCCAGTGGCACGGGGAGGCTAAAGGGTCGAAGGAGTACCCTGTAGACATGGTGTACAGGCTTGCGTGGCCTCGTGGTAACCGCACCCGTGGTGATCACGGTGCTGGCATGCCCCAGCGTGCGCTCTATGCGGTTCCAGTGGAAGATGTGCTCGCCCGAGCTGTCTCTCACTGTCCCCACTTCTCTAGTGGTGCCGACGACGTCCCTGGTAGCTACTTGGCACCTCTCGAAGCCTCTGGGTCGCCGGAGAAGGCCGCCGCCGCTCCCACCCAAGCTCCGCCACTGGCAGCATAGTGGACTTCGGCCACTCTGATCGTCCGCAAGCCATTAGTGGCTCCAGACCCGTCCCGTCGCTCCCCTGCCTTCCTCCATCACCTCACCCCCACGCCACGACGGCCAACTCGCCATCCTTGCTCTAGTGGCAAGCCCGATCCTCGCCGCTTCGGGGGAGCTCGGCAGCGCTCACCGCTGGCCTATATAAGGCGCTGCCCGAACCCCTCCTAGCCATCGCCCCTCTCCTCCACCCTTGTATTAGCCCTAGAGACCCATAGCAAGAGCCGGGAGCTCGTCTCCCTCAGCTCCGGCGAAAGGCTTCGCAGCCAAATCACCTCAGCCGCCAACCACCTCCGCCCTTCCCCAGTCGAATTTGAGGCCACCATCGAGTTCCCCTGGTCTCCCTGGTCCTCCTCGAGCCTTCGATGAGCCAAACCCCTGCTAGAACCGTTGGCGTCGACGACCACCGTAGCTTCCACCAGCCGGAGAAGAAGGGGCGATGCTAGAGGAGCTACGGGTACAGGGGGAACTGCCGTTGAGAGGCTGATCCATTCTTGTCATCTCCCAGCCCCGCCATCGTCTGTATCGCCGGTGAGCCGCCCTCCTGTGCTCCCCTCCTCTCTCTCGGTTTTAAAAAGGGCAGGGCCCACCTGCCAGTGTCTGAGGCCCGCGCCTAAAGTGGTAAGTGGAGGCGCCTCCTCCACTTTACGCCTTCGACGTAGCCCCTGTTAGATTTTAGTATTTTTGATATAATTTCATATTTTACCAGTAACTTTGACACTTTATAACGTTTTATTCCCAAGTCCAAATCAATTGATTCTTTTTTGCATTGAGTTGGTACTGATCCCCTCTAATTTTTTGTAGATTTTGGTATTTTTCCCATGCCCATAGAATTTCTGGTTAATAAAAAGGTACTATGTGAAATTTTATTTTCTTTTGCAATTTCAAAATATTTCAGAGGGAAACTTTGGTGAAGACGAGGAGTGTTTGAACAACCCTACTGATCCAGGCAAGCTAGGATACCCATGTGATGTAGTACTTTTATAGCATAGCATATTTTCATGCATTATGCCCATTTATTTTCTATAAAATAAATGCGTAGTAAATTATTCAACATAAACAAGTGCTCATTGTTATAAACCACTATATTTGAAATAACTTAGTGGTTAATCTAGACTCACCTGTTCGGGCTTAACCGTGCAACAACATTTTGCCGGTATGGGCGGCCGTGACTTGAGCTGATCGCGTGACCTTTCACCGGTACCTCCAAAGAGGGAGGGTTATGCATGCGTGCTACCCTGATCAGGTAGGCGGTGATAACCCTATGAGCCCAGTTGAGTTGTTTTAGGCCGTCCCCGGTTGGGACAGTTTAGTTTAGCCATGACGGTGGCAGGTGTCATGAGGACACACGGCCACCCAGGGCAGGACTCCGGGGGAGGATTATTGCCGGTGGTATGACGGGAGAGTCACGGGTTAGACATGTTTCGTTGGAGTAAAACTGGTCCACCCGAATGGGATCATGAGGTCAGTGCTCCATAGTGTGCGTAAAGTGTGCAACCTCTTTAGAGTGTCAAACCTATTCGAATAGCCGTGTCCACGGTGTTGGACGGCCTGACCAGACCTTAGTAGATGGTCAACGATATGCGTGCTAGTAATGATGGAAGAACTCTTCAAAGGATTCGACATGCTCGATGAGTATTCTGGTTGTTTTGAGACAACCCAGACATGAGGAAGTTGATAATTGGTACAATCACTAATCTTGCTTAATAATTTGCTACATTGATTGCCATGCTATTGTTTGCTGCATTACTTGGTTGTTGTGAGCTTGCGAGTACATTCGAAGTAGTCACCTGGCGTATCATGCTAGATGCAGGAGAAGCCAAGGACGGAGGTCCTGATGGTCCGTACTAGGAAGTGTCCACAACAGTGTCCATGTGGATGGAGTTGCCGCTATGTTCCGCTATGACGTAGAAGTACTTAGTAGTCTCGAGGCCCCACTATGTTACATAAATAATATAGATACCGTTGCAGCACCAAGGGTGCCTTTGGCCTCGCTATTCTTGTAAGATATGTAGTTGTAACCATATGCTATCAATAAAGTCATTTCAGTTATGTTCCAATTTGTTGAGTGTTTCTAGACGACATGATCTCTGGGTTGGAAACACTGGTAATCCGGTTCTCTAAGCCGGGGTGCCACAAAATATCGGAGAAGAAATACGAGGCTATAATCAATCACGCATATAAGAGATCAAAGAAGACTCAAATAACTTTCATTGATAAAAACATAGATCTGATCATAAACTCAAAGTTCATCGGATCCCAACAAACATACTGCAAAAAGTCTTACACAATATGGATCTCCAAGAGACCATTGTATTGATAATCAAGAGAGAGAGGAAGCCATCTAGCTACTAACTACGGACCCGTAGGTCTACAAAGAACTACTCGTGCATCATCGGATAGGCACCAATGGACATGATGAACCCCTCCCTGATGGTATCTAGATTGGATCTGGTGTTTTTGGACTCTGCGGCGGCTGAAATTGATTTTCGTCCCCCTTCCTTAGGGTTTCTGGAATATTGGGGTATTTATAGAGAAAATAGGCGGTGCGGGAGGCCAACGAGGAGGGAACAACCCACCAAGGTGTGCTTGGGCCCCAGGCGCGCCCTGGTGGGTTGTGATCCCATCGGAGCTCCCCTCAGGTGCGTTCCTGGCCACTGGACGTCTTCTCGCCTAAAAAATCCACAAAAGTTTTGTTGCATTTGGACTCCGTTCGGTATTGATTTCCTGCAACGTAAAAACATGCAGAAAAGAGCAACTGGCACTCGGCACTATGTCAATAGGTTAGTACCAAAAAATGATATAAAATGACTGTAAAATGATTGTAGAACATCCAAGAATGATAATATAACAACACGGAACGATAAATAACTATAGATACGTTGGAGATGTATCACTCAGCTGTCGTGTGTGTTTCGCCCGTACAACAGCTCCACCTCATCAGAAGTGCACATAGACACATCCGGCATCACCTTCTCGGCTTGTGCATCCTCCTGCGGTACGGTCTCAAATCATCCTTGTCCTTCCCCTACCATAGTTAGTAAAACTGTTCTCAGCCTAACTATGGACAATCCCACAGCGGAAACTATAGATTCTACACCGCACGAGTCTGTGCTTTGCAAAGTGCGTCATGGTGCCAAGCACTTGATGAAAAATACCATGAGCCTTCGTCGAAGCTCATGCCTATTCGCCAAAGAACTTTGAAACTTCACCGACATGACCACCAAGTCAGTTCGAGCCCGTGCCACGCGCCTCACAACCAATGACATGGAAAAAGCACTCAAAGACGCCATCTTTAACACCCAACTCAACTTCCTGGACCACCTGCCTCTGTCGCAGCCCTTGTGGAGATTGTCGCACTCTGCGTTGCGGATTGAACGACAGCTGGTTCTGTTGCCCATGCTGACGACAACACCGACGTCGGAGGTGCTGGCGTCCACACATGATGAGCTCAATCACTCATGCACGCCTCAGTGGCGTTCGGACGGCTTCACTCCGTCCCTATCGCAGCCCTACATCGCGGGTCTACTTATTCCCCTACAAATGTGCTTGGAGCGATCTTCTGATCTGCTTTGTCTACCCTTTAGTTTCTTGCATGTTTTTAGTTTCTTGCTTGTTTCCTTCTCCAACTAATACTCTGTCCTCATTTAGGTGTTCGATTTATTGTTATGAGTAGTGCCACTCTATCTATCTACTTGTTGATGTGTAATGTAAGAGGACTTGGTGATGTGTAAAAATGTGATGATATTCTCTCTGAACTAATCAATATCAAACCACACTACGCCCTTTTACAAGAATCAAAGTTAAACGAAATTTCTAAACAAAATTTAACTCCTTCTTACCACGATCACTCGACCAAAAATCTTCCTACCGGCAGACGGTTCTACCGGCGGAATCATCTCTATTTTTATGTCAAATAATTTCTGTGTAACTTCTCACAGTTATCATAACTTTGCCACATCTGTCAAACATAGGTCCCTCTCTCGTTCGTCATCACAATTGTTTATGCATGATCAAATCGCAACCTTAAACAAGCTTTTCTAAACGAACTCAAACTAATAAAGGTAGATGATAACACGCCCTAGGTCCTTGTAGGAGATTTCACCTTGGTCCGATATTATCACGAAAAAAACAACCACAATTTCCATCAACAGGAAACTGATGCGCTCAACACCATGATTAAGGAACTAGAATTAATTGAACTACCTCTGCTAGATAGACGTTTTACCTACTCCAACAACCAATCAACACCAACCTTAGAACGTCTAGATAAAGCCTTTTCTAACCTAGCATGGAACACCTGCTTTCCTAATACAACTTTGTCATCTTTGCCTCGCATCACTTCAGATCACGTACCACTAATCCTCAGTATTCAAACATCTGTACTACAACTATGTCCCTTCAGATTTGAATCATCATGGACTACCTCCACGAATTGTAATGGCATAATAAAAAATGTTGGACCACTCATCACCACTCGACCCAACCACAAAACTCGACCGCTGCCCTATCGGAACTTCTAAAAAAACAAGGTGCTCTCTTAAAAATGGGCCTCGGCACGATCGTGTGCTCGCCTTCGCGAAGCGGCTGCCAAACAAGTCATCAATCTCATTGATCTAAAAGAAGAGGCTCAACCACTCTCCAAAGCCAAAAAATGTAAAGAATTGTTGTTTCAGACGCCCTGCCTCAGCTATTTTTGAAACAATGGCCTTCTAGAAACAACATGGAAAAGTCAGCGAACCAATCGAAGATGAGGAAAACACGCAATATTTCCACGCTGCAGCCTCTCAACTGCTCCGTAAGAACACTATCAGATCACTCCTAGCCGAGGGGACCGAGTACCACTCTCATGCACAAAAGGCGGACATTCTAAAAGATCACTTTACAGCAATCATTGGCTCCTCCCCAAACACCTACTCGTCATTCCAACCACAAAAATACTACCCCAAGGGCTATCTCAACTACTCCCCCTTTCCAAACAAAGAAATTAAAGATGTGTTCCTCCAAATAAACCCTATAGCCATCCCTGGTCCAGATGGCTTTGGGCCCCAGTTCTACCAAAAATATTGGAACCTCGTCAAAAACCACACCAACTCATTCATGAAAGATTTTCAGTACCTCACTTGCCAAATTGAATGCCTAAACATAGCATACCTAGTCCTTCTGCCCCAAAAGACCATGCAAAGACACCAAATGCCTACACCGAATCTCCCTTCAAAATTGTCCAATCGAAGTCATCGCCAAGGTTGTTACCAATATACTAAACCTGCTAATTCGTTTGCTCGTTCATGGAAACTAAACTGGCTTCATCTCAGGTCGTTGCATCGTGGAAAAATTTGTCTATGCTGCACACCTCGTCGGAACCTCCCACACTAGAAAAATAATCTAACCATGGTCATTAAGATAGACTTCAGCAAAGCCTTTGACTCGCTATCCTGGGTCTCCCTCTTCACTATTCTACGCTGCCGAGCATCCCGCCAAAATTTATAGCATGGGTTCACAACTTGCTGTCGACCAGAAAAACTTGCCGTAAAGTTAAACGGGATCCCCGACAACTAGATTAATTGTAAGAATGGTCTCAGACAGGAGACCCCGTATCTTCCTTCCTCTCCATCATCGTTGCTGAACTTATACAACAGATTATCCAACAGGGCTATGACCTCCTACAACTCATCCATCAACGGTTTCACACCTACCGCCAACCATGCTACAATATGTTGATGACACTCTCATCATCGCCAAAGCATCTAATGATGCAGTATTTCAATTAAAAAGAATTCTCCACAACTTTTCCATGGAAACCAACCTTCTGTAAACTTCGCAAAAACATCGTTCATGCCTATGCATGTGTACCCCGACATGGAGGACTCCATCGCCATCGCACTACAATGCTCGACCTCAACATGTCCACAGATCTACATAGGCCTTCCCTTAGCATCCACTAGCCTACCTGCAAACGCTTTCCTACCCATTATCTAACATTATAGAAAATTCTTGACGGGTTGGCGTGCCAATATCCTCTCCAAAGGGGACATTCTAATCCTACTCTCAATTGTCCTCGATCCTATCTTGGTCTATTTTATATCGGGCTTCCTCATCCCCAAAAGTATCCTTAAAACCATAGACTCCATATGGAGAGCCTTCTTCTGGGCCATAGAGGAAACTTTCACTGGTGCTCAATGCTTAGCTTCCTGAAAAAAATATGTACAAACCTAGAGAGTTTGGTGGTTTCGGTCTAAAAACCCTTCATCAGGAGAACAATTGCCTACTAATGAAATTTGATGTAAAAGCGCTCCTCCCAACTTAGACATCGTGGCTATATTGGCTTACCTTGCAACAACAAATTGTTTTCATTGCTCCACAAAATAGCCACTCCTTCCTTGCCCGAACTATAAACCAACTACTACCAGCATTGCACACCATCTCTTTTGTCCTCATAAATTTTAGCACTAACACATATTTTGGGCTTCACCAAAAATCCCTTGCTGCTCGATTCCCGTGCCTTTACTCGCACACCACTACACCACTTGCTTGTGTGGCTACTGTTTTGAACCACAGTTTAGAATCAATCCTATAGAACTGCCTAATATCTAATGCCGCTACCGAGTTGTAATCCTTGTTATCTCTCATGGAGGATTTCCAGGTGTCGCCAGGACAGGATGAGCGCTACCTAAATGTTGCCCTACATTTCTCCTCCATGGCCTCTTATGAGCTAACCATGTCTGGCGATGATGAAGACACGCATGCCGTGTCCATATGGTCTTCTTGCGTTACCAACTTTGTGAAGACCTTCGCATGTCTCCTATTCCATGGCCCACTCAACTCCAAAAGCAACCTCCTCCGCAAGAATATCGCCTTGGACTCAGTCTCTCCGCGATGCGGGTTAGATCGTGAAACCACCCACCACATCTTCATTCACTGCCCGCTCGTGCAGCGAATATGGCAACGGAATGGCTTCTCGCCTATGGATAACCTTGATGATCTTTGGGGTTGTTGTCTGCCAACCCAAGTAGACATGCTGATTTGGCACTCAATTCTCCTCATTATTATATGGAATATTTGGGACTCCAGAAATGCTACACCTTAAGAGAGGAAAATCACCACAACATTTACACCCTAAAGCGAATCATTGATGGCCTCATGCTCTGGACACACCGAATGAAGAAACCGGAGCATAAATAGGCTGCCTACTCGAGGCGATCCTATATATTATCACGTTTACACATGCTTATGTAATTCACCTTGTAATATGACAAAAATTGGGTTACAAACTTGAGAAATATATTCAGGTGGGGAGCTCCCCCGGTGATTATCGAAAAAATTACTAGTTGAAACCGAATCAAAATATATTGTCACGGTTCCGACCATCACATGTAAAACACACGGAGTCCTGAACATTGGCATGACTTCATCTTGTTCCAATACGGTGATGATATATTAGATGTAGCCATGTCCACGACTGAAATATTAGAATTCACAGCTTGATTAACATTTGCCAATTCGGTAGTGGACACATCACAACCCCTCGAAGCTTGATTTTAGCCCAAGTTCCTTCGTTGAGCATATGTATCGGTTGTGCTTGTTGTTTAATGGAAGGGTCGACGGTCCTTGTTTGCGAGTGACAGGGCAGAGAGTCCACTTCCATGATAGTTTGGCAAGGACACGACGTCGCGGTACGGTGTTCCTTCAGGAGGTCGGGGTTCATGATTCTTTCATTTCTTCGCACGGTAGGGCTGCTCATGTGCTCATGCTTGATCTTGAGATGGAGATGTCTCATAGTGCACTGTTTTGCATTATAATTTGTTTGTATTTTTTGTAACCTGCTTCCTTGATACTACCTCGTATTATGCATCCATGTTCACAAAATAGGGCAAAAACCTTTGTTAGAAACTGTAAGAATAAAATACTATAGAAGTTGAGATTTTTTTTGATAAATGGAGTTTTGTTACTCAAAATGTTTAAGCATTATATTCGGCCTCGACTTAACTGAGATGCACACAACCATAGCCAAGACCACGTTCCAAAAAATGGAAAAAGGTGGAATATAAGTAAACATGTGGAGACTGTGTAATGCCCAAGACGTAGGAGGGCCAATCCGAAGATCATGTTGTCATCATGTCAGGGAAAAGCAAGCATTGTCGTGGCCTCCAAGCACGTACACACCTGCGAAAATAGATCTTGGTTCTCCACACATAGTAGAGACGACCATAAATGAGCTTACTCGTACATCTGTAGATAACATGCATAAGAAAAGCACTTACCTTATCATTTCTACTTAGCTAAAGCGACCAGATAATGGTGAGAGCTCCCACCCTGAGCATAATTCTTAACCTATAATCAATCGCATTTAACCAGTTGCCAAATATTCTAGCAATACTACATGGAAGATACTAGCCAGAAGCTACTTGGATGACTGACCATATATAACGAGTCAATTTGCGTTGGAATCAAAAGTGTTTTATTATTTCGTCATGATGATGGAACACACATTGTGTACTCCCATGACAATTCCTCTTAATAAGGTTATATTTTGTAAAAATGACTCCTCGACAAAGATACCACGCAAAGATTTCATTTTAAGTGGTATCTTCATGTTTATCAACTCGCACATTTGGCTGGATCAAAGCACTATACATAGAGTCCACCGTGAATTTACCATTCACTTTGTAGGCTCCAATAAAATTCATTAGCTTCTTGTGAGGGTTGTGTCAGGGATAACCTTGGTAATAGAGTGTTTCATGGTGCAATTCTTGGACCAATTATATCTCTTCTACATGTCACATTCGTCCCATAGGATTCCAAAACCATGATGATAGTATCATCATTGTGACGCACAATATTGTATAGAGCAGGATATTGTTCTTGGAGAGTAGCATTGCCTAGACACTTATTCACCTAGAATGTAATTTCTGGTCTGTCCTTAAGTGGAGGATCTGTAGTGCAAGAAATATATCTTTGTAGCAACTAGACCAGCCCAAAAGTGTGAACAAGATTTGAGATGCCAGCACATGCATGTTTTAAACCATATAGGCAAACTTAAGATCGACGGTTTTTAATTTGCATGCAACAACGAAAAAAATAGTTCTATTAAAACAACGATTCACATGGACTGATGGACGTAAAAATTCATATGGCGACTGCTAGGCGGAAGGTGGCTGCTAATCCAAAATTAACAACCGCCAAAATAGTTGCTGATTTCCAGGTTAGGTACACCCCATTGATTGGCGACACATGTCCATAGCAGCAACACAAAACACGCCCATACCACAATGTTGCAAGGCTGTCGGAAGCTAGCGGAGCTCGAAGAAATTTCCCCTCTCCCCACGCGCTCTCCTCTGCATCCGCCACCAAGCACAGCGAGGCATGATCCTGGCGGCAGCTCCTCTCGTGGTAGCTACTCCTCTACAACAAATCCACCTTGACCCTGACTTGCAACTCCCTGGTGGCACCTCCTCCTCTGCAACAAAACCCTTCCACCTCCTCTAGAGCTCCCCGATGGCACCTCCTCCTGTGCAGAAAATCCCTTCCACCTCCTCTGGAGCTCCCCGATGGCACCTCCTCCACAGCTCCGCCGCACGGGAGCAACTATGTCACTGTCTGGAGCAAGCCAAGCGACCCCTCCCCCGCGTATTGGCAAGCCACCATATCATGTGCTCCATGCTATCGGACAACATGGATCGAAGCTCCGGTACTCCATCCAGCAACATGCAAGCCTAATTGGCCACAATACTGGCCAGGGAGCGCATCCTCCGGTCTGGAGTTGCGGGGGAGCTCCGAAACTCTCCTGTCTTCTCAGCTGGTGGCTTATGGGCTATCTCTTCACAAGCTTGGGTAAGTTTCCAAACAAACCCTAGATTCACACAAGCATGTATCAAATTTAAAGCAACATGCTACTGGTTTTGTGTCCTCTGTTCAATGTCTAGTGGTATATGTAGCAATTTGAGCAGTGCATCAACATATGTACTCTGTTCACTGAAACTCTCTTAACTGAATGTATATGTATTGTTGCTTACATAAATTTTAGTTTAGGAATTCCAACAAAAACGTCCTTAAATAATGTCCATGTTTCATAAAGGATATGATGTGAAATCATTGGTGATGCTATGATTTCGTGGTTATGTTGTATATGTGTCAATCATGTTGCATGCTAGTCACAACTGTCCCTCTTGGACAAGTTTCTTCACATAAAAGTTGAACAAACATATGTTGTATCTGCCAGGATTTTTTTTACAAAAGACATGACCAAAATATGATCATTCTAGTACACGCAGCTGATGATTGTATTAGCAGTTGTAGCATGATATAACCTGCAGCATTCTACCTTCTTTTTGCTGATAATCTCGTACCTTTTCCCGTTAAACATTGAAACAAAATGTAGGTTCCTGGAGCTGTAGTTGATGATGATGAGAGGTACATAAGGCAGAACATATCTACTGGAAATGCAGTACTTATGGAAGGGATGGTTAATGCTTCTGATGTGCAGCAGGATAAGGATGATGGAGATGATGAAGCAGTATCTTTGCAGACGCTTGTTCCATATGTCAGCATGACATTTGATGCAGTTGATGTTGGAAATATGCCGTAGAGACAATAATAAAATAGTTAGTATTATATTTCCTGTTTCAAGTTAATCGTTTATTATCCATGCTATAACTGTATTGAATGGAAACATAAATGCATGTGTGGATATATAGACAAAACGGTGTCCCTAGTGACTCTCTAGTTGACTAGCTTGTGCATCAAGGATGGTTAAGGTTTCCTAGACATAGACAAGTGTTGTCACTTGATGACAGGATCACATCATGAGGAGAATGATTTGATGGACAAGACCCAAACTATAAACGTACCATATGACCATGTCATTTTGTTGCTATTGTTTTCTCCATGTCAAGTATTCATTCGTATGACCATGAGATCATGTAACTCACTGACACCGGAGGAATGCCTTGTGTGTATCAAACGCCGCAACGTTACTGGGTGACTATAAAGGTGCTCTATAGGCATCTCTGAAGGTGTCCGCCGAGTTAGCATGGATCAAGACTGGGATTTATCACTCTGTGTGACGGTGAGGTATCTCAGGGCCCACTCAGTAATACAACATCACATACAAGCCTTGCAAGCAAAGTGACTAAAGAGTTAGTCACGGGATCTTGTATTACGGAATGAGTCAAGAGACTTGCCAGTAACGAGATTGAAATAGGTATGGACATACCGACGATCGAATCTTGGGCAAGTAACATACCGAAGGACAAGGGGAATGGTATACGAGATTATATGAATCCTTGACATAGAGGTTCAACCGATAAGATCTTCGTAGAATATGTAGGATCCAATATGGACATCCAAGTCCCGCTATTGGATATTGACCGAAGGGTGTCTCACTTCATGTCTGCATAGTTCTCAAACCCGCAGGGTTTGCACACTTAAGGTTCGATGACGTTTTGGTATAGTTGAGTTATAGGTGCTGGCGACCGAAGATTGTCATGCCCCGAGGGGCCTCATGGGCTTCGGGAGGAGACAAACCAGCCCCTAGTGGGCTGGCCTAAGCCCCCACTAAGGCCCATGAGGTTTGAGAAGGAAAAAACCCTAAGGTGGAAGAGGTGGAAAGGGTTTCCAAGTGGAGAGGAGGAATCCTACTCCTAGTAGGATTGGAGTAGGACTCCTCCACCTCCAATTTCGGCCAAACCTTTAGGGTTTGAGGCTGCCTCCTCCCCTCCCTCCCTCCTATATATACTAGAGGTTTTGAGGGTTTTGCGACACAACAATTTCAGCCACCTGCAACCCTCTCCTCTAGTTTGTAGTTCTTCCTCTAGATCGGATTTTTGCGGTGCTTAGGCGAAGCCCTGTAGGAATAGATCACCACCACCACCGTTGCGCTGTTACGCTTCCGGAGAACTCATCTACTTCCCCGTCTCTCTTTCTGGATCAAGAAGGAGGAGACCGTCATCGAGCTGTACGTGTGCTGAACGCGGATGTGTCGTCCGTTCAGTGCTAGATCGGGACAGATCGTGGGACGGCGGCGATTTGGATCGCGAAGACGTTCCACTACATCAACCACATTTATTAACGCTTCCTACTTAGCGATCTACAAGGGTATGTAGATCTGATCTCCCTCTCGTAGATGATCATCACCATGATAGGTCTTCGTGTGCGTAGGACATTTTTTGTTTCCCATGCAACGTTACCCAACAATGTTATAAGAGCTATGTTCATGCAGAGATGAAATTTTTTGAGTAGAACACGAAAGAGTTTTTGGGTGTTGATGTTCAATTTGTTGCCCTCCTTAGTCTTTTCTCGATTCGGTGGTATTGTTGGATTGAAGCGGCCCGGACCAACCTTACTCGTACGCTTACGAGAGACCGGTTTCATCGACTAACATGCAACTTGTTGCATAAAGATGACTGGCGAGTGTCTGTTTCTTCAACTTTAGTTGAATCAGATTTGATCGAGGCGGTCCTTGGAGAAGGTTAAATAGAAATTTGCATATCACCGTTGTGGCTTTGCGTATGTAAGATGCGATCATACTAGATACCCATAGCAGCCACGTAAGACATGCAACAACAAATTAGAGGACATCTAACTTTTTTTTGCAGGGTATGCATCTGATGTGATATGGCCAAAGAGAAGATGTGATATATTGGATGTATGAGATGATCATGTTGTAATAGTTAAATATCGACTTGCACATCGATGCTACGGCAACCGACAGGAGCCATAGGGTTGTCTTTAAACTAACGTTTGTGCTTACAGATGCGTTTACTATATTGCTAGGTAGTAGCTTTAGTAGTAATAGCATAGATAGAATGACAACCTCGATGGTGTCGCAATGATGGAGATCATGATGATGGAGATCATGGTGTGGCGTCGGTGACGATGAAGATCATGCCGGTGCTTTGGTGATGGAGATCAAGAAGCACAAGATCATGGCCATATCATGTCACTTATGATTTGCATGTGATGTTAATCATTTTATGCACCTTATTTTGCTTAGAACAACGGTAGCATTATAAGGTGATCCCTCACTAAAATTTCAAGATAAATTTTTGTTCATCCGACTGTGCACTATTGTGATAGTTCGTTGTTTCGAGACACCACGTGATGATCGGGTGTGATAGACTCAATGTTCACATACAACGGGTGCAAAACATATGCACACGAGGAACACTCGGATTAAACATGACGAGCCTAGCATGTACAAAGCATGAATCATATAGTAGATATGATCAACATGGAGATGTTCACCACTGAAACTATACTCAACTCACGTGATGATCAGACTTGAGTTAGTGAATTTGGATCGTGCAACACTTGAATAACTAGAGGGATGTATATTTGAGTGGGAGTTTAGAAGTAATATGACTAGCTAAACTCAATTTTCTTGAAATATTGTAAGAAATCTTTGCAAAATTTTATATTGTAGATCAATGGCTCGCACAGTAGCAACCCTGAATTTCAATACGTTCCTAGAGAAAGCTAAGATGAAAGATGATGGTAGCAACTTTGTAGACTAGGCTCGTAATCTGAGGCTTATCCTCCAAGATGGTCAAAAGAATTATGTCATTGATGCATCACTAGGAGATGAACCACCCGCTACAGCTGACCAAGATGTTTCGAGCGCTTGGCAAGCTCGTAAGGATGACTACTCATTAGTTCAATGTTCAGTTTTGTATGGCTTAGAACCGGGACTTCAAAGACGTTTTGAACTTCATGGAGCATATGAGATGTTCCAGGAGTTGAAGTTTATCTTCGAGAAGAACGCCCGGATCGAGAGGTATGAGACCTCCGATAAATTCTATGGTTGCAAAATGGAGGAGAATTCGTCTGTCGGTGAAAATGTGCTCAAAATGCATGGGTACTCAAACCATCTAGCTGTGCTGGGGATTGCTCTCCCACAAGAAGCTATCACTGAGAAAATTCTTCAATCACTGCCACCTAGCTACAAGAGATTCGTGTTGAACTATAACATGCAAGGGATGGATAAGTCACCCGTCGAGTTATTTGCGATGCTGAAAGTCGCTGAGTCAAAAATCCCGAAAGAACATCAAGTGTTGATGGTCAATAAGACCACTAGTTTCAAGAAGAACGGCAAAGGGAAGAAGGGTAACTCCAAGAAGAGTGGCAAAACGGTTGCCCCTTCGACGAAGAAACCCAAGGCTGGGCCTAAGTTGGAAACCTAGTGCTATTATTGCAAGGGGACTGGTCACTCGAAGGGCAACTGCCCCAAGTATCTGGTTGATAAGATTGCGGCCAACGCCAAACAAGGTATATTTGATATACATGTTATTGATGTTTACCTCACCAACTCTCGTAGTAGTGCCTGGGTATTTTATACCAGTTCTGTTGCTCACATTTGCAACTCGAAATAGGAACTGCGGAATAAACGAAGGCTGGCGAAGGATGAAGTGGCGACGCATGTGGGAAATGGTTCCAAGGTTGATGTGATCGCCGTCGGCACGGTCTCACTTCAGTTACCATCGGGATTAGATATGAACTTAAATAATTGTTATTTAGTGCATGCTTTGAGCATGAACATTATATCTAGATCTTGTTTATTACAACACGGTTACTCATTTAAGTATGAGAATAATGGTTGTTCTTTTTATATGAGTAATATCTTTTACGGTCATGCACCCAATGTGAGGGGTTTGTTCATATTGAATCTCGATTGTAATGACACTCATATCCATAACATTGAGACCAAAAGATGTAGAGTTAACAATGATAACGCCACTTTCTTGTGGCACTGCCGCTTAGGTCATATTGGTGTCAAGCGCATGAAGAAACTCCATGCTGATGGACTTTTGGAGCCACTTGATTTTGAATCACTTGACACGTGCGAACCATGCCTCATGGGAAAGATGACTAAGACTCCGTTCTCTGGAACAATGGAGCGTGCAAATGAATTATTGGAGATTATACATATTGATGTGTGCGTACCAATGAGCATAGAGGAGAATATATGAGTTACGAGTTTGGTGCTCACTTAAGACAATGTGGAATTGTTTCACAGTTGACACCGCCTAGAACACCACAGCGTAATGGCGTGTTCGAACGTCATAATCGTACTTTGTCAGATATGGTGCCATCTATGATGTCTCTTACCGATTTGGGGCTATGCATTATTGTTTTGGGGCTATGCATTAGAGACAACTGCATTCACTTTAAATAGGGCACCATCAAAATATGTTGATACGACACCATATGAGCTATGGTATGGCAAGAAGCCAAAGTTGTCATTTCTTAAAGTTTGGGGATGCGATGCTTATGTCAAAAAGCTTCAGCCTGAAAAGCTGGAACCCAAAGCAGAAAAGTGTGTCTTCATAGGTTACCCAAAAGAGACAGTTGGGTATACCTTCTATCTCATATCCAAGGGCAAAGTGTTTGTCGCTAAGAATGAAGATTTTCTTGAGAAAGAGTTTCTCTCGAAAGAATTCAGTGTGAGGAAGATAGAACTTGATGAGGGTACATAACCTCTACTTCAACAAGATGGTGGCGCAGGGCAGAAAGAAATTTCTGTCGAGGCAACACCAGTCGAAGAGGAAGATAATGATGATGATCATGAAGCTTTAGAGCAAGTTACTGTCGGACCTCGCAGGTCGACAAGAGCACGTACTGCTCCAGAGTGGTACGAGAATCCTGTCTGGTCTATCATGTTGTTAGACAACAATGAGCCTGCGAATTATGGAGAAGCAATGGTGGGCCCAGATTCCAACAGATGGTTAGAAGCCATGAAATCCGAGATAGGATTTATGTATGAAAACAAAGTGTGGACTTTGGAAGTATTACCTGAAGGTCCCAAGGCTATTCAGAACAAATGGATCTTTAAGAAGAAGACGGACGCAGACGGTAATGTGACCGTTTATAAAGCTCGACTTGTGGCAAAGGGTTTTTCACAACTTCAAGTAGTTGACTACGATGAGACTTTCTCACCCGTAGCGATGCTTAAGTCCGTCCGAATCATGTTAGCAATAGCTACATTTTTCAATTATGAAATCTGGCAGATGGATGTCAAAACGGCGTTCCTTAACGGGTTTCTTAAGGAAGAGTTGTATATGATACAACCCGAAGGTTTTGTAGATCCATAGAATGCTGACAAGGTGTGCAAGCTCCAACGATCCATTTATGGACTGGTGAAAGCATCTCATAGTTGGAATCAGCGCTTTGATGAGGTGATCAAGGCCATTGGTTTATACAAGTATTTGGAGAAGCTTGTATTTACAAGAAAGTGAGTGGGAGCTCTATAGCATTTCTAATATTATATGTGGACGACATATTGCTGATTGGAAACAATGTGGAGTTTTTGGAAAGCGTAAAGGATTACTTGAATAAAAGTTTTTCAATGAAAGACCTGGGAGAAGCTGCTTACATATATGGCATAAAGATCTATAGAGATAGGTCGAGGCACCTAATAGCTCTTCCGCAAAGCACATACCTTGATAAAGTTTTGAAGAAGTTCAAAATGGAACAATCCAAGAAGGGGTTCTTGCTTGTGTTACAAGGTATAAAGTTGAGTAAGACTCAATGTCCAGTAACTACAGAAGATAGAGAAAAGGTGATTGTCGTCCCCTATGCTTCAGCCAAAGGGTCTATCATGTATGCAATGCTGTGCACAAGACCGGATGTCAGCCTGGCCATAAGTATGGCAGGCAAGTTTCAAAGTGATCCAGGAGTGGAACACTGGGCGGCGATCAAGAATATTCTGAAGTACCTGAAAAGTACTAAGGAAATGTTTCTCATTTATGGGGGTGAAGAAAAGCTCGTCGTAAAGGGTTACGTCGATGCAAGCTTTGACACTGATCCAGATGACTCTAGGTCACAAACCGGATACATATTTGTTCTTAACAGGGGTGCGGTAAGCTGGTGCAGTTCCAAGCAAACGTCGTAGCTGATTCTACATGCGAAGCAAAGTACATAGCTACCTCAGAGGTGGCCAAGGAGGGTCTCTCGATGAAGCAGTTCATGTCAGATCTTGGAGTAGTGCCAATTGCACTGGATCCAATCAATCTGTTATGTGACAACACTGGGGACATTCCTCTAGCCAAGGAACCAAGGTTTCACAAGAGGACCAGACACATAAAGTGACGCTTCAACGCCATCCGTGATTACATCAAGGAGGAAGACATAAGTATTTGCAAAGTGGACACAGATCTGAATGTTGCAGATCCACTGACTAAACCTCTATCACGACCAAAGCACGAACAACAGCAGAACTGTATGGGTGTTAGATTCATTACATTGCAGATCACATGAAGATGTGAGGCTAGATTATTGACTCTAGTGCAAGTGGGAGGCTGTTGGAAATTTGCCCTAGAGGCAATAATAAAATAGTTATTGTTATATTTCCTGTTTTAAGATAATCGTTTATTATCCATGCGATAACTGTATTGAATGGAAACATAAATGCATGTGTGGTTATATAGACAAAATTGTGTCCCTAGTGAGACTCTAGTTGACTAGCTTGTTGATCAAGGATGGTTAAGGATTCCTAGCCATAGACAAGTGTTGTCACTTGATGACAGGATCACATCATTAGGAGAATGATGTGATGGCAAGACCCAAACTATAAACGTAGCATATGATCGTGTCATTTTGTTGCTATTGTTTTATGCATGTCAAGTATTCATTCGTATGACCATGAGATCATGTAACTCACTGACACCGGAGGAATGCCTTGTGTGTATCAAACGTCGAAATGTTAATGGGTGACTATAAAGGTGCTATACAGGCATCTCCGAAGGTGTCCGTTGAGTTAGCATGGATCAAGACTCGGATTTGTCACTCCATGTGATGGAGAGGTATCTCGGGGCCCACTCGGTAATACAACATCACATACAAGCCCTGCAAGCAATGTGACTAAAGAGTTAGTGCTACGGCAACAGACAACAACGCCAGAAATTGACACGCTGACGAAGACTGGGCTTGCGTTGGTTTTTCCCTTGAAGAGGAAAGGGTGATGCAGCACACGAGCAGTGAGTATTTCCCTCAGTTTGAGAACCAAGGTATCTATCTAGTAGGAGAATCTCGTCAAGTCCAGAGTACGTGTGCAAACACAAAAGAGCTTGCACCCAATGCTTTAAAGGGGTTGTCAATCCCTTCAAGATTGATTGCAACGTGAGATCTGAAGGCTGAAAATATGGTGTGGAGTAGACCCGGGGGCCATAGTATTCACTAGAGGCTTCTCTCAAGATAGCAAGTATTACAGTGGGTGAACAAATTACTGTCAAGCAATTGATAGAACCACGCAAAGTCATGACGATATCTAAGGAAATGATCATACATATAAACATCACGTCCGAGACAAGTAGACCGATACTTTCTGCATCTACTACTATTACTCCACACATCGACCATTATCCAGCATGCATCTAGTGTATTGAGTTCATGACGAACAGAGTAACGCCTTAAGCAAGATGACATGATTTAGAGGGATAATCTCATTGCAAGAATCATAGATCTAGTTGGCCAGACAAAACCCACAACTCGAAGAGAATTCCAAGGATATGAAATAATGCATAGGAGAGATCAGAAGAAACTCAAATAAGATTCATAGATAATCTGATCATAAATACACAATTCATCGGATCTCGACAAACACACCGCAAAAGAAGATTACATCGATAGATCTCCATGAAGATCATGGAGAACTTTGTATTGAAGATCCAAGAGAGAGAAGAAGCCATCTACCTACTAGCTATGGACCCGTAGGTCTATGGTGAACTACTCACGCATCATCGGAGAGGTCATGGTGTTGATGAAGAAGCCCTCCGTATCCGAATCTCCCCTCCGGCAGGGCACCAGAACGTGCCCCAGATGGGATCTTGCGGAGACAGAAGCTTGCGGCGGCGGAAAAGTACTTTCGATGATCTCCGGATTTTTTCTGGGATTTTAGGGAATATATAGGCACAAAACCTAGGGCAGAGGTATAGCACAGGGTGCCCACAAGCCAAGGTGGCGCGGGACCCCCTGGACGCACCATGAGGGCTTGTGGGGTCCTTGCAGGCCCCTGCCCTGATTTTCCGGCTTCCCGATCTTTTTCTGTTTCGGAAAATAATCTTTTTGGCAGTTTCATTCTGTTTGGACTCCGTTCAAACTCCTCCTCTGAAAGGGGTAAAAAACTTTGAAAAAACAGGAACTGTCACTTGGCACTGAGTTAATAGGTTAGTCCAAAAAATATATAAAAGGCATACAAAACATCCAAAGTTTGACAAGATAATAGCATGAAACCATAAAAAATTATAGATACGTTGGAGACGTATCAAGCATCCCCAAGCTTTAATCCTGCTCGTCCTCGAATAGGGAAGTGATAAAGAATGAATTTTTGATGTGAAATGCTATCTAGTATAGTTGTCCTTTTCAACTTCTTTCACGTGACATGAATGTTCAAATCAGTAAGATTCAAAACAATAGTTTGCTATTGAGATGAAAACAATAATACTTCAAGCAAACTACCAAGGTAATCATGAACTTTCAAAATAACAAGGCCAAAGAAAGTTATCCCTACAAAATCATATAGTCTGGCTATGCTCAATCATCCTCACACAACGAATGTAAATCATGCACAACCCCGGTATTGGCCAAGTAATTTTTTCGCACTCTTACTTTCTCAAACTTTTTATAACTAACACGCAATACATGAGCGTGAGCCATGGATATAGCACTATAAGTGGAATAGAGTGTGGTGGTGGTTGTGAGACAAAAAAAAGGAGAAGATGGTCACATTGACTCGGCATATCAAAGGGCTATGGAGATGCCCATTAAGAGATATCAATGTGAATGAGTAGGGATTGCTATACAAGGGATGCACTAGAGCTAAAAGTATGTGAAAGCTGAAAAGTAGAACTAGTGGTTGTGCATCCAACTTGCTTTCTCACGAAGACCTCGGGAAATTTTGAGGAAGCCCATCATTGGAATATACAAGCCAAGTTATATAAAAAAGCCCCACTAGCATATGGTAGTGACAATGTAAGAAGCTCTCAATCATGACGAACATGGTGCTATTATGAAGCACAAGTGTGGAAAAAGATAGTAGCATTGTCCCTTCTCTCTTTTTCTCTTTTTTTATTTAGGCTCTTGGGCCTCTCTTTTTTCTCTTTTCTCTTTTTTTATTGGGCACTTTGGCCTATTTTTTTGTTTATTTCCTCACATGGGACAATGCTGTAATTATGATGATCATCACACTTTTAATTACTCGCAGCTCAAAGCTTAGAAATGACTCCATAGGAAATGCCTCCGGCAGTGTACCAGGATGTGCAACGATCTAGCTTGGCGTATGACATTGAAACATCTCGCTAGCTATCTTACGATCATGCAATGGCAATATGAGAGTGACGGCACAAGTCATGAAATGGAACGGTGGGAGTTGCGGGGCAATATATCTCGGAATGGCTATGAAAATGTCATAGTAGGTAGATATGGTGGCTGTTTTGAGGGAGGCATTTGGTGGGTTTGTGTACAGGCGAGAATTGCGCGACACTAGAGAGGCTAGCAATGGTGGAAGGTGAAAGTGCATATATACCATGGACTCACATTAGTCATGAAGAACTCACATAGTTGTTGCGGAAGTTTTTATTAGTAATCGAAACAAAGTGCTAAATGCATACTCCTAGAGGAAGGGTTGGAAGGTGTTAACCATCACGCGATCCCGACCTTAACACAAAGGATGACAATCAATAGATCAATTATGCTCCGACTTCCTAACATAGCAGTTCACCATACGTGCATGCTACGGGAATCACTAACTTCAACACAAGTATTTCTAGATTCACAACACCCTACTAACATAACTCTTAATATTACCAATTCCACGTCTCAAAACTAACCGAGAGGAATCAAAACTACTCTTTCTACTCAAAGCACATGAAGATGGAGGTTTTTCTATCCTCTTTGCTTACCTATCACCTTTGGGACTACTTTCATAGCATAAGCCAACTACCAAGTCACACACCGCCGTGCTCTAAAAGATATAAGTGAAGCACAAAGAGCAAAATTATCTAGCTCAAAAGATATAAGTGAAGCACTATGAGCATTCTAGCAAAATCATGATGAGTGCATGTATCTCTATCTCAAAAAGGTGTGCATCAAGGATGATTGTGACACAACAAAAAGAAAAGACTCCTAAGATGCAAGACGCTCCAAGCAAAACACATATCATGTGGTGAATAAAAATATAGCTCCAAGTAATGTTACCGATGGATTGAAGACGAAAGAGGGGATGCCTTCCCGGGCATCCCCAAGCTTAGGCTTTTTGGTGTCCTTGAATTTGGCTTGGGATGCCTTGGGCATCCCCAATCTTGAGATCTTTCCACTCCTTATCTCTTTGTCCATGAGAACTTCACCCAAAACATGAAAACTTCACAACACAAAACTTAAACAGAAACTCGTGATAACATTAGCACAAGAAAACAAACTACCACCTCTTTTGGTACTGTAGCAAACTTGAATTCTATCTATATTGGTGTTGGGCTACTGTATTCTCACTTTTCCATGTCTAGTACTCCCCGATTCTAACCATAGTTTCATCAAAACAAGCAACCAACTCAACAAAAAACAGAATCTGTGAAAAACAGACCAGTCTGTAGCAATTTGTATACTTCGTATACTTCTGGTACCTCAAAAATTCTGAACAATTACGACTGCCTGAGAAAAAGGCATATAAACCAGCAGCAAAAAGAATGAACTCAAAATCTCTTTCTCACTAAACATGAAAAATCATCTCGTGAGAGAAAAGTTTCTGTCTTTTCCCAGCAGGATCAAACAACTATCACCAAGACTAGTCATAAAGGTTTTGCTTGGCTCAAACACAAAAAGAAACACAAAAGGCACTATCACAACAGAATTATGATGGTGTGGACGCAACAAACCAGAAACAAAAAGAAATAAATTCATTGAGTTGCCTCCCAACAAGCGCTATTGTTTAACGCCCTTGTCTAGGCATTGATAATTCAATGATGCTCACACAAAAGACAAGCATTGAAGCACAACGAGAGCATCATGAAGCATGTGAAAATCACATCTAAGTCTAACATACTTCCTATGCATAGGCATTTTATAGGAAATTTTTATTCAAGGCAACCAATAGTTACCATATGTAAGGAAGAAGAAAGAAACAATAGCAATCTCAATATAACGAGAGGTGATTTAGTGATATGAAAGTTTCTACCACCATATTTTGCTCTCTCATAATAATTACATGTGAGATCATACTCAAATTCAACAATATAGCTATCCCATAGGATATTCTTTTCATGATCCACATGCATGCAAAGTTGACGCTCATAAAAAATAGTGGGATTATCATCAGCTAAAGTCATGACTTCTCCAAACCCACATTCAATCTTATTGCAAACATCATATTCATCGTGAGGCTTAAACAAATTTTCAAGATCATAAGAAAAATCATCGCCCCACTCATGATCATTGCAACAAGTAGTGGACATAGCAAAACTAGCATCCCCAAGCTTAGGGTTTTGCATATTTTTAGCATGATTGTCACTAATAGAATTTATAGTGAAACCATTGCAATCATGCTTTTCATCCAAGGAGCCCTCGTGAATTACTTCAAAAATTTCTTCCTCACAATTTTCATATTCACGCATCTCAAGAAAAACTCCATGAAGATAGTCAAGTGCACTCAACTCACTAGCAATTGGATCAACATAATTGGATCTCTTAAAGAGATTAGCAAGTGGATGAGAATCCATAATCACTAGATTTTCAGCAAGCGAAGATGCAAGCATATTGAAGGCACATGGCACACAAGCGAACAGAAAGCAAGCGAGAGAAAAGGGCAAACGAAAAAGGCAAACGAGAAAAGGCAAATTGGTTAAGTGGGGGAGAGGAAAACGAGAGTCAATTGGCAAACAAAGTAAATGCAAGAGATGAGTTTGCGACACTTACTTTGATGAGTTGTTGACTTGATCCTCCTCAGCAACGGTGCCAAAAATTTGCACTTTGACGGGAGGCTATTCTTGACTTGATTCTCCCTGGTAACAGTGCCAGAAATTCTTCTGTTGCGGCAACAGACAACAATGCCAGAAATTGACACGTTGAGGGAGACTGGGCTTGCGTTGGTTTTTCCCTTGAAGAGGAAAGGGTGATGCAGCACAGGAGCAATAAGTATTTCCCTCAGTTCGAGAACCAAGGTATGAATCCAGTAGGAGAATCTCGTCAAATCCAGAGTACCTGTGCAAACACAAAAGAGCTTGCACCCAACGCTTTAAAGGGGTTGTCAATCCCTTCAAGAATGATTGCAAAGTGAGATCTGAAGGCGGAAAGTGCAACAAAGTAAAAAGTGTAAGGCTGAAAATATGGTGTGGAGTAGACCCAGGGGCCATATTTTTCACTAGAGGCTTCTCTCAAAATAGCAAGTATTACGGTGAGTGAACAAATTACTGTCGAGCAATTGATAGAACCGCGCAAAGTCATGACGATATATAAGGAAATGATCATACATATAGGCATCACGTATGAGACAAGTAGACCGATACTTTCTGCATCTACTACTATTACTCCACACATCGATAGCTATCCTGCATGCATCTAGTGTATTGAGTTCATGATGAACAGAGTAACGCCTTAAGCAAGATTACATGATGTAGAGGTATAATATCAAACCAATGATGAAAACCCCATCTTTTTACCCTTGATGGCAACAACACGATACGTGCCTCGCTACCCCTTCTATCACTGGGTGAGGTCACCGCACAGTATGAACCCAAAACCAAGCACTTCTCCCATTGCAAGAATCATAGATCTAGTGGACCAGACAAAACCCTCAACTCGAAGAGAATTACAAGGATATGAAATCATGCATAAGAGAGATTAGAAGAAACTCAAATAAGATTCATAGATAATCTGATTATCAATCCACAATTCATCGGATCTCGACAAACACACCACAAAAGAAGATTACATCGGATAGATCTCCATGAAGATCATGGAGAACTTTGTATTGAAGATCCAAGAGAGAGAAGAAGCCGTCTAGCTACTAGCTATGGACCCGTAGGTCTACGGTGAACTATTCACGCATCATCTGAGAGGTCATGGTGTTGATGAAGAAGCCCTCCGTATCCGAATCCCCCCTCCGGCAGGGCACCAGAACGTGCCCCAGATGGGATCTTGCGGAGACAGAAGCTTGCGGCGGCGGAAAAGTACTTTCGATGATCCCCTAATTTTTCTAGGATTTTTGGGAATATATAGGTGCAAAACCTAGGGCAGAGGTGGCCTAGGGAGCCCACAAGCCAGGGTGGCATGGGCGCCCTTGGCCATGCCATGAGGGCTTGTGGGGTCCCTGCAGGCCCCCTGCCCTTATTCTCCTGCTTCCGGATCTTTTTCTGTTTCGGAAAAAATATTTTAGGCAGTTTCATTCCGTTTGGACTCCGTTCAAATCCTCCTCTGAAAGGAGTCAAAAACATGCAAAAAACAGGAACTAGCACTTGGCACTGAGTTAATAGATTAGTCCCAAAAATATATAAAAGGCATACAAAACATCGAAAGTTTGACAAGATAATTGCATGAAACCATCAAAAATTATAGATACGTTGGAGACGTATCATTTAGTCACGGGATCTTGTATTACAAAACGAGTAAAGAGACTTGCCGGTAACGAGATTGAAATAGGTATGGAGATACCGACGATCGAATCTCGGGCAATTAACATACCGAAGGACAAAGGGAATGGTATACGGGACATAGAGGTTCAACCGATAAGATCTTCATAGAATATGTAGGATCCAATATGGACATCCAGGTCCCGCTATTGGATATTGACCAAAGAGTGTCTCAGTTCATGTCTGCATAGTTCACGAACCCGCAGGGTCTGCACACTTAAGGTTCGGTGACGTTTTGGTATAGTTGAGTTATAGGTGCTGGTTACCGAAGATTGTTCGGAGTCCTGGAATGGTCCGGAGGTAAAGATTGATATATAGGAAGTCCTGTTTTGGTCTCTAGAAAAGTTTCGGGGTACTTTGGTTGTGTACCGGGAGTGTCGGGAGGGTACCGAGGATCATCGAGAGGGGTGTCACGCCCTAAGGGGCCTCATGGGCTGTGGGAGGAGACAAAACAGCCCCTAGTGGGATGGCCTAAGCCCCCACTAAGGCCCATGAGGTTTGATAAGGAAAAAGCCCTAAGGTATAGGCATCACCTCCCATTTCAGCCAAACCTTGAGGGTTTGAGGCTGCCTCCTCCCCTCCCTCCCTCCTATATATACTAGAGTTTTGAGGGTTTTGAGAGATAACAATTTCAGCCACGTGCAACCCTCTCCTCTAGTTTGTAGTTCTTCCTCTAGATCAGATTTCTACGATGCTTACGCGAATCCCTGCAGGAATAGATCACCATCACCACCGACGCACCGTCACGCTACCAGAGAACTCATCTACTTCCCCACCTCTCTTGCTGGATCAAGAAGGCGGAGATCGTCATCGAGATGTACATGTGCTGAACACGGAGGTGCCGTCCCTTCGGCACTAGATCGGGACAAATCGTGGAACGGTGGCGATTTGGATCGCGAAGACGTTCCACTACATCAACCGCGTTTCTTAATGCTTCCCGCTTAGCGATCTACAAGGGTATGTAGATTTGATCTCCCTCTCGTAGATGATTCATCACCATGATAGTTCTTCGTGTGCGTAGGAAATTTTATGTTTCCCATGCAACTTTACCCAACGGTTGAGAGTGCAAGAGCTTAATACAACAAATATGATTTCAACCATAGGTTTGGAATCACAACATCTTCTTTCAAGAACAACCAGGCAAGAGGACCACCAAAGTTAATTGGTAGGACTTTCACTTGTGTCCATGCATGAAAGGGTGGCGACCATAGTCAATATGATAGGATTATAGATAGTATTGCAATCGAGTCAAGCAATGCTAGCAGACGCCTTGGCCTTTGGATGAACATGAGTGACACACGAAAAAGGAACATGTTACAACGTCATGATTGCAAGTCACACATGATTGTTGTGGTCTGAGAAAACCGATGGACCGTCACTTATTTTACAAAAGAATGTAACCATCCTATGGTGTAGTAGGAAGACAAAGTTAGGTTTTACTTGTCTAACTGAAAGATTCTGCATGACGACCACCAAATGATAATGACTTTGCATGAATGGAACTTGTTAACCTCAGATTGCATGGATATTCTTGGAGATTTTCATGGAGGTGATTAGAGGCGTCTTGGTTATGTGAAGATAGATGTTTCGAATGCACGATCCAAGATGCAGCAAACCATGTCATTTCAGGACATGGCAATGACAATTGAATATTTTAAGAGACGACTGGCTGAAAGCCCACATTTCTTCTATGCAACACAAGTGAATTAGGAGACAAATGAGATGGAAGTATTATTTTGGATGGATGGAAGAACAAGAGCACTATACCAAAAGTACAAGGACTATGTCTTCTTTGATACAACTTTTTTAACCAACAAATACAATATGCCATTTGCTCCAATAGTTAGCATCAACAACCTTCTTCAGACTGTTGTCCTAGGCTATGCATTGCTTTGAAATTATAAATGGAAAACTTCAAGTGGGTCTTTGAACAATGGTTGCTTTCCATGAACAATGAATACCCAACAAACCATATGATTGTCCAATTGAAAGCAACGGAAATTGCAATTTCTAAGGTCTTCCCTCATATAGTCCACATGTATTGCAAGCGACACGTACAACATAAGGCACTTGAGAAACTTGGGTGTATGCTTACTAGGGATTCGATCTTTGAGAAAGCGTTTTATGTGTGCATTAATGGCTCCGAGACAATTGATGAATTTGAAGAAACATGGCAGCACATGTTGCATTTCTTCAAGTGCACAGAGAATAGACACTTGTAAAACATATGGGAACACCAAAAGAACATGGGCTCTTGCATACTTCAAGAATGATTTCTTCATGATCACGATCACAACTGGGAGATCAGATGGGCTGAATTCATATTTAAAGACACTGGTGCATCCATAGAGCTTGGTTTGGACATTTGTAAGGGAATATGAACTATTGCAAGAAACGATGCTAGATAGTGAACATAATGTTGCTTTCACCGGAGAGACAACAACAACAACACTTTCGGGTGGTATGTACAAAAAAAGAAAAAAACCATTCAATCTTATGCATGCTTCCTTGCAGCAAAACGCCATGAAAATAACAAAAACATACTTGTTTAATGTAGGTGCAATATGGAGCGTGAAGCTGTTAAGTTCTACACATGTAGTGTCTTTGGCAAGTTCTAAGAGAAAGTTAGAGAATCAACTGGATACATAATAAACCAAGTTCCTAACCTTGGGCATGAAGGTGTTCTGTTCGAGCTTTTCTCAAGCCTGTACAAGAATCCAAAAGTGTATCAAGTGCATGCCGTGTTGGAGAAGGGGTTGTACTCATGCATCTGCCATTACTTTGAGATGAATGGTGTGCTTTGTTCACATATTATAAGGGTGATGTTACAACTTAATGTGCAAGAAATTCTAAGTAGATACATGCTAGAAAGGTGGTCAGAAGCAGCTATAGGAAACATGGACACATATGGGAGGTTCCTTAACTTTGGACTACTAGAAACAAACGCCTTAAAGTAGAACTCACTGTGCAGAGATATGAACACACTCGCAATAGAAGCATGCTCCATTGATCCAAATTTCAACCTGGTGTTGGATGTAAGCAAGAAACTCTTGCTAGTAGTTGCTTCGATGAAAAAAGGGAAAATGCAAAGGGAGGAGGTTGCGTAGCAGCAACAATTCCCTCAAGCAATGGAAGCCAATGATGAAACTTGGGCGAACCCATAATCATCATGACTGCTCAAAATCCTGCTCGTGTGCCAAAACAAGGTCTATCGTGTGAACGAGCAAAGAGAAGGAAGACATTGTTGGAGCAGCAAGAAGCTGAGCATAAGAAGAAACAAATAAAGAAAACAAAAAAGGAACCAACAAAGATAGTAAAAAAGACTCGAATGTAGAGTTAGTGAGCAAGCCTAAACCAAGAATAAAAATTACTTGTTCTTTTTGCTATGAAGAACAACACATTATCAAAACTTGTGAGTTCTTCCTTGATTACAAGGCTATGATGGCTGCTAATCTTACAACAAAGTGTTAGTTGTGCTCTGAGGGAGGACACATAATGCAATCATGCATCCAATTTAAAGCTGCGATGATGAAAGTTGAGGTACATGCTCAAAATAGTTAGATTATCCTACTATACTTCATGTAGAGTAGTATAAGGGTTTCCATGTACTAGTAACTAGTAACCTAGATTGGAAAAAGAGATATTGGCACTATATAGTTTTTCTGAATTTTGCTCTGAACTTTATATGACAATTTGATTCATGTTGTTGGTTCATTAAACGTAATATGCTTGATAGTTAATATTAGTGTTGCAAACATGGTGAAAATGATACTAAGTTATAAAAGTGAACTCCAGTTTGTAGAGAAATACTGATGCAAACATGCTTGGGAGTTGAGGGGAAAAGTGAACAAAAGTTCACAGGAGCAATTCAGACCGAAAATTGACATTAAGTTTGTCGTGATATGTGCTCATGCTAAAAAAGTTTCTCAAGAATGTTATCATGCTCAAAAGCATTTGACAAAATGTTCAAAAAATAAGAAGAATGCTTCTTCGAGCAATCTACCAAATTTGGGCCTACAAATTGTTCCAAATTTGCTTGTTTGTGTGAACTCTTCTCACATAAATTGTGACATTTTTTTGCAACAGATGCTATGGAGAATGAATAAGGGGTAAGAGTGATACAACAACCACTCCCAGGAGACAACAAGACGGTTGAACATGCATGAAGCATTTTTATAAACAAAAAAAGCATTTCCATAAAGTTGAAGATTAAAGAACCAGTACCAAGTTGTTATAACATACTTAAGCTTGGTCACATAATTATCAATTTTTGCTACAAACTAAAAATTCTCCTTGCAGCAAGCACAAGCCAAAAACTGATCGAGTTTCTTTACGTCAAGTTTTCAATCGATGTAACGAGAACATGATGTACGATGGCGTGAGGTACAAAATGGATGTTGATCTACACACTAGATCCTGGCCAAGAAAGCACGTTCCATCTTCAAGCAGCTACAATTGCCTTTTGCACATCAGCAGGGGAGGCCTTGTTCATCGGATGGTAAAATAGCTTCAAAGAAACGTACTTCCGCACATGAAGCATATTTTGCTGCAAAGGAAAAAAACAGATCAATCATTTTTCACACACACACCAAATGAAAAGGTATCCAAAAGAAGCATGGTTATCTACTTATACCTTTTAAGAATCTTTCATCCTCTTGCCGCCAAAATTTCCAAAGTACGGCACTCCAAGGTAACCACAATCAAAGCTATTTCTCATCGAGAATAGAAATGACGTGGATAAAAAGTTAATATGGCTACACAAAATGAGATGAAAACACAACATTTCTGGAGGTGGGTTACTGAGTTGATTGTTGCGGGTTGTCAACCAGGGGCTAGTCTGGCTTGAAAGTATTGCAACAGGTTAGACATGGACATAGAAAAGTAATGACATTAGAAGGAAGAAAAAAGATGAACTAACGCTCACTAAAATTGACAAAGCAAATGGAAGTCTTGTTTTACTCATGATATATCCCTTTTAGCTCACAGGATTAAGGCTAAATATAGGGATACATTACTTAAGTGGATATCTTTTTTACCTCCTTGAGGTTTGTATCTCTCCACCACCTCCCATTTGTATGTCCTAACCATCTCATGTACATATAATCTCTTAATGGAATAAAAGAAAAGTTGTGGGGTGTTTCCCTACAGTAGCTTGTCAAAAAAAATAGACAAAGAAAATTTCTTATGCTTATGTGATGACGACAACTACTCAATATTGTAGCTTTCAATGAATAAAGACATGACTTCATTGCACATTTGAGCACGTGGCTTCAAAGCCTTTTGGAAGTTAGTATTAGTTATGTGGAAATCACCAATCCTAATGAAAGGAGGCCTGCAACAAGAGGGATGAAGCACATATGAGTGAGTAGCATTCGTCAAACCATCAAAACCGTATGAGTGAGATGAAAAATAAATGATGTAAGCAAGAATGAGAACATTCCACTTACTCAATTTCCCCTTCCTTCATATTCTTCATCTTGTGCCTCTTCATGACAAAGTACAGGTACACATTGCTTCAGTCTTCAAATTTGTCTTGATTTTCTTGTACTTTAGTCCAGCTGAAAGTCGACTCGCAACTCTCATCTTGATCTTGACCTTCTTCTCGTCCTTCAACCTCAACTTCTCCTCATCACAGTTGGGACTTGGTTCCCTACTACTAACCAGAACAACTGGCTCATCGTGTGGTTTTGGTGATCCATCTAAAAAGTAATCTTGAAAATCAGTAACAAAACTGATTTTCTACAAATGTTGCAAGGATATATTTGTTAAATGATAAACATGGAAGGGCATACGTGTAGTCCCACTTGAAAATAGAGAAATTGCAATTGGTGTGACATCATACACATGGACTTTATTTCCTTTTGATCATGTAGCCTGAGGGGTGGCATCAAAAACAACACAAGACTTTGGTGTTGCAGCAATGTTGACATGGCTTGAAGAATTGGAGTCCGCGATTGTGCTTGGGACACCGATCCACCAATTGTATTCCTTAATGCCCTCTTGGAATAGACTCGTTGATGGTGCATCACTGCAATGTCCACCCACACTAGCCGCCGCAAAGTGATCGAGATGACTTAGTTGGGGACCATGCTCAACATCTTCGCCACTTGACTGTTGCTCCTTTTCAGTCTTGTTATAGTCTACATTGGCCTCATTGGCAACAACACTAGTTCTTATGTGAAGCTCTACTACATTGTTCCATTAGGCTCATGAGCATTGCTGCTAGCGCAATTGCTTCGAGCGCCTTCACCTGGTTCAACGACCACCTTGTCAGTTGTTGCATCTTCTACAACTTTCCTACTAGCACTTTGCTTGCTACCACAACGATCATCAGCCTTGTGTACATCATTGATGCGATGTGGCAGAATGTAAAAACTAACATTCGGTTCTTACTGATTACTTCACGAAGGAAGATGAGCATCTTTGAGAAGCTGCCACATTCGCCTACAATGCATTGCTTTCAACACTTGAACATAATAATTTGTATCCCCTTTCAATTCTACAACATAGAGTTTCGTGTGTTTGTCGTAGATTTCAGCCATATGTGGTGGGAGCTGAAATGTATAGAAACATGAAAGTGGAGTCGGTTAGTGGGTGTGAAACTTACTACATGATGGAACAGTATTTTACACAATTAAAAATAGAAATAACAACACAAAAAATAGAAATAACTTCACCTCAACATATACCCCAAATGGGAATGGGTTCTGAAGCCAATCCTCTAGTAAACCACACACATCTTCTTCTGCGCTCTTCCCATTTTCCACTAGATTGATATCTTCTATAGGGTTGTATTTTGCACAAATGTCACCTTCGTTTTTGTCAGATTCAGGGCTCCACAAAACCCTAAGGATTCGAACTCAGGGCGTGTATGAAGATCTCTCACGGCCAAACCTCGCCTAGCTCTCTACTCGATGGGAACGGGGAAGAACTCACTCGATGGTGAGGGAAACACAGAACACGAAAGTTTACCCAGGTTCGTGCCACTACGAAGCATAAAACCCTACTCCTGATTTGGTGGATTGCCTCTCGTGGAGGTCGGTGGATGAACTAGTAAAGTGCTTGGGCACCTTCGGAGGCTGGAGGACCATGCAGGGTGCTAATGGGTAAATAAATGGTTCGGGGATCGGATCCCCCTCTACGAAGAAACCTATCCTCTATTTAGAGTGGCGGCCCAAGACCTCTTCCCTTATCGTTTCGGCGGGAAGGGATCCCATAGTGGCCAATTTTGAAGGGGGACAGGGGAACATGCTCCCCTGCCCAAAGGTGGTCTTCGCTTGCAAAGTAGCTGCCAGCGTTGTAGGGGCTGGCCTAGGCATGACGTCCGTCCTGCTCGCGAGCGGCCAGGGTCTTGTTGCACCAGAATGGAAACCTTTAGAAGATGCCATGGGAACCTGCGTTCGTCCTTGCTCCCTTTGCACTAAAGGGGAAACTGCATCGCCTTGCTGCCTGCTGCTCGCCTGTCCTTCCCTTGCGTCACCCTTGACTCCTGAGGCCGGGCCTCGCCTCGGAATATCCGCCGCTCCGGAGGAGTCCTGAGGAGGTCCCCTGCGGGTCTTGATGCTCCTCCTCCTTGCGAGGCTTGGCCCCTCGTGAGGGCCTTGTCCTAAGTGACGCCGGGTCCATTGATTTTAGATCGATGAAGTGGGCCAGCCCTGGGCCGCAGGTAGGCAGGTCTGGGTACCCCCATTCCCATACCGTCAACAGTAGACCCCCGGGCCCAAGGTGCGTCTCGGTTGGCTTCTTGGCGAAGCCTGGAGGGCGGCCTGAAACGTCGCGAGCCCTATTTGCCTGCGGGCCAGGTGGCACACGTTCCCGGTAGCCATATGGCGACGCTCTCGCTCCTCCAGGCGTCTGGGGTGCGCCAAGCCACGACGGCACGATCTCCTAGAACCGCGCAGGCCATCATTGCTCCCACTGAATGGCATACGTGCATCTTGACCACACCTAACGTCCCTCGCGGACGTGACCCGCTCGATGGACAGGCGAGTTGACGTGGGTGGCAGCGCTCCCGTCGGTCCACCTCGCGACCCTCGTGGGGCACACGACGCTCGCACTCCCATGACGGTTGGTGGTTATGGCTCACCTATAAATCTACCCCGCCCGCACCAGGGGGAGACACTGCAATCTTGAGCTTCTTCTCCACTTCCTCTGCTCGCCGCAAAAAAACCTCCTCTCCCTTCGTTCCTTGTCTTCATGGCGTCTCTCGGAGACGGTGTCGGCAGGGGGAAGCGCGCGGCGCCTCTGACTCCTCCGTATGCCCCCGGAGTCAGTGGTGGAGGGCCCTCGGGGCCTCAGCGTGCCCGTCACCACTGGGCTCTGGCCGACGAGTAAGCCCCTTGTTTGTACTTCCTTTACTTGTCGCCTCTTCTGCAGCTTGGTGGATAATTTCCTCTCTTCTCCAGCACACCCTTCTCCAAGAGGCCCAAGCTAGGAGAGCTTCAGTAGGAGGTGGAAGGGTTGTAGGCCCAGCTCGCGAATGCTGAAGCCACCCTCCAGGCCGCCCGCGGGACAAAGCAGATGCCAAGGCAGAGTTGGTGTCGCTACGGAAACAAGTCCAGGAGGCGACCGACGCTGTCTTGGCCGCCAAGGACAAGGCGTTGTATGCCCGAACGATGGCGTAGCAGCGCGCCAAGCAGTTCGTCGGCATTGCCGGGCGGGTGGTCGATGCGACGCGTCGATTCGTGGGGGAGGCCCCGGCACTGCCCAACGTGACGAGCTTTGGGGGCTACCTCTCCTTCTTCCGGAGGGTGGTGGAGACACTAGAGGCTGGCACCTCCCGCGTGGAGGAGGACAGCGCAGCAGACGCGCACGAGCTTTTGGGCCTTGCCTTGACGCTCGTCTTCTCCAACATGCGCCGTCTCGCTCCAAGGCTCGATCTCTGGCGCGTCGTTGACCGACGCCTGATGAGTCCTGCCATCTTCTACAGGACGAAGTCCGCCCGCACGTGGTCATCTTGGTGGAGCGGTGCACCCGGGTGCCCGTCTCTAGCGAGGAGGAGGGCTCCGACGAAGAGCCTGCATTCGTCAAGGGAATCACCGGCGGCCATTCCCCTTAGGTGCCCCCCGATTTCTGCTTATCTGCTCCTATAATAGTCGACCAAGAACTCTGCCCTGTTGGGCGTTAAACTTTTCCTCGTTACCTTGGTCGTTCTACTTTTCCTTTTGCTCCAGGATTGATGACTTGCTCGTCGGCGGTCGTCGCGGCTTGGGTTCGAGGTTTAAGGTCTGTCACTGCCCTAGCCATTGCTTGGGGGTGACAGGGGTCGGGACCCTTAGGAGGTCCTGTCCTCCTGAGGCACCGCTTGTGCCGCCACACGTTCGGTTGATGGCCTCGTTCCTTGCCATAGCTGAATCTTTAGGTTGTGCATCCCTTTGTTAGCACGCATGTTCTTAATTCATTGTTAGTTTGACGTGAGATGAGAGGGTTTCAGTCCGGACATGCGGGGTACTTAGCTCGTGGGTCTGTGTTGGTCCCTTGCATAGTCCCTCCTGTGTAGCGCCTATTTCGTAGGTGGAACGGGGTGAAGACCCTTTCGGCACACTATGTCTGCGGGTTTCGGTCCCGCGCATTTCCCCGCCTCCGTAAGGCGCAACCTGTTACTAAGGTTGTCCCCCACAGGGCAAGGCCCTGGCCCGAAGGCCAGGTGGCCTTGTGATCGGTAAGGCTCATGAGGCGCGCCCAGGAGCCCCCTTTCTGGCGCTCAAGCGATTCCGCACTTTGTTCCTTTGTTCATCGCCCCAGGGGGACCCGTGGCCTCCCGAGACTCTTTGTGGTGGTATCATGTTTTGGTCTGGGCCCCCGAGCGGAGGTTGACTGCTGAAAAATGTTTGCCCCTCGGGTGGAAAGTCCTTGCTTTCATGCTCCTTGACTCCTAGGGGCGGTGCGGAGCGTTCATCTCCAAACACGTCCTCCGGATGGGAGGTTTTAAAGCGAGTGAAATAAGAAAGCGCCAAAGAAATTCCCCCCTCTTTGTTTTTCGAACGTCAAGCACTGAAAATTAAAAAACAGCTTTTGGAACCGGCAAGTTTATGTTCCGCGAAATACAGTTCAAAATCGAAGAAGAGCAAGCAAACGCCGCGTCCGACACTCAGTCTGGCATAGTCATTGGCGGACTATATGGGTTTCCTAGCCAGCTCCGGGCATGGCCATTGGTGGACCGTGTTGATTGCCTTCGTCTTCTCCCCAACGTGGAGCGTAGGGTTGCCACTAGGCATGGATGGACCCCTCCGCGTCCTCGGGGGGGCCTGGGCATATACTGCCTCATCTCATTATTAAGTGGGAGTGTCACGGTGGGGCTGCATATGGGAGGTCGCGAGGACGCTTTGGCCTCGCGAGTGTCCCTACCCCCGAGCATAGGCGCCTGATTCCGGAAGTCATTGGTGGGCTGTGTTGATTTCCTCCATGTGTAGCCAGCGTGGAGTATAGATCTTCCACTAAGCGTGGGGTGGACCCCTTCCGCGTCCTCGGGGGCCCATGGGCATATATAGCCTTGGCTCGTTATTACGTGAGAGTGTCACGGGATGAAGTAGGTTCCGAAAGGATAGAAGTACGATGCAGAGGTGCGACGGGTTGATGCAGGCCCTGTGTGCTCCTTCCATTACAAGGAATATTCTAATACACGACGCTATTTTTTTGTCGCTACATCGTCATAGTTTTTAATTTACGACGATCTCACGACGAAAAACCAAGCGTCGAAAACGGAGCGTCCCAAATGAACAGCAGCGATGTTTTGATCAAAATCGTCGTAACTTTTACGATGATTCCAGGATTGTCGTAACCTTTACGACGATCCTAAATTGTCGTTGGCAATCAAACCCAGTCCTACGTGGCAATATTATGATGAAATCAAAACGTCATGATTGAAATCAGCCCAACCCATTTCAATTGATCACATGGGCTGATTTTATTTTTTGGGCTTTTTCTTATTGGGCTTCTTTTTGGGCCTTAGCCTATTTATAGCCACTTTTAGTTTTTTTTCTAATTTTGGTTTGTGGCCTTTTACTTTCTATTAATTTTCTTTTTTGGCCATTCTATTTTTGTACTGGTCCAACATATCATGTTGATCTCAAAATTAGTCCCACATGTCAGAAATTTCACATTTTGTCCCCTTGTCAAGTTGTCATTTCATAGCTATACAAATCACATTCAGAATTAATATTTCAAACAGGCTAGGGAGCAAATGAAATTCGTCCAAAACAACATTAAATTTGTCTATTACAATCTTTACACTACACCACAACCCAGATGTACCTACTACTTCCTATTATTACAATACATACACTACTCTTTGTTGATACACTTCATAGCTTCATACTTGGTTGTGTTCTTTACCTATGCAAAAAATAAGAATAAGATGTGAACTAACATTACATGTATTTAAATAACAACAATTATAAAAAAAAGTGTGAACTAACACTTCACGTATTTAAATAACAGAATTTATAAAAAAATGTGTCCATCGACAAGATGAAGGAGAATATAATTCATGAACCTCGTTAGATGATATACTAATTGGTAAGAGCAAATACAAACTTCTATTTCTTTAAAAAATACAAACTTCTATTGAGTCTTGTACACTCTTTCTTATTTGTCAACAGCGACTGACCCATTTCAAGAAAGAGTGACTGAAGCTTTAGGAGAAACAAAATGAAGCAAGCATCATGATTTCTTAAAGAAATTTGTTCATATACAAGAATAGTAGGTTGTTCAAGTGCAGATAGATGAGGTCGACTTCAAAAGCTAAAATTGCATCGACTACTATGTGCAACAGTTAGATTGTCCCTTTTCTAGTTCCATGGATTCAACGAATGCTTCTCATCTGCATACAGCTGAGCACACCATTCACAATAGCAGACGTGGTGGCACACGAACTTGAATTTTTTTACTAACCCCAGGATTACTTTGCTTCTCCAGAAATGCAACTTGCCTGTGACAAAATACGTCCTAAGTATAATGGAGCTACTGCTAAACTCGGTGCACATGGTATGCATAGCAGAAACTAGCATCGAACAATGCATTCTGGTAATGACATTTCTCAAGGGACATGGAGGTAGACAGCCTAGGGCCATTTTTTTATACTGATAAAAAAAGACATGCATCAAAAGGATTATACTAATCATAGTAAATACTTCAGTAGACAAAGATCCAATCCAAAGAAATCTCCAGAGTTTGGTGTCAATCATAAGCAAATGATAGTCAACCTGGCAATATCAAGACAATGCACTAATGAACTACTCATGCATCTTAGTATCTTTACAACTACACTATTTCAATGTTTACACACGATAATATTTGTTTACATTTGGTTACAGAGGGAGTATACTATTTACAACTTACTACAACACTAAATCTGGTAGGATTTCTAAAGCACTCACAGATTTTTGTAGGCAAGGTTAGAATTTAGATCACACTGTGCATAAGCATTGCTTGGAAAGACCTCGTGAGACAAATAATTCACCGTTCAGGACACACTAATTGGGAATCGGCATTTTATAGTGTCCAGGAAAGACGAATTCAACCCACCAACAACATGTCTGAACTGACATCCAGGAGGTGGTACACAAACGCCTTAGATCCTAACCCTCACTCTAGGATTCCAGTGTGAGTGTCAGTGTGCGTGGGCATGGTTATAGGCCCGGGATTGACACAAATAGCAATCCAGAAAGTTAAAAATGGCATTTTCATTCAGGATTGACACAGGGAAACATTACATAACATATGTAAAAATGAAATAAGTGAATTGTACCAGAAAAGTACGCTGAGTGGTGCTGAGTTGAACATGTTGTTCTTCACTGTCTTCAAACTCCATTCCATTCTTCAATTTGTTGTCCTTATCCTATCGGTAGTTTAGTGCAAAGTACATGTGCTAGTCAGAGAAGTAGGTTACAAAACCTTTTAAACGGAGACATCTCAAAAAATAATTATGAAACATAATCTTGCAGGCAACCCCACTGTTTGAGCTTATATAAGTTACCAGACTAAGTAAAATCTTGTCGACTACTCGAGTACCCATGGTAGTTAGCAGATGATTGTGTAATATGCCCTGAATATGAGAAAACTAGATCAGGGGATTGGGAGGGTGAGGGGGTTAGTAATAAAAACTGAGGTGGGCAATCGCCTTCCGTTGCTTGTCTTATAAAGGAACGGACGATTTATGCATTTTCATAAGAAAGTGCAGCTTTCAGCAGTTCCTGGAGCAAACTACTAGTTTAGTGTGAATATCTCAGGTGGAGAGCATAGGTTGGTCGAGTGATGTTTCATGATCTTCCATGACGTGTTACTACCTTTTAATTCGTAAGATGTCTGATAGTATCGACACAGTGATCCCACGTCTATTCATTCACCACCCTATTTGAATCCATATGAACACAAAAATGCTAACGTATGTTCAATTCACATGCACATAGAGTTGATACAACTAGGCTGAATTCCACAAGCACAAAAAAATGCTAGCCAATGATGCTCCAGTTCAGTTCCCTTGTACAATGTCGTTGTGTATTCAGCCGGGCACCCTCTTTTTTATTTTATTTTTGTTCTCTTGGGTAATTGTGCTGTACTTGGGCACCTTGAAGATGTTTTTCAAATGATATTTGTTATCAGGATGAGAAGAGCTGAATAGTGTATTTGAGATCATTTCCATGAACAGTCTATGTAATTCAGTGAAGTTGATCTACCTATACATGTATTCATACAATAATCTACTTATTTTACTAGTGATATTATATACTACTAGAGGCTAGTAAGATATAGCTGATGTTGAGGAACTCGGAATTGACGTTGCTTTCACGAATATGGACACGAGAGTCTGAAACATAAATGTGTAGAAAACTCAGTCATGGTCACTTGGACAGTCGGACTTGAGCTAATCGTACGGTGATAGATTGAAGAGAACAGACGGTTTGACCGACCAAATTTAATTGTTTTCTTCTGAACAAGTACTGGAATTGGTGATGCACGTGTCAAGCAACTCAGAAAACTAGTCAATCCGATTAGAGGAAACGAAACATGTCTGAAATGTGTTTTCAGATCAAAACACTCTTATGTAATGTAATGCGCGCGCGCATGCATGTATGGGCAAGCAAATTCTGATGAAATAATAATCGATATGGCATTCAGATTTGGATCTCATCTCACACAGGAGTAAATAACACGAGGATTACAAACGCACCTTCCAGCTGCGGATGCAGGTGCGGGACGCGAGATCCTAGACCCTAATGAGCTTGCTGTGTCCAGCGGCGAAGAGGAGGCGGGAGTCCAGGCACAACGCGATGCCTGTGACGACCTCGGAGTCGCCGTCGATGGGCTCCCGTATGGAGGAGGCGTCGGCGGCTGACACCACACGCAGCTCGCTGCTGTAGGCGCACGCGAGGAACGCCTCGGCGTCGCCCTTGACCTCGCCCTCGCCCCGGGGGCGCTCCCGACGGCGAACGGCCCGCCCGTGTAGAACTGCTGCAACGGAGCAAACTAGATCAGGGGATTGGGAGGGTGAGGGGAAAGGGTCGGATCGGATCGAACCTGCTGAAGGTGGCGTGGACGGCGCCGCTGGAGGCGAGCTTGCAGAGGTCCCCGGCGAGGTCGGAGGGGTAGGTGGCGAGGTCCTCGGTGGGGGCGAACTGGCTGGGGTTGACGTAGATGAAGACGACAATGGCGACGGGGCCTGGCACGGCCGCCGCGGCGGAGACGAGCGGGAGGTGGCCCTCGTGGAGGAATCCCATGGTGGGCACATACACCATGATTTGGGGGCTCCGGGATGCCGGAGGCGGGGGAGGGGGGGTGTTTACGGGGCGGGAGGCGGCCGGAGCAGGGGGGACGGCGACGTGAAGGAAGGCACCGCGACGTTGGCGGCGGGACGGCGGCGAGGGAGATGGGGACGAGGGAGGAGGGGTATTCGATTTGGGAGGAGGGAGATGGGCTAGGGTTGGCTCCGCGGGGGGAGAGAGAGGAGCTGGGTGGGTGAGAGGGTGAGGGAGTGTGGGTCGTTGGATCTGTACGACTTGGACGGCTCAGATCGTTCTCAATAGGGTGATCCGTGGATTCTGTTCTGATTGGTCGAGACATGTATTATTTAAAATAACATGTAAGTGCTGAAAACAATGGAGATTTATGAAGAAACTACCAATATTATTTTGCAAAATGCCATCACTAGAATTTTCACTCAAGTTATAAAACATTTTATGGATAATAACCAACTCCTATGCATTTTCTATGGACGAAAAATTTATTTTCCATTTTTGGAGGGCCAAAAATGAGTTGTTTTGTGAATGACCTACCATATATTTCTTGCAAAATTGGACCAAATCATTTTTCTAAAGTACTAGGCCATATTAAATGTACAATTAACCAAATGGTTGGGTGTCAAAAGTTTTTATCCACCTCTCGTGAAAAAGACAAATTTTCATCGAATCAGCTGGAAGCGGGACAAATTTGAACTGCAGCTGCCTCATAGTTTGCTTTTTATTTTTCCCAAAAATAATTTATCGGTAAAAAAGTATCTATTTAGTCATAGAAACATCAAAAAATTTCCAAGATTCAACCACTAACTAGGAACGGTCATACCCGTCGTTTTGACCACATTTTGAAATGGCCATGAAAAATTAAAAAAAATCAAAAAATCGAAAACCTTTGCATTGTGTCATGATATGTGGAAGGTTTACGAGGAAAAATAATAAACTAGTAATACGGAAATTATTTTTAAAAATTGTTCTCAAAAATGGGCTATCATGTGTGAAGATTCATGGTTTTCAAGCCAAACGATCAATCTTATGGCCATATTCATTGTATAGTTTTTTTAAATGATCTAATATTATGTACAAGGGTGCGTATTAAAATGGCAAACAACATTGATTAAGGAATTTTTCTTTTTCCTCGTATGTACAAATCATTTTCCATTTTTTAAGTGTCCAAAATGAGTTTATTATGAAGGACCTACCGTATATTTGTTTCAAAATTGTACCAAATCATTTTTCTGAAATACTAGGCCATATTAAATGCACAGTTGACCAAATGGTTGGGTGTTAAAAAATTTTATCCACCTCTCGTGAAAAATACAAATTTTCATCAAATCAGCTTGAAGCGGGTCAAAGTTGAACTACAGATGCATTATAGTTTGCTTTTTATTTTTCCCAAAAATAATTTATGGGTATGAAATTATCTATTTAATCATAGAAACATCAAAAGTTTTCCAAGATTCAACTACTAGCTAGAAATGGTCATACCCGCCGTTTTGACCGCATTTTGAAATGGCCATGAAAAATTCAAAACAAATCAAAAAATGGAAAACCTTTGCATTGTGTCATTATATGTGACAAATTTACCAGGAAAAATAATAAACTTGTAATACGAAAATTATTTTTAAAAAGTGTTCTCAGAAATGGGCTATCATGTGTGAAGATTCATGGTTTTCAAGCCAAATGATCAATCTTATGGCCACATTCATTGCATAGTTTGTTCAAATGATCTAATATTATGCACAAGGCTGCGTATTGGAATGGCAAAGAACTTTGATTAAGGAATTGGCATATAGAAGATGTGAAAAAAATTCAACTCATCAGGATATTCCTAGCTAGTACTTCACAAATCTGTCAGCTGAACACAAACTTTACTAGACAAATGATTACGTAAGTTTTTGTGAGGCAATGATTTGGATAGGAAAGAGTGCCCAACAATTTTAAGGGCAATCAAAGAAATCAAAATCGCACTTCCTTCACAAAGTGCTATTCTGAACAGAATAGCAAAAATGAATATTGCTGAATTATTTTTGAACTATGGAAGGAAGGATTTTCACATATTTGAGGAATATATGATCCAAAGTATTTATGAGAATTTTTTGAGAATTTTTGGAATGACAGAATAGTAGGTTGCTTCACAAACTAGGCGGGTTTGGCGCGTGACATAAAATGGCGCGTGACATGTCAACATAGTTAGAACATGTTACGACATTTTTATAATCATCGTAAAAGTTATGACGATCTCATCTTATGCGGTTACGACGTTTTTGACTCACATCGTCGTAATTTATATGCAGATTTATGACAAATTCATCAACGACGTCTTTAAAAACGTCATGTATGAGCATATTTCTTGTAGTGTTCCCTGAAGGCTAGTTAAGGGATTTTTATGGCTCTATGTCGACAGGTCCTAGTCCCGCACATTTCCCTGCCATCGTGAGGCGCCTCACGAGGCAAGGCCCCGACATCCCCTGATACTGACCAAGACTGGGCAGCACCAGGGTGGTCAAGTGGCTTTGTGACCGGCAAAGATATTAAGGCGCGATGCTCAGGAACCCTGCTACCGCAACAAAAGACCTTCCAACGGCGCCAGAAACACGTGCTGGCGGGAGACTATTCTTGTCTTGATACTCCTCAGCAACGGCACCAGGAATCCTACTGCTACGGCTACGCCTTTAGAGACTTCCTAGGCAAATATGCAAAGGATTCCCCCGTGGCCTTGGAGCCTTGCGTTGGTGTTCCCTCAAATCGGAAAGGGTGATGTAGCACAGCGGTGGTAAGTATTTCCCTCGGTTTTGAGAACCAAGGTATCGATCCAGTTGTCACATCCCTGGAACCCTAATCAAGTATAGCATTGTGCTCATATCTTCTTTGCATTGCATCGAAGAAAATTGCAACAAGATCAAAGCAAGTGGTGAAGCAAAACTCAAAAACCCTAGCCACTTCTTAAATTCAAGGAAATTCTAAACTTGTTCAAATCAATGAACCCAAAATGGCCTCAAGAAAAGTTCAACTTTTCTGATAATTCATGGAAGCAAATAAGCAGTGAAGAAAACTATTTTCATAACACTTTTGGCATTTCTTTAAATACAAAAAGCTACTGGATTCAAGTTTAAATTTGAATTGAAAAACTTTAGTTTTTCAAAAATGCTGAAAACTTCACGAATGGTTGGATATATTCCAACAAATATGTTGGTGTGTTAAAAATATTTTTGGTAAATTATTTTGGAGCTGAAATAAATAGCAAACCAAAACAGTTAGTAAAACATGGGCGTCTTCTTCCTCCTGCCTTCTGGCAGAGGAGCGAACGCCCATGGCGGCTCCTCCACCTCCTGCTTCGCCGTGGCACGCTCTGGTGCTCCCGGGAACAGCACGACAGCGGGGATAACCTCCCCCGAGCACGTCCCTATCCATCCCCGCTACCCATTCCTCCCCTCTCCTCTCGGTTCCTTCATCCCCTTCTGCCTCCATTGACAGGAGCTCGAGCTCGAGCTTCCCGTGCATCTAGCCACTAGTTCTCTGACCCGAGTTCCCCATTCGCTCCGCGTCCACGAGATGGTCCTCCTTGTAGAAGTAGAAGTCCCCCCAAGCCCTGCAACGCCCACATCACCGTCGTCTTCAAGCTTCGGCTGACGGCGAGCTCCGTTCGATTCGCCGACCACAGCGCTTCCCTGAGCCGTCTAAGTCCTCCACTGCACTCCCCGTGAGATTGCGATTATTTCCCCTCTTCTTCCCCTCGGTTTCATGCCCCTAGCCACTGGACCGACGAGCCCGAGCTCCGGCCGTCGCCTCCGATCGTCGCCGGTGACCTCCGGTCCTCCCGAGCCCTCCCTGAAGCCAGTACTAGATGAGGCCGAGCCTGGGGATCCTCCCAGGGCTCTCGGCTCTCGATCCCGAGCACTACAGCCATCTCCGGCGACACTCCAGCACAGATCCGCCACGTATTTGGTTGTCGCCGGTCAGTCACCGGCAGGGGATGACCTGGCCTCACTAATCTGCCGGTTTAAACTCTAAGCAGTCGTTGACAGTGGGCCCCACGCCATGTCAAACGCAATCAGGGGCCGGTCAGCGCGAGATTATCCCTGTGAGGCTGACCAGTGGGTCCCCGCTGTCGGGTTTGACCTGATCAGGTCAGTCGACGGCTGACGCCATGATGACGTGGGGCTGACGCAATAAGTGGATTTATGATTTAAAAGAATTCCATAAAAATGCCAAAACTTGTAAAAATCATAGAAATTAATCTGTAACTCCAATGAAAATAATTTATATATGAAAAAGTATCAGAAAAATCCAAGGATTCTGAATATGTCATTTTCAAACATGTTTGAAAAATATACTGGACCAAACATGTAGAATAATGAATAGGTTAAATTAAATAAATGCTTTGGAGTTGGAATTTGAAAATCATTTGAATGCAACTTCAAATGGTATGATCCAACATTGTTCAATCACTACCAGCAACTTAACATATCATTCCCATGCATGTTAAAAACAAGTTGATCTGAGCATCATGTCCAATCAACTAAAATGGTATTCGAGAATACCTCGTTTGAAGTGATATTGAATCTGATTCAAATCAGCTTCAAACCTAATAAATGATAGCTACATTAGCATACCACCTTGCATCCTCATGCCATGCTCATGCATCATCTTGTTACATATGATTGTTATTGATTGTTGTCATTTCCTTCGGTAGGCTCCGCTCCTTCGGATTCCACCGAATATCCGACTGACGGATATTGTCCCTCCTCTGAGCAACAAGGCAAGCAACCATTTTGATCATCCCGATAAATCCCATGTTCTCGCTCCTGCACTTACTTATTGCATTAGGATCAAATGCTCAACTGCTTTTATCACGTTAGTTGAACCCACTTCCTTTGCATGACCTGTCTTTGTCACAGTAAATAGCTGAACCTTGCAACCTAGCATATCTGGTAGATGCTTGAGCCATGATGTGCCTTATCTTTCTATGCATGCTATGCTTAGAGTTGTGTATGGTCTATCATCTGGGAGATGAACAGAATTGTGAGAATGTTTTCAGTAAGTAAAGGTTGTGTGTTGAACCTGATTTGGTAAAGGTACCGGTGGAAGGCTATGTAGGAGTACATGGCGGGTTGTTTCATTGGAACCGTCCCTAGGAGCTGAGTTCCATGTATGTAATCCAAGATGAGATACTACCACATGTTGGGCCGTGAAATATGACCCTGCTCGACTTATTAATCGCTTAGTACTCGGTCCAAGAGTTGCAAGTAGTTTCTGGTGTTTATAGTCATGCTGGAGGCCGTGCATAGCGCTGACCTGAGAGGTGGGCTGTGATGCGGTAGGCAGTGGCACGGTGTACGAAGTGGCACCCGGATGGTGGGCTTGGGAACCCTACGCACATCGTTTGGGGCCGTGGCAGAAACCTCGGCCGTACTTCCGTGCGGGTTACCCTCAGATAGGCTATAGACCTGGACTAAGTATTAGCGTGGTTAACGGTCGTGGCCGACTCCCTCGCTGGGCCTCCGCTTGAAGTTGCCGAGGTGCATGACGTGCACATGGCGATAAGTGGCGAGAGCGTATGTGACTAAGTACACCCCTGCAGGGTTATGATCTATTCGAATAGCCGCGTCCGCGGATATGGACTACTTGGAGACATATGTTGTTCATAGATAACTTTAATGGCTACTCATAAAATTGTCAAGATAAGTGTGAGTGTCGTGGACGGCATTTCCGTATGAAGACGGAATGATTCCATGATGGAGTTTTGTTGTGGTGTTAGTGGACTCGTGTGTGAAAAATCAAGTTGTCAAAAATTGTTTTAAAATGCAAGTTGTCTAGCCACGAGTCAAATGCTGGCTTTCCGCATGAAACCCCACAATCCCTTATTGATACATTGCATGAGTAGATAGTTATCCTAAAGTCTTGTTGAGTACCTCCGTACTCATGTTTGCTTAATATTTGTTGCAGAGGTTGTTAATGACCCTAACAGAGGGTTCTTCCTAGACATCGACGACGACGAGTAGCTGGCGTCCCAGCTACGATCTGGCCCTAGGGTGGGTCTGTAGTATAGTCAGGCCATGTCCCTTTTAGTTTCATCTGTCTGTACTCAGACAATTTATTTACTTCCGCTCTCTTGTAACTTGAATGACTGTTATGATGGGTCGTGAGACCCCTACTGTGTAATATTATGTGTGTGGCTCTTCCGAGCCTTTTAAATAAAGCTTGTATGTTTATGGTTATGTTGTGATGCCATCGATGTATCTATACATATCGGTATGCCATGCGTACGTGTGTCGTACTTGATATGTATGCGGTTCGATTACCTAGCCGTAGACTTTAGTAGCATTCCTTACAGGGAAATGCCCCTTTGTGATCCAACGAGCCATGATAGCTCGCTACTGCTCCGAACACATTGGTTGACCGGCGTGTGTCCTTCTTAGCAGCTGTGTCTGTCCCCTTTGGGAAATGTCACGCGATGTAATGGAGTCCTCGTAGCTTGCTACGACTCGTCTACATTCGCTGGTGACCGACACCTGATTTGCTGGGTCATGTATGCATGTCCCTGTGCGGAACTGCCACTTTGGTTTATGACTAGACATGTCGATCCGGGTTCTTTGTCATTGGATTGCAAGTGACACAATTGCATATGCGAGTCGAAAGGCGCAAACGGTCCTGACTAAGGTAAGGCTGCAACCGTGGGGTTAACCGTGCATGAGACCGCAAAGAGATGCGATGTGTTACAGGCTAGATTTCTATGGCTTAGGATCGGGGTCCCGACACCAGTGAAGGAGTATCACAAGTGCCTGCACAAACACAAAAATCTTGCTCCCAACGCTATGAAGGGGTTGTCAATCCCTTATAGATTGTTTGCCAAGTGAGAACTGAAAGCAACAAAGTAACAAAGCAAAGTAAAAGCAAAAGTGGAAACGATAGGTGTGAATAGACCCGGGGGCCGTAGTGTTTACTAGTGGCTTCTCTCATGAAAGCAAGTAGACGGTGGGTGAACAAATTACTGTCGAGCAATTGATAGAACCGCGCAAAGTCGTGACATCGTCTATGGCAATGATTATATCTATAGGCATCACGTCCAAAACAAGTAGACCGATACTTTCTGCATGTACTACTATTACTCCACACGTCGACCGCTATCCAGCATGCATCTAGTGTATTAAGTCCAAAAGAACAGAGTAACACCTTAAGCAAGATGACACGATGTAGATGGACAATCTCATATCTACGACAAAGACCATCTTGTTACCCTTGAAGGCAACTACACGATGTGTGTCTTGCTGCCCCTACTGTCACTGGGAAAGGTCACCACACGGTAAGAACCCAAAACCAAGCACTTCTCCCATTGCAAGAATCATAGATCTAGTTGGCCAAACAAAACCCAAGACTCGGAGAGACTTACAAGAATATCAAATCATGCATATAAGAAATCAGGAAAGACTCAATTATATATCATAGATAATCTGATTACAAATCCACAATTCATCGGATCCCGACAAACACACCCCCAAAGAGGATTACATCAGATAGATCTCGATGAAGATCATGGAGAACTTTCTATTGAAGATCCAAGAGAGAGAAGAAGCCATCTAGCTACTAACTACGGAGCCGTAGGTCTGAAGTGAACTACTCACGAGTCATTGGAGGGGCGATGATGTTGATGTAGAAGCCCTCCAACTCCAAAGTCCCCTCCGGCAAGGCACTGGGAAGGGTCTCCAGATCAGATCTCGCGGAAACGGAAACTTGCGGCGGCGGAAAAGTGTTTTCGTGGATTCCCTCATTTTTTTGGTATTTTAGGGAATATATAGGCGAAGGAGCTAGGTCAGGGGGCGCCAGGGAGGCCACGAGCCTGCTAGCCGCCGCCCCCCGGTGGCGGCTACAGGGCTTGTGGGTGCCCTGTAGCTCTCCTGCCTTGGTCCTCAAGCCCCCTGATCTTTTTTTGTTCGGGAAAATTTTATTTCGGGGATTTTATTCCGTTTGGACTCCGTTCCAAAATCAAATCTGAAAAGAGCCAAAAACACAGAAAACAGGAACTGGCACTTGGCACTGAATTAATAAGTTAGTCCCAAAAAAGATATAAAAGGTAAATAAAACATCCAAAGATGATAAGATAACTACATGACACCATCAAAAATTATAGATACGTTTGAGACGTATCAAGCATCCCCAAGCTTAACTCATGCTCGTCCTCGAGTAGGGAAGTGATAAAGAATGAATTTTTGATGCTTTCATGCTACCTAGCATAGATGTCCTTTGTAACCCCTCTTATGTGACGTGAATGTTCAGATCCATTAGATTCAAAACAATAGTTTGCTATTGACGTGGAAACAATAATAATTCAAGCAAACTAGCAAGGTAATCATGAACTTTCAAAATAATAAGGCCAAAAGAAAGTTATCCCTACAAAAGCATATAGTCTGGCTATGCTCTATCATCATTGCACAACGAATTTAAATCATGCACAACCCCGGTATTGGCCAAGTAATTGTTTTCACACCTTTACTTTCTCAAACCTTTTCAACTCTCACGCAATACATGAGCGTGAGCCATGGTTTTAGCACTATAAGTGGTGTGGAGATTGCAAGACAAACAAGGAGAAGATGATCAAATTAACTAGGGATATCAATGAGTTGTGGAGATGCTCATCAATAGATATCAATGTGAATGAGTAGGGATTGCCATACAAATGATGCACTAGAGCTAAGAGTATGTGAAAGCTCGTAAACAAAACTAGTGGGTGTGCATCCAACTTGCTTGCTCACGAAGACCTAAGGCAAATTTGAGGAACCCTGTCATTGGAATATACAAGCCAAGTTATGTAATGAAAATTTCCCACTAGTTATATGGTGGTGACAAAACAAGAGACTCGCAATCATGAAGATCATGGTGCTTAATAAGCACAAGTGTGGAAGGATAGTAGCATTGTCCCTTCTCTCTTTTTCTCTCATCATCATTTTTTTGGTGGGCTCTTTGGCCTCTTTTTTTTATATATATTTTTATTTTGGTGGGCATCTTTGGCCTATTTTATTACCTCACATGGGACAATGGTTCATCAATGATGATCATCACACTTTCAACTCAAAACTTAGAGCAACGATGACTCCATATGGAATGCCTTCGGTAGTGTACTGTGACAATGATCTAGCATGGCATAGACATTAATGGAAACATCATGCTAGCTATATTACGATCATGCAATGGCAATGTAGAAGTGGTGGCACATGTCATGGTGGTAGTTGCATGGCAATATATCTCGGAATGACTTTGAAAGAGCCATAATAGGTAGGTATGGTGGCTGTTTTGAGGGAGGCTAATGGTGGGTTTTGTGCACCGGCGAAAGTTGCACGGCACTAAGAAGATAGTGATGGTGGAAGGTAAAAGTGCATCTAAACCATGGACTCAACATTAATCATGAAGAACTCATATACTTGTTGCAAAAGTTTTAGTAGTAATCAAAACAAAGCATTCAACACATACTCCTAGGGGAAGGGTTGGTAGGTATAAACCATCACGCGATCCTGACCGCCACACAAAGGATGACAATCAATAGACTAATCTTGCTTGGACTTCATCACATAGCGGTTCACCATACGTGCATGCTACGGGAATCACTAACTTCAACACAAGTATTTCTAGATCCACAACACCTTACTAGCATAACTTCAATATTACCACAACCACAACTCAAAACTAATTGAGATGAATCAAACTTTTCTAACTATTCAATGCACATGAAGGTGGAAGTTTTCATATCCCTTTGGATATCTACCCCTTTTGAGACTACTTTCATAGCATAGATCAACTACCAAGCCACGCGCCGCCGTGCTCTAAAAGATATAAGTGAAGCACATAGAGCAAAATCAACTAGCTCAAAAGATATAAGTGAAGCACATGTGATCTGAATTGTCTACCAAAGGATATAAATGAAGCTCGACAAAATCACGGTGAGTGCACGTCTCTCTCTCTAGGTGTGCAGCAAGGATGATTGTGACACAACAAAAATAAAATAATCCTACGATACAAGACGCTCCAAGAAAAACACATAACATGTGGTGAATAAAAATATAGCCCCAAATAAAGTTGCCGATGGATTTGAAGATGAAAGAGAGGATGCCTTCCCCGGGCATCCCCAAGCTTAGGCTTTTACGGAATCCTTGACTCTCCCGGGGTGCCTTGGGCATCCCTAAGATTGAGCTCTTGCCACTCTTTATCTTTTTGTCCATAAGAACTTCCCCCAAAACATAAAAACTTCACAACACGAAACTTAAACAGAAACTCGTGATAACATTAGTATAAGAAAGCAAACCGCCACTTCCTTAGGTACTGTAGAAAACTTAAATTATACTTATGTTGATGTTGGGTTACTGTATCTTCAATCTTCCATGGCTAATACCCCCCGATACTATCCATAGTTTCATCAAAATAAGCAACCAACTCAACAAAAACAGAATCTGTTAACAGCAGACCAGTCTGTAGCAATCTGTATACTTCGTATACTTCTGTTACTTAAAAAATTCTGAACAATTACGACAGTGTGAAGACTTTGCGTGGAAATTATTATAAAAAAGAATCAACTCAAAAGCTCTTACAGAAAAAAAAGGAAAATTCTTATCGTGAGCAGAAAGTTTTTATCTTTTCCAGCATGACCAAACGATCATGCCCAAGACTAATCATAACGGTTTTGCTTGGAACAAACGCAAAAAGAAACACAAAAAACACAATCATAAAAGAATTATGAAAGTGTGGAAAACACAAAACAGAAAGAAAAAGGATAGATTCGTTGGGTTGCCTCCCAACAAGCGCTTTTGTTTAACGCCCTTAGCTAGGCAAAACGTGATGAAATCACGTATAGTCATCTTTGGTGCTCAAACCATAAGTAGCCCTCATCATAGATTCATAAGGAAATCTTATTTTCTTAATAGGAAAGTGCTCCATGCCCTTCTTTAAAGGAAATTGAAATCTAATATTCCCTTCCTTCATATCGATCATAACACCAATAGTCCTTAGGAAAGGTCTACCAAGAATAATGGGACATGAAGGATTGCAATCTATGTCAAGTACAATGAAATCCACGGGTACATAATTCTTATTTGCCACAATAAGAACATCATCGATTCCTCCCATGGGTTTCTTGATAGTAGAATCCGCAAGATGCAAATTAAGAGGACACTCTTCAATCTCATGAAAACAAAGAATAACACATAAAGACTTTGGGACCGCGGGAACACCAGCACCCAAATCACACAAAGCATTGCACTCATAGTTTTTTATCTCGATTTTGATAGTAGGTTCCCACTCATCATGAAGTTTTCTAGGTATAGAGACTTCTAATTTGAGCTTCTCTTCAAGAGATTTCATCATAGCATCTATGATATGCGCGGTAAAGGCTTTGCTTTGGCTATAATCATGTGGAGAGTTTGCAATGGATTGCATCAAAGAAATGTATTCAAACAAGGAGAAATTATCATAATTGAATTCCTCGAAATCCAAAGTGGGAGTTTCATTACTACCCAAAATTTTGATTTCTTCTACTCCACTCTCCACACCTTTATCATCAAGATGGGTAGACTCCGAATAATTGGGGCGTTTTCAACCCAAGTGGATTCATATCCAGCCCCTTCATCAATAGGTTGACACACGAAAACAAATATTCAAGAGGAGTCACACCAAGCACTTTAAGATCGTCGTGATTTGCATCACTAGAACGAACCCTTTTAAACCATTCATGCCTTGCGCGAATTTGGGCGGTTCTTTGTTTTCTCTCATTCATGGAGACGCGCATAGCTTTTAATGTTTCATCGAAGTTGACCTTGGGAGGAGCACATCTAACTTTCAAAGCATCAATATCACAAGACATCCTATCAACGCTCTTAGCCAAATCGTCTATTTTGAGTAGTTTTTCCTATATGAACTCATTGAAAATCTTTTGAGAGTTGATGAACTCTTTGATATTACTCTCTAAATCAGAGGGTAATTTTTTGTGATTTCCATAAGTGTTGTTGTAGGAATTGCCATAATTATTAGAGGAGTTACTAGGAAAAGGCCTAGGAACATAGTTTCCTCTAAAAGCATGGTTGTTGCCAAAATTGTTCCTACCAACAAAATTAACGTCCAAACTAGCGTTGCTACTCTCAATCAAGGAAGATAGTGGCATATCATTAGGATCTAAAGGAGCATTTCTACTAGCAACCAAATTCATCAACTCATCCATCTTAGCACTAAGCAAGTTAATTTCTTCTATAGCGTCGTTTTGCTAGCAGGCGACCTTTCAGTGTGCCACTAAGAGTAGTTGGTCATGATATTGTCTAGGAGTTTTGTAGCATCTCCTAACGTGATTTCCATGAACGTTCCACCTGAGGCAGAGTCCAAGATATTGCGAGAAGCGAAATTCAAGCCAGCGTAAAATATTTGTATAATCATCCACAAACTCAAGCCATGAGTGGGACAATTTCTAATCATAAGCTTCATCCTCTCGCAAGATTGTGCAACGTGTTCATGATCAAGTTGCTTGAAATTCATGATATCATTACGTAAGGAGATGATCTTAGCCGGCGAAAAATACTTGGATATGTAAGCATCTTTGCACTTATCCCAAGAATCGATACTATTTTTAGGCAAAGAAGAAAATGAAGTTTTTGCGCGATCTCGCAACGAGAAATGAAAAAAGCTTCAACTTAATCACGTCATTATCCACATCTCTTTTCTTTTGAATATCGCCACGCTCAATGAAGGTATTGAGATGGGATGCGGCACCTTCACTAGGAAGGCCAGTGAATTTCTCTTTCATAACAAGATTCAGCAATGCTATGTTGATTTCATATGATTCTGCACTAGTGGCGGGAGCAATCAGAGTACTAATAAAATCATTATTATTGGTACTCGAGAAGTCGCAAAGTTTGGTGTTTTCAGCCATGATGACTTCAACAAACAAACAAGGACACAAGCAAGCAAGAAAACCGGCAAAGGAAAACGGCAAAAAGGCAAAAGGCAAAAGAAAACGGCAAAGGAGAAAGGCAAATGAAAACGGAAAATGTGAATTGGGGAGAGGAAAACAAGAGGCAACTGGCAAAAAAGTAAATGCAGGAGTTGTGTTTGTGAGACCTACTTGGATAGATCTCTCCTTCCCCGGCAACGGCACCAGAAATACTTCTGCTACTGCAACAAAAGACCTTCCAACGGCACCAGAATCACGTGCTGACGGGAGACTATTCTTGTCTTGATACTCCTCAGCAACCGCACGAGGAATCCTTCTGTTACGGCTACGCCTTTAGGGACTTCTTAGGCAAATATGCAAAGGATTCCCCCGTGGCCTTGGAGCCTTGCGTTCGTGTTCCCTCGAAGCGGAAAGGGTGATGTAGCACAGCGGTGGTAAGTATTTCCCTCGGTTTTGAGAACCAAGGTATCGATCCAGTGAAGGAGTAACACAACTACGTGCACAAACACAAAAAGCTTGCTTCCAACGCTATGAAGGGGCTAGCAATCCCTTATAGATTGTTGGCCAGTGAGAACTGAAAGCAACAAAGTAACAAAGCAAAGTAAAAGCAAAAGTGGAAACGATAGGTGTGAATAGACCCGTGGGCTGTAGTGTTTACTAGTGGCTTCTCTAATGAAAGCAAGTAGACAGTGGGTGAACAAATTACTGTCGAGCAATTCATAGAACCGCCCATAGTCGTGACGTCATCTATGGCAATGATTATATCTATAGGCATCACGTCCAAAACAAGTAGACCAATACTTTCTGCATCTACTACTATTACTCCACACGTCGACCGCTATCCAGCATGCATCTAGTGTATTAAGTCCAAAAGAACAGAGTAACGCCTTAAGCAAGATGACATGATGTAGATGGACAATCTCATATCTACGACAAAGAAATCTTGTTACCCTTGATGGAAACTACATGATGTGTGCCTTGCTGCCCCTACTGTCACTGGGAAAGGTCACCACACGGTAAGAACCCAAAACCAAGCACTTCTCCCATTGCAAGAATCATAGAACTATTGGCCAAACAAAACCCAAGACTCGGAGAGATTTACAAGGATATCAAATCATGCCTATAAGAAATCAACAAAGACTCAAATATATATCATAGATAATCTAATCACAAATCGACAATTCATTAGATCTCTACAAACACACCGCCAAAGAGGATTACATCGGATAGATCTCCATGAAGATCATGGCGAACTTTGTATTGAAGATCCAAGAGAGAGAAGAAGCCATCTACCTACTAACTACGGACCCATAGGTCTGAAGTGAACTACTCATGAGTCATTGGAGGGGCGATGATGTTGATGTAGAAGCCCTCCAACTCCAAAGTTCCCTCCGGCAGGGCACTAGGAAGGGTCTCCAGATGAGATCTCGCGGAAACGGAAGCTTGCGGCGGCGGAAAAGTGTTTTCGTGGATTCCCTGATTTTTTCTGTATTTTAGGGAATATATAGGCGAAGGAGCTAGGTCAGGGTGCGCCACGGAGGCCACAAGCCTGCTAGCCGCCGCCCCCTGGTGGCGGCTACAGGGCTTGTGGGCCCCTTGTAGCTCTCGTGCCTTGGCCCTCAAGCCCCCTGATGTTCTTTCGTTCGGAAAAAAATTATTTCGGGGATTTCATTCCGTTTGGACTCCGTTCCAAAATCAGATCTGAAAAGAGCCAAAAACATAGAAAAAACAGGAACTGGCACTTGGCACTGAATTAGTATGTTAGTCCCAAAAAAGATATAAAAGGTACATAAAACATCCAAAGATGACAAGATAACAGCATGAAACCATCAAAAATTATAGATATGTTTGAGATGTATCAAACCCCCTCCCCTTAATGTTCGAGCGTCTCTACGTCGCTAGGATCCAGTCCCGCACATTTCCCAACCACCGTCGCGTGTGACTGATTGAACGGATGTAGCTAAGGGGTCAGGCCGTGCCACCCCTGATAACGAACGGATAATCGAGGACGATGTCAAGGGCGGCAGGTGGCTTTGTGACAGGTAAGGCCCGTGAGGCGCGATGCTTAGGAGCCTCCTTTTGACGTTCAAGCGACTCTCCGTCATGAGGACCCGGTCCCGCACATTTCCCAACCGCCGCTGCTTGCGACCGAAAGAACGGTCTCTGCTACGGGGTCAAGCCCTGCCACCCCTGTTAATGACCGGATAACCGAGAACGATATCAAGGGCGGCAGGTGGCCTTGTGACCGGTAAGGCCCCTGAGGAGCTATGCTCAGGAGCCCCCTTTGAAGCTCAAGCGACTATGATTTTATCCTATCGATCGTGGTCCTGGGGAGTCGCGGGGCTTCCCAGCCCACGCGTCGGGGCGACGCGCTCCGACCGGGGCCCTCGAGCGAGGTAGGTAGGTCTTCCAAAGATGCAAGCAAGGCAGTGTGTCAGGTCGCCAAGTGGATGCAACAAAAATTATAAAAGATTGCACAAATGATACAACAGGCAGAAGCATGCCATGAATATTTGAAGTCCCTGCGGTCAGCAAACACTTCCTAAGGCAGTAAATCCAAAACATTACCTCGAATAATGTTGGAAATATGCCCTAGAGGCAATAATGAATTAGTTATCATCATATTTCCTTGTTCATAATAATCGTTAATTATCCATGCTAGAATTGTACTGATTGGAAACTCAAATACATGTGTGGATACATAGACAACACACTATCCCTTGTGAACCTCTAGTTGACTAGTTCCTTGATCAAAGATGGTCATAGTTTCCTGGCCATACGCAAGTGTTGTCACTTGATGACGGGATCACATCATTAGGAGAATCATGTGACGGACAAGACCCAAATTATATACGTACCATATTGATCGTGTCATTTTATTGGTATTGTTTTCTGCGTGTCAAGTATTTATTCCTATGACCATGAGATCATATAACTCACTGGTACCAGAGGAATACCTTGTGTATCAAACATCACAACGTAACTAGGTGACTATAAAGGTGCTCTACAGGTATCTCCGAAGGTGTCCATTGAGTTAGTATGGATCAAGACTGGGATTTGTCACTCCGTGTGACGGAGAGGTATCTCGGGGCCCACTCGGTAATACAACATCACACACAAGCCTTGCAAGCAATGTGACTAAGTGTAAGTCACGTGATCTTGTATTACGTAACGAGTAAAGAGACTTGCCGGTAACAAGATTGAAATAGGTATGCGGATACCGACGATCGAATCTCGGGCAAGTAACATACCGAAGGACAAAGGGAATGACATAAGGGAGTATATGAATCCTTGACACTGAGGTTCAACCGATAAGATCTTAGGGGAATATGTAGGATCCAATAGGGGCATCCAGGTCCCGCTATGGGATATTGACCGAGGAGTACCTCGGGGCATATCTACATAGTTCTCGAACCCGCAGGGTCTGCACACTTAAGGTTTGATGATGTTTTAGTATAGTCGAGTTATATGTATGGTTACCAAATGTTGTTCGGAGTCCCTGATGAGATCACGGACTTCACGAGGGTTTCCGGAATGGTCCGGAAATGAAGATTGATATATAGGATGGTTTCATTTTGTTACCGGAAAGTTTTCGACCATTACCGGCATTGTACCGGGAGTGACGAATGGGTTCCGGAAGTTCACCGGGAGGGGGGCAACCCACCCAGAGGGAGCCCAGTGGCTTTAGGGTGGTGCACCAGCCATTAGTGGGCTGGTGGAACAGCCCAAGAAGGCCTTGGCTCCAAGAGAAGAAAAACCAAAGAGAACGGAAAAAAGAGGGGGAGGTGGGAAGGAAGAGAAGGACTCCACTTTCCAATCCTAATTGGAGTAGGATTCCTCCTCTCCTCCTTGGCCGGCGCACCCTTGAGGGCTTGGCCCTCAAGGCAAGCCTCCTCCCCCTCCCTCCTATATATAGTGGTGATTTAGGGCTGATTTCAGACAACTTTTGCCACGTGCAACTCAACCCTAGACCACATAGTTCTACCTCTAGATCGGATTTCTGCAGAGCTCGGGCGGAACCCTGCAGGAGTAGATCATAACCACCACCGGAGTGCCGTCACGATGCCGGAGAACTCATCTACTTCTCCGTCTTGTTTGCTGGATCAAGAAGGCCAACATCGTCATGGAGCTGTACGTGTGGTGAACGCGGAGGTGTCGTCCGTCCGGCACTAAATCGGAACGGATCGTGGGACGGTTCGTGTGGCGGTTCGAGGGACGTGAAGACGTTCCACTACATCAACTACGTTTCTTAATGCTTCCTGCTGTGTGATCTACAAGGGTACATAGATCCAAATATCGTCTCATAGATAGACATCACCATGATAGGTCTTCGTGTGCGTACGAAATTGTTTGTTTCCCATGCAACGTTCTCCAGCAGTGGCATCATGAGCTAGGTTCATGCGTAGCTGTTATCTCGAGTAGAACACAAAGGGTTTTGTGGACGGTGATGTTCTATTTGCTACCCTCCTTAGTCTTTTCTCGATTCGGAAGTATTGTTGGATTGAAGAGGCCCAGACCGACATTATTCGTACGCTTACGAATGACTAGTTTCATCGATTGACATGCAACCTCGTTGCATAAAGATGACTAGCAGGTGTCGGTTTCTTGAACTTTAGTTGAATTGGTTTTGACCGAGGCGGTCCTTGGAGAGGTTAAATAGCAATTTGCACATCTTCGTTGTGGTTTTTGCGTAAGTAAGATGCGATCATACTAAATACCCATAGCAGCCACGTAAAACATGCAACAACAAATTAGAGGACGTGATGTGATATATTGGATGTATGAGATTATCATGTTGTAATAGTTAATATCGACTTGAACGTCGATGCTATGGCAACCGGCAGTAGCCATAGGGTTGTCTTTAAACTAACATTTGTGTTTGGAGATGCGTTTACTATATTGCTAGGACGTAGCTTTAGTAGTAATAGCATAAGTAGCACGACAACCTCGATGGTGACACGTTGATGGAGATCACGATGATGGAAATCATGGTGTGGTGCCAGTGACAAAAAGATCATGCCGGTGCTTTGGTGATGGAGACCAAGAAGCACAAGATGTTGGCCATATCATGTCACTTATGAATTGCATGTGATGTTAATCCTTTTATGGACCTTATTTTGCTTAGAACGATGGTAGGATTCTGAGGTGATCTCTCACTAAAATTTCAAGGCGAAATTGTGTTCTCCTCGACTATGCATCGTTGCGATAGTTCATCGTTTCGAGACACCACATGATGATCGGGTGTGATAGACTCATCGTTCACATACAACGGGTGCAAAACAGTTGCATGCGCTGAACACTCGGGTTAAACTTGATGAGCCTAGCATGTGCACACATGGCCTCAGAACACATGAGACCGAAAGGTCGACCATGAATCGTATAGTTGATATGATTAGCATAGGGATGCTTACAACTGAAACTATTCTCAACTCGCGCCATGATCCGACTTGAGTTAGTGAATTTGAATCATGTACCACTCAAATGTCTAGAGATATGTACTTTTTGAGTGGGAGTTCTTAAGTAATATGATTAATTGAACTAAATATCATGAACATAGTCAAAAGGTCTTTGTGAATTACGATGTAGCTTGCGCTATAGCTCTAGTATTTTTATATGTTTCTAGAGAAAATTTAGTTGAACGATGATAGTAGCAACTTTGCGGACTGCGTCCGTAAAACTGAGGATTGTCCTCATTGCTGCGCAGAAGGCTTATGTCCTTAATGCAACATTCGGTGTGCTTCACCTCCTGCATCGTCTGTGGATGTTGCGAACATATGACATACACGTTTTTGATGACTACGTGATAGTTCAGTGTGTAATACTTAATAGCTTAGAAGCAAGGCGCCGAAGACGTTTTGATATGTCGCGGAACATAAGAGATATTCTGAGAGATGAAATTGAGATTGCATGCTCATGCCCTTCTTGAGAGGTAAGAGACCTCCGACAAGATTCTTTGTCTACAAAGTAAAGGAGAAAAGCTCAATCGTTGAGCATATGCTCAGATTGTCTGAGTACAACAATCGCTTCAATCAAGTGGGAGTTAATCTCCCACATGAGATAGTGATGGTTCTCCAAAGTCACTGCCACAAAGCTGGTAGAGCTTCGTGATGAACTATAACGTATCAATGATAAATATGATGATCCTTGAGCGATTCGCAATGTTTGACACTGCGAAAGTAGAAATCAAGAAGGAGCATCAGTTGTTCATGGTTAGTAAAACCACTAGTTTCAAGAAGGGAAAGGGCTAGAAGGGATACTTCCTAAAACGGCAAACCAGTTGCTGCTCTACTGAAGAAACCCAAGATTGAACCCAAACCCGAGACTAAGTGCTTCTGTTATGAGGGGAACGGTCACTGAGGCAGAGCTACCCTAGATACTTGGTAGATAAGAAGGCTGGCAAAGTCGACAGACGTATATTGGATATACATGATACTGATGTGTACTTTACTAGTACTCCTAGTAGCACGAGGGTATTAGATACCGGTTCGACTTCTAAGTGATTAGTAACTCGAAATAAAAGCTACGTAATAAAGGGAGACTAGCTAAAGGCGAGGTGATGATAAGTGTTGGAAGTGACTCCAAGGTTGATGTGATCAAACTTCGCACGCTCCCTCTACCATCCGGATTGGTGTTAAACCTAAATAATTGTTATTTGGTGTTTGCGTTGATCATGAACATGATTGGATCGTGGTTATTGCATTAAAATTATTCATTTAAAGATAGTAATGGTTATTCTATTTGCTTGAATAATTACCTTCAATGGTTTATTGAATCTCGATCGTAGTGTTACACATGTTCATAATATTAGGTGCCAAAAGAAACAAAGTAATAATGATAGTACCACTTACTTGTGGTAGTGCCTCTTGCGTCATGTTGGTGTAAAATGCATGAAGAAGCTCCATGCTGATGGATCTTTGTACTCACTCATTTTTGAAACGTTTGAGACATGCAAACCATACCTGTTGGTTTAAACGCATTAAGAAACTCCATGCAGATGGATCGTTTGGATTCACTTGATTTTGAATCACTTGAGACATGCAAAATCATGCCACATGGAACAAGATAGTAACTTGTTGGGAGCAATGCATTTTGATGTGTGCAGTCCAATGAGTGATGAGGCACGCAGTGGATATCGTTATGTTCTTACTTCAGTGACGATTTGAGTAGATACAGGAGTGTTTACTTGATGAATCATATGTCTGAAAAATTGAAAAGTTCAAAGCTATTTCAGAGTGAAGATCGTCGTGACAAGAGGATAAACTGTCTATGATATGATCGATGAGATGAATATTTGAGTTGCGAGTTTTTGGTACACAGTTAAGACAATGTGAAAATTGTTTCGCAATTCATGCCACCTAGAACACCATAGTGTGATGGTGTGTCCGAACGTCATACCCACGCCTTATTAGATATGGTGCATACTATGATGTGTCTTATCGAATTACCACTATCGTTTATGGGTTATGCATTAGAGACAACTGCATTCACTTTAAATAGGGCACCGCATATTTCCGTTGAGATGACACAGTATAGACTATGGTTTCTAGAAACCTAAGCTGTCGTTTCTTAAAAGTTTGGGCTGCGATGCTTATGTGAATAAGTTTTAGTCTCATAAGCTCAAACCCAAAGTGGAGAAATGCATCTTCACAGGATATCAAAAACAGTTGGATACATCTCCTATCTCAGATCCAGAAGCAAAGTGTTTGTTTCTATAAATGAGTCCTTTCTCGAGGAAAGGTTTCTCTCGAAAGAATTGAGTGGGAGGGTGGTGGAACTTGATGAGGTTTTTGAACCGTCACTTCAACCAGTGTGTAGCAGGGCGCAGGAACCTACACCAATTGAAGTGGAAACTGATGATGGTGATCATTGAGCGTAGGATCAACATACTACAAACCTCGTAGGTCGATAAGGTCGCGTACTACTACAGAGTGGTACGGTAACCCTGTCTTGGAGGTCATGTTGTTGAACAACAATGAACCTACGAGCTATGGAGAAGCGATGGTGGGCCCGGATTCCGACAAATGGCTGGAGGACATGAAATCAGAGACAGGATCCATGTAGACTTCGAAAGAACTGCTTGATGGTAGTAAGACTATTAAGTAATGATGGATCTTTAGAAGAAAGACAGACGATGATGGTGAAAGTTCACCATTAAGAATCTCTCGACTTATCGCAAAGGTGTTTCCGACAAGTTCAAGGAGTTGACTATGATCAGACTTTCTCACTCATAGCGATGCTAAAAGTATGTTGGAATTATGTTAGCAGTTGTTGCATTATTTGTGAATATTGCACATACGATGTCAAAACAGTGTTTCCTCGATGGTTTCCTTGAGAAAAGGTTGAATGTTATACGACCAGAAGTTTTTGTTGATCCTAAAGATTTTAACAAGTATGCAAGCATCTCGGAGTTGGAATATACGCTTTGATGATATGATCAAAGCTTTTGGGTTTGTACAAGGTTTATGAGAAACTTGTATTTCCAAAGAAGTGAGTGGGAGCACAATAGAATTTCTGATGAGTAGATGTGGTTGACATATTGTTAATCGGAAGTACTGTAGAATTTCTATGAAGCATAAAAGGTTGTTTGAAAGGAGTTTTTCCAAGGAAGAGCTCGATAGAGCTACTTGAACATTGAGCATCAAGATCTATGGAGATTGATCAAAATGCTACATAGAACTTTCAAATGAAATGCGTGCCTTGACAAGTTTTGAGGGAGTTCAAAATATACCAGCAAAGAAAGAGTTCTTGGCTGTGTTGTAAGGTGTGAATTTGAGTTAGACTCAAAAGACCAACCACAACAGAAGAAAGAGAAAGGACGCAGGTCATCCCCTATGCCTTAGCCATAGACTCTACAGTATGCCATGCTGTGTGCCACAACTAATGTGTGCCTTGCCATGAGTCTGTCACGGGGTACAAGGAGTGATCCAGGACTGAATCACTAAAACAACGGTCCAAGTAGTCCTTAGTAACTAGTGGACTAACGATTTTTTTCTCGATTATGGAGGTGATTATAGAGTTCGTCGTAAAGGGTTATGACGATGCAAGCTTTGACACTAATACGAATAACTATGAGTAGTAAAACGGATTCGTATAGTAGAGTAGATATTTGGAGTATTTCCGAATAGCACGTAGTAGCAGCATCTATAAGGTGACATAAAGATTTGTAAGGCACACACGGATCTGAAAGTTTCAGAACCGTTGACTAAAACCTCTCTCACGAGCAAGACGTGATAAGACCCCAGAACTATATGGGTGATGGATTTGTTAAAATCACATGGTGATGTGAACTAGATTATTGACTCTAGTGCAAGTGGGAGACTATTGGAAATTTTCCCTAGAGGCAATAATAAATTAGTTATTATAATATTTCCTTGTTTATAATAACCATTTATTATCCATGCTAGAATTGTATTAATTGGAAACTCAAATACATGTGTGGATACATAGACAACACACTGTCCCTAGTGACCCTCTAGTTGACTAGTTCGTTGATCAAAGATGGTCAAGGTTTCCTGGCCATAGGCAAGTGTTGTCACTTGATGACGGGATCACATCATTAGGAGAATCATGTGATGGACAAAAACCAAATTATATACGTAGCATATTGATTGTGTCATTTTATTGTTATTGTTTTCTACGTGTCAAGTATTTATTCCTGTGACCATGAGATCATATAACTTACTAGCACCGGAGAAATACCTTGTGTGTACCAAACATCACAACGTAGCTGGGTGACAATAAAGGTGCTCTACAGGTATCTCCGAAGGTGTCCGTTGAGTTAGTATGGATCAAGACTGGGATTTGTCACTCCGTGTGACGGAGAGGTATCCCAAGGCCCTCTCGGTAATACAACATCACACACAAGCCTTGCAAGCAATGAGACTAAGTGTATGTCACAGGATCTTGTATTACAGAATGAGTAAAGAGACTTGCCGGTAACGAGATTGAAATAGGTATGCGGATACTGACAATCGAATCTCGGGCAAGTAACATACCGAAGGACTAAGGGAATGCCATACGGGATTATATGAATCCTTGACACTGAGGTTCAACCGATAAGATCTTCGGAGAATATGGAGGATTCAATATGAGCATCCATGTCCCGCTATTGGATATTGACCGAGGAGTACCTCGGGGCATGTCTACATAGTTCTCGGACCCGCAGGGTCTGCACACTTAAGGTTCGATGATGTTTTAGTATAGTTGAGGTATATGTGTGGTTACCAAATGTTGTTCCGAGTCCTAGATGAGATCACGGACGTCACGAGGGTTTCCAGAATGGTTCGGAAACAAAGATTTATATATAGGATGGTTTAATTTGGTTACCGGAAAGTTTTCGGGCATTACCAGCATTGTACCGGGAGTGCGAATGGGTTCTGGAAGCTCACCGGAGGGGGGCAACCCACCCAGAGGAAGCCCAATGGCTTTAGGGTGGCGCACCGGCCCTTAGTGGGCTGGTGGGACAGCCCAAGAAGGCCTTGGCACCAAGAGAAGAAAAACCAAAGAGAAAGGAAAAAAAGGGGAGGTGGGAAGGAAGAGAAGGACTCCACTTTCCAATCCTAATTGGAGTAGGATTCCTCCTCTCCTCCTTGGCCGGCGCACCCTTGAGGGCTTGGCCCTCAAGGCAAGCCTCCTCCCCCTCCCTCCTATATATAGTGGTGATTTAGGGCTGATTTAAGACAACTTCTGCCACATGCAACTCAACCCTAGACCACATAGTTCTACCTCTAGATCGGATTTCTGCGGAGCCCTGCAGGAGTAGATCATCACCACCACCGGAGCACCGTCACGCTATCGGAGAACTCATCTACTTCTCCGTCTTGCTTGCTGGATCAAGAAGGCCGAGATTGTCATCGAGTTGTACGTGTAATGAACGCGGAGGTGCCGTCCATTCGGCACTAGATCAGAACGGATCGTGGGACAGATTGCGGGACGGTTCGTGGGGTGGTTTGAGGGACGTGAAGACGTTCCACTACATCAACCGCGTTTCTTAACGCTTCCTGCTGTGCGATCCACAAGGGTACGTAGATCCAAATCTCCTCTCATAGATGGACATCACCATGATAGGTCTTCGTGTGCGTAGGAATTTTGTTGTTTCCCATTCAACGTTCCCCAACAAATAGCTCCCTTGTGCCCGAGGAGCTCCTCGCGAGTCCTGGCCCTCGGCACCCACGTATGCATCATGGTTGCTGCGGCTGACCTGTGCCACTTGCATCTCGTCGCTGCACTCGACTCGTCCTGCTGAGGCCTGGGGTTTGGCCCTACGTAGTTCCTCCGCGGGGAAGGCGGTTGGCGCCACGCCCCGCGGCTCGAAGGTGCCTCCCTGCCCGCGCCTCTTGTGCCTGGCTCAAGGAGGGGCCTTGAAGCATTCCTTACTCCTGAGGAGGATAGGTGCCCGGGGGGGGGGGGACGTCTGAAAATCTTCCTCGCCGGGAGGTCCAGGTGAAGCCGCCTACCTCGGACGTACGGCTCCATGTAGGCCTTCGATCGTCCTTTGTGGCCGTTCAACATCGCAATGGTGGCGGTCCCTCTTGGTGGTGGAGGAGGATCCCCTCGACCGTACTGCTCGGAGATCTTCCTACGATAAGCCTCTGCGCGAAGCCGCTTGTTCCTGTTGCTGCCGTTGGTCCTGGCGCCGCCCGGTGCTGATTCCCTCCTTGGTGCGCCAGCATGTCTCCGTTGTCGTAGTTCGCCCGCGCCAATGCCTCCGCCCTCTGCTGGCTGCGCCACAGGGAGCGCTCCTGTCCAGCCGCCTCGGGCTGTCGGGGGTCGACCTGGTATTGGTGATGCACACCGATGTGTGCGTCGGTCGTACCGCCGTTCTCTTCGCGCCCCTGGTGGTTGTCAGTGTGATGCACCTCGGGGCCAGCTGCTGGAACCTAGAGGAGGAGGAGGGCTGCACGGGACGCGTCTCTCTCGGCCCCGCCCAACATAGGAGGGCCCCCGTTGCTCGCAGCCCCGGGGGACGACATGAGGTGCGAGCCCCTGGTTCCCAATGCTGGCGGCCTTGAAGAAGAGCGGGCTTGGACGACCTTTTGGACGATGGCGATCAGCTCCATGATGTGGTCTGCCCAGGCGTCAAAGCCCCCATGCGTCGGTTGTTGACAGAGCATGTCGCTCGCCATCTGCAACGCGTCGTGTGCGCCAAGGTCCCTCAAGTTGATGCAACGCATCGCGGGCGTCTGGGTGGCGTAGGTGGTTGCGACGATGGATACAACATTGACGATCTGGTATGAGCCGCATGGCACCACAACGCCGGCGTGTGCGCTTCCGACCGCCATGACGTAGTGGTTGGCAGCCTGCTCGATGAGGCTCGAAGAAGCCGGTTGGGTGCTGGCCATCAGAGCAGAGGGCCTGGGGAAGGTGAAGCTCGAAGATGACCTTAACACGCCCCCTACCTGGCGCGCCAAATGTCGCATTTCGGGCTCCGCAAAACCCTAAGGATTCGAAATCAGGGGCGTGTATGAAGACCTCTCATGGCCTAACCTCGCCCAACTCTCTACTCGAGGGGAACGGCGAAGAACTCACTTGATGGTCAGGGAAACATAAAACACGACTTGATGGTCAGGGAAACATAAAACACGACTGTTGACCTTGTCGGGTGCTAATCGGTGAATGAATGGTTCGTAGATTGAACCCCCCTCTACGAAGCAACCTATCCTCTATTTATAGTGGCGTCCCCGGTCCTCCTCCCTTATCGTTTCGACGGGATGGGATCCCACAGTGGCCAATTTTTAAGGGGGACAGGGGAACATGCGCCCCTGCCAAAAGGTGGTCTTTGCCTGCAAAGTAGCTGCCAGTGTTGCAGGGGCTGGCCCAAGGATGACGTCCATCCTGCCGGCGGCGGCGAGGGTCTTGTTGCACCAGAATGGAAACCTTTAGAAGATGCCTTGGGAACCTGCGTTCATCCTTTCTCCCTTTGCACTAAAGGGGAAACTGCACCGCCCTGCTGTCTGCTGCTCGCCTGTCCTTCCCTTGCATCACCCTTGACTCCTGAGGCCGAGCCTTGCCTTGGAATATCCGACGCTCCAGAGGACTCCTGAGGAGGTCCCCTGCGGGTCTTGATGCTGCTCCTCCTCGCGAGGCTTGGCCCCTCACGAGGGCCTTGTCCAGAGTGATGCCGGGCTCATTGGTTTTTGGTCCATGAAGTGGGCCAGTCCTGGGCCGTAGGCAGGCAGGTTTGGGTACCCCCATTCCCAGAAAACCGACAATTGTCATTAAGGTTGACATCTTTAACCACTACTAGGGAAAAGCTTATAGGCAGAATGTTTCTAATAGCGCCTGTTACGGGCCAAGTGCTACTACTAAGTACCACTAGCATGTTGGATAAAAGGTTCTTCCAGCAAGAAGCATGTGTCCGACTAGTGTCGAGGAGGCCAAAATATCGTGTGCCCTCTTGAACTGTCGCACATTAGATGTCAGGCATGCATCAACGATTGCATCATATATCAAAACAAGCACGCGTAAAAGTCCATCTGACCAAAGTGCAATGCTTCACGATATAAGAATGCTGGAAAGGAAGATCCATAGAAAGTCGTATGGTAGTTTCTCATCACTCCCCTTCTGCAGCGTTATTTCGTAGATCCTAACGAAGCAAAGCTCATGCGATGGCACACGGATAGGGTGATTCCAGACGATGGAGATAATCCGAAGCTGAGATACATCGCGGATCCTAGTCAGTGGAAAACATTAAATTTTCAATATAAAAAATCACAGATGATCCAAGGAACAACTTGTTGGCGCCAGTATTGATAGATTGAATCCATTTGGCAAGCATAGCACCAACCATAGCACATGGCATGTGATTGTATGTATGTACAACCTCCCCCCTGGAAGTGCATGAAGGAAAAAATACATACATATAACTATGCTTATCCAAGGGCCAAAACAACCAGGAAATAATATTAATATGTTTCTCGGGTTACTGAGAGAGGAGCTAGACACGCAATGGACAACATGGTACGCCGGCACTGGAGAATCTTTCGACATGAGAGCCCTGTTGATCACGACGGTGCATCACTATCTCGGTTAAGGATATGTTGCGGGCCAAGTGTGCCACAGATATTGTGGATGCACCAGGTGCATGGATGATACAACGTCTCAATAGCTATTGAAAGATGGAGGGTCTTCAAAAATCGTGTAGATGTGGCATCGAAGATGGCTCGAGAAGGATGATACATGGAAAAAGCATGGAGATATATTCAATGGTAAGGTCGAGCACGTAGGACCTTCACGTAAGCATAGTGCCATCGAAATTGATGAGTTGTTGAAGAACTGGGAACAGTGCCCCTCACCGGGAAAGACGACTAAAAAGGTGTCGGAGCCGCTGCTGAAGGTATGGAAAACGAGGTTAGTTTTCTGGGACTAGGAGTACTGGCCCAAACTAGGCACGCCTCATAGCCTTTATCAAGTGCATATCACAAATAATATCATGGATAGTATTATTGGAACATTGATGAACATGCCAGAGAAGCCCAAGGATGGGCCGAAGGCAAGAAAAGTCTTGGGATTGTTAGATGTCAGGAAAGACCTCCACATGCCATGTAAAAAGTCGTTGGAGGAGACGAAGACGGAGACGGAGACGGAAGATAGGGGAAAAAGCAAAAAAAGAAGGGAGATGAGTATTTCCCCCCTCTTGCTTCAACTTAGATCCGAAGGACGTCGATCAATTCTTCAAATGCCTCGTTGGAATCAAAAATAGTTTTTGATACCGTGGGAAGATAATCAGATATTTATACACCAAGAATAAAAAGGTTCAGCGGGATGAAGTCACATGGTTGTCATGAGATGATGACGCATGTGGGGACCCCGACCTACGAGTCGAGATCGCCGAATGAACGTGCTCAGTGATCCCGGAGATCAATGCTCACCGAACAAACAAAAACTGACAAATAAGAGTCTTACATCCATACATCCCATTTGTTACAATAAATGACCATTGCGGTCAAGTCTGACATATATAGGGCCTTGAGGGCCAAGACACCAAACTTGACCAATAGCGGAAATATTGGTCGAAAGCGTGAACCCATGCCATCAGCCTTATCCTACATGCATTCTGACTGGGAAGCGTCCAAGCTCACAGGAACGTCACCAAGTTACTCTTCACCATATCCTGATCTCTCATACCTGGTGAATGAAATAACCAGTGGCAAGCCAATGAGTACTTTGAATGTACTCGCAAATAGCCCATGATGTGGGTAATTAAGTTGGTACGGTAATAAGGGATATGCAACATTTCCAGAAAGTAAGCTTTAAAGGTAATAAACATGATCATAGACGGGTATGGATATGCATCATAAGCTAGATGACATTCAATGAAAATGTTACAAATATCAACATATCTGTTGAGGGATGACCACTTCCGGTTCACCCGATAAGCCAAGTCTCCAAACTTGGTCATATAAACTCTTTTCACATAACTCCTTGAAACACACACACACACTTGGTTTAGGCGGAAACGACTGGACATAGTTTAAGTAGGATTAACCAATTGTCCTTGACCGTGGACACGGCTATTCGAATATATTAACACTCTGTATAGGTTGTACGCTGTACCCACGAGATCCGGGAAACTTCCGTGTCATCCATGACTCGCGGTATATAACATACCCGAGGTGAGTACCCAGTCAATGCCTTTCCCCTGACGATACTAGACAAAGAGTTCCACTCGATTAGTACCCACCCCAAATGATGTACGTCTTACGAGCACCAACTCTAGACAGTATCATCCATGCGGGGACCAATGGTGTGCCCGGAACACGTAAAAACGACATAGTGTACCTACCTGGTATGACCCCGTCACGAGAGTGACCACACATCACTCCCGCCACTAGTAATGTGGCTCTTTGGTAGCACCGACCAAAGTAATCAACAAATTCCGTCCCATAAAGGGGTATCATAGTCGTACATGTAAGGTTGGGACGGTCGACACATCATAAATCTAATCCTATTTCCGAAACCACTAACCCAAATATACTCGGTGCACCACTTCTTCACAAGTGGACACCTAACTAATCATCACCTTCGTGCATTAGTGGCACCCGACGGGGTTTTCATAAACCTTTGATATTTACCATGATCATGCTCATGGTTCTACTATGCTTAGCTCTACTTGTCAACATAATGTCAGCTTGACACTCATAGGTGGTAGGATCATGCTCAAATGCAAGTGCTCCGGAGGAGCCATCAGAAACATTGTATCAATGATTTACTGAATATTCATGATCATATGCAACGGGAATATTTGCTCTACTAGCATACAATAATATTTTGCTCAAACATGGTCAAAGGGCTGCTTGCCTTTGCTCACATAAGTCCTTGGGGTCTGCAAGGTCTTCCAGGCCAACTCCGAGTATTCCGTCTACTCTGTGCACTATCGTCGGAAACAACACAGTAAGCCACACAACAAGCAGAAACCAAAATGCTACATAAATAGGATTTTTATTTTTCTTGGAGCTGTGTGGTCATAATAAAAATACCACAAGCTTGCTATAGGAGATTTGGATCATCAGGGAATTTTGAATGTATGAAAGGAGGAATAGGCAATCTTAAAAGAAGTCTACAGAAAATATTATTATAAAAATGAGTGGAGGCACTCATTTAAAAGAGTACAATTTTAGAAACACCTAGGAAGTTGTTTCACAGGATTTGGAGGTGATATGACTATTATAGGGATTTTCTAATATTGGATAAATAGAAAAAGGAAGCTATTTATTAAATACAAGAAAATCATGCGAGAGAAAAATGTGGACCAAGGCTTCAAAAATAGGTCATGATATTAGATGGCTCTGAAATTTGGAATCACTCCATTTGGAGTGGATGTGAATCCTCTAGGATTTTTGAAAGGTGGGGCTAGGAGTATTCAAATCTGTATTTGAATAATAATACAACAAAAAAGTTGTTTGGAAAAATGTGCAAAGCACATCTTTGGATAGCCCTTGATTTTCGGAACCTGTAGGATTTTGAATCATAAATTTTGGAGCTCAAATGATTTCACTATAGATTTTTGAAGTTCTGCCAAAAGGAGAAAATAAATAAATGGGCTCAACCCGAGTGGGCTATCATGCGCCCATGGCGCTGGAGAGGGACGTGGGCCGGCCCAGCAGCTCTCAGGCGCGAGAAGGCAGCTTCCTTCGAGGGTGATTCCACCTCAGGGAGGCGTAATCCCACCGGGACACGGGCACTTAACCCAGGGGGCCCCGAGCCTTAGCCACTTACAAACGGGGCCCACCTGCCAGGTCCATCTCCTTCCTCCCGTTCGAATACGAGGAGGTGGGGAAGGCAGGACCCGACGGTGTAGGCGCCCACCCCGCCACTCCGGCCACCACCCCGGCGGCGCTCCGGCCACCGGAGGCTCGGGGGGGGGGGGGGGGGGGGCAGCTGCCGCCGCCCTGTTTACTCATTTCGGGAGGGGACGCCGCGGAGAAGGCCTCGACAAATGTCACATCCCAAGTTTACCTTGCTTTCCATTCCATATTCATGCATGCATTGAAATTGCATTGAATTTGAAATGGGGAAGTGATCAAGCCTGAGGAACCAAATTTTGGAAAATAGGCAATATAAAAATTGCTTCAAATTGATCCAAGAAAATGTCCGTGATGTTCTAATAAAATATTGGACTTAGATAAAAATATCAACCAATACTTTTGGATCACAGGAACATTTTATATTGGGCATTTCAATTAATTCAATCCTATTTGCATTGGATTTGTAAATGCCATAAATAATTTCTATAGATCCAATAATTCTAAAAATTGGTGAGTGCTTCTCAATATATTATAAGGGGCCGCATATAAATTTTCAGAATTTTATTAAATGATTTGTCATTTTTTCAAAACAAAAACAAATTGCAGAAAATACAAAAACGCAAAATAAAATAAAGAAATTACCTAAACTTACATGGCCCAGCCTAGCCCACCAGGGGCACCCCTGGCTTCTACCTCCTGCCCGAAGGCAGAGGAGAAGCAGAGGACGGCGAGCTCGCGGGAGCGCCACGCCTCGTGCTTGCCTGGCCACCCCGCCGATCTGGTGAGTGGGATAGGCTCGGAAGATCCGCCCCATCGAGTCAGCCCCCCTATTCCCCCTGCTCTCGTCCTCGCCCGTGATGTTGTCATCTTCAACCTCGGGAACAGGAGATCGCCGGGATCGATTCGGCCAATCGAGCGCATCCCCGAGGCTGCCGAGACTCTCTGCGAGATCCCTGTGAGATCCTCTTCGTCTCTGACCTATCCTCGTAGCCTCGCCCGTCCTCTAACTCTTACCCCACCATGGCCGAGATCTCCTCGACGTCGGCCATGTCTCCGTCATTGCTGTGGTCTTCCACCCAAGTGCCAAGCTCGGGAATGAGCTCCTGGAGCTATGTAGATCCCGTAGGGACCTTGAACTAGGCCGCTAGTGCCCTGCAGCCACCGCCCGCTCGAGGCCATGCTCCGGCCGCCGCGGACGTCGTCGCCGTCGTCGATGTAGTGCACCCTAGGTGCTATCGCTTGCTTCATCGGATGCGCGCGAGCACGTGCTTTCTGTAGAGCCAAATCGCGCCCAAAACAGATGTCCGTAGCGATTTTCCGGCGAGCTCCGTCGTGCCTGGTAGCGCCGGAGGCTCAACGCCGTTGAGGCCGACCCCTTTTGACCATGGGTTAACCCCCTTGGGTCACCTACAGGTGGGGCCTAGCCCCTGGTCAATTTTAATTAATAACAAAAATAAATTATCTAGGATAATTAACCTAATGACCCACTGACATTGGGCCCCTTTGGCTCTAATTTAGGATTTAGGGTTAAACTAACACTATTAATTAAACTGAGTCAGTGACGTGTGGACCCCACACGTCAGGTTTGACTTTGACGAGTTCAGTTGACTAGATGACGTCATCTTGACGTCAGGCTAACGCAATAAGTGATTTTCTCATATAAAATAATTCCAGAATACTAGTAAAACTTCAAAAAATCATAGAAAATAAAATATAAGTCTCATGAAAATAATTTATATATGAAAATGGATCAAAGAAATGCAAGGAATCTGATTATGCCATGTTCATGCATGTTAGAGCAAGTTAACATCACTAAGTAGGGAAAATGATGATTAGGGTAAATTTAATAAATAGTTTGGAGTTGGAATTTGATACCTATTTGAATTCCACTTCAATTAATATGACCAAACATTGAGGTAGGTAACTCAGTACCTTAACATGCCATATCATACATCATGTTTGGTGCATTGCATTGAATGTGTTCTTTTCTATTTGACGGTGATGTTCCCTCTCGGAAGATGATGGTTTCGATGATGTGATCATTGACATTGATGAAGACTCATTGCTATCTTCTGATGTGTTAGAAAAGCAACCCCCCTTGAGAATTCCTTTACAATCCTACTCTCTCGCTCCTGCTCTCTTTTATTGCATTAGGACAAACACGATTTAACTGTTACATGTTCTCGGTAGTTGAATTCATTCCTCTGCATGACCTGATTTTGCCACAATAAATAGTTGAAACCATTTAGCATGAGTAGCAACTGCTTGAGCCTTGTTGTGCTTACTCATCCATGCTTTCTTACAATGCCTGCTATGCTTAGAGTCGTGTCGGGTCTGATCCATCTGGAGGACGAATCAAAATGGTTGTGTTCATGTCCTACACTGTGAGAGTAAAGGTGTGAATCCGATTTGCTAAAAGTAGTTATGAGAGGCCATGTAGGAGTACATGGTGGGTTGTCTCATTGGGACCGTCCTTAGGAACTGAGTTCTGTGTATGTTATCCAAGACAAGATACTACCACACATTGGGATACTTAATTGACCCTCTCGGCTTATTAATCGCCTAGATCTCTGTCTAGGAGTTGCAACTAGTTTCTGGTGTTTGTAGGAAAAGTGTTGGCGGCCGTGTTTAGCTCTGCCCGACGGGGTAGGATTCACTGTGGTAGATACACAGTGGCACGGTGTAGCAAGTGGCACCCGGATGGTGGGCTTGGGAACCCTGCACAGCCGTAGAGGAAACGCCGGTCTGACTTCCTTGCGGGTTCAGTCTCAAATAGGCGATAAACCTGGACTAGGGTCTTGTGTGGTTAATAGTCGTGGCCGACACCCACGCCAGTGCTTCCGCTTGAAGGTTGCCGAGATGCATGACGTGCATATGGTGCTAAGTGGTGAGAGCATGTATGAAGAAGTATACCCCTGCAGGCTGAATTAATCTGTTCGAGTAGCCGCGTCCTCTGATATGGACTACTTGGAAACATTACGTGGTACGTAGACAACTTGGAATGGATATTCTAAAATATACAAGATAAGTGTGAGTACTATGGATGGCCTTCTCGTAGGGAGACGAGAGTGGATCCATAGTGGTGTATTGAATTGGTGAATATGTGGACTCGTGTGCGCTATCCCACCTCAAAGAAAGAACTTGTAGTCGTAGTACAAGTTAGCCAAGATTCAAAGCTAGCTTGCTGCAATCAAACCCCACAATCCCTTCTTTCATACTGATGCATATGTAGATAGTTCTGATGTAAGTCTTGATCAGTACCTTTGTACTCACGGTTGCTTTATTTATGTTTTTGCAGAGAAGATTTTAGTCTCATTAAAGGTTCCTACGCGATGTGTTCGATATTGACCGGAATAGCTTGGGAATCCTAGACAGAGGTATGGTTCCTTTGGTAGGGTCGTTGTAGCTTTTCAGGCTCCTCCAACCACTTTTAGTAGATGTCTGTACCCACACTTCTTATGCTTCCGCTTGATGCTTGTATGACTTGAGTGTAAGGTCGTGTGACCAATGTTTGTAATATCATACTATGTTGACTCTTATGAGTCTTTAATAAAAGCTTGAGTCATAGAGTTATGTTGTGATGACATGTTGTATCTACACATATCGTGCATATTGTGTGTATGTTCTGAAATGCATTATATGTGTGGGATTCGACACCTACTTGTGTGCCTTTATTTGTACTCTTTATAGGGAAATGCCTCTTTGTGCTTCGACAAAGCTTTGGTAGCTTCCTACTGCTCCGGACACTTCGATTGACCGGCATGTATCCTTCTTTGCTGATGTGTCTGTTCCTTCGGGGAAATGTCACGCGGTGTAATGGAGTCCTTGTAGTTTTCTAGGACTTGTCTACACACGCTGATGGCCCACACCTGCTTTGCTGGGTTATGTATGCATGTCCCTATACGGATGTACCACTTGGGCTTATAACTAGTCATGTCGACCAGGGTTCTTTGTCGTTTGAATGCTAGCGACACATTCATATACGTGAGCCAAAAGATGCAAATGGTCCCGGCCAAGGTAAGGTGGCAGCCGTGGAGTTTATCGTGCGTGAGGACGCAAAGTGATGTAATGTGTTACATGCTGGGTTCTTATGATTTAGGATCGGGGTCCCGACAGCCAAGGTGGAGACTAGCGACGGCCGCTGCGTTGGGGGCAATGTCCCGGCCTCCTAAAGGAAGAAAGGGGGCACGGGGAAGCTGCGGAGTGGAGGGAGGCAACTCAGTGCATCCTCAGTGAGGGAAGAGCTCGGAGGAGCCCGAGTTGAAGAAGGGGTCGTCGTTGGCGCTCTGTCCATTGGAGGAGTAGGAGGAGGAGGAAACTTGGAGGAGAGCATGGGCTCAAAAGGGGCGCCCCGGAGGTGCACGAAGGAGAAGGGGAGCAAGAGAGGCTTGAGGGAGATGATATAAGAGAGGGGGAGGGAGAGAGAGAGCTCGGGAGCTCTCGCGTGCTCCCCTTGCATGGCGGCCACACGCCTCAGATGAAGCTTGGAAGCTAGCTGGTGATGGGAAGTGCTTGGAACCGTCAAGAGGAGAGGCTCTGGCATGCTGGGACAGTTTACATTGGCGAAAAATAGCCTGGAGAGATGAAACAAGGTGTAGAGCACCCATATTTAAGGCCTGGGTGGTGGTCACCATGGCCACCTGTACCCAGAGTGCCAATTTGACCAGTCAATGATGTCTGGGGAGTGGGGCATACTATCCGGGGTGTGATTGAGGAGTTTGGTAGCTAGTGGAGTTGGTTTGAATGGGTTTTGATTGAGGTTAAGTTTGTAACAACAAACTTAGAGCTAAGAAAAGTGGGTCCCAAATGGGGAGTAGTCTTGGAGAAAATCAATGTCTTGCAGTGTTAGCTATACAAGGACTACAACACTTCCAAGTTTGAGCTCAAGCAAAGGAGGGTAGCTAGTACTTGCTGTACAAAGCTACAATTCAGCCAAAAATCAACTTGTAGATGTGTTGTTCATTTTTCCTAAAAGAGCATGCCATATCTTGGTTTGAAATGATGCATTGACATATTAGAGATGCCCTGGAAGAATGTGGGGGCTTTGGATTAAGCAGAATCTTAGGAAGAGGGGTAAAAAGGGTGTTGTCATGGTGAAAGTGAAGGGTAGCTACAAGGAGTCTCCCTCCAATAATTGACCAAACGCCATGGCAATGCTACTGGTGGTAAGGGGTAACCAGGGGAATTTGTGGTAAAAGTTTATGCTCAATGGTAAATGTGGAAGGGGCCAAAGTAGCCACTTTGGTGAGTGCGCACAAGGTGTTTGATGAGTGCTAGGGGTACCAGATGGACTTCAATTGATATGAAACTTAACATGATCAAATAATATATTAAAATAAGCTTGGACAGCAAATTTGAGATTTGGTGGAGAAGGTTTCCAATGTAGACTTGGAAAACAAATGAAATGGGCAGAAATGGCCTTCTATTTACAAAACTATTGAAATCAATTCGCACAAATCCAATATTTGGTGTGGGGTCATTATTTGAGCATTTAAGCATACTCAAAAAGTTTTCGGTTAATTGGAGAAACATTATAATGTAAAGTCTCCCAAAGCTAGAAATCAACAAAGAGGGTTTTGAGGGGCTTGGGACAAGTTCTTCTATTCTCCTTCATGCACCACTTGCTGTGGATGCATTATTGGAGTATCTGAACATGTCCACCAAATTTGAGCACAATTGGAGACACTTGACAATGTAGAGTTGCTCAAATTTGTACCTGCATAGATAGGGTTTTAGAATAATTAGGGTAGTCAAATCAACTTGGATTGAGATGAAACTTGGCAAGAACATCACATATATCATATGTGACATGCTAGAATTTTACGGGAATTTATGGTGAATATTTCTTATAGAAATATTCCAAAACCTAGAAATAGGCAGGAAGGGTTTTGAAGGGGCTTGACCAATATTTTGAACATGACCATGTGTTGAAACTCATATATCTGGAATATATATGTCCACTCTGTTTCCCTAAATTTCCTCAAATATTTTGAAAGCAATAAAAATAACTTTCCTTCTAAGAGACCATTTGTGGCCTCATAGGAAGGCATTTAAATAAAATGGTAAAATAGCTTTTAGAATAATAATATTGTGGTATTGGGAAGTGTTTTGATAATGAGTTTTAAATAAAACATTTAGTGAAAAATATCTTCCCCTATTTCAGGACTAGTAGTACAAATCCCAACTGAGAGGTTTTGAAAGCTTAAATCAAAGAAATGCTTTTCGATGAAATTAATAAATTGTAAAAATAGTTTTTGGTCCTACACCCATGGCATGATCATTAGGCAAGGGTTTGGGTCAAGGATTTGAGTTTGGAGAGCAGCAGGAGCTTTGGATTCAACCACAAGCAATATGCAAGCAAGCAACATCACATCAAACATCACAAGCAGTCATAAAAAAATTAATTGGTCCTAATTTTTGAGAAAAGTAAAATTAGTCCGGAGAGTTGAACACATGGTGTTACAGACCATACCCCCTTAAGAAAATCTTGTCCCCGAGATATCTAGGCTAGGTTTTGGAGACATACAAAATCTTGAGTCGGAGGTGGTCTGTGCACGCGTTGCTCTTGTGGGTCTTGAAGTGCTTGACGGTACAGCGTCGAATGCCCCGCACGTCCGTACGTGACTATGAGCGAGTTTTGGCAATAAGCCAGTCATGACCGAGGGTCAAAGGCTTGGTGCACTATGTTGGTGCAAAGTTGTGGCTTGCGAGTGCATTCCAAAGTCGGAATATGTGGCAAGATAATGTGTCTGGGTTTGGTCTCGGGCTGCTCATGCCGGTTAGTGACATCTAGATGTACCGCGTTAGAACATAAGGGTCAAGGCCTCCGCGTAGCTCCCTGCTAACAGGGAAGTCCTTGACTCCCTTAAGGCAGGCAAGCTATGGCCGCAGGTTGTCTTCATCCGCGAGGGTTTTGCAGTCGTCTTCGAAGGCTTCTCGCAAAAGGGTCTGGGTTGGGTCTCGCCCATGAGTCTATGCTCGGAGACTCAGAGTTCAGAACAGGTCCTACCATCTCGGAAGGTCATCCACTCCCAAGGTCTGCGGCTCGGCAAGCGGTGAATCACATTTTGCAGGTTTTCACCATGATCCAATCAGGACTCTCGTCCTTGGTTTGGACCAAGAACAAGCTCCCTGATTCCTCTTGCGGTCCAAAAGCTTCATCGGCTTGAATCGTCGAGGCTTCTTGGCATTATTGGTTTAGTAGGTGCAGGATTGGTGGTTGACTTCGTCTGCTTCTCCTTGATTGTCGTAGTTTTCCCAACCATGGCGGTCCTTCGTCTTGTCTTGGGTAGGATAGACTTTCGCTACCTTGAGCTTGCTTCGAGAATCCCACCTTCTCGAGATAACACCTCCTCTTTAGGGGCATAGCGATCGGCGTTCTTGGGGCTCGCCCAAACAGGGCTAAGGTGTTCTTCCTCTTATTGGGTGGATCAGTATGTCATCCCTCAGGATAACAACATACTTCGCCAAGCATCACGTAAGCACAGTGCTCATGAGACAGGTGAGGAGAACGGGGACTTGCTATGGGTGGTCACTGGCCCAGAGGTTCAGGGTCCAACATGATCTAGTCCGTCATAGACACGATGGGTGGTGGTCGGGTGGAGTACTCGCCTTACTCTAATGACTTAGAGCCGTTTCCGACGGTCATAATCCGATCATCTTATGCCTTGGTGAAGCTTCGGGGTTTCGAGGAACTTAGGATGTGAGTGAACAACTATCACCTTATCTTAAGCTCATTCCTTAGATGCCAATATTCGGACCTCTCACTCTGGACAAATTCACACTATTTCATCTAAGATACCATCTCACATAAGTCAACTCCACACTCCTCATGCTGGTCAACTCCGTGGTTGAGGGAAGGACTAAACCCAAACACCTCAAGTATGGTGTAGCTACATTACACATGCATTCCTATGCAAGAACCTCGGGAAAGCATGCAAGCTGCTAAGCTCGAACTCAGAAGCTACTATTCCAAGTACTCAACTAGATCATCCAATGGGCAGGGTACCACATTTCTATATTAAGGAAACACATAGTATACCAATCCAAGATATTTTTGTCTTCCTACGAATCCGATCAAGTGGCCCATCAATCCACCAACATTCACTTGCCCCCATTGCTCCTACAAATCCAATATTGATGGGATTCTACATAATCACTTAGAATTCTCATATTTCACATATTACTACAAGGATTACGTCAGAATATATCCACCAACTTCCAATATCATGACCAATTAATCTCCAAGGCCATGTTTACACTGATTTGTCAGTTGATCCTACAACTCCAATTACTACTACTTGTTATCCACCAAGAAACATGGCATAACGATCAATATCGTCGGACTAAATCCGATTTACTCCGAACCATGTGGTCTCTGTCAACATCGATACTCTATTGAGATTACCTATTTAAATCCAAAAATAAATTCCAATAAGAACTCTCACTCGATTCTTCAAGTCATTATGGTAAAATCATCAATCCATGCCAACTACTCGATAAAGTCAATTATACCACCAGGAATTATTGCTCATGATCATAATAGTCCTACTGAATCCAAACTTACTCGAGGAACATGCAGGTTATTCTACTATATCAACTTGTGCCACCAACTTTACCTACCTTATAAGGGTCTTACGGTCCACCAAGATAGTCTAGCTATATCCTCAAGACACCTATAATCATCACAACAATCCTTAGTCTAATATTCTCATACCCGAGAACGGTCCTTCTTATGGCATCATGGATTTGGTGCTGGCTTAAGATTGAAGGATACTTGTTCACTGAGATCGTTTGTTCCAAAAGGAACCTGGTGCTATACAGGGGTTTATCGGGGCTCGACGGGTGTTCTGGCAACCCGTGTATTAGACACTTGTAAAGATATTTGAGTTGGAGATCTCGTGAGCGTTAGGTTGGTCTAGGGAGGGCTTCCAATCTCGAGGAAAGCATAACCTCTATGGGTTGCGTGTGTTTGAGCATGGTATAGTCAGCATCTTAAGTGTCGGTGTCCGTCGAAGTGGATCCCTGGTGCATCTTGTCTTGCTAGTCTTTCGATGTCGAGAGGTTTGAGAGAGAGAGAGTAGTAGCACAGAGGGGAGTGCCCATGGGGTGCTACAGTGCAGGTGTAATCAAACAAGTGTTGAAAGGTCAACTCAAACATCAAGATGAGGTAGGTGATACAACCGCATGCTTGTTGCCTAGAGCAAAGTGCGACTTATATCGAAGCACAAACAAATAACAACAAGCAACATGGTCCCATCCGAACCATATCACGGACTCGACTTCGTGTAGGGGCTTTCCGACTCATCCAACCCTAGGGTTCTCAGACTCGACAGTCGTGCTTGCTTCGTGCTCCAGAGAGGACTCCGCTAAGTCTTCTAGACCTTCTCATGGTGTTGCCACGTCTCTTGTTGTTGCTCGCCGAAACGACTCGGGTTGAGTTGAAAGAATTCTTGATGACTTCTCGTGTGGTGATTCATCGACGAAGGTGGTTCCTCATGGTTGTCGTTGACACGGTATTCTGTTGTCTTTATAATCTTGCCATTGTCTTCTTGCCTTCAAAGGCATCGAGAGTTCCACACGGACGACATTTATGCAATGACGTCAGCAAGGCATGATAGAACTCCGACCTGTCAGTCACTTGATGACAATATCGACACCTAAAGTGGGGGATGAAGAGAACCATTTTCTTGCTCACTAAGTGTGGCACCCCGATTCAACGAATCGGATTAGCAGTGTTTCCAACCCACAGATCATGTCTTCTAGAAACACTCAACAACATGGAACAGAACTGAACTGACTTTATTGATAGCATAAGGTTACAAGTACATATGTTACAATGATAGTGAGGCCACAGGCACCCTTAGTGCTGCAACAATATCTACGTTATTTATAAGACATAGCGGGGCCTCGAAACTATGAAGTACTTCTACAGCGTAGCAGAACATAGCGGCAACTCCATACACAGGGACACTATTGTGGACACTTCCAAGTACGCATCATCAGGACCTCCGTCCTCGGCTTCTCCTGCATCTCGCATGATACGCCAGGTGAGTACATGGAATGTACTCGCAAGCTCATAATAACCAAGTAATGCAGCAAACTATAGCATGGCAAGAAATTAGGAATAATACCACTTGGCTTTATAATATCCACTTACTCATGTACGGGGTTGTCTCACACCCACCGGAATGCCTATCAAGCATCTCCATTCAATTGAAGGGTTCTTCCATCATTACTAACATCCACATGGTTGACCATCTACTAAGGTCTGGTTGGGATGTCCAATACCATGGACTGGGCTATTCGAATAAGTTTGACACTCTGTAGAGGTTGCACACTTTGCCCACACTATGGAGCACTGACCTCGTGATCCCTTTCGGGTGGACCAGTGTTGCTCCAACGAAACTTGCCTGTCCCATGACTCTCTCGTCGTAACCCCAACAATCACTCCCTTCCGGAGTCTTGCCCTGGGTGGCCCTGTGTCCTCATGACACCTGCGATCGTCGTGGCCAAACTGAACTGTCCCACCTCGGGACGGGCCCAACTCAACCTAACTGGCTCACACGGTTATCACCGCCCACCAGGCCAAGGTAGCGCGCGTGCATAACCCTCCCTCTTTGGGGATATCGGTGAAAGATCACGTGCACAGCCCATGTCACGGCCTTCCCATACCGACAAGATGTGGTTGTACGATTATGCCCGGGCAGGTGACTCATGATCAACCACTAAGCCATGGTAACCCTAGTGATTTATAACAGTAAGAACATATTTCTATATGATTGTTTATTAGACGATTATTTCCAAACAAGTTAAGTAAGTATAATGCATGAAGATGTGAGTTATGCTACGCAAAACTACATCACATGGATATGATGGCTTGCCTTGATTAGTGGGGTTGTTCAAACACTCCTGGTCTTCAAAGTTTCCCTATGTAAATTTATTTGAAATAGCAAAAGAAAAGAAAAGTCATTCAATACCTTTTTATTAAACAGAAATTCTATGAGTGTGGGAAAAATACCAAAATTTACCAGATTGTAGAGAAACTCAATACCAACTCAATGCAAAAAGAATCAAGTGATTTGGACTTGTATATAAAAAGATTTAAATGGTCAAATTTTCTGTTTGAATCTAGAATTAATAAAAGAAAATAAATCATGGCAGGGGCCACGTAGAAGCCGTAAAGAGGAGAGGTGCCTTCACTTACCGCTTCCGCCGCGGGCCAGAGCCACTCGCATGTGGGGCCTGCCGCGAGAACAGAGAGGGGGAGGAGGGCAACATAGGCGAGGCGGCCTTCCGACGATGGTCGCCGGCGACTGAGACGACGGTGACGCGTGGGATCGGGCGGAATGGAGCGGGCGGTCGATGACAAGCATGCACCTTGGCGAGAGGTGGACAGACGATGTCATCCCCTTCTTCTCCGGCGGCGGCTTCGGGTGGTCGTCGGAGACGAGGTGTCGAGAAGCACCAGGGGAACTTCCCGAACTCGACTATGGGGTTGATTAGGTTCTGGAGGACGTGGTTAGTGCTGTCGATGGTGAGGCTGCAGGTGGAGGAGCTCTGGCGATATTCGAGGCCAGAGGGCCTCTAGGCCTTGGCTCGCTCTTCGGGAGGTCAACTGGGAGAAGCAGGAGGGGTGTGGAGAGCTCGAAGGGGTCGGGCACTCCTTTAAATAGGCTGGTGACGAGCTCGGCCGATCTCTCCCTAAGCGGCGAGGATAAGCTCAACCACAGTCGCCGAGGGGCTCAGATGGCCATCGTGGAGTGCGCTGAGGTGACGGAGGAGAGCAGGGAGGCGCTGGGATAGCTCCTGTCCATTAAGAGCTTGCTGACGAGAACAGTGGTCGGAGCCGTCAGTTCGGTCCTGTGGCGGAGCTTGGTCAGGAGCGGCGGCGGTGTTCTCCGGCGATCCAGCACCTTCGACAGGTGCCATGCGGCTGCCAGGGACCTCGTCAGTGCTCAGGACGAGGATAGGGCAACGAATGACGGCTCGGGGCGGCTCGGCTGTCACTGGAGTTGTGCAGAGTGCGCTCTGTGGCATGCCAGCACCGTGATCACCATGGTTGTGGCCACCCTGATGTCACAGAGGCCTGGAGACCTTGTCCATTGTGTCAACCAGCCTCTCTTTAGTCACCACCCATTGCTTGCTCGATCAGTCACGCTCCCCTGCGACTCGGAACATCAACAACAATTTCTATCTACACACTTTGGGTGGTTTTAGAGCTCAACTGGGTTGGGGTTGGAGTAAGATAGGATGTCTGGGAGGATTAGCATAGAAAAGAGTCTAAGATGGCAAAGTTTGGCAAGGTTTGAAGATCAAATGAATACAGTTCCTTTGAAAACCATCTTTCTGGTCCAGAACACAAATGAGCTCCTAGCACTTAATTTCAAGCTTTGCTATAAGTCAGACTTCTTGGGGAAGTGTCATTTGGTAGTGCACACATGCCCAAAAATTTGTAGCTCCATTGTGCACTCCTAGCTAGTACTTACTTCACAAGGGTTCAGTTTTAGGAGAAACTTAGCAGAGTTTTCCTGCTCAAAATTTGTATTGGACCATTGGATGTTTTTACATATTGGAACTATATATGATCCCTAGTAACTACAGGAATTTATTGGGAATTTTCCAAAAGAGGAATCATGGGGTTGCCTCATAAAGGGACAATTCTGGTCAGAAAAGAAATAATTATTCTGGCCAAAATTCTCCATTGGACAAAGAAATATTTTTGAATATTTTGAAATCATATGGTATTGAGAAGATGTTGTAAAAGTGTTGGGTCTTAAAGCTCATCCAAGCTATAGGTTGCTTGACAACCCATAGTGATACCATAATTCGCAAAATAGAAAGAGAATTATTTGGAGGAATAAAATATTGCAAATAAATCTGAGAAAGGTTTTGGTAAGAAGCAAAAGGTTGTGGGTTGTTTGAGATAAGAAATCAGAGACTTCACAATCTAACTTGCTTTGAGAATTTGAAAATCCACTAAATTGCAAGTGATCCTCCAAAATATTTAAAAGAAAAAGTTTGAAAAATATGGGTGTTATAAACCTACCCCCCTTAGGATGAATCTCGTCCTCGAGATTCGGTTGCTCAGGGAAAAAGTATGGATATGCGGATCTCAAGAAATCTTCTCTCTCCCATGTAGCTTCTTCCTCATTATGGTGTTCCCATAGTACCTTATAAAACTTAAGCACCTTACTCCTGGTAGTTCTTTCCATATCATCCAAGATTCTGACGGGTTTCTCCTCATAGGTCAGATCCTCAGCCAATTCTAGCTCACTCATATCTGCCTGCTTAATTGGTGGTGCAATACACTTTCTTAGTTGTGAGATATGAAACACATCGTGCATATCTGACAATTCGGACGGTAGCTCTAACTCATAGGCGACTCTGCCTCTTCTTGTGATTACTGGAAAGGGGCCAATATAGCTTGGTGCGAGTTTTCCCTGTGTGCGGAACCTTTTTACTCCTCTCATAGGGGTTACTGAGAGGAAAGCATATTCTCCGGGTTCAAAAGTCACTTCCCGGTGCTTTGGATCATAGTAGCTTTTCTGACGGGACTTGGCTGCCTCAAGGCATTCCTGAATATCCTTGACCTGTTTCTCAGCCTGCAGCATCAAGTCTGTTCCAAAGATACGACTATCTCCGGTTTGGGACTAGTTCAAAGGGGTACGACACTTTCTTCCGTATAAGGCTTCGAATGGTGACATCTTCAGGCTCGTCTGATAGCTGTTGTTGTAACAAAATTCTGCATAGGGTAGGCTATCTTCCCATTTGGGTCCATGGGTGAGGGCACATGACCGAAGCATGTCCTCTAGTATTTGATTCACTCTTTCTATTTGGCCATCCGTCTGAGGGTGGTATGTGGTGTTGTGTTTTAGCATGGTTCCCAAGGCTTGGTGTAGTTGTAGCCAGAATGCTAAGGTGAATAGAGAGACTCTAGCTGAGGTGATCGACTTGGGTACGCCATGTAGGCTTACTATCCGGGACATGTATAACTATGCCAGTTGGTTGTCATTGAAAGTAGTCTTTACCCGGATAAAGTGGGCTACTTTAGTGAGCATATCCACAATGACCCAGATAGCATCATTGCCCCTTGCCGACTTGGCTAGTTCGATAATCAAGTCCATGCATATGTCGTCCCACTTCCATTTGGGAACCGGTAAAGGCTGTAGTAACCCAGCGGGCTTTTGGTGTTCCGCCTTAACCTTGTTGCATATATCACAGCAGGCGACATAATATGATATATCCTTTCGCATTCCTGACCACCAAAATGTCTTTCTCAGATCTTCGTACATCTTCATACCTCCTGGATGAATAGAATATGCGAAATCATGCACCTCTCTGAGTATTTGCTGTCTCAGGCTGTTTTGGTCAGCGACGCATATCCGTTTTTCGAACCATAGGATGCCTAGGTCATCTACTCGAAAGGATTTGTCCTTCCCTTTTTGCAGCGACTCTTTGATCTTCTTGATTCCTTTGTCTGATCCTTGAGCTTTCTTGATTTCTTCCATGAGGGTGGGCGTAATTTCCAGGGTCTATGGGTGATTGGACCACATAGTATCATGTTGAGACTAACGAATTCTTCTTGCAGTCTTCGATGAATATTTCCCAATAATGCATTTACCGTGATCGGCTTTCGACTAAGAGCTTCTGCAACCGCATTGGCTTTTCCCAGATGATAGTTGATCCCAAGGTCATAGTTCATGACTAGTTCAAGCCATCGTCGTTGCCTGAAATTCAGATCTGGCTGGGTGAAAATATACTTAAGACTTTTGTGGTCCGTATATATCTCACACCGTTGTCCAATGAGGTAATGCCTCCAAATCTTCAAGGCATGAACCACAGCTACTAGCTCCAAGTCATGAGTGGGGTAGTACTCTTCATGTGGCCGTAGCTGTCGGGATGCGTATGCTACAACCTTCCCTTCCTGCATTAGGACACAGCCAATTCCTCATCGGGAAGCATCACAATAAATGTCAAAACTCTTGTGAATATCCGGGAGGATTAAAACAGGTGCGGTCGTTAGTCTTGTTTTTAATTCCAAGAAACTTCTTTCGCATGTTGTCGTCCATACGAATATCTGGTTTTTCTTGAGCAATTCCGTCAGTGGTTTGGCTATCTTGGAGAAGCCTTCTGTGAATCGTCGGTAGTTGCCTGCCAATCCCAGGAAGCTATGAACTTCGGTCACCGAGACTAGTGTTTTCCAATTTCGCACTGATGTTACCTTACTGAGGTCGACGACCACACCTTGTTCTGACAAGATGTGTCCCAAAAATCCCACTTCCTTTAGAGAGAACTCGCATTTACTAAACTTAGCATACTGTTGATGGGATCTCAGTCTTTCCAAGATAGCATGAAGGTGACACTTGTGATCCTCTTCATCCCTAGAATATATCAGGATATCATCAATGAACATTACCATGAATTTGTCCACGAAATCTATGAAGACCTTGTTCATCATGCTCATGAAATAGGATGGACCATTCGTCAGTCCAAATGACATGACCGTAAACTCATACATGCCATATCAGGTGGTGAACATTGTCTTAGGTATATCTTCTTTTCTGATTTTTAGCTGATGATACACAGGCCTAAGGTCAATTTTGGAGAATACTCGTGGTCCACTCAACTGGTCGAATAGGTCATCGTTGCGTGGTAGTGGGTACATCTTTTTAATAGTGACCTCATTTAGCTGACGATAGTCTATATACATCCGCAAACTTTCATCCTTCTTTTTGACAAACAGTGCTGGTGATCCCCATGGGGAGATGCTTGGGCGGATGTATCCTTTTTGCAGTAATTCGTCCAACTGTTTCTTTAGCTCTCCCAATTCCGGTCCTGGCATATGATAGTATTTCTTGTAAATTGGGGCAGTACCGGAAACTAATTCCATTGCGAACTCCAACTCCCGGTCAGGTGGCATTCCTGGCAATTCCTTGGGGAACACATCTGGAAATTCACATACCACGGGAATCAAGTTCATATTTGTGACATCTGCTTGGTATGCCATTCCGTTCCTTGACTTCATGTTGTTAGCGAGAAACTAGACGGTTTGACCGGCCGGATTAACGAGCATCATAGTTCTGGTGGCACAATTGATGCACACTTGATGGGGTGTCAACCAGTCCATCCCCAGTATTACGTCTAATCCCAAGGATTCGATGGCAATTAGTGCAGCTGGAAAGGTAGCTCCTTGTATCCGTATTTCCAGATCCCGGTATACGAGATTTGTTCTCAGCATAGAGCCACGGGATTGTACCACCATGGTTTTATCCAACAACAAAGGGGAAAATTGGTGTATGGCGGCAAAACTCCTCGAAATAAATGAGTGGGAAGCCCCTAAATCAAATAAACTATTGCTGGTATGTTGTTAATAGGGAACATACCGATAACGACTTCTGGAGCTTCGCACGCTTCTTTGGCGGAGATATGGTAGACGCGTCCTTGATTAAACTGAGGGTCAGGGCGGCGTCCAATAGTGTTGACCTGTGGTTTGATGTCGGAGGATGGTTTTCTGCTATTGGTGGGGCACTGCTTTGCATAGTGTCCACTTTGGCCACAAGTGAAACAAGTGTTGTTGCGGCGGCAATCCTCTAGCACTGGCTGTTTGCCGAAGGCCTTGTTCTGGCTCACTGTCTTGTTGGTATTGTTACTGTTGTTCCAAGTGAGCTTGTAGACAGTAGTGTTTGGTTGCAAGGTACATGGCTTTTGTGCAATCTGCTCCTTGCTGTCCTTCTTAGGTTCAGACTTCCTCTGGCGGTCATCGTATCCCATCTTAAGTTCTCGTTCGGCTATGAAGGCTTTGTTTACGAGCGTCTGGAAGTCTGGGAAGTCCAGCACACAAAGCTGACAACGGAGGGTATGGTTTAGACTGCCTAGGAAGCGATCAATATTCCTTTCCTCAGTCGATAAATCATTAGTAGAATATCGTGCCAGATTTTTAAACTTGTTCAGATACTCAGCTATAGTCACGCCTCCTTGTGTAAGAGCAAGGAATTCTCTTTGCTTCACTTTCATAATACCTGTAGGGATATGATATTTGCGGAATGCTTCCTTGAATCTTTCCCATGTAATCTCTTCTCCACGGCCATGTTACCTTGGTATTATACCACCATATGGCTGCTGGCCATTGTAGGTAGTGAGTGGCAAAAGGAACCTACCATAGCCTGCATGCTTCTCAGGAATTCCATGAGGTCCCGATTCCTCTTTTCCTCAAACATCCTCATGAGCTGCTTAGTATTTGGTGCCTGGGATGGTGTAGGTGGTATGTCTTCTGGTGGTTGACCTGCTTGCCTGGCGGATCGATGGATAGGGGTTCCATCATTGCCTTGACTACAACTTCCTTTCATCCTAAATTATTGTTCCCATTGCAAAGTACCGAATCGATGAGGAACATCCAGAAGGGAAACGCATGTTCATATAACACCAAAAAAAATTCTCATGGAAAGGCGAATAAGCAAGTAACATAATTATACAATACGACTCAACATTATTCCTCGCAAGCTAGTAGGGGAAACATATCATGACTAGATTGCTCACAGGATAGTTTACATATTCAAACATGCATGCTCAACAACTCCAACTTTGACTCTAGTGGCGCGGATGGCACGAACACTGGAAGACCTCTGACTCCTCGTCGTCTGATCCTGAGTCAGAGTCTGAACTAATGAAGTTGACATCAATCTCCGGAGCAAAGGCTACGCGGCGACGCTGACGAGACGGTCCTTCTTCCAAAGGAGCATGACGCCTCAGCATCGGGGCAGCAGGAGTGTCAAGGAGTGAGGCCCACTTAGAAGGAGTCTCACTGCGACTGCGAGATGAAGTGCCTGGCGGTGCTGAAGAACTAATTGGGATCTCAAATCCAGGTGGTGGTGGAACTGGTGGTGCATCTGAGGGTGGAACAGAGGACTCGGGTGGGGGTGGCAATGCAGTTGCAATAACAAGTGCCGCCCGGAGACGGGATAGCTCCTCAGCTAGGGACACGATCGTACGATAGCTGGCGCTCACATGGCAAGACAGCACAACAGTCGCACGATCACATGCCGGGTCTACGGGAGCAAAAATGACTCGCCTGTCGAATGCGACAAGGTGGGGTAGTGGAAGAAACCTAGATGAGTCTGCATCTCAACCTCGTGGTAGCGCAAGTCGGTGAGAGCCTCCACCGCAGCAAACTGGATTGCCATCTCTGGAGTAGAAGCCGTTCCGCCCTTAGTAGAGTGAGAATAGCTGCCAATGTACGAGCTAACAACCATGTAAGCCTGAGCATGGAACTCGTACACGGACTCGGCAAGCTGCTCGCAAAACACGTGGTACACTGGTTCCCCACCATGCAGGTATAGTCGAAACCAGACGTTTCGCAGCAGTGATAGGAAGGAGGATGGTGCAGGCTCATACTGGAAATGTTACGGAACTGGTGCCATCTACACTCACAAAGCCAAAGGTTAGTAAAACAATAAGTCATGGTGCATGCCATGCGACAATCAAATGCAGCATTCAAATGCAACAAGCAAATGCATACCCACAACCCTATACTACCCGTTGTGCTAAGCGGCTGCTAGGGTGTCCAACAGTCAACGTGGCTCTGGTACCAAGCGTTGTGGCACCCCAATTCAACTAATCGGATTACCAGTGTTTCCAACCCAGAGATCATGCCTTCTGGAAACACTCAACAACTTGGAACAAAACTAAACTGACTTTATTGATAGCATAAGGTTACAAGTACATATCTTACAATGATAGCGACGCCAAAGGCACCGTTAGTGCTGCAAAAGTATCTACATTATTTATGAGACATAGCGGGGCCTCGAAACTACTACGTTCTTCTACAACGTAGTGGAACATAGCGGCAACTCCATACACAGGGACACTGCTGTGGACACTTCCTAGTACGCATCATCAGGACCTCCGTCCTCGGCTTCTCCTGCATCTGGCATGATACGCCAGGTGAGTACTTCGAATGTACTCCCAAGCTCATAATAACCAAGTAATGCAGCGAACAATATCATGGCAACTAATTAGAAATAATACCACTTGGCTTTATAATATCCACTTACTCATGTCCGGGGTTGTCTCACACCCATCGGAATGCCTATCAAGCATCTCCATTCAATTGAAGGGTTCTTCCATCATTAGTAACATCCACATGGTTGACCATCTACTAAGGTCTGGTCGGGCTGTCCAATACCATGGACTCGGCTATTCGAATAGGTTTGACACTCTGGAGAGGTTGCACACTTTACCCACAGTATGGAGCACTGACCTCGTGATCCCATTCTGGTGGACCAGTGTTGCTCCATCGAAACTTGCCTGTCCCGTGACTCTCTCATTGTATCCCCGGCAATCACTCCCTTCCGGAGTCTTTCCCTGGGTGGCCCTGTGTCCTCATGACACCTGCCAACGTCGTGGCCAAACTGAATTGTCCCACCTAGGGACGGGCCCAACTCAACTTAACTGGGCTCACAGGGTTTTCACCGCCCACCGGGCCAACGTAGCACGCGTGCATAACCCTCACCTTTGGGAATATCGATGAAAGATCACGTGGACAACCCAAGTCACGTCCTTCCCATATCGGTAAGATGTGGTTGTACGATTATGCCCGGACAGGTGACTCATGATCAACCACTAAGCCATCGTAACCCTAGTGATTTATAACAGTAAGAACATATTTCTATATGATTGTTTATTAGACGATTATTTCCTAACAAGTTACGTAAGTATAATGCATGACGATATGAGTTATCCTATGCAAAACTACATCACATGGATATGATGGCTTTCCTTGATGAGTGGAGTTGTTCAAACACTCCTGGTCTTCAAAGATTCCCTCTAAAAATTTATTTGAAATAGCAAAAGAAAAGAAAAGTCATTCAATACCTTTTTATTAACCAGAAATTCTATGAGTGTGGTAAAAATACCAAAATTTACCAGATTGTAGAGAAACTCAATATGAACTCAATGCAAAAAGAATCAAGTGATTTGGACTTGTATATAAAAAGATTTAAATGGTCAAAGTTTCTGTTTGAATCTGTAAAAGAAAAGAAATCCTGGCATGGGCCACGTCGAAGGCGTAAAGTGGAGGCGCGCCTCCACTTACCTCGTCGGCAGCGGGCCACAACCACTGGCAGGTGGGGCCTGCCGTGAGAGCAAATGGGGAGGAGGGGAACAGAGGCAAGGCGGCCTTCCGGCGATGGTCGCCGGCGACTGAGACGGCGTCGACACCTGGGATCGGGCGGAATGGAACGGGCAGTCGGCGACAAGCAGCACGTACCCACAACTTGGGAGAGGTGGACAGACGATGTCATCCCCTTCTTCTCCAGCGGCGACGGCTTCGAGTGATCTTCGCAGACGAGGATTCCGGCTAGGAAAAGCTTGGGCGAGGGGTCGAGAAGCACCAAGGGAACTGCCCGAACTCGACGGTGGGGTTGATTAGGCTCTGGAGAACGTGGTTGGTGCTGTCGACGGTGTGGCTGCAGGCGGCGGAGCTCCGGCCATATTCAAGGCCAGAGGGCCTCTAGGCCTTGGATCGCTCTTCGGGATGTCAATTTGGAGAAGCAGGAGGGGTATGGAGAGCTCGAAGGGGTCAGGCAGTCCTTTAAATAGGCCGGCGATGAGCTCGGTCGATCTCTCCCGAAGCGGCGAGGATAAGCTCAACCACAGTCGCCGGGGGGCTGAGATGGCCGTCGTGGAGTGCGCTGAGGTGACGGAGGACAGCAGGGAGGCGATGGGATAGCTCCTGGCCATTAAGAGCTTGTGGACGAGAACAGTGACCGGAGCCGTCACTTTTGTCCTATGGCGGAGCTTGGCCGGGAGCGGCAGTAGCGTTCTCCGGCGACCCAACACCTTCGAGAGGTGCCACACGACTGCCAGGAACCTCGTCGGTGCTCAGGGCAAGGATGGGGCAGCGAATGACGGCTCGGGGCGGCTCGGCTGTCACTGGAGTTGCGCAGAGCGTGCTCTATGGCATGCCAACACCGTGATCTCCATGGTTGTGGCCACCCTGATGTCACGCAGGCCTGGAGACCTTGTCCATTTTGTCACCATCCACAGCTTGCTCGATCAGTCACGCACTCCTGCGACTTGGAACATCAACAAAAATTTCTGTCTACACACATTGGGTTGTTTTAGAGCTCAACTAGGTTGGGGTTGGAGTAAGATAGGATTTCTGGGAGGATCAGCATAGAAAAGACTCTAAGCTGGCAAAGTTTGGCAAGGTTTGAAGATCAAATGAATATAGTTCCTTCCAAAACCATCTTTCTGGTCCAGAACACAAATGAGCTCCTAGGTCTTAATTGCAAGCTTTGCTATAAGTGAGACTTGGTGGGGAATTGTCATTTGGTAGTGCACACATGCCCAAATATTTGTAGCTCCATTGTGCACTATTAGCTAGCACTTCCTTCACAAGGGTTCAGCTTTAGCAGTAACTTAGTAGAGTTTTCTTGCTCAAAATTTGTATTGGACCATTGGATGTTTTTACATATTGGAACTATATACGATCCCTAGTAACTACAGGAATTTATTGGGAATTTTCCAAAACAGGAATGATGGGTTAGCTTCATAAAGGGACAATTCTGGTCAGAAAAGAAATAATTATTCTGGCCAAAATTCTCCATTGGACATAGAAATATTTTTGAATATTTTTAAATCATATGGTATTGAGAAGATGTTGTAAAAGTTTTGGTTCTTAAATCTTATCCAAGCTACAGGTTGCTTCACAACCCATAGCTATGGTATTGAGAATTATTTGGAGGAATAAAATATTGCAAATAAATCTCAGAAAGGTTTTGGTAAGAAGCAAAAGGTTTTGGGTTTCTTGAGATAAGAAATCAGAGACATCACAATCCAACTTGCTTTGAGAATTTGAAAATCCACTAAATTGCAAGTGATCCTCCATTTTTTTTAAGTTTGAAAAATCAGGGTGTTACACTAAGGTGAGGCAGACCAAATGGCTAGGTTCTCATCCACCAGTGGTGGTCGACACAACCTTAATGTTGACAGGGTCGCTTTATTAGCGACGCCGATCATGGTCTTGCACATTCTATGTCTTGATCATCGTAGGTGAAGATGGCATTACTCCGAAACTGTGCCGAGGGTGTCGCCATCTTCTCGGCCTCGATGTCCTTGTTCCTCATGGAGGTACTTCTGTTGGTGTCGTATGCTCGGAGCGTGGTCATCCTTGTCCCTCAAGTACATGGGTGTTCGCTTGGGAAGGTTGCTTCCTTCCAAGTTGCCCAAGAGGATTTTAAGTAATCCCGTGGTCAGGCATAATGGTGCTAGCAGATATTTGGAAATTTTGAAGACGCAAACGAGGAGTGTCAAGAGAATAAAAATGGAAGTGCTAAGGAAAAAACATTGCTTCCTTTGGAAGTTTAGGAGAGGTGAGAAAGATACAGGTTTATAAGCACTTTTGAAAGGTCTCGAAAATAGTTTTCTCCTACTAACGTCCGTGCTAACTAAGGGCTTCCTACAGGTAGGATGGCTCTGATACCAGCTCTCTCGGGACCCCAACCTACAAGTTCAGATCGCTGAATGAACGTGATTAGTGATCCGAGAGATGAATGCTCACCGAACACAGAGAAACTGACTAACAAGAGTCGTACATCCATACATACCATTTGTTACAATAAATGACCATTGCAGACAAGTCTTACATATATAGGGCATTGAGGGCCAACACACCAAATATGACCAATAGCGGAAATATTGGTTAAAAGCGTGAACCCATGCCATCAGCCTTATCCTACGAGCATTCTGACTGGGAAGCGTCCTAGCTCGCGGGAACGTCACCAAGTTACTCTTCACCATATCCTGATCTCTCATACCTGGTCAATGAAATAACCAGTGGCAAGCCAATGAGTACTATGAATGTACTCGCAAACAGCCCGTGATGTTGGTAATGCAGTTGGTATGATAGTAAGGGATATGCAACATTTGGGGAAAGTAAGCTCTAACAGTAAATAAACATGATTATAGATGGGTATGGATATGCATCATAAGCTTGATGACATTCAAAGAACAGGTTACAGATATCAACATATCTCTTGAGGGATGAACACTTCGGGTTCACCCGATATGCCAAGTCTCCAAACTTGGTCATATCAACTCTTTCACATAACTCCTTGAACACACAGACACACACACACACACACTTGGTTTATGTGGAAACAACTAGCACGACCCCGTCACACGTAAAAATGGCATAGTCGACCTACCTGCTATGACCCCGTCACGAGAGTGACCACACATCACTCCCGCCACTAGTAATGTCGCTCTTTTCTAGCACCGACAAAAGTAATCAACAAAGCCCCATCCCATAAAAAAGATATCGTGGTCATACATTTAAGGTTGGGATGGTCGACACATCATAAATCTAATCGTGTTTCCGAAACCACTCACACCAAATATACTCGGTGCACCACTTCTTCACAAGTGGCCACCTAACTCATCATCACCTTCGGGCATTAGTGGCACCCGACGGGGTTTCCATAAACCTTTGATATTTACCATCATCATGCTCATGCTTCTACTTTACTTAGCTCTACTTTTCGACATAATGTCTGCTTGACCCTCATAGGTGGTAGGATCATGGTCAAATCCAAGTTCTCCGGAGGAGCCATCGGAAACATCGTACCGATGATTTACCAAATATTTATGATCATATGCAACGGGGGTATTTTTTCTACTAGAATGTAATAATATTTTGCTCAAACATGGTCAAAGGGCTGCTTGCCATTGCTCACATAAGTCCTCGGGGTCTTCGAGGTCTTCTGGTCCAACTCCGAGTACTCCGTCTACTCTGTCCACTATTGTCGGAAACAACACAGTAAGCCACACAGTAAGCAAAAACAAAAGTGCTACATAAATAGGAGTTTTATTTTTCGTGGACCTGTCTGGTCATAAGAAAAATACGTGAAGCTTGCTATAGGAGATTTGGATCATTATGGCATTTTGAATGGATGAAAGGAGGAATAGGCGATCTTAAAAGAAGTCTACAGAAAATATTATGATAAAAATGAGTGGAGGCACTCATTTAATAGAGTATCATTTTAGAAACACCTAGGAAGTTGTTTCACTGGATTTGGAGGTGATATGACTATTATAGGGATTTTCTAATATTGGATAAATAGCAAAAGGAAGCTATTTATTTAATACAGCAAAAACATGCCAAAGAAAAATGTTGACCAATGCTTCAAAAATAGGGCATGAAGGCTCTGGAATTTGGAATCACTCCATTTAGAGTGGACCTGAATCCTCTAGGATTTTTGAAAGGTGAGGCTAGGAGTATTCAAATCTGTAATTGAATAATAATACAACAGAAAAGTTGTTTGGAAATATGTGCAAAGCACATCTTTCGATAGCCCTTGATTTTAGGAACCTGCGGGATTTTGATTCATAAATTTTGGAGCTCAAATGATTTTAGTATATATTTTTGAAGTTCTCTCAAAAGGAGAAAATGAATAAAAGGGCTCTACCCCAAGCGTCTATCCTGCGCCCATGGCGCTGGAGAGGGAGGTGGGTCGGCCCAGCAGCTCTCAGGCGCCAGTAGAGGGCCACGCCAAAGGTAGCTTCCCTCGAGGTCGCTTCCACCTGAGGGAGGCGTAATCTCACCGGGGCATGGCCACTTAATCCAGGGGGGCCCTTCCTCCCATTCGAAAAGGAGGAGGTGGGGAAGGGAGGACCCAACATTGCACGCGCCCCCCGCCGCTCCAGCCACCACCCCGACGGCGCTCTGGCCACCAGAGGCTCAGGGGGAGCTGTCACCGCCCTGTGGACCCATTTCGGGAGGGGACGCCGAGGAGAAGGCCTCGACCATGGTCCCATTTCAGGGGTCACGTCCCGGCCTCCTAGAGGAAGAAAGGGGTGGCACAACGAAGCTGTGGAGTGGAGGGAGGCCACTCGGCGCATCCTTAAGGAGGGAAGAACTCGGAGGAGCCCGAGTTGAAGAAGGGGCCGCCGGCGGCACTCCGGGCATTGGAGGAGTAGGAGGAGGCGGAAGCTTGGGAAGAGAGCAGGGGCTCGAAAGGGGGAGCCCCGGAGGTGCACGAGGGAGAAGGGTAGCAAGAGAGGCTCGGGGAGAGGAGATAAGAGAGGGGGGGGAGGGAGAGAGCTCGGGAGCTCTCAGGTGCTCCCTGTGCATGGCTGCCACACGCCTCAGATGTAGCTTGGAAGCTAGATGGTGGTGGGAAGTGCTTGGAACGATCAAAAGGGGAGGATGTAGCATGCTGGGACAGGTTGCATTGGCCAGAAACGGCCTGCAGAGAGTAAACAAGGTGTAGAGCACCCATATTGCAGGCCAGGGTGGTGGTCACCACAGCCACCTCTGTCGAGAGTGGCAATTTGACCGGTCAATCATGTCTGGGGAGTGGGGCATACTATCTGGGGTGTGATTGAGGAGTTTGGTAGCTAGTGGAGTTGGTTTGAATGGGTTTTGACTAAGGTTAAGTTTGCAACAGCAAACTTAGAGCTAAGAAAAGTGGGTCTCAAATGCGGAGTCTTGTGGAAAATCAATGTCTGGTAGTGTTTGCTATACACGGACTACAACACTGCCAAGTTTGAGTTCAAGCAAAGGAGGGTAGCTAGTACTTGTTGTACAAAGCTACAATTCAACCAAAAATCAACTTGTAGATGTGCTCCTTATTTTTCCTACATGAGCATGCCATCTCTTTGTTTGAAATGATGCTTTGACATACTAGAGATGCCCTGGAAGAATGTGGGGTCTTTTGAGTAAGGAGAAGCACACGAAGAGGGGTAAAAAGGTGCAGCCATGGTGAAAGTGAAGGGTAGCTACAAGGATTCTCCCTCCAATTATTGACCAGAGGCCATGGTAATGCTACTTGTGGTAAGGGGTAACCAGGGGAGGCTGCAGTAAATGCTTAAGCTCAAGGGTAAATGTGGAAGGGGCCAAAGTAGCCACTTTGGCGAGTGCACACAAGGTGTTTGATGAGTGCTACGGGTACCAGATGGACTTCAATTGATATGAAACTTAACATGATCAAATAATAGATGAAAATAAGCTTGGACACCAAATTTGAGATTTGGTGTAGAATATTTCCAATGTAGACTTGGAAAACCCATGAAATGCGCATATATGGTCTTCTGCTTACAAAACTATTCAAATCAAATCCCACACATCCAATATTTGGTGTGGGGGAATTATTTGAGCATTAAAACATGCCCGAAAAGTTTTGGGTCAATTCGAGAAACTTTATAATGTAAAGTTTCCCAAAGTTAGAAATCAACACACAGGGTTTGAGGGGCTTGGGACAAGTTCTTCTATTCTCCTTGATGCACCACTTGGTGTGGATGCATTATTGGACTATCAAAACATGTCCACCAAATTTGAGCACAATTGGAGACACTTGGCAATCTGGAATTGCTCAAATTTGGACCTGGAGAGATAGGATTTCAGAATAATTAGGGGAGACAAATCAACATGGATTGAGACAAAACTTGGCAAGATCATCACATATATCATATGTGACATGCTAGAATTTTACAGGAATTTAGAAATATTCTAAAATCTTGAAATAGGCAGGAAGGGTTTCGATGGGGCTTGCCCAATATTTTGAACATGACCATGTTTTGAAACTCATGTATATGGGATATATATGTCCACTGAGTTTCCCTAAATTTCCTCAAATATTTTGAAAGCAATAAAAATAACTTTCCTTCATAAGTGACCAATTCTGGCCTCATAGGAAGGCATTTAAATAAAATGGTAAAATAGCTTTTAAAATAATAATATTGTGGTTTTGGGAAGTAGTTCTGATAATGGGTTTTAAATAAAACATTTAGTGAAAAATAACTTCCCGTATATGAGGACTTGTAGTACAAATTCCAACTCAGGGGTTTTGCAAGCTTAAATCAAAGAAATGCTTTTTGATGAAAATAATAATTGGTAAAAATAGTTTTTGGTCCTACACCCATGGTATGATCATTAGGCAAGGGTTTGGGTCAAGGAGGTGAGTTTGGAGAGCAGCAGGAGTTTTGGATTCAACCACAAGCAATAGGCAAGCAAGAAACATCACATCAAACATCACAAGTAGTCATAAAAATTTAATTGGTCCTAATATTTGAGAAAATTCAAATCAGTCAGGAGAGTTAAACACAGGGTGTTACAATGCAGTTACTCCTGGCTACACTTAGAGGGATTTTGGACACACATGTCCGTGATACACTTACTGATCTATGCCACTTTTTCGAAACTATGTGTCGAAAGTCGATCAGTGTGTGAAAGCACAACTGCTCCCTAAGGTGGTTTCGATAATTGATCACAACATATGCATCATTGGACTAATGCTCTTATCCAATTATATTTCAGAAAAGTTCAAAAGATGCCTTGGCTATAGGTTTGTGTGGAGATGCCCCTTTGATGCAAGGAAGGAATAAGATTGGCTCAAGCTTCAAGCTAGAAGACCCTTCATTTTATATTCGTGAGAAATCACTTTTGAGTCCATAGGAAAGCCAATACTATTAAAAGGGGATGAGATCTTAAGATGACTTGGTTGCTCAAGTGCTTAGAGATAGCCACCAAAAATACTCACCCATCTTCCCACAGAACACATCTGTCCCAAGCCAAATATGCAAAATCGGTGCCACCAAGTTTCATATTCGGCCCTACCGATTTTCATCCTAGACAAAACCTAGCCGACCCTAACTTTTTGGTACAACCGATTGTGCATCAGTGCAACCGAGTTTGGATGGCCAACCTTATGTTACTCATTACACAAAATTGGAATTTCCAAGGTTCTCTATCGGTGCCACCGAGTTTTGCCATGTGACCGTTAGTCAGCATTTCGGCACTACCGAGAAGTCTATATCTGTTCCTCCGAGATTCAAAAGTTGCTACGTGTTGAGCAAATCGGTACCACCGAGTTTGTAACTTCGGTGTCACCGAGTTGGTCAATTATGGTGTAACGATTGGATTTTGGGGGATGTCTATATATACCCCTCCACCTAGCTCTCATTCATAGAGGAGGCACTTAGAACACACACATCATTGCTAGAACCATTTTTCTGGAAGAGAACCACCTACTTGTGTTGAGATTAAGATATTCCAACCCATTCGTGTGAAACTTGATCTCTAGCCTCCCGAAGTTGCTTTCCACCACATCAATCTCTCCTACCCATGCCAAATCTGTGAGAGAGTGATTGAGTGTTGAGGAGGCTATCTTTTGAAGCATAAGAGCAAGGAGTTTATCGTTCTACCGCATCTACAACCTTTTGGAGGGTGGTTCCTCCTAGGTTGGTAGGTGTCGCTTGGGAGCCTCCTACTTCGTGTGGTGGAGTTGAACCAAGATGTTTGTAAGGGCAAGGAGATCGCCTACTTCGTGAAGATCTACCGTGAGTGAGGCTAGTCCTTCGTGGATGGAAGCTATGGTGGAATAGACAAGGCCGCTTCTTCGTGGACCTGTGTGGACCCCTACTTATGAGCCGAGATCGCCAAATGAACGTGCTCAGTGATCCCAGAGATCAATGCTCACCCAACACACAGATGGTGAATATAAAGAGTCTTACATCCATCATACTGAAATATTACAACACATGACCAGTAAGGTCAAGTTTACATAGGTAGGGCATATAAGGCCAAAACAAACTGATACATCTAATAGCAGAATCCTTGGGGCTAAGCAGGTGCCCATACCATCAGCCTACACAAACACACATTCTGACTCGGAAGCGTCCTAGTTCGCAGGTCCATCTCTAATGACGTACTCTTCTCCAAACTCTGGTCCTTCCATGTTTGGTCAATAATATAACCAGTGGCAAGCCAGTGAGTACTTTGAATGTATTCGCAAACAACCCATGATATGGATAATGCATTTGGTAGGGTGACAACTAATACGCAGTATTGGTGGCTAGCAGCTTAATTGTAAATAAACATGATTATGGATGTGCAACATAAGCTAGATGGTATTTAGAAGAACAAGTTACAAATATCAATATATCTGTTACGGGCTGAAAACTCCGGGTTCACCCGATATGCCAAGTCACCAAACTTGGTCATATCAACTATGTCAGATATCTCCTGAACACACACACACACTTACACACACAGACACGCACACACTCACACACACACACACATGGTTCATGCGGAAACGACTGGACGTAGTTTAAGCAGCACCACCGACCGTGGACTATTCGAATAGTTTTACACTCTACAGAGGTTGTACGCTGTACCCACGAGATCCGAGAAACTTCTGTGTCATTCACGACTCGCGGTATATAACATACCTGACGTAAGTACCTATCAATGCCTTTCCCCTGACGATACTAGGCAAAGAGATCCACTCGATTAGTACCTAGCCCACATGATGCACGTCTTACGAGCACCGACTCTGGACAGTATCATCCATGCGGTGATCAACGGTGTGCCCGGAACACGTAAAAACGACATAGTCGTCCTACCTGGCGCGACCTCGTCACGAGAGTGACCACACCTCAGTCCCGCCACTAGTAATGTGGCTCTTTGCTAGCATCGACCAGAGTAATCAACAAAGCCATGTCCCATAAAGGGGTAACGTGGTCGCACATGTAAGGTTGGGACGGTCGACACATCATAAATCTAATCCCATTTCCGAAACCACTCACACCAAAATATACCCGATGCACCACTTCTCCAAAAGTGTCCACCTATCTCATCATCACCCTAGGGCATTGGTGGCACCAGACGGGGTTTTCATAAACCTTTGATTTATACCATCATCATGCTCATGCTTCTACTATTCTTAGCTCTACTTGTCAACCTGATATTAGTGTGACCCTCATAGGTGGTAGGATCATGCTCAAAATGCAAGTGCTCTGGAGGAGCCATCGGTAACATCATATCGATGATTTACCGAATACTTATGATCACTAGCATGCAATATAACATATGCTCAAACATGGTCAAAGGGCTGCTTGCCTTGATCAGCCAAGTATCCGGGGCCTTCGGGGTCTTCAAGTCCAACTCCTTCGTCAAACATGACTTGTATCGTCGTAGTAAATCAAGAAGTAATAAGTAGCTCACTCAAAAACAGATCACGAACTCACTTTAAAGATGTTGCCCTATTCTCATAAATCCATATTGTTATTTTAAAAATATTTGTCTCTCGTTTTAGTTAAAGGATTTTTTTAAAAATTATTTTAACACAAGCAAAACTATTCCAAAATAGCCTTTTTAATTATTTTAAAACAAAAATGTTCTCTCAAAAATTTGTACAAAAGCTCTGTCTAATACTACTCATTTTTAGAATAATTATGGTGGAAAAATAATAACAATATATTGGATAACCATTTTTATAAAAATCCTTTAAAACTAGATTAAACAGAAAAAGGAAAGAGGTTGGGGCTCAGGCCTAGCTCGGCCTGAGGCTTGGACCAGCCCAGCTAGCGAGCCAGCCAGTCCACGTGCGCGCGCGACCAGGTGTAAACCAGATGCGCGGGGCCGTGAGGTCAACGGCAGTGAAGAGAGAGGGGGAGAGAGAAGAGCCACCGACAGGTGAGCCCCACCTATCGGGGTCGTCTTCCACCTCGGGACAGAGAGGAGGGGAGGCACGCCGGCGATGCTACCGATGTTCTCGAGCCCAACCGAAAGTAGAAATGGAACCAGCTCAGTGTCGCCTACCTACTGGTGGTCGAGGGGTCGACGGGGAGGCTACGACGGAGCTGTTTCGGGAGGCTGATGAACTAGGTGCTACGGGCGTGGATTAGCTCGGGGAGGTGATGGGGAAGTTCCGTGAGGCTGCTAGGATCATGGAGAAGGTGAGAGGAGCGTTGGAGTTGGCCCGTACCGCGAGATCGACGGAGCTCCGAAGCGGCGGGGCCTCGGTTGATCTCGAGCACAGGAGCTCGCTCTGCTCAAATGAAGAGTCTAGGGGTGGAATTTAGGCACTGCAGGAGTGGGAAGGGGTGCTGGAGCGAGGGGGAAGACCTATTTATAGGCCCCCGACGATGCACCGAGCTGGTCGCGCCGGTGGTTTAACCACTGCTCGTAGGAGGTTTAGTGAGTGCTCGGGGTTGAAACCACGGTATGCAGACGTGGTTTAGGACCTGCGTGACCCACTGAGAGGGAGAGAGAGTGAGGAGGAACATGCACGCGTGGACGTGGTCTTCTCATTGGGTCTGGCGCGCGTGGGCACGCGTCGCATCGGTCAACAGAGCGAGGGAGGAGGGGCCCCGAGGCTGCCTTGATACAGAGAGATGGTCGGGGACTCGAATGGGCATCAGGGGGAGGCTCGAACCGGCCGGGGCTAGCCACCTTTGCTTCGGGTGCGCCCAGCAGCATGCCCAGAGCGTAGTTTTGGCATCCCACGGCATGCTGGCACACTCTGGGGCGCTTTGGCCACGTCTGGGGTGTCCTAGGGCTTGGTGTGAAGATACCTAGCCGTCTGGTAGCCGAGGGACTCTGTTGGCCATGGGGTGTGAAGAAAGAAGATATGCGAGCTTTGAACCAAAACTTAGAATGGGGTTTTTGGGATCTTCTGCTAGGATTCAAAGAGGGGCCACTCTTGTGCTATTGGGGAGTGGTGCTGGCTGATTGGTCAAAGTGTTTGGAGGGAAGGGCTTAGGTGTGGAGTGGGGTAGGAGCTGATTTGCTAATATGACAGAAGGTGTTCGACAGGTGTTTAGGATAGCAACACCTCCCCACTAGTGATGAGAGTTAACTGGATTAACCTTGATGCAGAAATAAGGCACTCCACCAAATTTGAGCTCCATTGGACAAGTTTGGCAATGCAAACTTCAAATCACCCCCAAATGGGCAGATCTGTCCCTTCCAAAGGGAATGTGGGTAGATTACCTCCTGCAACTCCCATTTTTGGCAGAGACTCCTCATTTGGGGTGTTGAACACTCGTGCAAAGTTTCAACCCATTTGGATAAACTTTGCAATGTAGAGATGTTTCAACTTGGTTCTTGACAGAGAGGGTTTTGGATTATTTAGTTAATCAAACCACCTTGGAATGAGGTGAAACTTGGTGTGGCCACTAAATTTAGCTGGGGAAGGTTCCTGGAATTTTCTAGGATTTTATTGGAAGTATTTCCTTTGGAAATATTCCAAAAGATCAAAACAGATAGAATAGGTTTCGAAAGTTTTTCCCAAATATTTTGAATATAAATAGGGGTTGAAAATCCTACGTATGGAAAATATATGTCCTCTCAGTATCTTCAAATTTTCTCAGATTTTTCTAAGGCAGAAAAGTAATCTCCCATATAGGATTATCATTTCTGGCCTCAGAAATGGACATGCATAAAAAGTAGGAAAATAATTTATAAAATAATTATTTTCTGTTTTTGGAGAGTTAAAATTGTTTTGGAACCACATCACCATCTTTGGGTAAGAGCACTCCCTTGCTATCAAGGACGAGTAGTGCAACCCAAAGCAAGGTTTTGAAATAGTCAAAAATAAGAAAAAGGATTTTGCGAATATTTATGTTATGAAAATATGCTTTTTGATACTACTCCATCAAGCACACAAGCATAGAATGACAACCATGGCACTCAGAGCATTGGTTTTTGAATTTTTCTATTAAACTCATATTGTGAAACTACGATGAAAGTGAGGTGAAAACAGGGTGTGACAGACCTATCCCCCTTACAAGAATCTCATCCCCGAGATTCCTAAGTTATGTGCTAAAAAGGTACGGAAATTCGGACCGGAGATAGTCCTCACGCTCCCATGTTGCTTCTGCTTCAGTGTGGTGGCTCCATTGAACCTTGAAGTACTTGATGGTGCGGCTTCTGGTGCAACGCTCTCCTTCATCCAAGATGCGGATCGGCCTCTCACGATAAGTGAGGTCTGACTCGAGGTCGATGGCTTGATGGCCAATGTCCTTATAAAGATATGGACGGTTTGGCATTTGCAGACACTTCCGAAGTTGTGACACTTGGAAGACGTTGTGCACACCCGTAAGTTCCGAAGGTAGCTCCAATTGGTAACCAACTTCTCCACGCCTTGCCATGATCTTAAAAGGTCCAGTGAACCTTGGAGCAAGTTTCCCTTTGACGTGGAAACGCTTGGTTCCCTTTAGAGGTGTGACGCGGAGGTACACCTGGTCTCCGGGAACGAACTTCACTTCTCTGTGGTGAGAGTCCACATAGCTCTTTTGTCGCGACTTCGCTTCTTTCAAGTTTTCTCGGACAAGTTGCACCTTGTCTTCTGCTACTTGCAACACTTCCGGCCCGAAAATCAATCCTTCGCCGGTTTCAGATCAGTTGAGCGGGGTGCGGCACTTCCCTCCCTATAGCACTTAAAATAGGGCCATCTGGAGAATGGACTGTTAGCTGTTGTTGTATGAGAACTCAGCGAACGGAAGACAATCTTCCCATTTGGTCCCATGTGCCAAGACACGTGCGCGGAGCATATCTTCGAGTATCTGATTCACTCTCTCCATTTGTCCGTCCGTCTATGGGTGGAAGGCGGTGCTGAAAGGGAGCTTGGTTCCGAGAGCTTCTTGGAACTTCTTCCAGAATCTTGAGGTGAACTGCGTGCCTCGGTCAGATACAATTTCCTTGGGAACTCCATGGAGACTCACTATACGATGGATATACATGCTAGCCAACTGGCTACCATCATAAGTGGTGTTGACTGGATTGAAATGGGCCACCTTGGTTAGGTGGTTGACAATGACCCATATGGAATTGTGCCCCTTTCTTGATCTGGGAAGACCAATGATGAAGTCCATGCCTACTTTGTCCCATTTCCATTCAGGCACTTGGAGTGGTTGTAGTAGTCCAGCAGGTCGTTGGTGCTCAGCCTTGACCCTTTGGCATACGTCACACTTGGCGATGTAAGATACAATTTCCGTCTGCATGCCGTGCCACCAGAATCTTTCCCGGAGGTCTTGATACATCTTGGTGCCACCGTGGTGAATAGAGTAGGATGTGTCATGAGCTTCCCGCAGGATCAAGTCTTTGAGTTCTGCCTTGTTGGGTACGCATAAACGTTTCCCAAACCACACAACTCCTTGCTCATCCAGCGAGAATTCTGGGGCCTTGCCTTCCTGGATCTTGTTCTTGAATCCCTCGATGCACTTGTGCCCCTTCTAGGCCTCCTTGATGTCGTCTGCCAGTGTGGGTTTGACTTCTAGGTTAGCTAGGAACCCTGGTTCAACTAGTTCCAACCCGAAGCTTTCCATCTCTTCATACAAGGCGGGTAGCCTTTCCTTGAGCATGGCATTGAGGGTGCTGGATTTCCGGTTTAAGGCATCGGCCACCTCATTGGCCTTAGCGGGGTGGTATTGAATGCCGAGGTCATAGTCTTTGATTAACTCCAACAATCTTCGGTGCCTCATATTCAATTCCCTTTGAGTAAAGATATACTTCAGACTCTTGTGGTCAGTGTATATTTCACATCACTTCTCCAGAAGGTAATGTCGCCATGTCTTCAGGGCATGCACTACGGATGCCAACTTGAGATCATGGGTGGCATAGTTTTCCTCGTGCGGGCGCAGTTGTCGTGACAGATATGCCACGACTCTGCCATCTTGCATTAGGAACCCACCGAACCAGGTTCTGGAGGCATCACAATATATCACAAACTCCTTGTTGATATCACGAGTAGCCAATACTGGGGCGGTAGTCAACCTCTTCTTCAACTCCTAGAAGCTTGCTTCACACTCGGGCGTCCATTCAAACTTCTTGCCTTTATTCAAGAGCTGAGTTGTTGGTCGAGCGATGCGGGATAATCCTTCTACGAACTTGCGGTAGTATCCGACGAGTCCGAGGAAGCTCCTGACTTCCTTCACATCGATTGGCGACTCCTAGTTGGTTACCGTGGTAATCTTGGAAGGATCGACCACCAATCCGTTTGCCGTCATGGTATGACCCAAGAATCCAACTTCGTGGAGCCAGAATTGGCATTTGCTGAATTTGGCATAAAGATGGTGCTCTCGGAGCTTCTCCAACACTAACCTCAAGTGTTGCTCATGCTCTTCTTCGGATTTGGAGAAGATTAATATATCATCCATGAGTACAACGACAAACTTATCCAGGTATTCCATGAAGACCTTGTTCATGAGGAACATGAAGTATGCTGGGGCATTTGTCAACCCAAACGACATGACAATTCACTTGTATAGACTGTATTGGGTCACGAATGCAGTCTTTGGTATGTCTTTGGGTCGGATCTTCAGTTGTTAATATCCAGATCGGAGATCGATCTTGGAAAATACCTTGGCTCCATTAAACTGGTCAAACAAGTATCCAATCTTGGGGAGTGGGTACTTGTTCTTGATCGTGACTTCATTCAGATCACAGTAATCGACGCAGAGTGTGATAGTCCCATCCTTCTTAGACAAGAACAGAAGAGGTGAGGCACTGAGACGAATGAATCCCTTCCTGAGTTGCTCATCCAGCTCCTTCATCAGCTCTTCTAGCTCTTCGGATCCCATCCGATAAGGCTTCTTATAGATAGGCCTTGACCTAGGCATGAGCTTAATGATGAACTCTATGTCTCGGACAGGAGGCATCCCTGGTAGCTCATCCAGAAAGACGTCCGGGTATTCACAGACTATCGACACTCGATCCAACTCTTCTCCCGATAGGCAATTTACCCGCGGGACTTGAGCGGATGTAGGCTCAGGGATATACTTCATTTTGACCCCTTGGTCGCTTGTCATGGTAATAGCCCTGTTGGCACAGTCTAAGATCCTCTGGTGCTTGGCCAACCAATCCATCCCAAGGATCACTTCTAAGCCTTGTGACTTAATGACGATGAGATGTGTTGAGAAGCTTATCCCATTTATATTGATCCCAACTCCTCTACATCCTAGGCTGGCCCTTAGCACTACTCCCGGGGTATGTACTGCCATTCGCCCATTAAGTAGGGTAGGCTTAAAACCACATTTTCCCGCAAACTTCTGAGTAACAAAAGAATGCGAAGCACCACAATCAAACAATACTGTTGCTAGGGTGGAGTTGACAAGGAACGTATCCAGAATGCATTCCGGCTCTTCTTGTGCTTCTTCTATGGAGATGTGATTAATATGTCCCCTCCTGTGGTACTGCTGATTGCGGGGAGCTTGGTTCCTGCCTGGCGCTCCTTGACCTTGTCCCTGATTTCATGCATTGGGGCGCGGTGGATCGGGCTTCTTGTTGGGGCACTGTCTGGAATAGTGTCTAGACTGTCCACATCCAAAATAGGTAACCTGTCCCGAGATGTTGGCCTTGACTCCACTGTTATTCGGCGAGTTGATTGATGGCTTGATGTTGACTTGCTGCTGGGGTTGGTAGTTCTGGCGGAACATTTGTGCCTTGTAGTGCTGTTGCTGATAACTGGTTCTTGGTGGGGCTGACTGCCTTGGGCGTGGTTTCGGGTTACTCGGTCCTCCACTACCCATCAGCTTGCGCTTATGGGTGTCGCCATTGCACGACGCTTATCCTCCAACATGAGGGCATTGTTAACCAGATCGCAGAAGGTCCGACATTCACAAACAACAAGTTGATACTGGAGTGATTGTTGCAGTCCTTCCATAAAGCGTTCCACCTTTGCGGCCTGAGTGTTGATGTCCTCTGGTGCATATCTTGATAGGAGGTTAAACTTCTGTAGATACTCCTTGACGGTTCCACTGCCTTGACTTAAATCTCGGAATTCCCGCTTCTTAATAGTCTTCATTCTAGGAGGAACGTGAGCAGCGCGAATCCTTCATTGAATACTGCCCAAGTGATAGCCCGCCCTTCTCGTATGATCTGGAACCCGTCCGACCAAGCTCTGGTCGTGCCTCCGAGAAAGTGAGAAGCATAAAGGACTTTCACGCGATCATTCTTTGCATTGGACCAGCGCGAGGAGGTCTTCGATAGTTTGGATCCAGTCATCAGCATCCAATGGTTGAGTTGTTTCCGTGAATATAGGAGGCGTAGTCCACATAAACTCAGACAGAGTAGAGCATCCGTTTCCATTTCTGTTTTGTGGTGGATTGTTCACCAAGACTTGAGTCAGCTGCTGGATGGCGGCATTGTTGGCTTGACGTTCCTCTCGGGGAGCTTGGAGGAACTGCGCCACAGTCAGTCTCTCCGGAGGTGGTGGTGGTGGGAAAGCATCGCCTTGTTGCTGCTCGAGGTGATCTCCAGCTTGAGCGTTTCCACCGGTTCCCTACTGGTGGCAAGAGGTGGCAGAGCTGGGGTTGACGAAGGTGCTGGTGCGTGTTGAAATCACCATCCTGTCAGTGGAAGAAGATAGGTCAACATGCCGAATTGGCCGGGAATCATAAGGGATGATGCTCTAAATAAGGGGGTTTGTTACTGTGCTAGTGTGAAAGTTTTAAACAAAGGTTTTAGGGAAATCTAATGCATTGAATTAAAACAAGTGATGTAGTCTCTTCCAAGCTGCCTAAGGCAAAAAAGTGCCTTGCATCATACTTGTTCACACAACACTGCAGGGTCTTCGTCTTCATCCTCAGCGGTACCTTCCTCCTTTTGAGGTGTGGGAGAGGGAAGTGGTCCATCATGGCGTCTCTTAGTCGTGGAAGTGGTGAGGAGCTCTATGTATTCTTCCACAATCAGACGGCGATTCTGAATAGGAGTGGCCTGGAGCGATGGTATTCCTCCTCGGAAGGGAAAGGTTGACTGCCCGCTGGGTGCTCCTTCCTTCTTGACCTTGCGAGTCTTCATCTTTTCCAGGCGAAGTAGGTCCTTGACTTAGTGTAGCTCTTGCCGAAGCGTCATCGACTCCTTGATCAGAAGGTGAGTCAAGGTGTCGGCGGAGAGGCTAAAGTAGGTCTGAAACCTGAGTGGCATTCTGTCCTCCGAAGATGGGTTAAGCGTCCAACTCCCGGCAAATCTGTCCTTAATAAAAGGCAGGTGACGAGGAGCTGGCTCATTGGAAATCTCGGGAAGGATGTCGCGGAGACGCACGAGCGCCTCTCATGCAGCTGTCTCCACTACCTTCACTATCACATCCACGTGATATTCCTTCGTGTCGGCGTTGACCCAGTGCTCATGGTAGAAAAAAATGGGCGTGCGGCATACTTTTCACTTCTCGAGGCTATCTCCCAAAAGTAGGGGAAAGCCCGTCTCCAGAAGCATCTCAAGTACGGCGGCCATCTACAAGGTTGTGGGAGAGGGTTAGAAATATTTGTGGGTGTAGAAAATCTCATTTGTAAGGGCTGAGTGCACTACTCATCTCGGCTATCATCCATGCTACCTAAGGCTTCCTACAGTCAGGATGGCTCTAATACCAGCTCTATGGGGACCCCGACTTACGAGTCGAGATTGCCGAATGAACGTGCTCAGTAATCCCAGTGATCAATGCTCACCGAACACACATATGCTGAATATCAAGAGTCTTACATCCATCCTACCGAAATATTATAACACATGACCAGTAAGTTCAAGTTCACATATGTAGAGCCTATAAGGCCAAAACACACTGATACATCTAATAGAAGAATCCTTGGGGCTAAGCGGGTTCGCATGCCATCAGCCTACACCAACCGGCATTCTGTCTGGGAAGCGTCCTAGTTCACAGGTCCATCTCCAATGATGTACTCTTCTCCAAACTCCAGTCCCTCCATGTCTGGTCAATAATATAACTAGTGGCAAGCCAGTGAGTACTTTGAATGTACTCGCAAACAGCCCATGATATGGATATTGCATTTGGTAGGGTAACAAGTAATATGCAGTATTGGTGGATAACAGCTTAACTGTAATTAAACATGATCATGGATGTGCAACATAAGCTAGATGGTATTTAGAAGAACAGGTCACATATATCAATATATCTGTTAAGGGTTGAACACTCCGGGTTCACTCAATATGCCAAGTCACCAAACTTGGTCATATCAACTCTTTTAGATAACTCCTCAACACACACACACCCACCCACACACACACACACACACACACACACACTTGGTTTACGCGGAAACGACTGGACGTAGTTTAAGTAGCACCATCCAATTGTCCTTGACCGTGGACACAACTATTCGAATAGTTTTACACTCTGGAGAGGTTGTAAGCTGTACCCACGAGATCCGGGAAACTTCTGTGTCATTCACGACTTGCGGTATATAACATACCCGGGGTAAGTACCCGATCAATGCCTTTCCGTGACGATAGTAGGCAAAGAGATCCACTCGATTGGTACCCAGCCCACATGATGTACGTCTTACGAGCACCGACTCTGGACAATATCATCCATGCGGGGAGCAACGATGTGCCCGGAACACGTAAAAATGGCATAGTCGTCGTACCTGGCACGACCCCGTCATGAGAGTGACAACAGTAATCAACAAAGCCCCGTCCCATAAAGGGGTAACATAGTCGCACATGTAAGGTTGGGACGGTCGACACATCATAAATATATTCCCATCTCTGAAACCACTCACACGAAAATATACCCGGTGCACCACTTCTCCAAAAGTGGCCACCTATCTCATCATCACCCTCAGGCATTAGTGGCACCCGAGGGGGTATTCATAAACCTTTGATTTATACCATCATCATGCTCATGCTTCTACTATGCTTAGCTCTACTTGTCAACCTGATATTAGCGTGACCCTCATAGGTGGTAGGATCATGTTCAAAATGCAAGTGCTCCGGAGGAGCCATCGGTAACATTATATGGATGATTTATCGAATATTTATGATCAAATGCAACGGGAATAAATGTTCTACCAGCATGCAATATAATATATGCTCAAACATGGTCAAAGGGCTGCTTGCCTTGATCAGCTAAGTATCCAGGGTCTTCGGGATCTTCAAGTCCAACTCCTTCGTCAAATGTGGCTTCTATCGTCATAATAAATAAAGAAATAATAAGTAGCTCACTCAAAATAAGATCACAAACTCACTTTAAAAAAGTTGCCCTATTCTAATATATCCATACTGTTATTTTAAAAATATTTGTCTCTCGTTTTAGTTAAAGTATTATTTTAAAAATCATTTTAACAGAAATAAAACTATTCCAAATAGCCTTTTTAATTATTATAAAATAGAAAGGTTGTCTCAAAAATTTGTACAAAGGTTGTGTTAAATACTACTCATTTTTAGAAGAATTATGGTGGAAAATAATAAAAATATATTGGATAACCATTTTTATACAAATCCTTTAAAACTAGATTAAACAGAAAAAGAAAAGAGGCTGGGGCTCAAGCGTGGCTCGGCCTAAGGCTTGGGTCGGCCCAGCTATCCAGCCAGCCTAGGCGCCTGAGGTCAGCGGCAGAGAGGAGAGAGGGGGAGAGAGAAGAGCCATCGACAGGTGAGCCCCACCTGTCCGGGTCGTCTTCCACCTCGGGACAGAGAGGAGGGGAGGCACACCAGCGATGCTACCATCGTTCTCGAGCCCAACCGAAAGCAGAAATGGAACCAACTCACCTTTGCCTACCTGCTGGTGGTCGAGGGGTCATAGGGGAGGCCCTGGTTCATCGGCGACGAGGTGGCTACGGCGGAGCTGTTTCACGAGGTTGAGGAACTTGGTTCTACGGGCATGGATTAGCTCGGGGAGGTGATGGGCAAGCTCCGTGGGACTTCTAGGATCATGGAGAAGGTGAGAGGAGCATTGGAGCTGGCCCGTAGCCCGAGATCGACGGAGCTCCGAAGTGGCGGGGCCTCGGTCGATCACGAGCACAAGAGCTCGTTGTGCTCAAATGGAGAGGCTAGGGGTGGAATTTAGAACTAGAGGAGGGGGATGGGGTGCTGGAGGGAGGGGGAAGGCCTATTTATAGGCCCCCGATGGTGCACGGAGCCGCTTGCGCTGGTGGTTTCACCGCCGCTCGAAAGCACGGTAAGTGGACGTGGTTTAGGACCTGCGTGACCCACTGAGAGGGAGAGGGAGCGAGGAGGAGCGTGCATGCATGGTTATGGTCTTCTGGTTGGATCTGGCGCGCGTGGACATGCGTCGCTCCGGTCAACAGAGCGAGGGAGGAGCAGCCCTGAGGCTGGCCTGATACAGAGAGATGGTCGGGGACTCAAATGGGCATTAGGGGGAGGCTCGAACCGGGCGGGGCTGGCCACCTTTTCTTCGGGTGCACCGAGAAACGTGCCCAGAGCGCAGTTTTGGCATGCCACGGCATGCTGGCGAGCTCTGGGCGCTTTGGTCATGTCTGGGGTATCCTCGGGCTTGGTCTGAAGATGCCTAGCCATTTGGGAGCCGAGGGACTCTGTGTTGGCCATGGGGTGTGATGAAAGAAGAGATGCCATCTTTGAACCAGAACTTAGAATGGGGTTTTTGTGATCTTCTGCTTGGATTCAAAGAGGGGCCACTCTCCTGCAGTTGGGGAGTGGTGCTGGCTGCTTGGTCAAAGAGTTTGGATGGAAGGGCTTAGGTGTGGAGTGGTGTAGGAGCTGATTTGCTAATATGACACAAGGTGTTCGACAGGTGTTTGGGAGAGGAACACCTCACCACTGGTGATGAGAGTTAACAAGATTAACCTTGATGCAGAAATAAGACACTCCACCAAATTTGAGCTCCAATGGACAAGTTTTGCAATGCAAACTTGAAATCACCCCCAAATGGGCAGATTTGTCCCTTCCAAAGGGAATGTGGGTAGACACCTCCTGCAAATCCCATTTCTGGCACATACTCCTCATTTGGGGTGTTGAACACTCCTGCAAAGTTTGAACCCATTTGGATAAACTTTGCAATGTAGAGATGTTTCAACTTGGTTCTTGACACATATGGTTTTAGGATTATTTAGTTAATGAAACCACCTTGGACTGTGGTGAAACTTGGTGTGGCCACTACATATAGCTTGGGAAGGTTCCTGGAATTTTCTAGGATTTTATTAAAAGTATTTCCTTTGGAAATTTTCCAAAAGATCAAAATAGACAGAATAGGTTTTCAAGGTTTTGCCCAAATGTTTTGAATATAAATAGGGGTTGAAATCCTACGTATGGAAAATATATGTCCTCTCAGTATCTCCAAATTTTCTCAGATTTTTCTAAGGCAAAAAAGTAATTTCCCATATAGGATTAACATTTCTGGCCTCAAAAATGGACATGCATATAAAATAGGAAAATAATTATTTTATGGTTTTGGAGAGTTAAAATATTTGTGGAACCACATCACCATCTTTGGGTAAGAGCACTCCCTTGCTATCAAGGACTTGTAGTGCAACCCAAAGCAAGGTTTTGCAATAGTAAAAAATAAGAAAAAGAATTTTGGGAATATTTATGTTATGAAAATATGGTTTTTGATACTACTCCATTAAGCATACAAGCATACAATGACAACCATGGCACTCACAGCATTGGTTTTTGAATTTTTTTAATAAACTCAGATTTTGAAACCATAGTGAAAGTGAGGTGAAAACAGGGTGTGACAGGACCCCTTCTCTATGGAGCCCTCCATTGACTCTCGCATCCGTTACCCTCCATGGGTTGAAGTCTCCACTAACATGGATGTACGATGGCGCCACCTATCAGAACCATGCCAAAACTCGCCATTTCAACTTTTGTGTTTGATCTCCCTACCTTACCCTCCACTTTACACTTGCATGTTTCACTTTCCGCTGCTATACTTTTAGATGTGCATGTCTAGGGTGAACTTGACTTTTCATAATTGCTAAAACTGGCGCACAACCAAAATTGGGAAAAGGCTAAATTTTTATTGGTCAAGTAGTCTAATCATCTCCCCCCTTGATCTTACAAGTGCTATCAGAGCTTTAGTCTCCATTGCATTGGTTTCACAACCTAGGAGAGTTTGGCGTCTAGTGACGGAAATTATCACCGTAGTGGTCCATACTTCGATAGCAGTAATTTTGCTAGTTCGAATAATAAGATTAAAATGCAGATTCTTGGTTATAATCCCGTCATTTGGGATGTTGTTCATGTTGGTGTGCAAGGTGACTTCTTCATAGAAGGTAGAGAACCGGATCATGATGCGACATCAGAAGAATTGAAGATGTTGCAATTCAATGCACAAGCGTGCAACATCGTATTCAACTGCCTATGCCCCAAGGAATTCAAGAAAATCAGTCGCCTTGATAATTCAAAAGACAATTGGGATAATTTGGTAGATATGCATGAAGGAACTGATTCTGCGAGAGAATCAAAGTCAACTTGACAAGTTCAAGATGAAGGATGGTGAAGGAGTCGTTGAAATGTAGTCTAGGCTAGCTCTCATCACAAATGAGATTGCCTCCTTAGGAAGCAAAGAGATGACTGACAAATTCATCATCAAGAAGATACTTAGAGCTTAGGATGGAATACATGACACCGTGTGCACATTAATCCAAATGATGCCAAACTACAAAGATCTCAAGCCAACGGAAGTCATTGGAAAGATTGTTGCTGATGAAATGTCACTCAAGGACAAAGATGAGTTACACAACAAGTCAAGCGGTGCTTACAAAGCTTCAAGCGATGCTCCCGCTACTTCAAAGGACAATCTTGTTACCCATAAAGAGATAAGCCTTATGGTTAGAAAATTCAACAAGTTCTACAAGAGTAGAGGCAAAGAGAGAAGCTCAAGCTCAAGACATGATGAGAAGCGTACGTCTAATCATGACCAAAACTGCTACAACTGTGGGAAACCTGGAAACTTTTCCAATGAGTGCTCAGCTCCCTACAAACGAAGAGAAGATTCACCTTGAATACGAATCTCAAGAGATGAGTCACCTCTTAGAGATAGAAGGAGTAGATAAGATTAGTATGAACGAAGACACATACGAAGAGGCAAGGAATCGGAGAAGAAGGACAAATACACCAAGAGCAGCTCTAGAATAAGACATGAAGCTCATGTTGGTCAATGGGTTTTTGGCTATGAGTCTGACAACCAATCCAACAGAAGCTACCACTCAAACACCAACTTTAGTCAAGATGAAGGTGTTGAAGGCATTATACTCGTTTCCTGCAACTCCTATGACTTATTTGATTCACCAAGTGAGGGGTTCGGAAACTGCTTCATGGCTAAAGGCCTCAAGGTATCACACCCCGAATATCTTGATGTTAATAGTGACGAGGATGACTTGTTAGGAGAAGATGACTTACTCTTTGATAAGACAAGTGATAACATTGAAAATGAACTTGCTAATTAGCATGCTAGTCACGAGAAGTCGAATGATGATGATAAGAAAGAGACTGAACGATTAACTAAAGAATTAAACACTCTTAAGTTAGCTCATGAAACTACTCTAGAAGATCATAGAGAGCTTGGAAGAACTCATGAGAAGCTACGCTTCGGGAAGATCTTTATATCAAGAGGATGAGTTCGCAAAAGTAACCAGTGATGATCTTCGAAAGAAAAGTTGTTCTTATCTAGAGAAACGATTACTTTCGTCTACTTTTGTTCCACAAGTTAAACCCAAGAACACTAGTAACAGAGGCAAGAAAGTTTCTTCATCTAGTAACAACAATTCTAAAGTTAAATCAAATGATGTTCTTGCTAGTAGATCTGTTGATTCCACTAATGATTCTCTTAGCCAAGTTATACTTGAGCAACAAAATGATTTATTTAAAGGGATTATAGAGACAGGTGAGTAGCTACTTATTTGAAGAGGAACCCCAAGCCAAGGTCAAGTGGATTCCCATGGACACTACTAGCACTGCCTCATCTAGTGCTACCACAAAGCAAAGGATCCCCATTAACTTGTTGTGGATCCCCAAGATGAAGAACTACTCCCCCCGCTCCTAAATATAAGTCTTTTTAGATATTTCACTAAGTGACTACATAAAGAGTAAAATGAATGAATGTACATTCTAAAGTATGTCTATATACATCTGTATGTAGTCTTCTTGTAAAACCTCTTCAAAGCCTTATATTTAGGAACGGAGGGAGTAGAAAGTTCTTTAGGGGTGACTCCGCCAATGAAATTCACTCTCATTCATTTTGGTCAGAACTATATGCAATCAACCTCAAGCATATGCATTAGTTCAAGGAGTCACACTTTCCCTCAAAGATAAGAATGGACAAGTTAATTAATGTATCTTTGGACATCATCCCACATGTATTTCACTCCATATCCATGGATATTCTTGCATATGTTCATTGTTCTTTGGGACTAACCCATGTAGGTGACAAGAGTAAGAAACAACAAGGATTGCTCCCAACTCAAGATGATTTTCACCAACATTGAGCATCCACCACTACTTCACCTACTGAAATTCTTCTATGACAAAAACCCAATGTTAGTTTGTCCCTCTTAGGGGGGATGTGATATCAAGGGGAGCTTCACTCAAAATCTTGAGTATAATCATATCCTAAAGATATGAACACATTAATGCTTTACGTAAAAGTGGTAACCCCACTTCTGCTTAAACAATGAGTATGACCTATGATCAAATATTCTTACTTGGCTCCTATGTCAATATACTCATATATAGATTACTTCGTCATGGCCAAACTGCTTGATAAATGCTAGGGTGTTTGTGCATGTTCACCATGTTTTATTTATCATCTTATTGTGTGAGCATGTTGGTCTGCATGTTTTGCTCATTAACGGACGTCCAATTGTTGTTATTTGGCTTTTGACTTATCTTTTGCCAATTTTATGGAAAACAATGCCTAGGACCATCCTCTAGCTATCTATGCTTTCTTGTGTGAAGTTCTATTCATGCTACATCACAAAACTGGAACAAGCACTTCTTCAGCCCTCTGTGTGAGGAGCACTCGGAGTCCCGTGTCGACAAGGGTTGTTTTCCAAAACCTCTTTATGAATCTAAGTGTAACCAACCCCAAATTCTCGGTTACACCAATTCTCAAAGTTGATCTAGGTTTTTAATCCCGGTACCACAGATACCATAATCTCGGCTTCACCAAGTTTGTGTGTCAATACACAACAGTCGAACACGGTGGCAGCGAAATTTTAGTATCGGTGATACCGACAGTGAAGGGTACTTATATCTAGTGGACCCGACGTTTTGAAATTCCATCTTCAAACGACAAGCCTCCAACCCTAAACTGACGCACCAGGACCCCTTGGTCAACAGCTTTGCATCCCTAAGTGCTTTCGCCGTTGGGAATCGCCGTCGCCGACGGAATCTTAACCGCCATCGTCGCCTAGCGGATTCATCACCAAGCTAGGGTATGAATCTGCCCCCTAGTGCGCTCCTCTATATGATTCATGTACATTAGGTTACTTCCATCTACAATAAAGAGTCTGAAATCTTCTATGCCACAAGAATCTTCCATAGAATAGAGAAGGAAGAAATTTTGTATCTGATCTCCCGCAACATGCATCTCGGTGATACCGAGTTGGTAAAATCAGTTCCATCGATTTAGTTTTTAGGCTTTCTGAGAACGCTTCGGTGAGACCGAGTAGTTATTTTCGCTTAGACCGAAAAAGGTGCCCAACTTTCTGTTGATGCAAGTGGTTAGTCTCGGTGACTCCGAAAACTTCAACCCGATGCTAACAAAATACATTCTGCAGTAAATCATATATACCCAAAGTTTCTAAGTTCAAATTTTAGAAACACTTCTTTTTTTGTGATGCTCAACCCTTCTGCTCTTCTACATCTATTTCACAGGGTCTGCTTGTCAGCTAGTTTGCTTGTCTGATTCGACTGTCAGGATATCAGGTTCTGAAGATAGCCAGAATAATTGTAGAGAGGACAGTGTTGACATGGACTCAGGCACAAGTCCTAAGAGAACACCTTCTGACCCAAGTACCCCCTGCTCCGAGGGATTCCCAAGGTAGCTACCAGGTCAACGAGGAAGCTCAATTCTGATGAGGAAGATCCTGATTTTGTGCGAGAAGAGATTTGTGTTCTTCAGAAATAGAAGGAGAAGGCTCGTCCCAAGAAGACTATCAGAATGGAGTATGCCAGACCTTCTAACATTAGAGCTCCAGAAGCTAGGCTTGCAAAGAAGCCAGGAAAAAACAGAGTCAGGAAGAGAATTGTCCATGTTACTGGAAGGCCAACCTCAACGTATGAAGAACCAGCAGAAGCAGCTGAAGAAGAAGAAGAGATCCGAGCTGATGCACCACCTCCAAAGAAGACTAAGATCATGGTTGATGCCCTGCCAAAGAAATCTACTCCAAAGCCTCCTGCAACAAAAGCTAAGAAGGTTGTAGCTCCCAAGAGGACTACCAAGGACATTACTGTAGCTATCAAGGAGAAAGGCACTCCTTCCAGAGCTTTTGCTGTAGTGGAGGAATAAGAGGATGCACCTATCCTTATGAAGCAAAGATATCATCTGCCACTTCACAATAATACTCATCCAATTGCTGAGGACATGAAGAAAAGGAGAGAAGTAGGGCCGAGAAAGTAGAGATCCACTAATCCATATGCTCTCAGGAGGAGGGATGTTGTTGATCCTCGCTTTCACACAAAGGAGCAACAGGATTTCTCTAAAAATGTATTATTAGATCAGAGTCTAGCTATCAGTGATATGAGATATGTAGACTAGGCTTACATAAAAGCCAATGAGGATTACTATCTCCATGTGAGAGAGAACTTCAATCTGGTGGACATTGAAGAATTTATTGGGAGAGAGATGACTGCATGGAATGATGAAATGATCGTGCAATTCTACTCAACAGTTCATTTCTATGATGGTGGCACAATTGTCTGGATGACTGATGGTCATAAATATGAAGCCACAATTGATGAATGGGCCACTATCATTGGTGCCCCAAAAGAGAAGGAAGGAGACTTGGATGTCTATTCTGAGCCAAACGGGAATCGCAATTCCATGGCTAATATGTACAGGCCAATTCCTCGCTAGTATGTTGCTACACACAAGTTTGGGTCTGTCTATTTCTTGCAAGCAGGGATACCCACTACTAATACCATCATGAGATATACCTTTTTGCCTAAATCAGGTGATGACGAGATGATTAGAGGCTATTCCATCAATATGTTGCACAATCTAGATCCCCACTCTCTCTTTAAGGTGATGGATTTGATAGTAGAGACTATCAGGAGGACTGCTGCAGATCAAAAGAGATCTTGTGGATATGCCTCGTGTATTGAGATGCTCATCAATGCCAAGGTTAGCAAGCATGCATATCTGCTTGATCATCCCCACATGCCCCTTCAGTATGAATCAGAAGATGATGTGGTTGTGATGGATGACACCAATCCCAGCTTAGTCACAACTAGAGAGGAAGGAGAGACAACAGTAGAAGAGGCTGCTAAGAATGTGCCACCACCAGTTCCACAACTCAGAACCCAAGCTCGGGAAATGGCATTCCTAGTGAGCATTATCCAATGTATGGATAAGAACAATTCTGAAGAACCAAAAGAGCTTAGAGAGGATCGTGGAAACCAAATTCCATGATTTGGATGTCAATGTGACACAGATGTGTGCTAGTGTTGAGCAACTCAAGCATGAAGTTTATCGTGTGAAGAGTCGCCTCCTCACACTCCTACTCAATTTAGTACCCATCTTAGATCAGCAGTTGTGCCAGTGACGGAAGCAAGACCATCTTCATCAGCTCAGGCATCTTCATCCTCTACTTCATCCCCAGCTCCAGCACCTCCAGTAACAACACCTCCAGCTCCAGGGACTTCTGTTGGAGCCTTCGTCGATGCTCTCCTATCCACTCCATCATCGACTACTGGAGGAGATCGATCCAAGAGAGACGATTAGTTCTATACCTTTGAACTATTTGCTAACTTCTTGCCAAGAAAGAGAGAGATTTTGATTTTATTTGCTCTCATTTTGTTTTTTCAAATCTTTTGGTATCGTTGGATGACTTTATCCCTTTCCATGTATTAGATCATATGCTTTGATTGGTTGATGCTACCATGTTATTATCTTTGAGTTGTCCACATCATGGTCATTCACTTAACTTTTTCTTGTTATGTGCATTACTATTCATTCATATCATGTATGCGCACCACCAAGATGTATGTGACAAGGAAGAGTGACCCATGATCCTAATCGATTGTGCATTCGCATTCAAACGCAAATTATAAATAATGCACAAATTTAGGGGGAGCTCTTGCTTGTCACATACTTCTCAAAGCGTCAATGTTAATCATTGATTATATTTTTGTCGAAGATTTGATCGATATGTTGTCATCAATTAACAAAAAGGGGGAAATTGAAAGCAAAATTGCTCACTAAGGTGGTTTTGATAATTGATCACAACATATGCATCATTGGACTAATGATCTTATCCAAGTATAATGTGCTTAGAGAGGGCCACCAAAAATACTCAACCGTCTTCCCACAGAACACATCTCTGCCAAGCCAAATATGCAAAATCGTTGACACCAAGTTTTCATATTCGGACCTACCGATTTTCATCCTAGAAAGAACCTAGCCAAACAACACATTTTCGTTAGAACTGATTCTGCATCGGTGCAACCAAGTTTGGATGGCCAACCTTGTGTTGCTCCTTACACAAAATCGGAATTTTCAAGTTTCTGTATCGGTATCACCGAGTTTTCCCATCTGATGTTAGTCGCTGTTTCGATACTACCGAGAAGTCTATATCGGTTCCACCAAGATTTGAAAGTTGGTACCTTTTGTGCAAATCGGTACCACCAAGTTTGTTACTTCAGTGTCACCGAGTTGGTCAATTATGGTATAATGGTTGGATTTTGAGGGATGCCTATATATACCCCTCCACCTACCTCTCATTCGTAGAGGAAGCATTCGAACACACACATCATTGCGAGATCCATTTTTCTGAGAAAGAGGCACCAACTCATGTGTAGAGATCAAGATATTCCAATCCATTCATTGGAAACTTTATCTCTAGCCTCCCCAAGTTGCTTTCCACCAAACCAATATCTCCTACCCATGCCAAATATGTGAGAGAGTGATTGAGTGTTCAGGAGACTATCTTTTGAAGCATAACATCAAGGTGTTCATCGTTCTACCCCATATATTACCTTTTGGAGGGTGGTGCCTCCTAGATTGGTTAGGTGTCGCTCGGGAGCCTCCTACTTCATGTTGTGGAGTTGAACCAAGAAGTTTGTAAGGGCAAGGAGATCACCTACTTCGTGAAGATATACATGAGTCAGGCTAGTCCTTCATGGACGGAAGCTGTGGTGGAAGAGACAAAGCCTCTTCTTCGTTGACCCCTTGTTCGTGGAGCCTCCGTGGACTCTCAGAGACGTTACCCTCCGTGGGTTGAAGTCTCCACTAACATGGATGTACGATGTGGCCACCTATCAGAACAATGCCAAACATCGGCACGTCAAATTTTGCGTTTGATCTCCCTACCTTACCCTCTACTTTACACTTGCATGTTTTACTTTCCGCTTCTATACTCTTAGATGTGCATGTGCAGGGTGAACTTGACTTGTCATAATTGCTAAATTGGCACACAACTAAAATTGGAAAAAGGATAAGTTTTTATTGGTCAAGTAGTTTAATCAACCCTGTCTAAACATACTTTTGATCCTACAATGTGAAGCAACTGAAAAGGTTATAGGAAGATATCATTGTCATACTAAATGAGCTAGAGATGTACTTTCCGCCCGCGTTCTTTGATGTCATGGTGCACCTGTGTGTCCACATCGTTGACAACATCATATACCTAGGGCTGACATTCCTACACAACATAATGCCATTCCAGAGGATGAATGGGGTCATCAAAGGATTCCTTCATAACATGTACCGTCCGGACGAAAGTATCGCGCAGGGCTATCTGACCCAAGAGTGCATATCCTTTTGCGAGAATTATCTAGGCATCAGAGAACCTGAGATAGAAGTACTTTGGAAGGCCGAAAGAAGAAGGTCACATCAACGACCAGAGGGAATTGAATGTGTTCCGCTCTAGCCGATAGGACGACTTTGACATAGCTAACTTGGTAGTGCTACAATACCTAAACATGGTTGATCCTTTCTTGGCACTTCACAAAATACCATCACAAAGAACTACCATGACAGTGTTGGGTAATGTTGCATGGGAAACAAAAAAATTCCTACGCACACAAAGACCTATCATGGTGATGATCATCTACGAGAGAGAGATTGAATCTACATACCCTTGTAGTTTGCTAAGCGGAAGCGTATATAACATGGTTGATGTAGTGGAACATCTTCGCGATCCGAATCGCAGCCCATCCTGCGATCTCATCACGATCAGTCTCGCGATCCCATCATGCTCCATCCCGATCTAGTGCCGAACGGACGGCACCTCCGCGTTCAGCACACGTACATCTCAATGACGATCTGCACCTTCTTGATCCAGCAATAGATACGGGGAGGTAGATGAATTATCTGGCAGCATGACAGCATGCCAGCGATGGTCGTGCATCTATTCCAACAGGGCTTCGCCTAAGCGCTATTGAAAACCGATCTAGAGGAAGCACTACGGTCTAGAGGAGAGGGTAGCACATGGCTGAAACTTTTGTGCAAAAACCCTCAAAAACTTTAGTATATATAGGAGGAAGGAGGGAGGAGGATTTCCCACCAAGGGAAGCCTCCCTTGGCTCGGCCGAAGCAAGGAGGGAAGAGTAGGAGGACTCCTCTCCCACTTGTCCACATCTTTTGGATTTTCCACCTTTTTCCTCACGGGCCTTCGTTGGTTTATTGGCTAGCCCACAAGGTGCTATTGCGCCACCCCAAAGTCCATGTGGCCTCTCAGAAAGTGGTGGTCCCACTAGGTGGACCCCTGAAACCCATTCATCACTCCCGGCACACTGCCGGTAATGCGCGAAACTTTTCCAGAATCCAAATACCAACTTCCTATATATAAATATCCGTTTCTGGACCATTTCGGAACTCCTCGTGACGTCCTGGATCTCATCTGGGACTCTAAACAACATTCGGTTACCAACATCAATAATTCAACTATACCGGAAACCTCACCAAACCTTAAGTGTGCAGACCCTGTGGGTTCGAGAACTATGTAGACATGGCCGAGACACTCTCCCGTGAATATACAATAGCGGGACCTAGACGTCCATATTCGATCCTAAATATTCTATGAAGATGTTATCGGTTGAACCTCTATGTCAAGGATTCACACCATCCCGTATGTCATTCCCTTTGTCCTTCGGTATATTACTTGCCCGAGATTCGATCATCGGTATCTCCATACCTATTTCAATCTCATTACCAGCAAGTCTCTTTACTCGTTCTGTAATACAAGATCCCGTGACTAACTCTTTACTCACATTGCTTGCAAGGATTATTTGTGATGTTGTATTACCGAGTGGGCCCCGAGATACCTCTCCGTCACACGGAGTGACAACTCCCAGTCTTGATCCATGCTAACTCAACGAACACATTCGGAGATGCCATTAGAGTACCTTTATAGTCACCCAGTAACGTTGTGACGTTTGATACACACAAGGCATTCCTCCGGTGTCAGTGAGTTGCATGATCTCATCATCATAGGAATGTATACTTGACAAGCAGAAAACAATAGCAACAAAATGACACGATCATATGCTACGTTTATAGTTTGGGTCTTGTCCATCACATCATTCTCCTAATGATGTGATCCCGTTATCAGACGACAACCCTTATTGTCGGGGAAACCGACACCTATGGGAAACTCAAGGAGTCCCTTGATCGTTCGACGGGGAGAGAGAGGTACGTCGTTGAGAGCGGAGCAAGCGGTCAACACCGGCAAGGTCTTTTACCCAGGTTCGGGTTACTTGGCGAGTAAAACCCTACTCCTGCTTAGTTTGTATTATGTGCTTACTATACGATGATTTGCTATAGTAACTTAGTAGGTGATCAGGGAGTCTCCAATCCCAAAAGTTCCAACCCGTAAGAATGAGGCTTGGGCCTCCTTTTACAGGCAAAGGGGTCACCAACAGTGTGCTCACGGGGTGAATAGTGAACACTATTCGCCGCTCTACTTCTTTGGTGGTGTCAGGGGCAGTAAATGCCTTGTCTGACCCCTGACCTGCCGCAAGGTGGTAGCGACACGTATCTAGGTGAATCGACACCTGGGTCTTGTGCTCGCACACGAGGGACATGTTGGAGCGGTCGGAATGTGGTAGAAACGGGGGAGGACACTTGGCAAGCGAAAGGGGCTTGTTGGCTAGGAGTCTCTGTCGGGTGACTTGGTCACCTTCCCGGCAAGGAGGGCTTGCCGGGGGCTTTGAACATTTTCCTGGTGAGGAGCGCTTGCCGGTAGCTTCGCCAGTCTGTGCGAGCCTTCCCGACAAGGGAGGCTTGCTGGGGTCTTGCTAATCTTCGGGAATCTTCTCGGCAAAGTGGACTTGCCGGGGCCTTGGGAATCTTCCCGGCAAGGAGGGCTTGCCGGGGCCTTTCATCTGGAGCCCTTATATTCCACGCCTCACTAAGAGAAGGAAGGGCGTGGCCTTGGTTGGTCTTGGATTGCCTTTCTGCTCTTTTTCCCGGTGCACTGCCGTCAGGGGCGTCGCTGATGCCCGTGCACAAGTCTAGGGCACAAGGGACCCCAGTCTCTTGTGCACCCATAGGAGCCCCCAGGCCTGGGCCACGTACACGTGTGATACGTCCCAAACGTATCTATAATTTCTCCTTGTTCCATGATCTTTTGGGTGACATTGGTATATGTTTTGCTACACTTTTATATCATTTTACACATACACTACTGAAATTCAGAAATTTGCCGTCTGCCAAGGCGGACGGCAAAGGGGGCTACCACGGACGGCAAAGGATTTGCCGTCGGTCAGCAGACGGCAAAGTAGACGGTAAAAAAAAATCCGGTGAAGAGGCTCTTTGTCGTCTGCTTTCACAAAGCGGACGGCAAAGAATCTTTGCCATGAGGGGGCGGACCGCAAAATAAGTGGGACGGCATATATTGCAACGTCCCCGTTAAGTGTTAACGGAGGCCTCCCCCCTTTGCCGTCTGCCTTCCCCCCTTTGCCATGTGGTGGCAGACGGCAAAGAGGGGAGAGAGGGGGGGCAGATTCCCCCATTTGTCGTCTGCCTCCCCCCCTTTGCCATGTGGTGGCAGACGACAAAGAGGGGAGAGAGGGGGGGCAGATTCCCCCCTTTGCCGTCTGCCTCCCCCCCTTTGCCATGCGGGGGCAGACGACAAAGAGGGGAACCAGCCCCTTTTTTATTTGTTTTTTGTTATATCCAGCATTTTTAACAATAATCAGGATATATATATATTTGACATAAATAAATATCTTTCCGTACTCATAACCATATTAAAATAACTCTCATCCATAGTGCATACATATTATGGAAGTTACATCCGTACCAAACCATATATTACACTAGTTTCATCCACCTGCATACAAAGTTTCATATATTCATATACTACAATAGTTTCAATACAACACATGGTACAAGAAATCATCTTCAAGCATTCCATCAACCAAGCTTCCCGTGAAGTGAAGGTAATCTGCAAAATGACAAATAAGAAAGTTAGAAAAATAATACTAGATGAAGTAGTGTATATATAGGTTATTTCGGAGAGAAATTAGCTAAGTATAGACCATTTAGGAGCTAACTAAGCTAATTATGTCATTTAGGTGGAACCCTAGCTAACTATAGGAGAAGAGAAAGAGAAGAAGAAGTAAAAGAAGGAGGAGGAGGAGGAAGAGGAGAAGAAGAAGAAAAAGGAGGAGGAGGAGGAGGAGGAGAAGGAGAAGGAAGAGGAGAAGGAGAAGAAGGAGAAGAAGGAGAAGAAGGAGGAGAAGAAGAAGGAGAAGGAGCTCCCGCTCCTTCTCCTTCTTCTTCTCCTTCTTCTTCTCCTTCTTCTTATCCTTTTGTCCCCTTCTTCTTCTCCTCCTCCCTCTCCTCCTTCTTCTTTTCCTTTTTCCTCTTCCTTGCTTTCATTTTCCTCTTTTTCTATTCTTGTCCCCTTCTTCGGGCTAAATTGGCTAAGAATGCCTTTTTGGAGCTAATTATGTCATTTCGAGGATAATTAGCTAAGTATAGGTCATTTTTTATTAAATAGGCCATTTTGGAGCTAACTAAGCTAATTATGTCATTTAGGTGGAACCCTAGCTAACTATAGGAGAAGAGAAAGAGAAGAAGAAGTAAAAGAAGGAGGAGGAGGAGGAAGAGGAGAAGAAGAAGAAAAAGGAGGAGGAGGAGGAGGAGGAGAAGGAGAAGGAAGAGGAGAAGGAGAAGAAGGAGAAGAAGGAGAAGAAGAAGGAGAAGAAGAAGGAGAAGGAGCCAGCTCCTTCTCCTTCTTCTTCTCCTTCTTCTTCTCCTTCTTCTTATCCTTTTGTCCCCTTCTTCTTCTCCTCCTCCCTCTCCTCCTTCTTTATTTCCTTTTTCCTCTTCCTTGCTTTCATTTTCCTCTTTTTCTATTCTTGTCCCCTTCTTCGGGCTAAATTGGCTAAGAATGCCTTTTTGGAGCTAATTATGTCATTTCGAGGATAATTAGCTAAGTATAGGTCATTTTTTATTAAATAGGCCATTTTGGAGCTAACTAAGCTAATTATGTCATTTAGGTGGAACCCTAGCTAACTATAGGAGAAGAGAAAGAGAAGAAGAAGTAAAAGAAGGAGGAGGAGGAGGAAGAGGAGAAGAAGAAGAAAAAGGAGGAGAAGGAGAAGGAAGAGGAGAAGGAGAAGAAGGAGAAGAAGGAGAAGAAGAAGGAGAAGAAGAAGGAGAAGGAGCGGGAGCTCGTTCTCCTTCTTCTTCTCCTTCTTCTCCTTCTTCTTATCCTTTTGTCCCCTTCTTCTTCTCCTCCTCCCTCTTAAGGATCTTCTCGTTCGGGGAAGAAGGAGAAGCTTAACGAAGCACGAAAGGGGGCCAGAGGGGGGCCAGGGGCTGCCAAGACGACCTATGGGCGCGGCCCACCACCAGGTCACGTCAGGATGCCGCCTGGGTGGGTCCCATGCCCTCCGGTGCCCTCCTTTTTCCTATATTTACCCCTTGACGAGGAAAACCCTATACGGGATCCAGAATCTCCATCGTACCGCCGCTGCAGCGCTTCCCGGCACCCTGCCGGAGGGAGGATTGACCTCCGGGAGGTTCTCACCACCATGGACGCTTCCCGGACCTGCTGTGAATAGTCCTCCTTGGACCATGAGTCCATGACCAGTAGCTATGTGATGTCTTCTCTCCAATCTTGTGCTTGCATGATTAGTCCTTGTGAGCTGTCCTACATGATCAAGGAATCTATGTAATTCTCTTACTATTGCTATGCTCGGTTTGTTGGGATTCGATGGATTATGAGATTATGTTCATATTGTTATGTGTTATATATTTAATTATCCTTTTATATTATGTTCCTTAGTGATTCATGCATGTTCTCCGTTGCTATTTATTGCTTTGGCCGAGTAGTAGATTGTACCTCCAAGAGGGAGTGTTATGCATGATTGTGGGTTCATCCCCCTCGATGTCTATCTTGAGTAACAGAAACATGAGACTAGGGGATGTGCTATTTCCTCCAGGGAGAACACAATGGTGCTTTTGACCACGGTTGCAAGGATTGTTTACCTTATCCATAGTTCGTTAATGCAGTTGTCCGTTGCTTTGAGTTTACACTTTGGGTGGGGCTCGCAACTTAATACCGGCGAGATGTTCTGGATAGATATCTCAAGCTGGATGATTAGTAAGTAGATGCTAATGAATCAAAGGTCTACTTGTCTTGGCGTACTGCCCATTACTATTGAACCTCTAACTATCAAGTAGCATAATTAGCATTGCGGTGCATTTATAATTTTGTCAATTGCCCAACTATAATTTGTTTACCCAAGTGTTGGGGATATTATCTGTTGTGTGACCCACCCTAGTTGGGCCTGGTCACCAAGCGAGCGACTCATCCTTTGGCGATTCAAGCTTTGGCCTGTGACCCCAGGAGCTAGACTGCGGTTCAAGATCCTCGTGAAGAATCAATCACTGGGAAGACCTCTAAGTCTTGGAAAGCACGGCGACTTAGAGATAGAAGGAATCATGACTTGCATAATTGTAAGGACTCTTGTAAACCGTAAGGGCTTGACCTGTATATAAAGGAGAGTCCCGGGGAAGGAGAGGGCAGGTTAGAAATCATCGAGTGCTAGGTCAGGCGAGTTACGCCCTCCTTGTAGTCGAAACACCATCAATACAACACAAAGAAGGACATAGGCTTTTACCTCCTCTCGAGGGGCCGAACCTAGGTAAATCTCTGTCTCGCTCCCGTTCAACCCCTTTGAGTCGCCACCAAGGTGCGATGGCTCCAACACTAAGTCCTTTCACGAGGACATCTGCCGTGACAAAACCACGACTGTTGGCGCCCACCGTGGGACCTGCGCACAGTGGAGTTGAGTTCTCAGAGGGAGCACTACCAGGGTCAGGGAGATACGCGGCAGGGCTCATGACTTGGAACCGCCGCGGGAAGTACTACATTAATAACTTGCTGTGGGGGCCCGAGGCCGATTCAATCGAATCCGGCTACAGAATCCCCTTCGGCAACATCAACATCTTCGTCGGCATGGTTGGATCGCCTATGCCTGAGCCGGACACCGTCACCGACATCATCGAGCCGGCCAGGTATGCCCGCCCTATCGCGACGTCAAATCTAACCCGCCCGGTCTTTGTTGGTTTCACACAGGGATTTGAGGAACCAGAACGATCGGCGACTCAGGAGACCACGCCGGTAAACACTGATGACGAATCATCCATGGGCGACTCAGATTCAATACAGTCTCTACATGGGGGCTGCCTCGGAGGCCTGTCATTGGCAATGGACCTCGAGGTTCTCGATCGGACCCGCCGTCAGATCGCCGTTTACATGGCAGGGGTGACTCAGCCCCAGCAAAACCCCGCAGGCAACGACGAGGCTTTCGAAACATCCATAAGCCCAGCTGCGATCTTGGTGGACTTGGCGGCGGAGATAACAAGGCTCACGGCGACCCCTGTAACAGCAGAAAACGAGGACACAATAAATGCCGAGTTGACAAAGTTAAGAGATGGGGTGGCAAAGGCTCAGCGAGATGCTGAAGCAGAAGCCGCTAGGATCAAGACCCAGCAAGCTCAAATCACTGCTGAGACAGCCCGCTTGAACACCGAAAACTGGCGGCTTGAGAGGCATCAGCGTGCATCCGACACTGTCCTTCAGAGGAGGCACCAGGGGCGTTTACCCCCTGATCTCAACCCTACCCGCCTATTCGACACTCCACGCACCCCCGAGGCAGGAGACGCTCCGGGAGGTGGGCCGAGGCAGCCGCCAAACCCGGTTGATCGCATTCCTCGATTCCAGACACCTCGGGTTCACTTTTCCAACCTGGTGGACAACGTGCTCGTTGTGACTGGCCATTTAGAATCCCTTCCGATTCATGGCAATACTCCGGCCGAAATAGAAGCAAGGAACACCATTGAGATATTGAAGACGGCCGTGGTTCAAGACGCCCAGTTCTCGCACAGCCTCGATCGGCTGCACTCCACGCCCCAAGCAAGCCGCACCAGGAGCCGCACCAGGATTTTAAGGGACCAAGAAAGGTGCCTAACTACACACCGGACCTTGAGCTGGCGTCATGGGTTGAGAGTTACGAAATCGCCATGGACATGCTTGATGTAAATGAGGCAATCTACGCCAGGTACTTCACAATGATGCTCGAGGGAACGGTGCGTACTTGGTTGAAAAACCTGCCCCCCAACTCCATCCAAACTTGGGCTGAATTGAAAGAGTGTTTCATCAAAAACATCTGGGGGACTTGCAAGCGCCCAATGACAATAGTCGATTTACAGCACTGCGTTCAGCGCCCTAATGAGTCGGCTCACGACTGGACGCGGCGGGTCGCGGAAATCATTCACTCGTCGGACGACATCACAACGGCTGAGGTTGTGCTGATCTTGGAGCAAAACTGCCACTATGAGCCCTTGGTACAGAAGTTGGGGCGACTCAAGCGAAAGGTCTAGGATATGGGGGAACTGATGGACACCATCACTAGGTACGCTGAGGCGGACGATACCAAAGATCCAGGAGAGGATGGCGGCAAGGCCAACTCGCCGAGGAAAGGCGAGTCATCCAAAAATCATACCCGGCTTCAGGGACGCGCCCACCATAATCACGGAGGGAACGACAAGAGAAGACAGTAGGAAGGATCCACGGACTTCGTCGCCAACACTAATGCCAACAACGACAACCAGCGCTAGAAGAAGAGAGGTTACAATGGAAAGAAGCCTTTCAATTATAACGAGATACTCAAGGGCCCCTGCCCGCACCACGCCACGGTGGACGGACCGGCGACTCACTCCTGGGAGGACTGTTACGTGATGCGGGAATTTCGGGCGGAGGCGATCAAAAAAGGCTAAAACGGTGACCCGGACCAACGGCAGGAACAGTTCAGTGCGCCTAATCAATGCCAGAACCCGTTCGGCGGCTTCCCCGAACCGGGGGCTGAGGGCGGCTCGCAGCCAAGCAGTGGCCAGTACCCAGTGCATAACCAACAGCGGTATAACCCGCCCGGGGTTTTTCAGCAGCCACCCCCACAGGGGGCTCCACAAGGGCAAGATGATCATGGCAGGTTCCACAACAATCCCAAACAATTAAGCAACAGGCAATACCACGTCTTCACCACCAATGCCTGCAAGCGTGATAAAAAGGTGAATCACCGAGCGTACAGTACATATGAGCCGGCACTCCCTAGGTACCTCCACTGGCCCGAGCAGATTATATCGTGGAGTAGGGAGGATCACCCGCCCAGAGTTCACAACGCCGGCGACTTAGCTTTGGTCGTGGCTCCTCAAGTCGGGGGATATACCTTATCGAAGGTATTGATGGATGGTGGTAGCAGCATCAACATACTATACTTCGACACTTTTCGAAGGATGAACCTGCTGGAGAAAGACTTAATGCCGTCAACCACGGTATTCCATGCAATTGTCCCAGGTAAATCGGCATACCCCATAGGCCGGGTTAAACTCACAGTTGCATTTGGAACAACATCCAATTACATGAGTGAGTCTCTTATATTTGAGGTGGTCAAGTTAAAAAGCCCTTATCATGCGTTGTTTGGGCGACCGGCTTACGCCCATTTCATGGCTCGCCCCTGCTATGTTTACCTTAACCTCAAGATGCCCGGTCCTAAGTGGCCCATAACGGTTGATGGTGACATGAGGATAGCAAGAGAGTGTGAGGAAAGGGATGCGGCTTACGCAGAAGTCGCCTACGCTACAGAAAAGCTGAAATATCACCAGGTCAATGTTGATGCAGTAGATATGTCACCTCTAAAGAAGCCAACAACAGACGCTGAGCCGCCCCTCAAGTTCAAACCAACGGATCACACTAAGATGGTGGATTTCGTCCCTGGCGACTAAACCAAGCAGTTTACTATCGGGGCGGGTCTGGACCCCAAATAGGAAAGCGCTCTCATTGAATTCATCCGTGAGAATCGGGACATCTTCGCGTGGACACCTTCTGACATGCCTGGTGTACGGAGAGAATTCGCTGACCACCATCTTAAAGTTGACACAAAAGCAAAGCCAATTTCGCAATATCTTTGCAGGTTCAATGAGGAACGACGCAAGGCAATCGGGGAAGAAGTCGCACGTCTTTTGGCCGTCGGATTCATTGTAGAGGTCTTCCACCCCAAGTGGTTGGCTAACCCGGTCCTAGTGCTCAAGAAGAACGGCACCTTCTACATGTGCATTGATTACACAGATCTTAACAGATCCTGTCCAAAGGATCCTTTCGCCCTTCCCTGCATCGATCAAATCATTGATTCAGTGGCGGGCTGCGAGCGTTTGTGTTTCCTGGTCGCTTATTCCGGATATCACCAAATCAAGATGGTTGTGGAAGATCAGGAGAAGACAACTTTTATAACCCCCTTCGGGGCTTTTTGTTATGTGTCCATGCCGTTTGGGCTCAAAAGCGTTGGGCGACTTACCAGCGTTTCATCCAAAATTGTCTCTGTGGCCAAATCGGACGCAACGTCCACGCTTACGTTCATGACATTGTGGTTAAAACTCATAGGAAGAAGACGCTCTTGGAAGATTTAAGGGAAACTTTTGACAACCTGCGGGTATACCAGATGAAGCTTAATCCCACCAAGTGTGTATTTGGCGTTCCCGCAGGAAAGTTGATGGGATTCCTGGTGTTTGAGCGCGGCATTGAGGTCAACCCGGACAAAACCGAGGCGATTACTTCGCTTGGGAAACCAGCGTATATCAATCAAGTTCATCGGATGGCGGGTCGTATCGCGGCTTTAAGTCACTTCATAAGCCGCTTGGGAGAAAAAGTTGTTCCCCTCTATCAGTTGCTTAAGAAATCTGACCGTTTTGTTTGGACAGATGAGGCCAATGAAGCTTTTGAATCCTTGAAGCAGCAGCTGGTCAACCCGCCAGTTTTGGCCGCCCCGACTAAAAAAGAGCCTATGCTTCTGTACATTGCGGCAAACTCCAAGGTGGTGAGCTTGGAAGTGGCCGTCGAACGGAAGGAAGAAGGGAAGCAATATCCGGTACAACGCCCGGTGTATTTCATTAGTTAGGTGCTAACTCTCTCCAAGCAACGATACCCGCACTGGCAGAAGCTGGTCTATGGGGTCTTTATGGCGAGTCGAAAGCTCAAACACTATTTCCAAGAGCATCCCATCATGGTGGTTAGTTCCGCTCCTCTCGGGGACATCATCCAAAACGAAGAAGCGACAGGGCGAATCGCCAAATGGGTGATCGAACTTGGGCCGCACCACGTGCAATACACCCCTCGCACGGCTATCAAGTCTCAGGCTTTGGTTGACTTCGTCAACGATTGGACCGAAATACAGATTCCGGAAGACATGCCCGACCTCACGTACTGGACTATTTACTTTGACGGGTCTAGGCTATTGGAAGGCTCGGGGGCTGGCGTGGTGTTGATTTCGCCCAAGGGAGACAAATTCTGTTATGTTCTCCAACTCATGTTTCCATGCACCAACAACGCTACAGAGTATGAAGCCTTGCTTCATGGTTTGCGACTCGCCAAGGAGATGAATCTCACGTGTGTCAGATGTCTCGGCGATTCTCATCTGCTGGCTCGGCAAGTTTCAGGTACTTGGGATTCTCGAGACCCCGTGATGGCGGCTTACCGACGCCTTAACGAAGCAGCCGACGCCCTTTCACGTCTCAGCTCCCAACGTAAGCCTGTTCCTCCCAATGTTTTTCTGGATATTTTGCATAATCCTTCCGTAAGGTTGCCCTGAGAAAAGGAGTTGGCAATACCATACCCTGAGTCCCAGTTTGTGGCGGCTCTCCGTGTTACGCTGGATTGGGTTCTTCCGTATTTGGCATACCTTGCATGAGGCGAGTTACCTTCGGATGAGGTGTTGGCTCGGCAAATTGTCCGTCGGAGCAAATCCATGGTCATCATCAATAGCGAATAGTATAAGCGAAGCACTTCTGGGGTATTCCAACGATGCGTTTCTTCCGAAGAAGGATTCATGATTCTGAACGACATCCATGCCGGAGATTGTGGGCATCATGTCGGGTCACGCTCCTCGGTCTCAAAGGCGTTCCGTCACTGATTCTTTTGGTTGACGGCTCATGCAGATGCAGAAGAGATAGTTCGTCGATGTGATGGTTGCCAACGTTAAGGACGACAGGATCATGTGCCGGCTCAAGAACTAAGGATGATACCTATTACTTGGCCTTTCGCGATGTGGGGGCTAGACATGGTTGGCCCCTTTAAGATGTCGTCCAACAAAAAAACTCATCTCCTGGTGGCGGTTGATAAATTTACCAAGTGAGTCGAAGCAGAACCTGTTGGTGCTTGTGACGCAGAGACAACGGTCAAGTTCTTCAAAAAACTGATCTTCCGGTTCAGATATCCACACAACATTATTACTGATAATGGTACTAATCTATCAAAAGGAGTGATGCAGGAGTTTTTCCACCGTGAGCACATCCAGCTGGATGTGTCCGCGGTTGCTCCTCCACAATCTAATGGGCAGGCGGAACGGGCAAATCAGGAAGTATTACGAGGAATCAAACCCCGACTTATGGTTTCCCTGGAACGCACCCCAGGGTGTTGGGTTGAGGACTTGCCTTCAGTACTGTGGAGCATCCGGACCACCCCAAACCGTTCTACGGGTTTTACTCCCTTTTTCCTGGTATATGGAGCAGAAGTTGTTCTTCCCACTGACATTAGGCATGACTCGCCCAGAGTTGCTGCTTATGTGGAATAGGACAACGAGTCGGCGCGTCAAGATTCTTTGGAAGCTTTGGAGGAAGCACGCGACTTGGCTGCCGCCCGATCGACTATTTATCAGCAGGACTTCCGGCGTTACCACAGCCGCCGGGTCAAGAACCGAACCTTTCAGGAGGGCGACTTAGTGCTTCGATTGATCCAAGATCGCACTGGCATGCATAAGTTATCACCACCATGGGAAGGACCGTTCGTCGTCAGCAAAAGCCTTCGCAACGGGTCATACTATCTGGTGGATCTTCGGCCTGGTCGGCCAACCACGGAGGCTGAGTCAACTCGCCCCAGGAACATAGCCCACTTGCGGCCTTATTACAATTGAGCTGCTGGCTCTGTTTTTTCTTCTCTTGAAAAATTGTAAGTTTTTCATTTTTATGAAGCAATAAAATTGACGCCCACGAACTCAGGGGCTTTCCTGCTATTGCATCTTATTGAAAGTATGGATTTCTTATCCTGCTCCTTAACAAGTCGCCCAAGCATGGACGCTATCCATACCAGAGAGCATAAGTCGCCATGATGCACTTATTACAACACTGGGTATCGATAAGCTAAAGAGGATCAAGTCGCTACAAGCGCGTGATTCAAACATAGGCGCCTTATATGATTCTGTGGATTAGGCTGGCTTACTTGGGGGCCATTTGTTCTCAAGTCGTTTTCTGGTGAGAGCGTATATGCTTCTACAATCCTACGACCGGTCTTTCCCCTAATCATAGGTCACTTGGGGGCTTCCTCTCACTGAGATCAGCCTTACTACCCATTTGGCCTGCGAAAAATTACCGCATTACAAATGGTTATACTGGACTGGGTGTTGACCGAATCTCCATATGGAGCCATGAACTCTTGGCGAGTTACTCCGCTTTGTGGACCCTGAAGTCACCTTGGTTAAAACATGTCTGGTACCGGCTAGCGCCCCACATGGAAAATAGAGAAACCATTGGTTCACTGAACCTGCTTCATTGCAGCTTGACTCGTGCCTGATCAGTCGGTCTAAATACTTGAGCTTTTTTATACAAAAAGTCTCCCTCGAGTAGCACTTGAGTTCATATAACTCGTCCTATCCTGTCGTGACTTGAACGAGCCGACGAAATTCCTACTTTCACCTTCCTGGCACTGCCACAAGGTTTTTCAATTTTTTCCGACTCACACTAACATCCTGAGTCGGTTATTATTTATTATCATCCATTACTCACTGAGGTGGTTTGATGTATGTTTTTAAGCCTAACAGGTTGATGATCAAAATCACTATCGCCATGGCGGGTAAAGCATCATAAGATGCCCTGAGGGCGACACAAAGGTTTTAAAGAAATCACGGAAAAAGGTTGTTTTCTATGAATGACTTATTACATGGCTCTGATGGCCAAATCCATGAAGAACTACTCCGCTGATGTCCTCGGGTCAGCTTGCTTTGAGCTTTGACCGACTTCAACTTGCAAGTCGCCCAATACCCAATTACACTTGGATAAGGCAGCGAATTCATCTTCATCATTCAAAAATGACGAGAGATCCGCCTCCAAATCAAAAGGGTTCTTGGGTCGACGCGGAGTCAAGCTGGTTGTCACAAAGGTTGGCGGATTTATTTTCTTATTCTTGTCATCATAAGCAGCTTGTTACTTTGATAAATCCAAGCTTGTTGTTAGCTGAGTCGCCGCCAAGCGGGATTCTTTCACAACACGGTGATAATCCTCTTGAACAAATTCTGACCCGTCGTCCTTGAGCTGGGGAAAGCCTGCTGCTACTTCTTCGGGTTTTAACTCTGGAGCGTATGCTAAGCACCGACTCAACGTAGTTAGTACCCCTTTTCTGGGCAAGAGATTCCTGTCAAAATATATTATCAAGGGGCAAGTCTCAGAATTATTGCAAGCAACATCTCTGACACTTGGGGGCTAATGTAGAAGTTTTTAGACAAAATTATACAATGTCAAGACCCGGCTCATCTTTCAACAGATGACCCGACCCTTGAGGGTTACAGGTCGAAATATTTTTTCTAATATCAAGACACGGCTCATCTTTCAACAGATGACCCGGCTCTTAGGGGTTACAGGTCGAAAGATTTTTTTCATATCAGGACCCGGCTCATCTTTCAACAGATGATCCGGCCCTTGGGGGTTACAGGTTGAAAGATTTTTTCTAATGACAAGACCCGGCTCATCTTTCAACAGATGACCCGGCCCTTGGGGGTTACAGGCTGAAATATTTATTTTTTAATATCAAGACCCGACTCATCTTTTAACAGATGACCCGCCCTTGGGGGTTAATGAGGATGGTATGCAGTAAGGCGTACCTCATGTATATTCTTCATCATAAGGAGTAGACTCTTCTCCATTTCATCACTCTCCTCCAGGCGACTTGCAAAGCCGGAGCAGAGTTCTTTAAATTCAAGATTTTCGTATTGAGATAGCTTGGCCTTGGAAATCTCATGTTCAATAGAAGGCCGGGTTGATGTTGATACGTGCTTCGACAAGACTGTCGGAGCCGGCTTAGAGAAGCTAGTACCAGTGATGATTATAGCATCTGGATCCTCTGCCGTTTTCAACAGACTCGACGGATTGGGCGTTTCCGTGCCTTCCTTGGGAGAATTCGGGAGATCCGCTTGGTCATCAGATTTATCCTTTGTCGGGTTATCCTGAGTCGGCGCCGGTTTTTCAATAGGCTCTGGAGCTGTAATGCAAGTTGACCCGCCAGTTTTCCTTTTCTTCGCTTGTGCCCTAGAAAGAGAAGGGGGTGCCCTTAAACACATACATCATCATCATCAGGACAATCTAAGTATTATAAGAATTTACCCTGGAACGCGGTCGGCGGAAGGGCTGACATCAATGAGTCGCCTGACCAAGGGGGAGAATTCTGCAAAAAGTAATACCTCAAGATATGAGCAAGTTATAAGTATGATCCAAAAGGAAACAAAAGGGGACGTTGTTAAAAGGATACTTCATTTTGACTCTTCTTGGTAGGAGTTTTCGCAGGTAACCCGGACACCAAGTCTCCAGAATGACTCCGAGTCTTCCGATTGGAAGCATATTGCGTTTTCTTCAAAAGGAAATTAGGATCCAAACAAGCATTTGGGTGAGACATGGGAACCTTCCCACAAATCCGCCTGGCCGGCTTAGGTGGAGGAGAAGATGAATCAGAGGAAACAGAAATTACCTCTACGGAGTCTTCTTGGCTTTCGTTGCCCTCATTCTACACAAGAGATACAGAGGTGTAAACACAAAATTATAGCAATGAATGGCAAGACAAAGAAGATAGAATTTTACCTCTGAAAGTACATCGCCAACTTGGGATTCGTCCGCATCGGACGGTTCGGTAACGGCGGCTTTTCCTTTGCTCTTGGATTTCTTATTTGGGGGCGGCCTGGCTTGCTTCAGGGCCACCTTTTCCGGCCTCTTGGACCAGAATTTGTCACCTTTCTGAAGTGGCATTTTTATTATGAGAATCATAATTCGAGTAAGTCGGAAAGAATAAAGTAAAGGCGGGTTAAGTTATTTACCTTAGGACCTATTTGGCCACACTTGGCCAAGGGCTGACCGGTTAGCTTCTTGATGATGGACACAATGTCATTTTCTGTCAGCGTTATACGGAAGTAGCACTGGGGATGGTCCAAGGTGCCATCAAACTCACACATTAAGCCGTCTCGGCGACTTAAAGGGAGGATGCGCCATTCAACCCAGCAGCAGATCAAATCAATCCCGGTAAGACCGTTGTTTGTCAGATATCGTAACTCGGATAGCACCGGGATAAAATCGGATTCCTCTTCTTCAGTAAGCTTGTCTGGAAGTTTAAAGTTTGTAGGAAGGCGTTCCTACCTATAGACAAGAAGCTTGTTTTCACCTTCAGGAGAAGTTTCTTGGCAATAAAACCAAGACTCGCCCCAGCCTTTGGGATGGCTTGGCATGGCCAGTGATGGGAATGAGCTGTCCCTGCGGCGTTGAACATTGACGCCTCCAAGTTCCAAGCTAGGGCCATTGGCAAATTCGGTCTGGCGATTCAAATGAAATAAATACCAGAACAAAGGAACTGAAGGTTCCATCCGCAAGTAGGCTTCGCAGAACACTTGGAACCGACATAAGTTACTAATCGAGTTAGGTCCTAAGTCTTGGAGGCGGACGTTCATGAAAGTTATGGCATCTCTGAGGAATTTTGACCCTGGCGGCTTAAACCCCCGTCCGAGGTGCTCAGCAAATACAACTATTTCCCCTTCCTTCGGGTTGGGAATTTCTTCTCTAAACGCGGATCGCCATCCGATAACCTCTTTCGGGTCGAGATTTCCCGTCTTCACACAGTCGTTGAGAAAATCTTCATCAACTTTGGTCGGGAGCGAATCGGCTTTGAAAACGGTACCCATGGCTACGAAGGAAAAAGATTACGGGTCAATTAACTCGCTGAGCGCTTACTAAGTGGTTAAAAGATCAATTAACTCGCTAAACATTTATCAGGTGATTAAGGGAGTTTGTTGACTCGCCAACAAGGGGCCGGGTCAGAATACAAGGGCGATTTAGGAATTTCCTACTGCTTAAAAGAGACGACTCAGTGCTTCAGAGATGTTTATTAAAATGGTGAAGTACGGATCTACAAACAGGTTTTATACAGCAGACAGTAACACATAGATCTATGGAGCAGACAAAAGTGAATGAAAAAAGGCCTGGATAAAGTAAAACAGCCCATGGCTAGGGTAAGAATAGTAAAGCTGATTTAACACAAGCCTTTTTAGATCCTCAGACAGGAGCTAATCAACTGAGGGTTTGGTCGATGCTACTGTACCTACTATTATTGTTGTGAACTAATCAGCGATTATGGTGGCATTCGAGGTGTTCTAAGAAACCGGCAAGCAATGAACCTCGAAGAGCTAAGATCTACCTCTAATGGAAAAGGACTGACCTGATGATGGTGACCGGAGGCGACCGAGGATGATCTGCGACGAGTGTTGCTCGCTTAGTCGGCCTGGGGATTTGTCGGACGCGGTGGCCGGAGACGGAGATCCTCGGGCGGCGATGGAGTTCTTGGTGCAGTCGCGAGGAAGAAGGGGTCGACGAAATGGGTAGGTGGGAATGTTCCCTGCCCCCTTCCCCCAGCCTATTTATTGGATCGGGCGCTGGAATCAAGGCGCCTCGCGCCGGAACTAACGACGGGATAAAGATTCGCTATAATGGTGCCCAAAATTTTCGGGATATCTATGCCGAAGGATCCGTTGGGGATTGCATCATCATTTCTTCCGAGATGAAAGGGATAAGATGATGTCAACAAGAAGTGGTTCGGCGACTTGGGTATCTCCACGATAGGGTGGAGGATAAAGCGTACGATGCGTAAAAAGAGCGGAGTGAGTCGCCCTGGCTAGATGAGAGTTGACATGAATAGGTTCAGGTTGATCTGGGGCTTAATGTTGGGCATATTATCTGTTGTGTGACCCGCCCTAGTTGGGCTGGGTCACCAAGCGGGCGACTCATCCTTTGGCGATTCAAGCTTTGGCCTGTGAGCCCAGGAGCTAGACGGCGGTTCAAGATCCTCGTGAAGAATCAATCATTGGGAAGACCTCTCAGTCTTGGAAAGCAAGGAGACTTAGAGATAGAAAGAATCATGACATGCATAATTGTAAGGACTCTTGTAAACCCCAAGGGCTTGACCTGTATATAAAGGCAAGTCCCGGGGAAGTAGAGGGCAGGTTAGAAATCATCGAGTGCTAGGTCAGGCGAGTTACGCCCTCCTTGTAATCGAAACACCACCAATACAACACAAAGCAGGACGTAGGCTTTTACCTCCTCTCGAGGGGCCGAACCTGGGTAAATCTCGGTCTCACTCCCGTTCAACCCCTTTCAGTCGCCACCAAGGTGCGATGGCTCCAACACTATGTCTTTTTACGAGGACATCTGCCGTGACAAAACCACGACACCAAATATAGTATTTTATCGTCTTTTGGGAGAGAGACATCACTAGTGAACATCATGTGACTCCTGTCCATATCATCATCATTATTTACACCTCCATCATTTATTGCTTTATCTACTTTTCCGTTGCAATCGCTATCACTTTTACCGCTTGTCTTTTGATCCTTTGCAAACTACAAGGCCGGAGAGATTGACAACCTCTCTGTACTCGTTGGGAGCAGAGTTACTTGTGTGTGTGAAGGTCCATGTCTTCTGCTAGTGCTAGGGTGGGAGACACCTACTTATTGATCCTAGGAGTCCTCCTGGTTCGATAAACCTTACAGTCTTCGTGTGACAGAAAACTTGCTGCAGAATACATATCAACCTTCCACTTGGGGTAACCAATGAGGAGCGAGAAGTATATACATGATCTAGTCATGAGGGAGCGAGGCGTTGCTGGGCCAGGCCCAAAGTAGTTCACGAGATTCCTTGCCAGCGGGACTCTGTAGCTTCGGAGCCGTTGCAGACGACCCTTCCTCACGTCGCGCATCAAGCGTGCGAGGAGGAGAAGTGCGCGTATAGTAGCCTCCCCACCCCCCGACGCGTTTCTGCCACGCGTGAAGCATGCGCAGTAATGGTCACGCAAGTGGCGTTCGTGGTCATAAAGGCCGTAGTCGTGGCAGGAGCTGCCCACGCATGCCTTGGTGCAGCAGGGCAGTTCCCTGCTCGCCCGTGATCATGGGTGATTGTGAGAGAGGGGTGGCGGTTTCTGTAGTGAGGGGAGCTAGCCCCCCGCGCCTCGCCCTATAAATTAGGGAGTTTGCGAGGGGGTTTTGCTCATCCACCAACTCCTGAAACATCCACCACCCCCAGCTTGCATTTGCGGAATCTTTTCTAGCTCCAGGTGGCGCTCGCCCCTAACCATGGCTAGGGGACGAGGGAGGCCACCATCGGCCGCCAGGGCGGCAACGGGATCCCACTCGGATCACGGCACAACTTCAAGGGTCGCAGCTGCAGGGGGCAGCACGAGCGCCCGTGGTGGCGGAGGGGCGAGGGGCCGCGGTCGCTGTAGAGGCCGTGGCCGGAAGAGGCGGAGTGCTACTCCAGCACCTCCATCTTCTCCTAGGCTTGTTTCCGCGGGGATTCGCGTTGAAAAGACTCTGTTGGAGTTTCTTGTCAGACTGCAATGTCGCATTCGGACCCGTCTTCAACTCCCCATCACCTTTGCCAAGGTGATGAGCGAAGAGAAGCCCCCGATGTTGCGGCTTCGGGAGCATGGCTGAGGCAACGGCGTGGTCCCGGTGACCGTGGAGTAGACATGGCCTCGGCTCCTATTCCTCGGTCGCGGGTGTAACAGCTTCGCCCGTGACCATAACCTCTGGGATGGGCACGTTCTTTGCTTCAAGATGATGGTGGACAACCTGTTCTCCGTCAAGATATACGTGAGCTCGGGTGCGCGCCTCGGCTGCTGCGAAGAAAGCTCGAGCGGGACGGACAGCCCTTCCACGCGCTAGAGCGACGAGGATGGGTCAGATGGTAGTGACGGCTAGTACGGGTCAGACCCTCGGAAAGCTAAGCCTGGGTACGAGGACCTGACTTCGGACTAACCGTCGGTCGCACCATCACCATCAGTCCGTGGTCCTCCTCCTCCCGAGCCGGGACCGACGAGCCAGAAGAACCAACTGTGACACATATCGCGGGAGCGCGTGGTTCCAGTTTCTCCCGTCCCCTCAAGCCCCATTCTCCACTGTGCAATGCTGATCCAGGAAGGGCCAGCACTTGTCGTGACGGGGGCCTTGCTTCTTTTTGTCTTCTTGAACTTCTGTCTGACGAGCATGTCCCTTGCCAAAAGACAGTACCATAGGTTAGAGTAGCAAAAATCATTCATGTAATATGTCTGAGTTTGTTTCAAACAAATGAATGAAATGTTGTTTCCCTTGCCTCTGATCCTTCCCCTTGTATGATACGCCTTTTGCATTTTCCGGAAGCTTGCCGACATGACAGGTCTTGCCGCTAGTGCTTTGAGGCACGGATCCTTAGCAATCCGCTTGAGGGTCATTACCGGCAAGGCTCCTTGCAGCACTCAGTGGAACCATTAGATTATCGAGCGCGGCTCGAGGCGAAATAAGGTGATGCGTAGCCGCTTAGTCTGTTGAACAGGTTCAAAACAGTGTGAAGGCACTCTGTGGCCGCTCAGGTCGTTGAAATAGTTCGAAATAGAACTAAGGCGCACTGATCTTGACAAGGTTCCATCTACGCGCAGGTTTCTCAAACAAGGTTTGGGATCTTCCAAAAAGGAAACAACCTATCTACTCTGAAATCTCATCTGAAATATTTATCACTTATCTGTCGTGTCGCGACACTTCTCCACGTGGCCTCAGATCCCCAGCAAGCAGGAGACTATACTTTCCCGGCAACTCCACCTCCGGCAAGGTACTTGCCGATAGTTCTTGACTATCATACAGAAGGGGGGTTGCCGGAGCATAACTCATTTTCCTGTTTTGCCAGGCCAGGCCGACGGAGCCACCGAGCGCACCTTTGGCGACAACGTGGAGTTTCCGGGGGGGGGAAGCATTTCGGTTGGATTGTGCGCTTGGGCTCCAGGGCCCGTAGGCGCATCCTCAATGGCTATGCACCTCTCCGTGGAGGTGCGTCGGCCGAAGTATGCGCCGTAGGCCTCGCTGGACCCCCAGGCACACCCTCGACAGCATCGCATTGTCCCGGAGTGGCGCGTCACCCAGATGCCTTCGAGCTCAAGGTCTCCGTCTCCCTAGTCTGCGTTTGCGCAGCAGGGCACCCACGCACGCGTTAGGAGGCCGTTGTGAAGCAGAGCGACCACCGATGCGCCCTGCTTCGAGGGACCGCAGTGGTGCTCTCAACTTCCCAAGATCTGACGGGAACTTGCTTGAAACCGCGAAAAAGCTCTCAACCACCACTCCCCCCTACCTGGCGCGCCAAAGATGTCAGGGAAACCAACACCTATGGGAAACTCGAGGAGTCCCTTGATCGTTCGGCAGGGAGAGAGAGGTACGGCGTCGAGAGCGGAGCTAGCGGTCAACACCGACAAGGTCTTTTTACCCAGGTTCAGGCCGTTTGGCCCGTAAAACCCTACTTCTGCTTAGTTTATATTATGTCCTTACTGTAGCGTGATTTGCTATAGTAACTTAGTAGGTGATTAGGGAGTGTCCAATCCCAAAAGGTCCAACCCTTAAGAATGAGCCTTGGGCCTCCTTTTATAGGCAAAGGGGTCACCAACAGTGTGCTCACGGGGTGAATAATGAACAGTATTCAGCACTCTACTTCTTCGGTGGTGTCAGGGGTAGTAAATGCCTTGTCAGACCCCTGACCTGCCGCAAGGTGGTAGCGACATGTATGTAGGTGAACCGACACCTAGGTCTTGTGCTAGCACACGAGGGATGTGCTGGAGCGATCAGATTGTGGTAGAAACGGGGGAGGACACTTGGCGAGCGAAAGGGGCTTGTTGGCCTGGAGTCTTTGCCGGGTGACCTGGTCACCTTCCCGGCAAGGAGGGCTTGCCGCGGGCTCTGAACATTTTCCTGGGAGGAGCGCTTGTCGGGGGCTTCGCCAGTCTGTGCGAGCCTTCCCTGCAAGGGAGGCTTGCCGGGGTCTTGCTAATCTTTCGGGAGTCTTCCCGGTGAAGTGGGCTTGCCGGGGCCTTGGGAATATTCCCGGGAAGGAGGGCTTGCCGGGGCCTTGCATCTAGAGCCCTTATATTCCACGCCCACGAAGAGAGGGAAGGGCGCGGCCTTGGTGGTCTTGGATTACCTTTCTGATGTTCTTCCCGGTGCACTGCCATCAGGGGCATCGGTGATGCCCGTGCAGAAGTATGGGGCAGAAGGGACCCGAGTCTCTAGTTTACCGACACTTGTCTATGGCGAGGAAACCTTGCCCATCTTCGACCAATGAGCTAGTCAACTAGATGCTCACTAGGGACAGTGTGTTGTCTATGTATCCACACATGTATTTGAGTTTCCAATCAATACAATTCTAGCATGGATAATAAACGATTATCACTATCAAGGAAATATAATAATAACCAATTTATCATTGCCTCTAGGGCATATTTCCAATAGTTTCCCACTTGCACTAGAGTCAATAATCTAGTTCACATCACTACGTGATTGCAATGAATCTAACACCCATATAGTTCTGGGTTCGATCATGTCTTGCTTGTGAGAAAGGTTTTTAGTCAATAGGTGTGAACCTTTCAGATCCGTGTGTGCTTTACAAATCTCTATGTCATCCTATAGATGCTACTACCACACGCCATTTGGAACTATTCCAATTGACTGTTCCACTATACGAATCCGGTTTAGTACTCAGAGTTATCTGGATTAGTGTCCAAGCTTGCATCATCGTAACCCTTTACGATGAACTTTTTAATCACCTCCATAATCGAGAAAAATTCCTTAGTCCACTAGTTCCTATGGATAACTTTGACCGTTGTTCAGTGATTCAATCCTGGATCACTCTTTGTACCCCTTGACTGACTTATGTCAAGGCACACATGAGGTACGGTACATAGCATGGCATACTTTAGAGCCTATGGCTAAGGCATAGCAGACGGCCTTCGTCCTTTCTCTTTCTTCTTCCGTGGTTGGGTTTTTAGTCTTACTCCAATTCACACATTACAACATAGCCAAGAACTCCCTCTTTGTTGATCTATTTTGAACTCCTTCAAAAACTTGTCAAGGCATGCATTTCAATGGAAGTTCTATTAAGTGTTTTGATCTATCTCTATAGATCTCGATGCTCAATGTTCAAGTAGCTCTATCCAGGTTTTCCTTTGAAAAACTCCTTTCAAACAACCCTTTATGCTCAATGTTCAAGTAGCTCTATCCAGGTTTTCCTTTGCAATTCTATATTACTTCCGATCAACAATATGTCAACCACATATACTTATCAGAAATTCTATCGTTCTCCCACTCACTTCTTTGGAAATACAAGTTTCTCAGAAACCTTGTATAAACCCAAAAGCTTCGATCATCTCATCAAAGCGTATATTCTAACTCCGAGATGCTTGCACCAGCCCATAGAAGGATCGCTGGATCTTGCATACTTGTTAGCACCCTTAGGATCGACAAAACCTTCTGGTTGTATCACATACAACCTTTCCTCAAGGAAATCGTCGAGGAAACAATGTTTTGACATCCGATGTGCAATATTTCATAAATAATGCAGCAACTGCTAACATAATTCCAACAGACTTTTAGCATCGCTACGAGTGAGAAAGTCTCATCATAGTCAACTCCTTGGACTTGTCAGAAACATATTTGCGACAAGTAGAGCTTTCTTAATGGTGACTTTTCACCATCTTCGTCTGTCTTCCTTTTAAAGATCCATCTGTACTTAATAGTCTTATGACCATCAAGCAGTTCTTCCAAAGTCTACACTTTGTTTTCATACATGGATCCTCTCTCGGATTTCATGGCCTCCAGCCATTTGCCGAAATTCAGGCCCACCATCGCTTCTTCATAGCTCGTAGGTTCATTGTTGTCCAACAACATGACCTCCAAGACAGGGTTACCTTACCACTCTGTAGCAATACGTGACCTTGTCGATCTACGAGGTTTGTAGTAACTTGATCCGAAGTTTCATGATCACTATGATTAGCTTCCACTTCAATTGGTGTAGTCGCCAAAGGAACAACTTCATATGCCCTGCTACACACTGGTTCAAGTGACGGTTCAATAAGCTCATCAAGTTTCCACCATCCTCCCACTCAATTCTTTTGAGAGAAACTTTTCCTCGAGAAACGACCCGTCTCTAGAAAAAACACTTTGCTTCCGGATCTGAGATAGGAGGTATACCAAACTGTTTTGGATGTCCTATGAAGATGCATTTATCCGCTTTGGGTTTGAGCTTATCAGGCTAAAACTTTTCACATAAGCATCGCAACCCCAAACTTTTAAGAAACGACATCTTAGCTTTCTCCAAACCAAAGTTCATATGGTGTCATCTCAACGGAATTACAGGGCGCCCTATTTAAAGTGAATGGGGTTGTCTCTAATTCCTAACCCAAAAACGATAGTGATAATTCGGCAAGATACATCATAGTATGCACCATATCCAATAGGGCGTCGCTATCATGTTCAGACACACCATCCCACTATGGTGTTCCAGGCGACATTAGTTGTGAAACAATTTCCACATTGTTTTAACTATCTACCAAACTCGCAACTCAGATATTCATCTCTATGATCGTATCGTAGACATTTTATCCTCTTGTCACGACGATCTTCAACCTAAAATAGGTTGAACTTTTCAACATTTCAGACTTGTCATTCATCAAGCAAATACTCATGTATCTACTCAACTCGTGAGTGAAGTAAGAACATAACGATATCCACTGCGTGCCTCAGCACTCATTGGACTGCACACATCAAAATGTATTACTTCCAACAAGTTACTTTCTTGTTCCATCTCACTTGAAAAACGAGGCCTTCGGTCATCTTGCCCATGTGGTCTGATTTGCATTCCTCAAGTGATTCAAAATCAACTGAGTCCAAACGATCCGTCTGCATGGAGTTTCTTCATGCGTTTATACCAATAGGCATGGTTTGCATGTCTCAAACATTTCAAAAATGAGTGAGTACAAACATCCATCAGCATGGAGATCCTTCATGCATTTTATACCAATATAACTCAAGCGGCAGTGCCACAAGTAATTGGTACTATCATTACTACTTTGTATATTTTCGCATCAATATTATGAGCATGTGTATCACTGCGATCGAGATTCAATAAACCATTGAAGGTATTTATTCAAGAAAATAGAATAACCATTATTGTCTTTAAATCAATAATCGGATTGCAATAAAAAGATCTAATCATGCTCATGCTCAACGCAAACACCAAATAACAATTATTTAGGTTTAACTCTAATCCCGATGGTAGAGGTAGCATGTGATGTTTGATCACATCAATCTTGGAAACACTTCCAACACATATCGTCACCTTGCCTTTAGCTACTCCCCGTTTATTCCGTAGCTAATTACTAACAATTAGCAACCCAACTGGTATCTAATACCCTCGTGCTGCTAGGAGTACTAGTAAAGTACACATCAATATCATGTATATCCAACATACTTTGTCGACTTTGCCAGCCTTCTCATCTACCAAGTATCTAGGGTAGTTCCTCTTCAATGACTATTCCTCTCACTACAGAAGCACTTAGTCTCGGGTTTGGGTTCAACCTTGGGTCTCTTCACTAGAGCAACAACTGGTTTGCCGTTTCATGAAGTATCCCTTTGTAATATCCCAAATTTCCTATTTGGAATGTTTTACAATTGTAGCTAAGCATCTACGCATGTTTATTTGAATGAATGTGATATTCGAATTTCCCTTTGGTTTTAGTTTGAATAATATTTTGGCACAAGTTTTCAACCACAAGGTTCTTCCTGACAATAGGCTTGCCAAGCAAGAAAGAGAGGAGGTAACACGACACCCCCAAAATAAATAAAAGTCAGAAGAAAATAGTGCCATAAATTTTTAAAGACAAAATTTGGATTTTATTGGATTTTTAATAAAATAATTTTTTATGAAGTTTTTATTTTGTGAAAAATAAAATGCCCACGTGATGTGAATTTTTTTTTCTGAGAATTTTTATATATCATACCTATTTTTTTGAAAAAGGATTTAATTCCTTTTCGGGGTTTTCTTTCCTATTTTTAATAAAAAGGAAACTGGATCTTCTATTTTAGGAATTGTATCCCGGGCCCATTAAGAGAATAGATCTGGCCCGATTCCTACCTTCTTCTACCTCCAGCGCCTTCCTTCCCTGGCCTTGACCGGCACCCCATAGGAAGCTTCCCCTACCGGATTCGCGAGATTCCTTCCCTCGTAGCGCCTCCGACCACCCCTATAAGAACCCCCATGATCTCCTTGTTTCGTTCCCCTAGAGACACCTCCGTTTCCTAGCCCGACGCCACCACCCCCACTCGTCGGACTTCCTTGCCAGGACCGAGCTCGCTAGGAGTCCTGGAGTGAGCGCTACATCGCTGGGAGCGCCCCCGTCGCCCCTGGGTACCCCCTCCTCACCGAGGCCTTCCCCCGCCGGATCCCCCTTTCCCCACTGACGTCCTACTCCATCAGAGCACCGCCACCCCGCCACCTTCATGCCGGCTGCAGGAGAGCTCGCCCTTCTTCTCCTCTGTCGTGGTAAGACTCCTCTTTTCTTCTATCTTCCTTCCACCCTTAGATCTAATATAGATGGTTTAGATTAGATCCAACATACCCCTTCGGGTAATTAGAATAAACCATCGGTTTTACAGTTATTCAGATTATAGAACCGAAAGGTTTTCTTATATTGAGATTGACCTCTAGATAGCCTAAAATGTGCACACCCCAGAGCCAATCAGGATCTGCCACGTCATTTATTTTTATTTTTATACTTTTCTGTTTTTAATTCCTGAAACAGATTTGAACCTGTTTTTAAATTGCTTATAACTTTTAATCTATCACTCCAATTTAGGTGATTCTTTTTGCATTAGATCACAAATTTTATGTAGTTTCTGCACATATGTAATTTGTCCATGTTTGAAAATATAAAATGTGAATTTTAATAGATTTGGTTTAAATCTTGTTTTGCCTATATTTGGAGTTTAAAAAAAGATTTTTAATTGATTCTTTTTCATATTGATCACTAGTGCTCTTATTTATGAGTAGATTGAATGTCAGAATTTTTAGGATATTTTATCTTGGGGTTTTCAACCAAACACATTCTGTTTTTGTTGATGAAAGACAATTTTTCGTCTCACATGATATAGTTACTTTTGTTTGTTGTCTTACTTGTCTTACTTGTTATTGTGATGCTTATTGTTTAAAATTTTTGCTTCGTTAGATTATCCGGAGTGCCAAGATTGTTATGTAGACGCACTCGAGTTCGACAATCATCAACAAGGGAAGTCACGTTAATCATGTTTTTACCTATGTTTATATGCATTGTAGCTCTACCTTCTTCACCTAGTTGCATGCAAAGTAGGTACTTGGAAATTTGGATCTTGATGTAGTAACGTGTGGTAGGAACCTATCACCCTTGTTACTTGGCCCGGGAGGTTGAATTTTATTTTTGCCATGATTTTAGTAAACATGGTTATGGTTGAGTGTTATTCATGAGTGTTGTGAGCATATAATAATCAGGACCGGATATTCCAAGACTTTCGAGACCTTGTGATGCAACATACCTCTCGCTAAAGGACAGTTCACATGGGCTCCCTGGGATAAACCAGCGGAGGACTCAAGATGCATGGAGAAGCGCCATGACATTTTGCCGAAATCTTCACCCAGGCATTAAGAGATGGATGGATGCTTCAAGACCCAAGGCTTACCTGCACAGCCACAAGTCATTATGGGCTCTAGCTTGGTTGGACAACATGGTGACTCTGGACGGGCGTTGCTGCGAGATGTAGAATAACGGTAGGATTGGATGGGCACCAACAGAGGCTCAGAGGCTCAGAGGAACCCTGAAGTGCGAGGAGTCCAAAGGAGGCAATAAAATCTTGTGGGGAACGTGTCTAAAACTTTGCAGAGTACCCAAACCTAATCGATTAGCCGTGTCCATGGTCATGGATGACTTGAGCGAAAGGAACTGAAACTATCTGGAATTCTCAACACAAATAATATTAATGATGTGGGTATTATTGACAACTTGGGTATGAGAATTGGTTGGTGGAACCATCTCATTAACAACCAACCATGTAGTAATATTTTTTCTTTTAGCCCTCTCTTGTTGTAGAAGAAAACTTTGCTTTCCGCTAAAAACATACAGCCCCACCAGCCATATATGCATATAGTATAGATGATACTTTTTCACCTCTCTCTTTTGTGACTTGCCGGCATATTCAATATGCTGACCTACACGGCTGCAACGTGTCATGTTGGAGAGTACTTTTCTGACCAGGAGTGAGGTCACGATCTACGCTCGGTGATATGCCCTCGAGTCAGATAGACTCATCTACCTTTGAAGCTTCCACTAGTCTTTGTTTAGTTATCTCATGAGAAGGCCTTCAGCCACTTTATTGTAATCATTATTGTAATAAAGTACTCGATAAGAGACCCGATTAATAAAGTTGTGTGATGGAAATCTCGATATATACATTGATGTACTGTGTGCGTACTAGCATGATCTTGGGATGGTACGGAAACACCAGAGACTTGGCCGTTTGAGGTCGGGTCGCTACAGATAAGGTATCAGAGCACACGCTGACCGTAGAAGGTAACCTCTAGGATTGGAAAAGCCTTAGGAAGAAAACTATTTTCTTACATCTATAAGTCATCTATATTTCACTTTTGCTCATTTCTGAGTTCTCTCCGATCTTCCAATGTTTTTCTAGATAGCCACCTTCATCCCCGTTAAGGTCACGGAGTTTTGCCAGCCTGACGCCACAATGCCCTTTGGAAAGGAGCTGATGCAGATCACCAAGGACTTAAGGATTGCTCTACCAACCATCACCGGGAAGCCTACCTCGTCTTACCCGGCAGATACACCCTATAGGATTGAGGTGCATATTCCCGGAAGAACTTTGGAGCCGCGCATAGAACCTGTGGACTTCAAGTTCATCGCACCTAGCTGGACTCTCGGAAGGGACATGGCGGTTAACTATGCACTTGGACGTATCAATGAGGTGTACAGAGGCTGTCCCATTTCACCGGACCTATTCACGGTCTCCCGAAGAGGAGAAGATGAAGACATCATCACGACCAAGAGTAAAGACGCTCTCCTGTCCTATGCCCAGACCTTGGAGACACACATCGGGACTCTGGAGCTTCATGTAATCCAGGACACAAGGAAGATCAAGAAACTGTCGCTCCACGAACTCGACCTCGAAGATGAAGCCCGAGAAGCCCACTACGAGCACGAATTGGAGGTGAAGGACTTCCTGGAGAGGATCGAGAAGCTGAAGGATCGTGTCACATATGTGGAAGAAGAATTGGACATGGGCAAAAGCCTTCACCCTGAAGGAGACGTAGCCCCCTTGATCAACAATGAGGAGGACTATGAAGCAAGCTCTACCAACGGACCCCACAACCATGCTTTTCTGAGGAGGACACCTAGACAAGTCCACCAATTTATCTTATCGTTAAACGTTTAGGCCGATGTTTATGATATCGCAAACTTATATCCCCATGTTTGAACCTTTTGAGGTGATTAATGAATAAATGTGTGGTTTGTAAATTGTTTATTGCATGTCATATGGGTAGTGTATTTTTCTCTTTATACCCTTGTTCTATGCTAATCCCATCCCTCTACAAACACCAGATACCTCCGAGACGTGACCCTGTTTCCAACTTCCTGCCGGAACTCACTTAGTTGATCCAACAACAGAATGCCCTAGTGAAGTTGATCATTCAGAACCAGAACAATAACAACAACCATCATCCACCCCAGGCCGACAATCTCACTCGCTTTTTGAGGTTGAACCCTCCGACATTCTCCAGCAGCCTTGAGCCCATTGTGGAAGACGATTGGCTCCGCAAGATGGAGAGGGAACTAATCACTGCTGGTTGTACTGAAGGTGAGAAGGTGCGCTTTGCCGCGCATCAACTTGAAGGCCCCACAGCTGCATGGTGGGAGAACTACACGACCACATACCCAATTGCTGGTGTGACTTAGGAGCAGTTCAAGCAAGCCATCCGCACCGCTCATGTCTCAGCTGGAGCCATGAGTCTGAAGAAGCGTGAGTTTTGCAACTTACGCTAGGGAAAAAGCTCTGTGGTTCAGTATGTTGATGAATTCAGCATGCTCGCCCGATATGCACCAGGAGACGTGGTCGATGATGCGGCCAAGTAGGAGAAGTTCATAGAAGGACTCAACGATGAGTTGAGCATTCAGCTGACTATGGCCAACTTCGACAACTACCAGGAGCTCGTAGATAAGGCCTTCATCTTAGAGGGGAAATAGCAGCTGACGGAGAACCGCAAACGGAAGTATGGACATGGAAAGTTCAATTCTGGAGTTCAGCAGAAGCCTCGTTACACACCCTATCCAGGGAATACCGGAGCAGGATCCGGTAAGTTTGGAGGACACATCCAGTATAACCATCTAGTGCACAACCACGGAGGCCACAACCATGGAGGAAATGGGAACAACCACAACGGCGGCAACTTCAAGAATGGCAATGGAGGTAATGGCACTCAGCACCATCCCACTCCAGCTCAGAAGGATCTGAACCATATCACCTGGTTCAAGTGCCAGAAGATGGGGCACTATGCCACTGACTGTCCCAGAACAAGCAGGGAAATGGAAACGGCAATGGCAACTCAACACCAAGTAAGCCCTATCCTTTTCTCCAAGCTCAGGTGAACCACATTGATGTTGAAGAGGTCTATGATCACCCCGATATGGTGGTTGGTAAGTTTTTGCTAAATTCACGTCCAATACTGGTACTTTTTGATTCTCGTGCAACGCATTCATTCATATCAAGGATAGTTGTGGAAAAGTATAGTTTGCCAACTAGAACCCTGAGTTAGCCCATTAAAGTCAGTTCCCTAGGGGTCATGATGACAGCCGGGATAGGATGCCATGCTTTGAGGCTCAACATCGGAAACCATAAATTTTCCACCGTCCTCATTGTATTGGAGTCATAGGGATTGGATGTAATCCTAGGCATGGATTGGTTTACCAAGTATGAAGGAAACATTGATTGTGCCCTTAAGTCTATTTTGCTCACCTCCCGCGAGAAAAATTGGATTAAGTACGTTTCCCAACACCCATCACAGAGTAAGCGGGTGAACTCTCTCACGGGAGTTGTTCAGGAGGAAGTGCCGGTCGTACAAGACTTTCCAGATGTATTTCTGGAGGAATTGCCAGGCATGCCACCGGATAAGGAGATTGAGTTATTACCAGGGACAGCCCCAATATCCAAGAGACCCTACCGGATGCGCGCAAATGATTCAGAAGAAATCAAGAAGCAGATCAAGGAGTTACTGGACAAAGGGTATATTCGCCCAAGTTCGTCACCTTGGGGAGCCCCAGTTCTCTTGGTTGAGAAGAAGGATAAATCCTTGAGAATGGTAGTCGATTATCATGCATTGAATAATGTGACCATCAAGAACAAGTATCCCTTGCCGATGATCAATGATTTGTTTGACCAGTTAGTTGGAGCCAAAGTGTTATCCAAGATCGATCTTCGATCAGGGTATCATCTGTTGAAAATTCATGAACATGATATACCCAAGACAACCTTCACCATGAGGTATGGTCTATATGAGTACACAATCATGTCATTTGGATTGACTAATGCTCCGGCATATTTTATGAGTATGATGAACAAGGTATTTATGGAATATCTGGACAAGATTGTCGTGGTGTTCATCGATGACAGACTGATATTCTCCAAGAACGAGGAAGAACACAAGGAACACTTGCGGTTAGTTTTGGAGAAGCTTTGAGAGCATCAGTTGTATGCGAAGTTCAGTAAATGTGAATTTTGGTTGAAGGAAGTCGGATTCCTTGGACACGTCATTTCAAGAGACGGAATAGAAGTGGATCCAACCAAGGTTGCAGCTGTCAGTGAATGGTTAGCACCCACCTTAGTTAAGGAGATCTGCAGTTTTCCCATACTTGCCGGATATTACCAGAAGTTTATCGAGAAATTCTCAAAGATTGCTAAGCCCATGACACAGTTGTTGAAGAAGGAGTCCAAGTATAATTGGATAGAGGAATGTGAAGCCAGTTTCCAAGAGTTGAAGAAACGTTTGGTTACAGCCCCAGTGTTGTTATTGCAGAACATTCGGAAGGACTTTCAGGTGTATTGTGACGCATCACGTCAAGGACTCGGAGCAGTACTCATGCAAGAAGGAAAAGTTGTACCCTATGCACCCAGACAGCTCAGAACTGATGAGTTGAACTATCCCACACATGATTTGGAGTTAGCAGTCGTAGTGCACGCTCTCAAGACCTGGAGGCATTTCCTTATTATCGGAAATAGCTGTGATATTTCCACTGATCACAAGAGCCTGAAATATATTTTCACGCAGAAGGAGTTGAACCTCAGATAGTGGAGACGGCTAGAGTTGATCAAGGACTATGACATGAGGTTGCATTATAACCCAGGGAAAGGAAATGTCGTAGCAGATGCCTTGACCTGTAAGATTTATGTGAACACGCTCATAGCGGGAGGATTACCCCAAGAGTTAGCTGACGATCTCAGAGAGCTCAAGTTGGAGATAGTTCCTAGAGGATTTGTAGCCACACTGGAGATTCAGTCCACCTTGACTGAAAAAATGCGCGAAGCACAGAAGTCAGACAAGGAGATAGTCGACATAAAGCAAAGAATGAATGACGGGGAGGCTAAAGGTTTTCGTGAGGATGAACAACGAACCATATGGTTTGAGGACCGTATCTATTTCCTCAATGATCCTGAACTCAGGAAGTTGATACTTCAAGAAGCCCATGATTCCCCATACTCCATACATCCATGCAACACCAAGATGTATCTGGGCTTAAAGGAAAGTTTCTGGTGGACATGAATGAAGAAGGATATTGCCGAGTGTGTAGCAATATGAGATGTTTGTGAGCGAGTAAACGCCGAGCATCAGAAGCCAGTAGGATTACTTAAACCTTTGCCGATACCCGAGTGAAAATGGAGAAGCTTGATATGGAACACCCAGGACCCGTTCAGGTTATGATTCTATGTGGGTAGTGGTCGATCGTTTGACCAAGGTAGCCCACTTCATTCCCGTGAAGACTACCTACACGAGTGCTAAGCTGGTCAAGATATATATGGCCAGGATCGTATGTCTGCATGGAGTTCCGAGGAGTATCGTGTCAGATAGAGGAACTCAATTGACGTCAAAGTTTTGGCACCAACTACACGAAACCTTGGGAACGACATTGGAATTCAGTACAAATTTTCACCCTCAGACCGATGGACAGACCGAGAGAGTCAATCAGATTCTGGAGGACATGTTGAGAGCTTGCGCACTAGACTATGGGACTAGCTGGGACGACAATTTGCCTTACGCCAAGTTCTCATACAACATGAGCTATCAGACCTGTCTGAAGATGGCCCCTTTCGAAGCTTTATACGGAAGGAGGTGCAGAACGCCATTGATGTGGGATGGTGATGGAGATCGAAAACTTTTTGGTCCCGACCTGATCCGAGATTCTGAAGAGAAGGTCAAGCTGACTCGTGACTGACTCAAGATAGCTCAGTCCAAACAGAAGAGTTATGTAGATAGCAATCACAAGGAAGTAACATAGAAGTGGGAGACCAAGCATACCTTCGTGTGTCCCCACTTCGAGGAATCAAGAGATTTGGTGTTAAAGGAAAGCTAGCACCCAGATTCATTGGCCCCGACAAAATTCTTGAATGTAGAGGGGAAGTTGCGTCCAAGCTGGAATTGCCGAAAGGGTTGTCCGGAGCTCATGATGTTTTCCGTGTTTCCCAGTTGAAGAAATGCCATGCTGAGATGGCTAATATTCCGCTGAGAGACATAGTGCCCCTAGAGGCCATACAACTTGACAGTGATCTGACTTATGAGGAAAAGCCCATCAAGATTCTCGAGACTGCCAACAGAGTTACCCGCAGCAAGATAATCAAGTTTTGCAAGGTATTATGGAGTCATCACACCGAGGAAGAAGCCACCTGGGAACGGGAAGAAGATCTTCGTCGAGACCACCCGCACCTATTTTCTAGCCAACCCGAATCTCGAGGGCGATATTCATCTTAAGGTGGGTAGGTTTCCAACACCCCAAATTTCGTATTTGGAATGTTTTACAATTGTAGCTAAGCATCTATGCATTTTTATTTGAACGAATGTGACATTCGAATTTCCCATTGGTTTTAGTTTGAATAATATTTTGGCACAAGTTTTCAACCACAAGGTTCTTCCTGACAATATGCTTGCCAAGCAAGAAAGAGAGGAGGTAACATGACACCCCCAAAATAAATAAAAGTGAGAAGAAAATAGTGCCACATATTTTGAAAGACAAAATTTGGATTTTGTTGGATTTTTTAAACAATATTTTTTATGAAGTTTTTATTTTGTGAAAAATAAAATGCCAACGTGATGGGAATTTTTTATGAGAATTTTGATATATAATACCTATTTTTTTTAAAGGATTTAATTCCTTTTCGGTGTTTTCTTTCCTATTTATAATAAAAAGGAAACCGGATCTTTTATTTTAGGAATTGTATCCGAGCCCATTAAGAGAATAGATTTGGCCACATTCCTACCTTCTTCTACCTCCAGCGCCTTCCTTCCGTGGCCATGACCGGCACCCCACAGGAAGCTTCCCCTACCGGATTCACGGGATTCCTTCCCTCCTAGCACCTCCCAACACCCCTATAAGAACCCCCATGATCTCCTCGTTCCGTTCCCCAAGAGAAATCTCCATTTCCTCGCCCGACGCCACCACTCCCACTCGCCGGACTTCCCTGCCAGGACCGAGCTCGCCAGGAGTCCTTGGAGCGAGCGCTACGTCGCTGGGAGCGCCCCCGTCGCCCCTAGGAACCCCCTTCCCCGCCGAGGCCCTCCCCCACCGGATCCCCCTTTCCCCGCCGCCGTCCTACTCCACCAGAGCGCCGCCACCCCGCCACCTTCACGCCGGCTTCAGGAGAGCTCGTCGTTCTTCTCCTTTGTCACGGTAAGACTCCTCCTCTTTTCTTCTATCTTCCTTCCACCATTATATCTAATATAGATGGTTTTGATTAGATTTGAACGTCACTTTTTTATTTTTATTCTTTTCTGTTTTTTATTTCTGAAATAGATTTGAACCTGTTTTTATATTGCTTATAACTTTTAATCTATAACTCCAATTAATGTGATTCTTTTTGCATTGGATCACAAATTTTATGTACTTTCTGTAGATATATAATTTGTCCATGTTTTAATGTAGTTTATGTATATATATTATGCACTAATTATTGTTTGGATGTTCTCATAGTGTGGGAGTAGGTGACGTTCGAAGGTGCTCGATCATATATACGGGACGGGGGGCGGGTGTTATTACTACATAAACAACCCTAATTAGCAATTAGGAAAAATAAAGATAACAAGGAAAAATAAAAAAGAAAAATAAAAAATGTAAAAGAAAGCCAAAAAGAAAAAATAAAAAGAATTTATAAAATAAAAAAATAGTTAGCAGCATCGCGTTTGGGCGACACATGCTGTATAGCTAACTTAGTTATTGCGCGTTTTGTAGACACGCACTATAGATAACCTATCTATATCATGTTTTCCAGACACGCGCTACAGCTAAGTTTGATATAGCCCGACCTTTCTTCCCCATCCCCAATCCCCCTATCTCTGTCTCACTCTTGATCCTCTCCCTTGCTCTCTCTCTCTCTCATCCCGAGGACCCCGGGAACCCCTTCCCCGACCCCGTAGTCGTTTGAGGGAGCTCAGGATAAAGGGGTCCTCGGACGATCGGCCCGTTTGTTGAGGGACGATGCAGTGGGCCATGTTGATTGAAGATAGAGCTACATTGTTGCCTCATATTCAGGCAGGAAAGCACCGAAGACTAGCGTGACATCCAAGCAAGGTAGTCTAGGTCGGCCCACCTGTTCCCAATGAGAGGTCGGTTGTATGAAATCCTAGGGACCGTGGTGTCTATATAAACTAGAGGTTCTCGTCGATATGGAGAGGTTGACTCGTCTAGGGTTTAGCTTATGTGATCTTGTCAGCGTCCTGGGAACGGGGGTACCCAGACTTGCCTTTCTATGGCCCAGGGCTGGCCCACTCCCTCGATGAAGCACCAGCAGGCTCGGCAAGGCCCTCGTGAGGGACCAAGCCTCATGAGGAGGAATGTGATCAAGACCCGTAGGTTCTTCCTTAGGACCCCTCCGGAGCGGCGGACATTCCGAGGCAAGGCCAAGATTTAGGAGTAATGGATGACGTAGAAGGTGGACAGGCGAACCGTAGATGGCAGAGCACTACAGTCCCCCCTTTGGTGCAAAGAGGGTAGGAGCATATGTGATCCCCAAAAGCATCTCCCAAAGGTTTCCATTCCGATGGAACCAAGCCGATGCCACCCGTCAAGAGGGCAGACGTCACTGCGGGCCTTTCCCTGCAGTGCGGACAGTTACTTTGCAGGCAAAGACCACTTTTGAGAGGGGAATCATGTTCCCTTGTCTTCCACCGAAGCTGGCCATTGTGGGCTTCCTTCCCGTCTATGATAAGGGCGAGGACCCTAGGCTCCGCTACAAATAGAGAGAGTAGGATACCTAAGAGAGGGATTGGATCATCATAACCCTAGAGCAACACACCGAGACACTTGGGCTCCGAAGGCTGAAAAGCACTGTATTATCTCGTTCATCAACCTTCGTGAGAGGCAGCCACCAAAGCACGAGTAGAGTTTTATGCTTCGCAGCGTGCTGAATCTGGGTAAAGTACTGCGCCCTGATTTCTCTTCATCGTCGCGTGAGTTATAGCCTTGCCCAACGTGTAGTGAGTCTAGTAAACCGAACCTGTTGAGTGGTCTCTACGCATGCCCCTGAGTTCGGATCCCTAGGGTTTTGCAGAGCCCGAAATCCGACATTTGGCGCGCCAGGTAGGGGCACATGTCGGAGCCTCCACGCCAATAGCAGTAACCAGATCTGGGCTCGGCATCACTATGGCAAGTGCAACCATCGACAACCGTCGGGCCGCGGCGGCGGGCGGCGTCCCAGCAGGCAGGGCCGCCCCTGCGGTCGCCTGCATCCTTAGCGGATCGCAGGCGCCACCTTCCAACCGCCACGTCAAGAGTTTCCTGTATGGCGGGGGAACGGCCTGCCTAAGGCCCGAGCCCCCGGAATGTTGTGTGTGGCCAGAGGTCAACATCACCTTCGGCCCCACCCTCAAGCCACGGCGGCCGCCAGGGTGCTTCCCATGCTGTGCACGCCGACTATCTCCGGTGTGGATGTCTCCAAGACCCTCATCGATGGCGGCATAGGTCTCAACGTCATCTCAGTGGAGGCCTTCGACGCGATGCGGTTGCCCTGAGAGGAGCTCGTGCCCTCGAAACCCTTTTCTGGGGTTGTGGCGGGATCCGTCATCCCTGTCGCATGGATCCGTCTCCCTGTTATCTTCGGCACCCGCTCCAACTTCCACGCCAAGCGAATCAACTTCGACATCGCTCACATCCACCTTCTGTACAATGCTATAATTGGCTACCCCACCCTCGCGCAGTTCATTGCAGCGACGCACCCGGCCTACAAAGTCTTCAAGATGCCAGGGAGCAGCGGCGTGCTTACCGTTGTGGGGGACGTCAAAGACGCCTTGCGGGTGCTTGGGTTAACCCGTAAGGCCACGGCCGCTCCGCGTGCCGACTCCAAGGGCAAGGTGCGCACCACGGAGGACCCAGGAGACGCCCTCGACATCGTGCACGTGAAGAAGAAGCAGTTGTTTTCCTCAGGGCGAACAAGAGCGCATTCGCCTTGAGCCCCACCTCATGGTATTCCCAAACGCGCGTCTGGTGAAGCAGAAGGCAAGGAGGCCGGCTCCAGAGAAGCAGGCCTTCATAGCTCAGGAGGTGCGGAAGTTGAAGGAAGTGAGGGTCATCAGGGAGGTGCGCTACCCGGAGTGAGTGGCAAACCCGATGGTTGTCCCGAAGAAGTATGGGAAGGAGCGCATGTGCGTCGACTTCACGAACCTTAACAGGGCATGCCCTCAGGAACCGTACCGGTTACCGCGTATCGACCAGATCGTGTACTCCACCGCGGAATGCAGCGTTCTGTGCTTCTTGGACGCTTTCTCGAGCTACCACCAGATCAAGATGGCGGTGGAGGACGTTGAGAAGAAGGATTTCCTCTCTCCGTGCGGGGTGTACTGCTACGAGTGTATGCCTTTCGGGCTGCGGAACGTCGGGGCGACCTTCCGGCGGTTGATGCACATTGCCCTGGGGCCGCAGCTCGGGAGGAATGTTGAAGCCTATGTCGATGACATCATGGTCAAGTCAAGGCAAGCCAAAGCCCTAGTGGAGGATTTGGAAGAGACCTTCGCCATCTTGCGGGAGGTGAACCTGATGCTCAATCCCGAGAAGTGCGTCTTCGGAGTCCCGTCATGCACGCTACTTGGTTTCCTAGTGTCGCACCGGGGGATCGAGGCTAACCCAGTAAAGGTAAATGCCATAAACAAGATGAGCGCGCCCACAACCCTCAAGGAAATGTAGAAGCTGGCGGGGCGTGTCACTTCCCTGGGTCATTTCATCTCCAAGCTTGGTGAGCGGGCACTACCCTTCTTCAAGATCATGAAAAGAAAGGGGGCCTTCGATTGGTCCCCAGAGGCCGACGCTGCCTTCAAAGAGCTCAACCGTTATCTCACAAGCCCGCCGGTCATGGTGGCAGCTCGCCCTCGGGAGCCCCTGCTTCGGTACCTTGCTGCCACCCACACTCCGCCAGCGCTACTTTGGTGGCAGTAAGGGAGGAGCGAGCCAACAAAGGAGCTACTTTGGGAAGCCACATCGGGCCCTCACCCGATGCTCCAGAGGGCTCACGTGACCCGCAAGCTCCAACTCCCCCGCGAGTGGAGGGACCCGAGGTCCAGAATGGCGAAGCAGGACTTGAAGAGCCTTGTCCACCCGAGGTCTTGGCCTTCCTTCCGAACGACGAAGCCTTCCAACCTCCTGAAGTCACCAAGGATCACGTCGCTCTGGGCGGTCGCGTCCTCGTCGAGCACCCCGTGTACTTTGTCAGCACGGTACTACGGGACGCCCGCTCGCGCTAGCCCATGCAGTAGAAACTTCTTCTGGCGCTCCTCGTTGCCTTGCGCAAGCTGCGTCACTACTTCCAAGGACCCCACATCAAGGTCATCTCTGCTCACCCCTTGGAGAAGATCTTGCACAATCCGAACGCGGTAGGAAGAGTTGCTAAGTGAAACATCGAGCTTCAGGCCTTGAACATCGATTTCAGCCTGATCCGGGTCATGAAAGGAGCCGCCTTGGCCGACTTCATAGTAGAATGGACAGACGCGCCTTAACATGGGCTGGAAGGGATCCAATCCCTTGCCCCTGGAGCGTAGGCGCCCAAGGGATGGACAATGCACTTCGATGGAGCCTTCGCGCAAATGGGAGTAGGGGCTGGCGTCCTCCTCACTTCCCTGTTGGGATACAAGGTTCACTACGACGTGGAGCTCTCTTCCAAAAGGGGGAGAAGGTCTCCAACAACATAGAGGAGTACGAGGGCCTCATCACCGGCCTCAAGGCAGCGGTGGCCTTGGGGGTCCAGCGGCTCACCGTGATGGGTGACTCTCAGCTCCTCGTCAACTTCTCCAACAAGGAGTACATGCCCAAAGATGAGAATATGGAGGTATACCTGCAAGAGGTGCATAAGATCGAGAAACGTTTTCAAGGCCTGGAGTTGCAGCACATCCCGCGAGGTAAAAACAAGGAGGCAGATGACATCGCCAAAAGAGCTTCGCGTCACGAGGCTCAGGAGCCAAGCGTCTTTGAGGAGCGGCTCTTCAAGCCTTCTGCGACGTTGTCACCTGAATACCGGCGCCTTATGGAAATGAGCTCCCCCCTACACCACCCTGGCCCTGGAGGCTCAAGACGACGATTGGATGCAGGAACTCGGGGCATATATGCTCCGTGGTGCATTGCCGGAGAAGGAGGAGGATGCGGAGTGCATTGTATGACAAGCCTCGGCTTGCTGCGTGCGAGACGGCACCTTGTACCGCAAGCGCCCAAACGACGTCGCGCTACGGTGCATTTCAAGGTACCAGGGGCGCGAGTTACTGGCCGACATTCATGGAGGGGATTGCGGACATCACTCTTCCTCGCACATGCTAGCAGGTAAGGCGTTCTGGTCAAGTCTTTACTGTCACACAGCTCTAGGCGACGCTACCGAGCTGGTCAGGTCTTGCGAGGCCTGCCAGTTCCACGCCAAGCCGATACACCAGCCCACACACGGCATCCATACCATCCCGCTCACCTGGCCGTTTGCGGTGTGGGGGCTGGACATCTTGGGGCCTTTTCCCCGGGCCGTGGGAGGCTTCCGCTACCTCTACGTCGCCATCGACAAATTCACCAAGTTGGCAGAGGTGGAGCCCTTGTGCACCATCCTGACCGGGTCCGGCGTCAAGCTCATCAAGGGCCTTGTGAGCTACTTCGGCATCCCCAACCGCATCGTCACGGATAACGGTTCGCAGTTCACCAGTCAGCTCTTCAAGATTTAGTGTGCTACCCTCGGTACACAGATATGTTATGCATCGGTGGCCCATCCGCGGAGCAATGGCCAGGCAAAGCACGCCAACGCGGAGGTCCTGCGGGGTCTCAAAGTGAAGAGTTTCAAGAAGAAGCTCGAGGCTTGCGAACGAGGTTGGGTTGATGAGCTCCCATCGGTACTATGGTCCATCTGCACCACTGCAACCAAGCCCACCAGCAAGACCCCATTCTTCCTTGTCTACGGAGCGGAGGCGGTTCTTCCCCACGAAATCAAGCACCGCTCACCGCGGGTCCTGGCGTTTGATGAGGAGCGTCCGGAGGCCGCGTGGGGGATGGACCTCGTACTCGGAGAGGAGGTGCGCCGTCGGACCTCTCTCCGAGCCACGAGGTACCAGCAAGCCTTACGGCGCTACCACTGTCGCAACATCCGCTCCACGACCCTCGAAGTCGGCGACCTCGTCCTGAGGCAGGTCCAATCCAGGGAAGGCTTGCACAAGCTCTTGCCTATGTGGGAAGGCCCTTTCAAGGTCGTCCACGTCTCCAGGTGTGGCTCTGTGCGTCTGGAGAGTCAAGATGGAGTCCCCATCTAGAATGCGTGGAACATCTGTTGGAAATATGCCCTAGAGGCAATGATAAATAGTTATTATTATATTTCCTGTTTAAAGATAATCGTTTATTATCCATGCTATAATTGTATTGAATGAAAACATAGATACATGTGTGGATACATAGACAAAACAATGTCCCTAGCAAGCCTCTAGTTGGCTACCCAGTTGATCAAGGATAGTCAAGATTTTCGGGCTATGTGCAAGTGTTGTCACTTGATAACTGGATCACATCATTAGGAGAATCATGTGATGGACTAGACCCAGACTATGAACGTATCATATTGATCGTGTCATTTTATTGCTATTGTTTTCTACGTGTCAAGTATTTGTTCCTATGACCATGAGATCATATAACTCACTGACACCGGAGGAATACCTTGTGTGCATCAAACGTCACAACTTAACTGGGTGACTACAAAGGTGTTCTATAGGTATCTCCAAAGGTGTCCGTTGAGTTAGTATGGATCAAGACAGGGCATTGTCACTCCGTGTGACGGAGAGGTATCTCGGGGCCCACTCGGTAATACAACATCACACACAAGCCTTGCAAGCAATGTGACTAAGTGTAAGTCACGGGATCTTGTATTGTGGAACGAGTAAAGAGACTTTCCGTTAACGAGATTGAAATAGGTATGCGGATACCAACGACCGAATCTCGGGCAAGTAACATACCGAAGGACAAAGGGAATGACATATGGGATTATATGAATCCTTGACACTGAGGTTCAACCGATAAGATCTTCGGAGAATATGTAGGATCCAATATGGGCATCCAGGTACCGCTATTAGATATTGATCGAGGAGTGCCTCGGGGCATGTCTTCATAGTTCTCGGACCCGCAGGATCTGCACACTTAAGGTTCGATGATGTTTTAGTATAGTTGAGTTATATTTGTGGTTATCGCATGTTGTTCGGAGTCCCGGATGAGATCACGGACGCCACGAGGGTTTCCGTAATGGTCCGAAAACGAAGATTGATATATAGGATGGTTTCATTTGGTTACCAGAAAGTTTCGAGCAATTCCGGCACTGTACCGGGAGTGATGAATGGGTTCCAGGAGTTCACCGGGGGGGGGGCCCACCCACCCGGGAGTGAGCCCAAGTCCATTGGGTGGTGCCACAAGTCCCTAGTGGTCTGGTGGAGTGAGACCAAGGGGCCCATAGTGCCACTTAAGGAAATGCCAAAAAGAAAACAAAAAGAAAAGGAAAAGGGGGAGGTGGGAAGGAAGGGGAGGACTCCTCCTTCCCAAAACTGAACTGGAGGAGGAGTAGTCCTCCTCCTTGGCCGGCGCACCCCTTGAGGAATTGGCCCTCAAGGCAAGGCTCCTCCCCCCTCCCTCCTATACATAGTGGTGTTTTGGGGCTGATTTAAAACAACTTTTGCCACGTGCAACTCAACCCTAGACCACATAGTTCTACCTCTAGAACGGATTACTGCGGAGCTCGCGCGGAGCCCTGCAGGAGTAGATCATCACCACCACCGGAGCGCCTTCACGGTACCGGAGAACTCATCTACTTCTCTGTCTTGCTTGCTGGATCAAGAAGGTCGAGATCATCGTCGAGCTGTACATTTGCTGAACATGGAGGTGCCGTCCGTTCGGTGCTAGATCGGAATGGATCGTGGGACGGATCGATGGACGGTTCGTGGGACGGTTCGAGGGGCGGATCGAGGGACGTGAAGACGTTCCACTACATCAACCACGTTTCTTAACGCTTCCTGCTGTGCGATCTACAAGGTTATTATCCAAATCTCCTCTCGTAGATGGACATAACCATGATAGGTCTTCGTGTGCGTATGAATTTTTTTATTTCCCATGCAACCTTCCGCAAGAGTGGCATCATGAGCTAAGTTCATGTGTAGATGTTATCTCGAGTAGAACACAAAAGGTTTTGTGGACGGTGATGTTCGATTTGCTGCCCTCCTTAGTCTTTTCTTGATTCGGCGGTATTATTGGATTGAAGTGGCCTGGACCGACATTACTCGTACGAGTACGAGAGACTGGTTTCATCGACTAACATGCAACCTCGTTGCATAAAGATGACTCGCGGGTGTCGGTTTCTTCAACTTTAGTTGAATTGGTTTTGACCGAGGATGTCCTTGGAGAGGTTAAATAGCAATTTTCACATCTCCATTGTGGTTTTTGCATAAGTAAGATGCGATTATACTAGAAACCCATAGCAGCCACGTAAAACATGCAACAACAAATTAGAGGACGTCTAACTTGTTTTTGCGGGGTATGCTTGTGATATGATATGGCCAATGACATGATGTGATATATTGGATGTATGAGATGATCATGTTGTAATAGTTAATATCGACTTGCATTTCGATGCTACGGCAACCGACAGGAGCCATAGGGTTGTCTTTAAACTAACGTTTGTCTTGCAGATGCGTTTACTATATTGCTAGGACATAACTTTAGTAGGAATAGCTTAAGTAGGAGGACAACCTCGATCGCGACACATTGATGGAGATCATGGTGTGGCGCCGGTGACAAGAAGATCGTGCCTGTGCTTTGGTGATGGAGATCAAGAAGCAGGTGATGATGGCCATATCATGTCACTTATGAATTGCATGTGATGTTAATCCTTTTATGCACCTTATTTTGCTTAGAACGACGGTAGCATTATGTGGTGATCTCTCACTAAAATTTCAAGACAAAATTGTGTTCTCCCCGACTGTGCACCGTTGCTATAGTTCGTCGTTTCGAGACAACATGTGATGATCGGGTGTGATAGACTCAACGTTCACATACAACGGGTGCAAAACAGTTGCACGCGCGGAACAGTCGGGTTAAGCTTGACGAGCCTAGCATGTGCAGACGTGGCCTCGGAACACATGAGACCGAAAGGTCAAGCATGACTCGTATAGTTGATATGATTAGCATAGAGATTCTTACCACTGAAACTGTTCTCAACTCACGTGATGATCCGACTTGAGTTAGTGAATTTGGATCATGTACCACTCAAATGACTCGAGAGATGTACTTTTTGAGTGGGAGTTTAGCAAGTAATTTGATTAGTTAAACTCTTATTATCTTGAACATAGTCTAAGTCCACTTTGAAATATTTGTGTTGTAGATCAATGGCTCACGCGACAGTCACCCTGAATTTATTACTTTCCTAGAGAAAGCTAAGTTAAAAGATGATGGAAGCAACTTTGTAGACTGGGCTCATAATCTTAAGTTGCTTCTGCAAGTTGGGCAGAAGGATTATGTCCTTAATGCTGCTTAGGAGATGAACCACCCGCTATGGCTGACCAAGATGTTAAGAATGCTTGGTTAACACGTAAGGAGGACTACTGAGTAGTTCAATGTGCAGTCTTGTATGGATTAGAGTCGGGACTTCAACGTCGCTTTGAGCGTCATGTAGCATTGGAGATGTTCCAGGAGTTGAAGTTTATCTTTTAGAAGAATGTCCGGATCGAGAGGTATGAGACCTCCGATAAATTCTATGCTTGCAAGATGGAGGAGAATTTGTTTGTCAGTGAACTTGTGCTCAAAATGTCTGGGTACTCAAACCGTCTAGCTGAGTTGGGGATTGAACTCACGCAAGAGGCTATCACTAACAGAATTCTTCAATCACTGCCACCAAGCTCCAAAAGCTTTGTATTGAACTATAGCATGCAAGGGATGAACAAGTCACCCGGAGATTTATTCGCGATGCTGAAAGTCGTAGAGTCAGAACTCCGTAAAGAGCATTAAGTGTTGATGGTGAATAAGACCACTAGTTTCAAGAAAAACAACAAAGGCAAGAAGGGTAACTCCAAGAAGAGCGGCAAATCTGTTGCCAATCCAACGAAGAAACCCAAGGCTGGACCTAAGCCTAAAACAGAGTGTTATTGTTGCAAGGGAGTGGGTCACTCGAAGCGCAACTGCCCCAAGTATTTGGCTGATAAGAAGGTGTCCAAGAAAAAATCAGGTATATTCGATATACATGTTATTGATGTGTACTTAACCAGCTCTCATAGTAGTGCCTGGGTATTCGATACCGGTTCTGTTGCTCATATTTGCAACTCAAAATAGGAACTACAGAATAAGCGAAGGCTGGCGAAGGATGAAGTGACGATGCGCGTGGGAAATAGTTCCAAGGTTGATGCAATCGCCGTCGGCACGGTTTCACTTCAGTTACCATGAGGATTAGTTATGAACTTAAATAATTGTTATTTAGTGCCTGTGTTAAGCTTGAACACTATATCTGGATCTTGTTTATTGCTATACGGTTACTCGTTTAAGTCAGAGAATAATGGTTGTTCTATTTCCATGAGTAATATCTTTTATGGTCATGCACCCAATGTGAGAGGATTGTTCATATTGAATCTTGATAGCGATCATACACATATACCGCGTTTCTTAACGCTTCCTGCAGTGCGATTTACAAGGATACGTAGATCCAAATCTCCTCTCGTATATGGACATCACCATCATAGGTCTTCGTGTGCGTAGGAAATTTTTTGTTTCCCATGCAACATTCCCCAACAACATCCAGCACCTTCGCAAGTTCTACCCATGACGACTATGCACCATCCCTGCACTGCTTCCGCACCACCTCTGCATCGACCCTGCATCGTCCTTCAATTCTTCCGGAACCTAATTCATCCCATGACTCTCTCACGTAATAATGAGCCAAGATTATATACGCACAGGGACCCCCAAGGACGTGGAAGGGGTCCATCCCACGCTTGTGGGGAAGACGAAGGATATAAACACAGTCCACCAATGACTTCTAGAATCAGGCGCCTAATGCCTCGGGGGGAGGGACACTCGCGAGGCCAAAGCGTCCTCGCGACCTCCCAGATGCACCCCCACCGTGACACTCTCACGTAATAACGAGCTGAGACTGTATACGCCCAGGGGCCCCCAAGGATGCGAAAGGGGTCCAACCCATGCCTAGTGGAAGACCTTAGCTCCGCGTTGGGTGGCGATGGAGGCGGAGAATAGATTAGGTATTGGACGCGGCTTGCATTAGCTTTCTTTGGATTTGGATTTAATGGTATTTACGAAGTCCAAACTCGGGGCCTTTCCAAATAAAGTTTTCCCCACATTCTTCGCAACATGCTCTTCTCCTCTAAGTCGTGCGTCCGTTTTCTCTCACCCGCTCGTACCCCCGCGTGCAGGGGCTGGGGGCACGGTCCCGGCACCTCGCCAAGGCCTTGGCACCCGAATACACATGTAATACACACTGACGAATCGGCAGACTCATGTCAACTAGCACTCGCTCACGAGACCTAATCGCGGCTCGGCGCACGACCTTGGAGAGGGAACAACATTTGGTTTTTCCTCACAACAACTATTTATCTTGGGACAGTTTCAGCGCTAAGGAGGCTCCTGAACATAACAACTTAGGAGCTTTACCTATCAGAAAGCCACTTGGCACCCCGGTGCCAGGGCCCGGCCTCGTGTGGAACCACCTTGGTAACGGGTTGCGCCACAAGACGGCAGGGAAATGCGCGGGACTGGGACCTACCGAAGCAGAGCTTCCTGAATGCAGATTAGGGACCTCCAAAACAGAACTCACGAGGGCCTCTTGAATGTCTAAGGGGGGTCCTGAGCATTTCTCCTCAAGAACCTTACCAGTCGCAAATCCACCTGGTACCCGGGTGCCAGTTCCTTGTTCCATGAGGGGCGACCTTTAAGTCGCGCTTCGGGGCAAGGAAATGTGCGGGACTGGGCCCTGTCGACATAGAGTCGCTTGAATGTCTAAGGGGGCTCCTGGGCACAGCGCCTCAGGAGCCTTACCGGTCACAAATCCACTTGGCACCACGGTGCCAAGGCTTTGCCTCGTGAGGGACGACCTTGGTAACGGGTTGCAATCCACGGCGGCAAGGAAATGTGCGGGATCGGGGCTGGCTAACATAGAGCATCGACCCACTTCATCTGCAGCAAGGGAAAGACCAACAAACCAATGAGCCCCCCCCCCCTGAACACCACAGTCGTGCATCAAAACAAAGAAGTTCCCCGCAAGCATACCAAGCTAAGTAACTAAACCAGCAGAGAAACAACATCACTAACAAAAGGGGACGTCCGCCAAAATCCATTACATGCCCAAAGAGTCTACCCATGTTCCTGCCGGTGCAGGGTCAAAAGCAAGGAGAAGACAACTGGTGATGGAGATCTCGGAGGAGGACTGCCGCCGCCGACGCCCGACACGTGCACACCGACACTCAGTCTGTGTCCTCCTCCTCCTTTACAGGCGCCGCAAGAGCATACGGTCGGCACTGCGCTTCGGGGATCCCCCCGAGGCTCGGGCATGGCGGCGAGGCGGCTCGTCATAGCTGCTATCGATGTTGTCGCTCGGGCTCCCCCCGGAGGGGGTGTCACTGCTGGTGGAGGCGTGGCACCCATCACCAGAGACGGGATCATTCACGGGACCGCCACGGCCGGCGTCCTCCGGGCAGCAACCCACACGATCGCCCTCGACACCGAAGATCTTGACGAAGAGCGCCGCCTCCCCGTGGAACATAAAGTGGAGGTAGCACCTCCCCTTCAAGCCTCGGGCGCGGGAGAAAGCCTGCCACCCACGGTTCAGGTACACGTAGCCGCAGAGGGTCACCTCGATCTCGACCCAGGACGCCCTGCCGCAACAGCCGTCGGCCTGCAGCCAAAGGCCCGTGTGCTCGCCGGACTGCAACGCCTTCGCGAAGAAGCTTGGGAGCTGGAGCTAGGCGATCTGTGGCATGTCCACCCACATCATGAACTCCATCGCCATATCAGCCGAGTGGAGCCACGAGCGAGGCGGCCGGGTGGCCATCACGGACCTCCCATTCCGGCCGACACGAGCATCCACGATGATCAAAGACCCGTCGTGGGTGCCGATGGTGATCCCTGGGCAGGCGGAACCACGGCCGCGCCTGCCGGAGGCCGCTGTCGGCGCCGCCTCGTACTTCCAAGGGTGGCCTCGTCCCCTCTTGGTAGTTGGAGCAGCAAGACCTTTGCCAGGGGCCTTTCCTTTATTGGCAGCAGAGAATCTCCTCATCGGCGCCATGCTGTGAGAGTGAAGAGATGAAGGTGGAAGGCGGAGAAGACTGGGGCGACTCAAGCCTTATCGCCCTCGCCGGGTTAAATAGGCAGCCCGGGGCAGGCAGACGTCCCTTCGCGTCCCTGGGACCACGCATTACATGAGGGGACGCGACCGCGTGGTGTGTGTACATGCGCCATACCCAGGGAGCAATGATGGCTGGCGCATCATCCAGGCGTCACATCAATTTGACCAGGCATGCCTTGGGAAATTGAATGTTCTCGGGCACCTTGGGAACTGGAATGTTGTCGGGCTGCACGGCACGTGTGAGGCCTGGCCCGTAGAAATTTAGGGCCCGTGACTCTTCAGGTTGCCTCCAAGGCTTCGTCAGGAAGCCATCCCGAGTGCGCCTTGGGCCCAGGGGCTACTGTCGGCGTCCTAGGAACGAGGGTACCCAGACTTGCCTATCTGTGGTCCAGGGTTGGCCCACTCCCTCGATCAAGCACCAACAGGCTCGGCAAGGCCCTCGTGAGGGGCCAAGCCTCACGAGGAGGATTGGGATCAAGACCTGCAGGGGCTTCCTCAGGACCCCTCCAGAGCGGCGGACATTCGGAGGCAAGGCCCGGCTTCAGGAGTCAAGGATGATGTAGAAGGTGGACAAGCAACCCGCAGATGGCAGAGTAGTGCACTCACCCGTTTTGTGCAAAGAGGCTAGGAGTGTACGTGGGCCCCAAAAGCATCTCCCAAAGGTTTCCCTTCCGGTGCAACCAAGCCGCTGTCGCTTGTCAGTAGGGAAAATGTCACCACGGGCCTTTCCCTGCAGCGCGGACAGTTACTTTGCAGGCGAAGACCACTTTTGAATGGGGAACCAGGTTCCCTTGTCTTCCACCGAAGCTGGCCATTGTTGGCTTCCTTCCCGTCTACGATAAGGGAGCGGACCCTGACCTCCGCTATAAACAGAGAGGTTAGGATACCTGGGTGAGGGATCGGATCATCATAACCCTAGAGAAACACACCGAGCCACTTGGCCTCCGGAGGCTCAAAAGCATTGTATTATCTCTTTCATCAACCTCCATGAGAGGCAATCCACCAAAGCAGGGGTAGGGTTTTACGCTTCACAGCGGCCTGAACCTTGGTAAACTATGGTGTCCTGATTTTTGCCTCACCATCGCGTGAGTTCTAGCCTTGCCCAACGTGTAGTGAGTCCAATAAACCAAACCTGTTGACTGGTCTCTATGCACGCCCCAAGTTCGAATCCCTAGGGTTTTGCGGAGCCCGAAATCCGACAGATCTTGAGGTAGATCAACAATGCAATCATCATCCACATCAATACAATGAAGCAGAACGTAGGGTTTTACCTCCTATAAAGGGCCCGAACCTGGGTAAATACTGTCTCCCCCGTTCTCCTGCAATCCGTCGATCCAAGGTCCACAGCTTGGGACCCCCTACCCGACATCTACCGGTTTTGACACCGATATTGGTGCTTTTTCATTGAGAGTTCTGCTATTGGATTGCCGGAAGGATGGATGGCACGTTTAGTCATCAGCGAAGAAATCCGCAACAAGGACTTTTTGTCCCTCGTCAAGAGGTCAGGTTCGGAAGTACAGAGTTCACCACTATCCCCCGGGAAGACCTTGTATTAACAAGGATTTTTGCTCCTCTTGAGGAGTCCATGGACCTCAACGCTTCGGCCTCGGAGGCTTGGAACCCCGCTACCGGGATAATCTTCACTCCTGATTCATCCTTAGAGCCCGACGTGCTCGACACGTCTGAACTCATATCAACCGAGCTCTACCCGAAGGCAAACTCTAGCGCCACCGAGGGATTAGAGACACGGGCTAACCCCGAACACACAAACGGCATGGACTCCGTCAAGATTTTGGTATTGCACGAACTACTTTGCCAGATCGAGGCCATGGGCATGATGGACAATCAAACTGCGATCTACAATCAGATCGGGCTCAGACCCGATGACATCGAAATACGCATCCCGCCCATCACGCATCTAATCAGCACGATCGAGTCCCCGGTAAAGGGCTCCCCGCACCAGTTACTTGAATTAAGGATGGTATGTGTCCTGGTCACCTGTCATCCAAACTTACCCAGTAATCCAAAATCTCTACCTCGCCCAACGAATAATTCAGGGCCAATGGACGATTCGGTACATGACCCGGTCAAGAACACGGCTACCGAGATCACAAACCTACAACTCACGAGATTTGAAAATTTCATCCCACCCACCACCCAACTCAAGAATCCCTCGGGAAAAGCAACATAGTACGCTATATCGGACCTGCAAGCGGTCATTCAAGGGCCAGGGGAATCAGTACACCACTTCTGAGCCAGATTCCTCCTCAACAAAAGGACAGAAGGCCGCTGCAACGACAAAATTGTAAGTGCCTTCCAAAAAAATGCAAGGATGAGGGCATCCTCAATGCCCTCGTCTGTCACTGAGTTCAAACCTTCACCGAACTGTCAAGCCTGGTGCACAAGTACTGCGCCGTGGAGAGCACTTGGAAAATACAGAAAATGTGCACCTAAAGTGACCATATCGAGTACACCAGACAAATATGGAGAAGGCGCTCACCTCCATTCGAGGGGTCGATTTACTCCGGGCACATAGAAAAAGTAACCAAGCTCAAACAAGGGCCAAGTCAGTCCTCGACGCACTACTGGACAACTCGTGTCGCGTACATTTTGCCCCGTCGAACTCAATTTCCACACACAGCCTTATAGGATGTTGGGTCGTCCCACAAATTGCAAAAAGTGGGGAAGGCATCCTTAAGGCACCACCGACATAATCGTCTGCGGCATCGCCGAATAATACAAAGATCCTAACGATCTGCGAAACATTCTCCTCGGCGAATCAAAGAAAGAGGGCCTTTCGAGAGCTCCATAAAATCCACCGTGTAGTGGCGGCAAACCAATGGTCGAACACACCAATTTCTTTCGGCCAAGATGACCAGCCGGTGACTAGCACGGGAAAAACACTTGCCGCCCTAGTCCTCAATCCCATAGTGGACGGCTTCAGACTCAGCAAAGTACTATTGGACGGGGGGCAGTGGCTTCAACATCATCTATGAGGACACTCTCTAGAAAATGCAATTTGACCGATCTCGAATCGAGAAAATTACAAACACCTTTCGGGTTATCGTCCCCGGGAGAGAGGCCCGCTGTACCGGACGAGTAACACTCGACGTGGTATTCGGTACACGTGAGAACTATCGATCTAAAGAGCTCCTATTCCATGTCGTCCCTTTTCACTATGGCTACCATGCCTTGTCAGGACGCGAAGCTTTCACAAGATACCAGGCCATAGCACACTATGGATACATGAAGCTCAAAATGCTAGGGCCAATAGGTGTGATCACAGTGATAAGTGACCCCGATAAAGCACTATGAGCCAAAAACAAAACGACATACCTAGCCCTAGAGGTACTAGTAGAGAGCCTCGCCGCACAAGAACTCACGGCTCTATGTTTTATGGTAGAAAAGGACGCCATAGTCCTCGGAAAGCGGACCAAGTCTAGTTCCATTAAATCTAAGAATGAGACCATCAAATTCCAGGTACACCGGACGGATTCCAATAAAACCACATCCATTGGAGCACACTTGGAGCCCACAATATATGAAGCATTGCGCTTTCTTGTTCGAAATTGGGACATATTTGCCTGGCACACCTCAGACATGCAAGGAATTCCCCGGGGGCTGGCGGAACATAGCCTGAACATAATAGCAAGATTCATGCCTATCAAACAGACCCCATGCCTATTTTCTGAACATAAGTGTCAATCTATGGGGGAAGAACTTGCCTAGATAGTCAAAGTCGGGTTCCTGAAAGACATTAAACATCCTGACTAGTTGGCAAACCTGGTTATGGTACCAAAGAAGGATAAATCTTGGAGGCTATACGTTGATATCAAAGACCTAAATAATGCCTGGCCCAAGGACCCTTTTCCCTTACGACGAATGGACCAGATTATTGATGCAACAGCGGGACACAACTCCCTCTGTGTTCTCGATGCTGACTACTTATACCATCAGATCAAAATGAAGGAATCTGATCGGGTCGTAACTGTCTTCATAACCCCCTACGGGCCATTATGCTTTAACATAATGCCATTCGAGTTGAAAAATGCAGGCGCTACTTACCAGCGCATGATCTAGACATGCTTAGAAAAACAAATCAGCAAAACTATGGAGGCATACATGGACGATGTGGTCGTCAAGACTAGGCACGACAGCTAGCTGGTAGACGACCTCAAGGAAACCTTTGCCATCCTCTGGGCATACGACATACGGCTTAACCCGAACAAGTGCATCTTTGGAGTCCTAGTCGGCAAACTCCTCGGGTTTGTAGTATCACAACGAGGAATTGAGGCCAATCTTGCCAAAATGCGATCACTCTCACAACTCACCGTCCCAACAGAGCTACAACATGTCCAAAAGTTAGCCGGTTGCCTGGCGGCTTTAAGCGAGCTTATCTCTCACCTTGGCGAGAAGGCCCTCCCGCTCTATAAGTTGTTGCAGAAGAACAAGAACTTCAAATGGACCGAGGAGGTCACGACGGCTCTGTAGGAAATCCAAACACTACTAGCTAGCAACCCATCATTGCAGCACCCTACGCTGGGGAGCCGATGTTGCTATACATCTCAGCCACCAGTCAAGTCATGAGCGCAGTCCTTCTTATAGAACTAGAAGCCGAAGGTCACCAACTACGGATACAAAGGCCTGTTTATTATGTATCTGAGGTGCTCACCCCATGCAAAGCCACATACCCGCACTATCAATTGATCGCTTACACGGTATTTATGGCGTTGTGCCAACTCACACACTATATTTTGGAATGCACAATCACGGTGACATCAGAACTACCCGTGAACGACATAATTAACAGCAAGGACGCCACTGGCCAAATTGCCCAATGGGCCATTGAGCTGTCGCCATTCTAGATTACCTACAAGACACAACGAGCTATCAAATCTCAAGTACTCGCCGACTACGTCGCTGAATGGACAGAGGCCGAACTCCCATTGAGTACAACACTTACACTCATTGGACCTTGTACTTCGACGGGTCCAAAACCCTTGCTGGTCTAGGAGCAGGAGTGATTCTCACATCCCCTATCGGGGACAATGTTCGATACATGCTATAGATCATGTATGTGACTCGAATAACACAGCAGACTATGAGGCGCTACTTGACACGTCTCCAACATATCCATAATTTTTATTGTTCCATGATATTATATTATCTATTTTGGATATTTCATATGCATTATTATACTATTTTATATTATTTTTGGGACTATCCTATTAATATAGAGCCTAGTGCCATTATCTGCTTTTTATCATGTTTTTGAGTATTGCATATAAGGAATATTAAACGGAGTCCAAACAGAATCAAATCTCCAGAATGATTTTTCTTGGACCAGAAGACACCTTCCATACTTGGAGAAGGGGGAAAGAGACCTCTCGGAGGCGACAAGCTTGATGGGAGCGGTCTAGGTGGGCGCCCCTGGCTTGTGAGCCCCCTGTAGCTCTCCTAACCCTAATCATTGGCTTATAAATTCCCAAATATTCCCCCAATACCATACGGAGCCAAAAAATACTTTTCCGCTGCCGGGAGCCTCTGTACCCGTGAGATCCAATCTGGGAGCCTTTCTCGGTAATCTGCCAGAGAGGGAATTGATCATGGAGGGTATCTAGATCAACTCCATTTCCCCTCCGATGATGCGTGAGTAGGTCACTACAGACCTACGGGTCAATAACTAGTAGCTAGTTGGCTTCTTCTCTCTCTTTGTTCTTCAATACCATGCTCTTCATGATATTTATGGAGATCTATCCGATGTAATACTCTTTTGCGATGTGTTTGTTGAGATCCGATGAATTGTGGATTTATGTTTAGATTATCTATGAATATTATTTGAGTCTTTTCTGAAATCTTATATGAATGATTTCATATCTGTGCAAATCTCTTTGAGTTATTGGTTTGGTTTGGCCAACTAGATTGGTAATTCTTGCAATGGGAGAAGTGCTTAGTTTTGGGTTCAATCTTGCGGTGTCCTCACCCAGTGACAAAGTAGGGGTAGCGAGGCACCTATTGCATTTTTTCCATCGAGGATAAAATGGTGGGGTTTTCATCATATTACTTGAGTTTATCCCTCTACATCATGTCATCTTACCTAATCTGTTACCATGGTCTTCATGAAATTAATACTCTAGATGCAGGCAGGAGTCGTTCGATGTGTGGAGTAATAGTAGTAGATGCAGAATCGTTTCGGTCTACTTGACACAGACGTGATGGCTATATGCATAATCTTTGCCTTAGATATCTTCATAATTATTCGCTTTTCTATCAATTGCTTGACAATAATTTGTCCACCCACCATATTATTTTCCTTCATGTGAGAAGCCTCTAGTGAAACCTATGTCCCCGGGTCTATTTTCCATATTATATTTTCAGCTCTATAAACCAAAAATACCAATAATATTTTGCTGCCATTTATTTACTTTTGTTTTACTTTTCGTTTCTGCAATCTTTTATACCTATCTCTATCAGATCTCATCCTTGCAAATAATCGTGAAGGGATTGACAACCCCTTTTTGTGTTGGGTGCAAGTGTTTGATTGTTTGCGTAGTTGCTCATATTGGGTTCTTGCTTGTTCCCCCTACTGGATTGATACCATGGTTCTCCACAAACTGAGGGAAATACTTATCTACTTTGCCGCATCACAATTTCCTCTTCAAGGGAAAACCAATGCAAGTTCAACAAGTAGCACTACCACACGGTCTTTGGATGGCGGTCTAAATGGGTATACAATGGCTCGAGGTACAATGAGACTCTGACCTCACCATGTCACAAATAAACGGCGAATTCGATGCAAAGAACCCAAAAATGGAAGGATACAGAAACACCGTCCTGAAAATATCACCAACTTTGGAGGGGTTGGAATTCCACCACGTCCTAAGGGATAACAGCCAAGCCTCAGACGTACTTTCCCGCTTAGGTGCAAAACGCGACCCCGTCCCGAGCAACACATTTCTGGAACGGCTTTTTAAGCCATCCGTGGTATGGCGGGACAAAGTTGGTTGCACTAGAGACAATGTTGTAGAGCAGACCATCCCCCCACAATCGAGGAGCACGATCAAGTATCGAGGGAACCTCAATTGAGGAAACGCCCTTGGCCCACGAGATCATGGTAGTAATCGCACCATGGACCGAACCATTCCTCGCCTGTCTCTAATGCAAGGAACTCCTCGAAGACCAGACCGAGGCGCGATGCATCGTCCTACTATCAAAAGCTTACAAGGTCCAAGATGGCGATCTATATAAGAATAGCACCACAGGAGTCCTCCAAAGGTGCATATCCGAGGAAGAAGGGAGGCAACTTTTGGCCGAGGTACATGCAACAAAGGGAGGTCACCATGCAGCAACACGGGCCCTGGTCAGCAAGGCCTTCCGAGCTGGTTTTTTCTGGCCGACGCTGCTACGGCGCCAGGAATCCCCGGCGGCCTCTTGAGCTTGCATTGGTTTTTCCCTTGAAGAGGAAAGGGTGATGCAGCAGAGGAGCAGTAAGTATTTCCCTCAGTTTGAGAACCAAGGTATCAATCCAGTAGGAGAATCAAGTCAAGTGTCCAGAGTACCTGCGCAAACACAAATGAGCTTGCACCCAACGCTATAAACGGGTTGTCAATCCCTTCAAGATTGATTGCAAAGTGATATATGAAGCCGGAAACTACAACAAAGTAAAAGTGAAAGGCTGAAAATAAGATGTGAAGTAGACCCGGGGGCAATAGTGTTCACTAGAGGCTTCTCTCAAAATAGCAAATAATACGGTGGGTGAACAAATTACTGTCGAGCAATTGATAGAACCGCGCAAACTCATGACGATATCTAAGGCAATGATCATACATATAGGCATCACGTCTGAAACAAGTAGACCGATACTTTCTGCATCTCCTACTATTACTCCACACATCGATCGCTATCCAGCATGCATCTAGTGTATTGAGTTCATGAAGAACAGAGTAACGCCTTAAGCAAGATGACATGATGTAGAGGGATAAACTCAAACCAATTATGTAAACCCAATCCTTTTACCCTTGATGGCAACAACATGATGCGTGCCTCGCTACCCCTTCTGTCACTGGGTGAGGTCACCGCACGGTATGAACCCAAAAGCAAGCACTTCTCCCATTGCAAGAATCATAGATCAAGTTGGCCAAATAAAACCCACAACTCGAAGAGAATTACAAGGATATGAAATCATGCATATAAGAGATCAGAAGAAACTCAAATAATATTCATAGATAATCTGATCATAAATCAACAATTCAAAGGATCTCGACAAACACACCGCAAAATAAGATTACATCGGATAGATCTCCATGAAGATCATGGAGAACTTTGTTTTGAAGATCCAAGAGAGAGAAGAAGCCATCTAGATACTAGCTATGGACCCGTAGGTCTATGGTGAACTACTCACGCATCATCGGAGAGGTCATGGTGTTGATGAAGAAGCCCTCCGTATCCGAATCCCCCCTCCGACAGGGCACCAGAACGTGCCCAGATGGGATCTTGCGGAGACAGAAGCTTGCGGCGGCGGAAACGTATTTTTGTGGATCTCTCGCGCAGTTTTGGATTTTTCCTTTATTTATAGGGGGAAGAGGTAGGGCAGACGAGCCACAGGGGGCCCACAAGCGTGCTAGGTGAGGGCCCCCCTGACCGCGCCTAGGGGGCTTGTGGGGTCCCCTGGTGGCCTCTGCTTTGGTTCTCAAGTCTCGTGCGTATCTTCTGTTACGGAAAAAATCTTTTCGGATGTTTTATTCCGTTTGGACACCGTTTAAAATCCTCCTCCGAAAAGGGTCCAAAACACGGAAAAAACAGGAACTGGCACTTGGCACTGAGTTAATAAGTTAGTCCCAAAAAAGATATAAAAGGCATACAAACACATCCAAAGTTTGACAAGATAATAGCATGGAACCATCAAAAATTATAGATACGTTGGAGACGTATCAAGCATCCCCAAGCTTAACTCCTGCTCGTCCTCGAGTAGGGAAGTGATAAAGACTGAATTTTTGATGTGGAATTCTACCTAGCATAGTTGTCATTTGTAACTTCTTTCATGTGACATGAATGTTCAGATCTGTAAGATTCAAAACAATAGTTTGCTATTGACATGAAAACAATAATACTTCAAGCAAACTAGCAAGGTAATCATGAACTTTCGAAATAAAAAGGCCAAAGAAAGTTATCCCTACAAAATCATATAGTCCGGCTATGCTCCATCTTCCCCACACAACTAATTTAAATCATGCACAACCCCAGTATTGGCCAAGTAATTGTTTTCGCACTCTTAGTTTCTCAAACCTTTTTCAGCTCTCACGCAATACATGAGCGTGAGCCATGGATATAGCACTATGGTGGAATAGAGTGTGGTGGAGGTTGTGAGACAAAAAGAAAATGAGGAGATGGTCACATTGACTCGGTGTATCAAAGGGCTATGGAGATGCCCATTAATAGATATCAATGTGAATGAGTAGGGATTGCCATACAAAGGATGCACTAGAGCTATAAGTATGTGAAAGCTCAAAAGGGGAACTAGTGGGTGTGCATCCAACTTGCTTGCTCACGAAGACCTAGGTCAATTTTGAGGAAGCCCATGATTGGAATATACAAGAAAAGTTATATAATGAAAATTCCCACTAGCATATGGGGGTGAAAAAACAAGAGGCTCTCAATCATGAAGAACATGGTGCTATCATGAAGCACAAGTGTGGAAAGAGATAGTAGCATTGTCCTTTCTCTCTTTTTCTCTCTTCTTTTTTGTTTGGGCTCTTTGGCCTCTTTTTTCTCTTTTTTTATGTGGGCAACTTTGGCCTCTTTTTTTTATTTCCTCACATGGGACAATGCTCGAATAATGATGATCATCACACTTTTATTTACTCACAGCTCAAAGCTTATAATGATGATGACTCTATAGGAAATGCCTCCAGCAGTGTACCGAGATGTGCATCGATCTAGCTTGGCGTATGACGTTGAAACATCTCGCTAGCTATCTTACGATCATGCAATGGAAATATGAGAGTGACGGCACAAGTCATGAGATTGAACGATGGGAGTTGCATGGCAATATATCTCGGAATGGCTATGAAAATGCCATAGTAGGTAGGTATGGTGGCTGTTTTGAGGAAGGCATATGGTGGGTTTGTGCACCGGCGAAAATTGCGCGGTACTAGAGAGGCTAGCAATGGTGGAAGGTGAAAGTGCATCTATACCATGGTCTCACATTAGTCATGAAGAACTCACATACTTATTGCGAAAGTTTTTATTAGTAATCGAAACAAAGTGCTAAACGCATACTCCTAGGGGAAGGGTTGGTAGGTGTAAACCATCGCGTGATCCCGACCGCAACACAAAGGATGGCAATCAATAGATAAATTATGCTCCGACTTCCTAACATAGAGGTTCACCATACGTTCATGTTACGGGAATCACTAACTTCAACACAAGTAGTTCTAGATTCACAACAACCTACTAACATGTCTCTTAATATTACCAAATCCACGTCTCAAAACTAATTGAGAGGAATAAAACTTATCTTCTACTTAATGCACATGAAGATGGAAGTTTAATTGTATCCTCTTTGGATAACTATCACCTTTGGGACTACTTTCATAGCACAAGCCAACTACCAAGTTACGCACTTCCATGCTCTAAAAGATCTAAGTGAAGCACATAGAGCAACATGGTTTAGCTCAAAAGATAAAAGTGAAGCACAAAGAGTATTCTAGCAAATTCACGATGAGTGCATGTATCTCTCAAAAGGTGTGCAGCCAGGATGATTGTGACACAACAAAAACAAAAGACTCCTACGATACAAGACGCTCCAAGCAAGACACATATCATGTGGCGAATAAAAATATAGCTCCAAGTAATGTTGCCGATGGATTGAAGACGAAAGAGGGGATGCCTCACCGGGGCATCCCCAAGCATAGGATTTTTGGTGTCCTTGAATTTGGCTTGGGATGCCTTGGGCATCCCCAAGTTTGAGCTCTTTCCACTCTTTATCCCTTTGTCCATGAGAACATCACCCAAAACTTGAAAACTTCACAAAAGAAAACTTAAATAGAAACTCGTTATATCATTAGCACAAGAAAACAAACTACCACCTCTTTAGGTACTCTAGAAATCTTTATTTCTATTTATATTGGAGTTAGGTTACTGTATTCTCACTTATCCATGGCTAGAACCCCCGATACTATCCGTAGTTTCGTCAAAACAAGGAACCAACACAACAAAAACAGAATCAGTCAAAAACTGACCAGTCTGTAGCAATATGTATACTTCGTATACTTCTGGTACCTACAAAATTATGATAAATTAGGAAAGCCTGTGAAAAAGGCATATCAACCAGCAGAAAAAATAATCAACTCAAAATATATTTCTGAATACAAATGAAAAATAATCTCGTGAGCGAAAAGTTTCTGTCATTTTCCAGCAGGATCAAACAACCATCACCAAAACTAGTCATAAAGGTTTTGCTTGGCTCAAACACAAAAAGAAACACAATCATAACAGAATTATGATGGTGTGGATGGAAGAAAACAGAAAAAAAAGATAAATTCATTGGGTTGCGTCCCAACAAGCGCTATTGTTTAACACCCTTAGCTAGGCATAAGGTGATGGAATCACGTATCGTCGTCTTTGGTGCTCAAACCATAAGTAGCGTGATCACTCATCATCTTAAGATCTTCATTTTTCTTCCTAGATGGTTCACCACTATTTTTAGGAGACTTGGTGGCCTTATTGTGGGCAAAATTTGGAGTGTTCTGCATAGCGGCAAAAGCGGAACCCAAGTTGGATATAATATCCTCTAGTTTGCCAATCCTAGCGGAATCATGACCTAGTTTTTCGTTAACTGTGGGTTCCTTCACCTTTAAAATTTTCAAAGCCATTCCCACCTTGGATCCGTACTGAGTGATTTGATTGTGTATCTTTTTATCCAAATTCTCAATGAGTTCGATCGTAGCAACTTTATTTTGAATGATATCCAGCCTACGCATCACATGTTCCAGAGTTAAGGTAGTTCCATTAACCATGAGTGGGGGTGGGCCTACCAAATTTATTAAATCTAAGTAAGAATCAACATTATGGCTACCCAAGAAATTTATGCCAACGATGGTGTCAAGAATATACCTATTCCAAGGGTAAATACCCACATAAAAGCTGCGAAGCCGGACGGTAGTAGATTTCTTACGAGTAGATCTACTCCGAGCATTGCAAATCCTACACCAAGCATCCTTTAAGTTTTCTTCCTAATTTTGTTTGAAATTGAGAACTTCGTTCTCGGGAGTATTGTTCGAAGAGGTGGGTCTATCCATGAGGACAGGTATAGTATCCCACACAAGCGAACAGAAAGCAAGCGAGAGAAAAGGGCAAACGAATAAGGCAAATATTTTTGTAAATTTTTGTTTTTCAGAAGTGGGGGAGAGAAAAACGAGAGGCACAACAGTAAATGCAAGAGATAAGTTTGCGACACTTACTTGGATGAGCTTCACCTAGGACTTGATCCTCCCTGGCAACGGCGCCAGATATCCCCGGCGGCCTCTTGAGCTTGCGTTGGTATTTCCCTTTAAGAGGAAAGGGTGATGCAGCACAGTAGCAGTAAGTATTTCCCTCAGTTTGAGAACCAAGGTATCAATCCAGTAGGAGAATCAAGCCAAGTTTCCAGAGTACCTACGCAAACACAAACGAGCTTGCACCCAACGCTATAAAGGGGTTGTCAATCGCTTCAAGATTGATTTCAAAGTGAGATCTGAAGGCGGCAAGTGCAACGAAGTAAAAGTGAAAGGCTAAAAAGAAGATGTGAAGTAGACCCGGGGGCCATAGTGTTCACTAGAGGCTTCTCTCAAAATAGAAAATATTACGGTGGGTGAACAAATTACTGTCGACCAATTGATAGAACCGCGCAAAGTCATGACGATATCTAAGGCAATGATCATATATATAGGCATCACGTCTGAAACAAGTAGACCGATACTTTCTACATCAACTACTATTAATCCACACATCGACTGCTACCCAGCATGTATCTAGTGTATTGAGTTCATGACGAACAGAGTAATGCCTTAAGCAAGATGACATGATGTAGAGGGATAAACTCAAACCAATGATGTAAACCGCATCTTTTTACCCTTGATGGCAACAACATGATGCATGCCTCGCTACCCCTTCTGTCACTGGGTGAGGTCACCGCACGGTATGAACCCAAAACCAAGCACTTCTCCCATTGCAGGAATAATAGATCAAGTTGGCCAAACAAAACCCACAACTCGAAGAGAATTACAAGGGTATGAAATCATGCATATAAGAGATCAGAAGAAACTCAAATAAGATTCATAGATAATCTGATCATAAATACACAATTCATAGGATCTCGATATATCTCCTTGAGGATCCAAGAGAGAGAAGAAGCCATCTAGCTAGTAGCTATGGACCCGTAGGTCTATGGTGAACTACTCACGCATCATCGGAGAGGTCATGGTGTTGATGAAGAAGCCCTCCGTATCTGAATCCCCCCTCCGGCAGGGCATCGGAACGTGCCCCAGATGGGATCTTGCGGAGACAGAAGCTTGCGGCGGCGGAAAGTATTTTCGTGGATATCCCGCGCAGTTTTGGATTTTTCCTAAATTCATAGGCGGAAGAGGTAGGGCAGACGAGCCAGAGGGGGCCCACAAGCCTGCTAGGCTAGGCCCCCCCTAGCCGCGCCTAGGGGGCTTGTGGGGTCCCCTGGTGGCGTCTACCTTGGTTCTCAAGTCCCTTGCGTATCTTCTGTTCCGGAAAAAATATTTTTGGAAGTTTTATTCCGTTTTGACACCGTTTAAAATCCTCCTCTGAAAAGTGTCAAAAACATGGAAAAAACAGGAACTGGCACTTGGCAATGAGTTAATAAGTTAGTCCCAAAAAAGATATAAAAGGCATACAAAACATCCAAATTTTGACAAGATAATAGCATGGAACCATAAAAAATTATAGATACGTTGGCCGTATCAACAATCCAAGAATACGCCCACACGCTCATTCAGCGTTGCGCGGGGTGTCAATTCTTCGCGAATCAAAGCCACATGCCCCCAACAGCTCTTTGGACAATTCTGATCACCTCGCCCGTAGCGGTATGGGGTCTCGATATGGTCGGCCCCATTAAAGGGGGGCAAGAAAAAGAAATACCTCCTGGTTATGGTCGATAAGTTTACCAAATGGATCGAAGCAAATCATGTTAGCTCCGCTAAAGTCAGCCATTCATAGACTTCATATCCGGCGTGGTACACCGTTATGGTGTCCCGTATAGCATAATAATGGAAAATGGGTCCAATTTCACCGCCCAAGAGGCGAAGGATTGGTGCACAGACTTGGGCATCAATCTCGACTATGCCTCGGTATACCACACACGGATCAATGGGCAGGTCGAACGGGCCAGTGGGCTAACCATGAGTGGTATCAAACCATGGCTGGTCAGCTCTCTCACAGAGTCCGACTGTCAATGGGTGGAGGAACTTGACTATGTACTATGGGCTTGCGCACCACCCTGAATCATTCTACATGGTACACATCAGTTTTCATCGTGTATGGGGACAAAACGGTCCTCCCCTGCGATAAAATCCATGACGCACCTCGTGTGACCATGTAAGAGGAAAAGGTGTAACGCCAAAGATGCGATCCTATCCTTATTTTGGCATGAGGGCCTTGATAGGGATAGAAGCGCATCTTGTTGTTTCGCAAGAATGGATATCGTTCCAAGTACATGTACTGAAAAGATGAGTATATGGAATTGGCTTACACTCGCCACAAGCTCCTTCAGAGTCACATCAGTACAATCCATACAATCACAACTTGACATCGAAGCAACTCGAATTACCATATTCGAATAAAACAAGGATGAGGCTTATAAAACTAACCAGAAAAAACTCATGAAAGAGATTTCGTCCGATATTGTCGTGGATAGGATCGCACGGGCTGGATCCTACAATAGCCATCATGTACAAGGCAGTGCACACGACATATGAAGCGTCCCCGGGACGTAGAAAGCTACAAGGACTCTTTAAGACACAAAGAGAACCGCAGTAAAACGACCATGAACAAACGAATCCACTAGATGTCGAACCCCAACCTCACATCATGCATCTATTGGAATATTGCCCTATAAGTAACTACTTGAATTCCCACCTAAGAACTCCCGAAATGTGTGGTCATGCAATCTGGTCCACATATACAAAGGAGAAATTTCACTCAACTCCTATACTAACTCGTCCAGTATATCACATCCGTCAACACATAACCGGAATCTCGGAACATCGTCTATCTCAAACACCCGTAATCACAATGATACTATGTATGGCGATGCATCCGGTCCTATCTACACCCGTACTGGGAAGTTGGACTCCTCTCGCCACTACTAGTATTGAAGCAATTTCGAACATCCTTCGTCCTAAGATACTAAGAAATCTGAATGATAACAATGTGCTCGTCAATCCCTTGGAGCTCAACTCCCCGGAAGAAATCAAGTCAGACGCGAGGCACCAAGACAAAACTACGTCACATCGGCATCACATAGAGTCCAAAAATATCCGCGTGATCCTAAAAAAAATTTGAGTGAGAAGAGGAGTAGAATTAAATTATTATGCCAAGATTCCTTACCAGAGCATAGAAGAGGAAAAAAAGAATCCTACTCTTCGATATATAACTAGACTCAAAGAAATTTTTCACTAGACTCGACTCGGCCAAGTTCGATCAATCAAGGGGGTTCCTAGGTCGGTACTACTCTCATACCAACTTGTAACTCCCAAGATGCGATCATATCCTTATTTTGGCACGAGGTCCTCGAGAGGGATAAAAGCGCATCTCGCTGTTTCACAAGAATGGATTAGTTACAAGTACATGTACTGGAAAGATGAGTATACGGAACTGGCTTACACTCGCCACAAGCTACATAAGAGTCACATCAGTACAATTCATACAATCATCAGATAGAAGAGCAGGGTCCGACTACGGATGAAAACAAACAATAAAAGAACGACGTCCATCCTTGCTATCCCAGGCTTCCGTCCTGGAACCCATCATAGATCGATGAAGAAGAAGAAGAAACTCCAAATGAAGAATCATCGCGCTCATGTCATAGGTATCGCTTTACCTGTACCTGCAACTGGTGTTGTATTAATCTATGAGCCACATGGGACTCAGCAATCTCATTTCCAAAGGTACCAAGACTAGCAAATGGTGAGGGTGTAGCACGTGACTAAGCATTTATGTAAGGTGTCTAACTAACGAGGACAAGAATAACAAGGGGGTGCTCTACGCATAGTGGACGTGAACTACTGATGATCAAATGAATGATCCTGAACACCTACTTACGTCAGACATAACCCCACCGTGTCCTCGATCGGACGAGGAGCTCACAAAAGAGACAGTGACGGTTACGCAATCAATTGGCATATTTTAGTTAAGCTTACTTCAAGTTATATAGAACCGGATGTTAAACAAAGTTTCCACGTTGCCGCATAACCGCGGGCACGGCTTTCCGAAAGATTTAACCCTCCAAGGGTGCTCCTACTAGTCCATCACAAACTACCACACGACGCGACGGAATGACGTCGCTCAGGGAAACCCGTGATCTCCTCGTGTTCCTATGTGAAAACCACAACCTCGAGATACCCCAAAGCATCCTCGGAATTCCTCACACAAGACACTCGAGAAAGGTAAAACAAATCGAGCAAGGCCGCCAAGCGTGTCGATGATCCAAATAGGAGCCGCGTATCTTATTCTCAGGACACAACGAATGGAAAAGCCTACGAGTTAAACCAAACCTCGAGTTTCCTCGCGGTGGCCAAGCACTCTGCCCGTTTGGGACCAACACCATCAGCACTGCCCCCCTGTATTACGTTGAATTACTCCCCGGGTACACGACACCCTATGTTTTCAGTATTAACAAAATTATTATGTTGGCCAAATATAGTACCAATATTGGGCCTTGCCAGACGAGTTTTATCCCAAAACTAGAATCTAGGGGGTCCCCATAACAACCCCAAGCATGTTAGGAGCGCTCAATTATGAAATATAACACGGGTAGCCGAAACTAAGGTGGCAAAGGTGGAACAAAACACCAGGCTAGAAAGGTTGAGCCTTCCACCTTTTACCAACTATATAGGTGCATTAAATAAAATAGCATAAATATGGTGATACAACAAAGAACCCATGTTATCACATGGAAGCAACAGCAACTGCAACTAGCAACGCTAACACATGGTTAAGCAATCGGTAACATAGCCAATAAGTGGTTTGCTAAGTTGTGAACAGGTTGAAGGTTTTCTTAGCAATGTTGACAGGCTGACATTTAACAGGTGGTAGGTCACGAGACATAACAAAAGAAATGAGACATCTAGCGTGGCAATGATAGTAATGGTATCTAGGGAAATGTTCATCTTGCCTGAGATCCCGCTTGGAAGAAGAACGACTCCATGAAGCAGACGAACCGACGTAGTCAAACGGATCCTCACATTACAACATGCTTGCGGTACTCTACCGAGACGAAGCAAACCAGAAAAAAGTATCAACACACGATATTCACCACAGCACATGCACGACATGATGCACAACCTAATATGATGGATGATCAGTTCAATTATGCAATGCATGGCATGGCATTTCACATGACGCAAACACTACACATTAAGTGAAGCTCGATATGCAACGAGTTGCATATCGACGAAACTCCACGTTTAGTTGTTTTGTTCACACCCGTTTAGGAACACGACAATATTAAATGTGGTTAAGCATGGCTAGGGTGACGCACAAATAATCTACCTATCTAGGCATTTTAGATGAGGTCGGATATGACATATAGCCTCTCCTAAATGACCACATGTGTTAAATTATAAATCTGTCCGGATTTGTCCTAATCACATTTTGTATTTGTTAAACGGAAAAAAAGTGGTTCACGTGATTCCACCTGTCGTTCTGGTCCATTTACAAGTATGGCACATCTCCAACGGAGCTACGGTTCAAAAGTTACGGGTAAAACGGTATTTGCACGATACGACACACAAAACAAAACAAACAGCAAGCTTAGCAGTTTTTATCGTGCATGAGAGTTGGAAAATATTAATCTACGTGAAATTCTAGTCAAGTTACATATTTAAATCACTCTAATTGGATGCACGGTTTAGAAACTACAAAGGTTTTAAATTGCCACGACGGAATAAAAAACTACTGCGCGCCGAATTGCTACTACTGGGCATAAAGAGCAGTGAGCGCAACATAACTATCCTGCGCCACGGGCGTTTAATATCAGGCTAGGGGGCTTCTCACCTCTTTGGCTCAGCCCATGCGGGGAGAGGAGCCAGGACGGCTTGGGCTGAAGAAGATGGGTCGGGGTGAGCAGGCCGGACAAAGGGGCGACGAGGTGGGCTTCGGGCGCTAACGGGCCGCGGGGTGGAACTGGTCATTGGGCCGGCTCCTGGAGTTGGATCTGGGCCTGTCTACGAGGAGGCCGGCTGGGTCAGGTGTGGCCCACCTGGCCGGCGGCGTCAACGGGGTCAGCGGGATCTGGCTCCCGATCTGGGTCGGCGGGGCTACGGAGGATCAGTCTCCCGTGGAGACGACCGGCAGGGCATGGCGATGGAGTCCGTGGGGCTGGATCCTGGCCGGAGGAGCGACGTCGTTGGAGTCCGGTGGTGGTCGCAAGGTACCGGACAGAGGCGGGGGTGGGGGGGCGGTGGCTGCGGGAGGCGCGGAGCGGCTCGGGCTGCTGCCTTCCTTCTGGTGCGCTCGGGGCAGAGCCTCGCATCAGGGCTAGCTCGCGGGCGGCGGCCGATCCGGGCCGGATCTGGGCTCGGATGGGCCTTGCGGCTGGAGGTGGGAGGCTATGGGTGGCGGCTAGGGTTTGGGGGTGGTGCGGATCCCGAGGGGGCAGGGTTGGCTGTCTATTTAAGGAGAAAGGGATAGGGTGTGCTGATTCCAGCTCCAATTTCCACCATAAGATCGGAATCAGATGGTCCCGGTTTGTGGGTAGGGCTAGGTGGGCTGTGTATAGTGGCTATGTGGGGAGGAGAGGGAAAATGGGTGACCCGACAACGATATATAAAACCAAAAAATGGCCAACGGTAACCGAACACGGTGCCGCTACGATCGACCGTTCGGGTACCAGCCGGACTCCGATTGCGACGAAAATTGGCAACCGGCCTACCTATATTAAAATAAGACCGCACGCCAAGTTTCATCCCAATCCAAGAATATTTTATATACACCTTTAAAAAACAAATATTTTAACGATACCGCGGGCGCATGCGTTTGTGGTCGGGCTCAACACGGTCAACGACGAGCTAGGAGAGAACTGGCAACTAATAATGGATGCAGGTTTTAAAAATTGGCGGCAACGGAGTGCCGATGCAATGCGGATGATGCAATGATGAGAGCAACAAACAAATGAACCACACCACGAGAACGGAATAAAATGAGAATCTTCTAGAACGCCGGTCTCGGGCTGTCACAACTCTCCTACTCTAACAAGAGATCTCGCCCCGAGATCTAGAATGAGAAGGGGAAGAGGATGAGAAAGCAAGAGGTAAAACTTAGTTGCTTGTTTCACAAACGAGTGAAACCAATGATTCTTGAAGGTTGGAAAAAGATGAAGAATTATATGGGAAACAATCAAGAATTCATAGATCATTTCGGCAGTACTTCGGTAGGAAAAGAGGACAAAATTTGATAAGATAAAAAGAACTAGACAAGATTCACAACAAAAAAACTAAATTGATAAGCAAGGAAAAAACATGAAAGAGATGAAACACTCCGGTTACATGAACAAGCCAGTGAAGAACATGAACTTGACACAACAAGACGATTGATAAAAGAGAGCAACATCACAACAACTCTAGAAGAAGACAATAGGAACAAGATCACTGGGAAGAAAAGAACGGAGAGAAAAATGACAACTACTACCACAATTGAATTGAAGAGCCACCTCACAAGAGGAATTGAACGGAGTTGTTGGAAATCAACAGCGAAAATAACAAGCTTGTAGTGGACTTATGAAAACCAACTCAAACAATGAGTTGACAACCAGCCACTAACAGAAACAAAGATTGATTGGGAGAAACAAGATAAGGGAAACTTCTTTTAGCAAGAGTATACATTGAGAACTTGGATCAACGATAATCACCATAGTAGCAACAATCGAGAGGTAAAGCTTTAGGTGAATCTTAACCAAGATAGCTCAATGAAGAAATCGTGGGTTGAAAATATCTCATGATCAAAGAATGGTGGGTTTAATTATCACATTCTTGAAACAAAATCTCTTTGAGGCTCCTCCACTAACAGGAATGTTATAATACGACCTCAAAGGATAAAGGAGGGAGAATTGCACCTGGAAATGCAAGAGAAAGAATACTTGAGGTTCTCCAACAAGAATCTTGAAGAACACTTGAGAATGGATTGAAACCTTGACGAAAAACCATGAAGGACCTCCGTATACAAATGAATGATGCAAAGATATGAAGGTAGAAAAGAATAAGATTATGACCTTGCCAAGATTTAGATGAAGCTTCACAAAGAGATACTTAAAAGCAACGAATTTAGCATACCACTTATTCTTCTTGAAAAGGTTGAAGAGAGAAAGATAGAGCACAAACTGAAGAAATCTTCAACGAAGCACCAGATAGCAAGAAAGGGATTACTCATGATTGAAACAAAGAGAGGACACACAAGCTGAGATGAAAATCTTCAACAGAATGGATAAAACACTTGAGAAAAACACCTCTTTGGTCTTCCAAGCTGAAAATGATGGCAAGAGACACCACCAAAAATAACTGAGACACTCCGGAATAAGAATATGAAAAGTTGAGCTAATGATGATAATAAATTCGAATAGATCTTGGAGAATGAACATTGCTGATGGAATTCAAGCTTACATCACACTTCGAAATAATTAGAGATCTCCGGGAAAGATTAGAAGAGGCAGGAAAATCCTGGGAAAGAACATGTGGGTTATGGGCCCACTTAAACAAACCACCGTTGAAAATATTTCTTAGCACAGATATTGCACCATTATAAAGAAAAACTTGATGAGGTTGGGAACCTCGAAATAATTGAAAGGATTGAAAATGAGAACCTACTAAGATATCTTCAACACTGCAGATAGAACAGCGAGATTACTAAGAAGAAAGGATAGAATAAGAATTTCCCACACCAGAAAATAATTTAAAGGACGAAAAGTGTATGATGAACATGGAGAACTGAATTGAAATCACCACAGAAGAAAATAATAATGAAGTATAATGAATTCGAAACTCCTGAGAATCTTCGTAATGAATCACCGGATAGAATAAGAAGGAAAAGATAGCAGAAGCATAAATGCAAATAAAGTCACTTCGATGATAATGAATCGCTGAAGAAAAGGGCGGGAGGGCAGGGAAAATAAAAGACAACTTGGAACAGATGAGATGAACTCCGAAAAGAAATGAGAGATTGATCTTGCAAATATTGGGGAGAATTGAATTCACTTGAAGAGAAGCATACCGGTTGAAAAAGAATTGCCAAGATGACTCTGGTTGACAAGAATTGATAAGATAATCGATTGAGCAAAAGGATTAGCAATCTCATAAAAATATGAGAAAACTTCTTAGGAAAGATCTAAAATCACCACTTGACATCGAAGCAACTCAAATTACCATATTCCAACAAACACAAGGATGAGGCTTATAAAACAAGCTAGAACAAACTCATGAGAAAGATTCCGTCCGATATTTTCATGGATAGGATCGCATGGGATTGATCGTACAGTAGCCATCATGTACAAGGTAGTGCACACGACATACGAAGCATCCCCGAGTCGTAGCAAGCTACAAGGACTCTTTAAGACGCAACGAGAACCGTTGTAAAATGACTGTGAACAAACGAATCCACTAGATGTTGAACCCCCGACCTCACATCATACCATATGTTGGAATATTGACCTCTAAGTAACTACTTGAATTCCCACCTAAGAACTCCGAAATTTCTGGTCATGCAATTTGGTCCACGGATACGGAGGAGAAATGTCACTCAACTCCTATACTAACCCGTCCAGTGTATCACATCCGTCAACACATAACCAGAATCTCGGAACCTCATCTATCTCAGACACCCGTAATCACAACGACACTAAGTATGGCGATATATGCGGACCTATCTACACCAGTACTGGGGAGGCCGGACTCCTCTCGCCACTACTAGTATTGAAGCAATTTCGAACATCCTTCGTCCTGAGATACTAAGAAATCTGAATGATAATGATGTGCTCGAGAATCCCCTGGAGCTCAACTCCCCGGAATAAATCAAGTCAGACAGGAGGTACGAAGACAGAACTCCGTCACATCGGCATCATATTGATTCCAAAAATATCCGTGTGATCCTAAAATTTTTTTGAGTGAGAAGAAACATAGAATTAAATTATTACGCCAAGATTCCTCACCAGAGCATACAACAGGAGAAAAAAGAATCCTACTCTTCAATATACAACTAGACTGAAAGCAATCTTTCACTAGACTCGACTCCTCCAAGTTCGATCAATCAAGGGGGCTCTTAGGCCGGTACTGCTCTGATACCAACTTGTAACGCCCTAGTGTGATCCTATCCTTATTTTGGCCCGAGGGCCTCGACAGGGATAGAAGCGCATCTCGTTGTTTTGCAAGAATGGATATCTTTACAAGTACATGTACTGAAAAGATGAGTATATGGAATTGGCTTACACTCACCACAAGCTACATCAGAGTCACATCAGTACAATTCATACAATCATCAGATAGAAGAGTAGGATCCGACTAGGACCAAAGCAAATGATAAAAGAATGACATACCACCTTGCTATCCCAGGCTGCCGGCCTGGAAAGCATCCTAGATTGATGATGAAGAAGAAGAAACTCCAAATGAACAATCATTGCGCTCACGTCATAGGTATCGCTTTGCGTGTACCTGCAACTGGTGTTGTAATAATCTGTGAGCCACATGGGACTCAGCAATCTCATTTCCAAAGGTATATCAAGACTAGCAAAGCTTAATGGGTGAGGTATGATTAAGTGGTGAGGCTGCAGCAAGCGACTAAGCATTTATGTAAGGTGGCTAACTTACGAGTACAAGAATAAAGAGGGGGATGATCTACGTATAGCGGACATGAACTATGGAGGATCAAATGAATGATCCTGAACACCTACTTACGTCAGACATAACCCCACTGTGTCCTCGATCGGAGGAGGAGCTCACGATAGAGACAATCAAGGTTACGCACTCAGTTGGCACATTTTAATTAAGCTTACTTCAAGTTATCTAGAACCGGATGTTCCAACTAGTCCATCACAAACTACCACACGCTGCGACGGAATGACCTCGATCAGGGAAACACGTGATCTCCTCGGGTTCCTCTTGGAAAACCTCAACCTCGAGATACCCCAAAGCATCTTTGAAATCCCTCGCACAAGGTAAAACAAATCGAGAAAGGCCGCCCGGCGTGTCGACGAACCCGATAGGAGCCGCATATCTCATTTTCAGGACATGACGGATGGAAAAGCCTACGAGTAAAACCAAACCTCGAGTTTCCTCGCGGTGGCCACGCAGTCTGCCCGTTTGTGGCCAACACCATCAGGACTGCCCCCGTGTATTATGTTGAATTAGTCCTCGGGTTCAAGATGCCCTATTTTTTCTGTACTAACAGAATTACTATGTTGGGCAAATATCGTACCAATGTTGGGCCTCGCCAGATGATTTTTATCCCAAAACGAGAATCTAGGGGGTCCCCATAACAACCCCAAGCATGTTAGGAGCGCTCAATTAGGGAATATAACATCGGTAGCCGAAACTAAGGGGGGCAAAGGTGGAACAATAAACTAGGCTAGAAAGGCCGAGCCTTCCACCTTTTACCAAGTATATAGGTGTGTTAAATTAAATAGCATAAATATGGTGATATAACAAAGAACCCATGTTATCACATGGAAGGAACAACAACTGCAACTAGCAACGCTAACACATGGTTAAGCAAGTAGTAACATAGCCAATCAGTGGTTTGCTAGGTTGTGAACAGGTTGAAGGTTTTTTTGGCAATGTTGAGAGGCTGACATTTAACAGGTGGTAGGTAATGAGACATAACAAAAGAAACGAGACAGATAACATGGCAATGATAGTAATGGTATCTAGGGAAATGGTCATCTTGCCTGAGATCCCGCATGGAAGAAGAACTAATCCATGAAGCAGACGAACCGACGTAGTCGAACAGATCCTCACATTCCAACACGCTTGTGGAACTCTATCGAGACAAAGCAAACTGGAAACAAGTATCAACACACGATATTCACCACAACACATGCACGACATGATGCACAACATAATATGATGCATGATCGGTTCAATTATGCAAGGCATGGCATGTCATTTCACATGACGCAAACACTACACATTAAGTGAAGCTCGGTATGCAACGAGTTGCATATCGACAAAACTCCAGGTTTAATTGTATAGTTCACTCCAGTTCAGGAACACGATAGTATTAAATGTGGTTAAGCATGGCAAGGGATAACGCACAAATAATCTACCTATCTAGGCATTTTAAATGAGGCCGGATATGACATATAGCATCTCCGACACGACCACATGTGTTAAATTCTAAATCTGTACGGATCTGTCCTAATCACATTTTTGTTTGTTAAACTTCAAAACAAAGTGGTTCACGTGATTCTACTCGTCGTTTTGGTCCATATACATATATGGCACCTCTCCAACGGAGCTACGGTTCAAAAGTTACAGGTAAAACGGTATTAGCACAACACGACACACAACGAAACAAACAACAAGCTTAACAGTTTTATCATGCATGAGAGTTGGAAAATATTTATCTATGCAAAATTCTAGTCAAGTTACATATTTAAATCACTCCGATCCGATGCACGGTTTAGAAACTACGAAGGTTTTAAAATCTATTCATTTACTGAAATCCTGGTAATTAAATAAATCGCCACGACGGAAAAAAACTACTACAAGCCGAATTGCTACTATTGGGCCGAAATAGCAGTAAGCGCAACATAACTTTCCTGCGCCACAGGCGTTTAATAGCAGGCTAGGGGGCGGCTCACCTCGTGGGCTCGTCCCATGCGGGGAGAGGAGCCAGGCCGGCTTGGGCTGAAGAATATGGGCCGGGGCGAGCAGGCCGGGCAAAGAGGTGACGAGGTGGGCCTTCGGGCGCTGGCGGGCCGCAGGGTGGAGCTGGTCGCTGGGCCAGCTCCTGGTGTTGGATCTGGGCCTGGCGAAGAGGAGGCCGGCTTGGCCAAGTGCGGCCCACCTGGCCGGCTTCGTCAACGGGGTTAGCGGGATCTGGCTCCCGATCTGGATCGGCGGGTCTACGGAGGATCAGCCTCCCGCGGCGACGACCCGCGGGGCATGGAGATGTGGAGACGGTTTTGGCCGGAGCAGGGCGAGGGAGGCCGTGGGGGCAGATCCCGGCCGGAGGAGCGATGTCGGTGGAGTCCCACGGCAAGGCGACGCGCGCGAAGGAAGCCTCGGGCAGCGTCGCTCGGGGCTGGAGCAGGGGATCTGGCCGACAAAGGCTTGAAGGCGTCAGCGCCTCACCGGAGCTCCGGTGGTGGTCGCGAGGCGCCGGACAGAGGCGGGGGGGGGGGGGGGGGGTGGCGCGGCAGCTGTGGGAGGCGCGAAGCGGCTCGGGCTGCTGCCTTCCTTCGGTTTCCCTCGGGGCAGAGCCTCGCATCAGGGCTGGCTCACGATCGGCGGCCGATCTAGGCCGGATCTGGGCTCGGATGGGCCCTACGGCTGGAGGTGGGAGACTGTGGGTGGCGTCTAGGGTTGGGGGGTGGCACGAATTCCGAGGTGGGCAGGGTTGACTGTCTATTTAAGGACAAAGGGCTAGGGTGTTCTGATTCCCGCTCCGATTTCGACCGTAACATCGGAATCGGATGGTCCCGGTTTGTGGGTAGGGCTAGGTGGGCTCTGTAGAGCGTCTATGTGGGGATGAGAGGAAAAAGGGGAGGCCGTGGGGGATGGATCCTGGCTGGAGGAGCGTCGGCGGCGGAGACCCACGGCGAGGCGACGTGCGCGAAGGAAGCCTTGGGCAGCGTCGCTCAGGACTGGAGCAGGGGATCTGGCCGACGAAGGATTGAAGACGGGAGCGCCTCACCAGAGCTCCGATGGTGGTCACGAGGCGCCGGACAGAGGCGGGTGGGGGGGGGCACGGAGGCTGCGGGAGGCGCGGAGCGTCTTGGGCTGCTGCCTTCCTTTGGGTGCGCTCTGGGTAGAGCCTCACATCAGGGCTGGCTCACGGGCGGCGGCCGATCCAGGCCTGGGGTGGGTCGGATCTGGGCTCGGATGGGCCCTGCGGGTGGAGGTGGGAGACTGTGGGTGGCGGCTAGGGTTTGGGGGTGGCATGTATCCCGAGGTGGGCAGGGTTGGTTGTGTAGAGTGGCTAGGTGGGTATGAGAGGGAAAACGGGTGAACCGGCAACGATATATAAAACCGAAAAAAGTCCGACGATAACTCAAGACCGCTACGGTCGACTGTTCGGGTACGAGACAAACTCCGATCGCGACGAAAATTGGTAGGCGGCCTACCTATTTTATAATAAGACCGCACGCCATGTTTCATCCCAATCCAAGAATATTTTATACACACTTTTAAAAAACAAATATTTAACGATGCCACCGGCACGTGTGTGTGTGGTCGGGCTGAACACGGTCAACGACGAACACAGAGACAACCGGCAACTAATAACGGATGCAGATTTTGAAAATTGGCGGCAACGGAGTGCCGATGCAATGTGGATGATGCGGATGATGCGGTGATGAGAGCGACAGACAAACGAACCACACGACGAGAATGAAATAAAATGGGAATCTTCTAGAACGTCGATCTCGGGCTGTCACAAAAGGAGGCCCATTTAGTTCGGCAAAACAACATGGACGCCTTGGAAGGCAAGCACAACATAGATCGGGCCCGATCTGCCTTTTATCAATAGCAATATCGGTGCTATCGAAGCACAGAAGTTCGGGCAAAAGCATACAACATGGGCGAACTCGTCCTGCGCCTCCTAGAGAAGCAGAAGCATGAACTTCACCCAATGTGGCAAGGCCCTTTTATAATTAAAGAAGTCTTAACAGGAGGAGCTTATCGTTTGTGCAAACAACAAGACAATCGCCTCGAGCCAAACAGGTGGAATAGAGTCAGTCTTCGGCTTTTCTATGGCTAGACCACCGTCGTCACCTTCTTCATATCATTTTCCTTTTTTCGTTTTGTCAAAAATTACTTGTTTTATTTTGTAGGATTTTATTACCCTAACCACGGCTGTGTTTGGCTTAACCAAACTACCTCGAGCATTTATCCGAACATTTATGCTAAATAGAATGATCAAATAGCACCTTGGGGATTCGTAACGAAGCAATCCAATATGTTCATCGCGCCTACATGTTTGTATATATAATCCTCGACTCAACATAAAAATACGCCACTATATGCATCAATTGGACTTAAGATTCATGCAATGCTGGGTTGCCTCGCTCATGTGCTTACCCTCTATGTTCTCGATACATTGGGCTAGGGGTAAAGGTAGCAACTCTGCAATTGTTACGACCAGTTCGACCGGATACGTACCTCTGACGGGTAAAGCCAAAAGCTAGCATTTCTTGACATACAACTTGGTTGGATGCGAATGAGGTCTATATACTCAGCAATATTTCGCCGAACAATTATTTGCGTTACGCAGAAATATGGCTACAATGACTACAGTTTATGTAGCAGACCGGAAAAAGGAACTCATTAAGGAACTATTTTTTCGGAAGATGTTTCTTACGTTGCATCGTAATATAACATAATCCCCTCACGCACGTTTTGTCTATTACAACCACATGGCCCGATTGCATGATTATCGAAAAGAAATTCCTGTTCTCATAGGATACAAAGTACAAAACACTGCCTAGTTATCAAATAGTAGAGGTAGAAGCCGATGGCCGGATAAAGACAAAGTTTTCAAAACATGAAGGGAAGTGTCTTAATACTCAAATATAAGATTACAAATGATTACACACTTGGAGGTTGGTCAAGAGATGATCTATTATAGCATCTAAAGTGTAGTCTTCCTGCGATAGGCGGGTGACTGGCAATACTTGTTAATAAACCAGGCGCAGGGGAATCTCTCTCCCATCGAGCAACGCCGGCCCAACCCGGACCATCCGTTCGGGATCAAGCCGGGCGAAGTGGGTCTTCACCGTAGCCCACGCTTTCCGAGCTCCTTCTCGGCATGCCAAAGTCTTCCATAGCCAAAACATCTCTAGGCTCCTTTGAATAGTTTGGCAAGCTCGGCCATCCCTTGTGGATGATCTTGATTTGGACATAAAACTCGGATCATACTTCGCATGGCCTTCTGAGCCTTTTCATGCACAACGGAGAGTTCCTTCAGCAGGTCCCCTCCAAAGGAGTCGGCTTCTTCCCTGGGATGCCCAATCAAGAGACCTAGTCAGAAGCAGACACACGTTTCTCGGTCAACGCAACGAACAATGACTTAACACATAACAAGTTAGGAATTTTACTTACAGTATATGCCACTCTTTAAATTCTGTTTCTCTTCGTGGTTTTTCCCCAATTGAGCTTTCAACATCTCAATTTCTTCGGCATCCTTGTTTTCTCTGCTTTGAGATGTTTGTTTTCATCATGGCAACTCTTTAAGATCTGATGACCGTGAAAGCACAATTCCTCCCTAAGGTGGTTTTGATAATTGATCACAACATATGCATCATTAGACTAATGATTCTATCCTAGTATATTTCAGAGAAGTTCAAAAGATGCATTGGATAAAGGTTTATGTGGACATGCCCCTCAATGCAAGGGAGGAATAGGATTGGCTCAAAAATACTCAGCAATTCTCCCACATAACACTTCTGTCCAAACACAAATATCCAAAATCGATGCCACCAAGTTTCCCGATTCGGCCCTACCAATTTTCAACCCAGACAAAACCCTGGCCAAACCTATCATTTAGGTACAACCAATTCTACATCAGTGCTACCTAATTCAGGTGACCAACCTTTTGTTGCCTCGGTACACAAATCAGAATTTCTGAGTTTGAGTATCGGTTTCACGGAGTTGGGTCATCTCACCGTTAGCCACCTTTTGGGTTCCACCGAGTTGTGTATATCGGTTCCATCAAGATTCAAAAGTTGTTGCCTTTTGTGCAAGTCGGTACCACCGAGTTTATGACTTCGATGTCATGGAGTTTGTCACTTTAGGTGTAACGGTTGGATTTTGGGTCCTGCCTATATATACCCCTCCACCAACCTCTCACTCGCACAGGAAGCACTCAAATTACACACTTCATTGCCATATCCATTTTTCTGAGGCAGAGCCACCTACTCATGTGTTGAGATCAAGATATTATAATCCATCCATTTGAAACTTGATCTCTACCCTCACCAAGCTTCTTTCCACCAAATCAATCTCTCCTACCAATGTCAATTCAGTGAGAGAGTGATTGAGTTTGGAGGAGACTATCTTTAGAAGCACGAGAGCAAGGAGTTCATCATTCTACCACATCTATTACCTTTTGTAGGATGGTGCCTCATAGATTGGTTAAGTGTCACTTGCGACCCTCCTTCGTGATTGTGGAGTTGAACCAAGATGTTTGTCAGGGCAAGGAGATTGCCTACTTCGTGAAGATCTACCGTGAGTGAAGCTAGTCCTCCGTGGACGGAAGATGTGGTGGAATAGACAAGGCCGCTTCTTCGTGGACCCCTTGTGGGTGGAGCCCTCCGTGAACGCTCGCAGGAATTACCCTCCGTGGGTTGAAGTCTCCACTAACATGGACGTACGATAGCGTCACCTATCAGAACCATGCCAAAAATCATCGTGTCAACCTCTTACGTTTGATCTCCCTACCTTACTCCATTTACTTTACACTTGCATGTTTTACATTCCACTACTATACTCTTAATATGCATGTGTAGGGTGTACCTGACTTGGCATAATTGCTAAAACTGACCCGAAACTAAACTTGGGAAGGCTAAGTTTTTATTGGTCAAGTAATCTAATCACCCCTCCTCTAGACATACTTTCGATCCTACAAGTGGTAGCAGAGCTTTGGTCTCCATTGCATTGGTTTCACAACCTAGGAGAGTATGGCGACTAGTGAGGGAAGTTATCACCATAGAGGTCCATAATTTGATGGCACTAATTTTGCTAGTTGGAAGCATAAGATGAAAATGCATATTCTTGGTTATAATCCTGCCGTATCGGCTCTTATTGGTGTTCATGTGCAAGGTGACTTCTTTGGAGAAGGGCGAGAACCAAATCGTGAAGCGACATCGGAAGAATTGAAGATATTGAAATTCAATGCACAAGCTTGTGACATCATCTTCAACTGCCTATGCCCCTAAGAATTCAACAAAACCAGCCGCCTTGAGAATGCAAAAGAAATTTTGTATACTTTGGTTGATGTGCATGAAGGTACTGATTGTGTCACGCAATCTAAGTTGGATGTAATTCAAAGTCAACTTGACAAGTTCAAGATGAAGGATGGTGAGGGAGTCGTTGAAACGGACTCTAGGCTAGCTCTCATCATAAATGAGATTCCCGACTTAGGAAGCGAAGAGATGACCGACAAATTCATCTTTAAGAAGAAACTTACACCTCTAGATGGAAAATATGACACTATGTGCACATTGATCCAAATGATGCCAAACTACAAAGATCTCAAGCCAACGGAAGTCATCGGAAGGATTGTTGCTCATGAGATGTCACTCAAGGACAAAGATGAGTTGCACAACAAGTCAAGCGGTTCTTACAAAGGCTCAAGTGAAGCTCCCCCTACTTCAAAGGACAACCTTGTTACCAATGAAGACATAAGCCTCATGGTCAGAACATTCAAGAATTTCTACAAGAGTAGAGGCAAAGAGAGAAGATCAAGCTCTAGACTTGATGAGAAGCGCTCATCCAGTCGTGATCAAAACTGCTACAACTTTGGGAAGCCCGGACACTACTCCAATGAATGCTTGGCTCCCTACAAACAAAGAGAAGAGTCAGCTCAAAGATAAATCTCAAGAGATGAGTCACCTCGCAGAGAGAGAAGGAGTAGAGAAGATCATTATGAACGAAGACACTCACGAAGAGGCAAGGAATCGGAGAAGAAGGACAAATACACCAAGAGCAACTCTAGAAGAAGATGTCAAGCTCATGTTGGTGAATGGGTTTCTGGCTCCGAGTCTGACAACCAATCCAAGAGAACCTACAACTCCAACTCTGACTATTGTCAAGATGAAGGTGTTGCCGGCATTGCACTCGTTTCCTCCAACTCCTACAACTTATTTGATTCACCAAATGAGGGGTTCAGAAACTGCTTCATAGCTAACGGCCCCAAGGTAGCACACCCCGAATATCTTGATTTTGATAGTGATGAGGATGAGTTGTTAGGAGAAGATGACTTGCTCTTTGATAACACTAGTGATAACACTGAACATGAACTTGCTAATTATCATGCAAGTCAGGAGAAGTCGAATCATGATGATAAGAAAGAGACTGAACGACTAACTCAACATTTAAAAAATCTTAAGTTAGCTCCTAAAACTACAGCAGAAGATCATAGAGAGCTTGCAAGAACTCATGAGAAGCTACGCTTTGAGAAACTAAATTTGGAGCAAGAGCATGAGTTCCTAAAAGCAATCAATGATGATCTTAGAAAGAAGAGTTTTTATTATCTAGAAAAACGACTACTCTAGTCTACTTTTGTTCCACAAGTTAAACCTAAGAACACTAGTATCAAAGGCAAGAAAGTTTCTTCAAGTTTAATCTAATTATGTTGTTGCTAGTAGCTCTCTTGATTCCACTAATAACTCTCTTTTACAAGGGATTATAGAGAGAGCTTTCTTCAAGAGTCTTGCCGGAAGTAAGCAATTTGTGGAAATTGTGCGCAAGCAAGGATTACATCGGAAGAAACAAGGTGTTGGCTACTTCAATGCCAAAGGAGATGTTTGGGAAGGAGGTCCATATCCCATTCCCAAGTTTGTTCCTCGAGAGGAGAAGTATGATCCTACTTTCCCCAAGGAAACAATCTCTTAGGATGGCCTTCTACCACAAGACCACACGGGAAAAGTAATTATTTGAAGACGAACCCCAAGCCAAATTCAAGTGGATTCCCAAGGACACTACTAGCACTACCTCATCTAGTGCTACCACAACTGCAAGGATCCCCATCAAGTTGATGTGGATCCCCAAGATGAAGAACTAGAAAGTTCTTGAGGGGTGACACCGCCAATGAAATTCACTTTTATTCATTTTGGCAAGAACTATGTGCAATCAACCTCAATCATATGCATTAGTTCAAGGAGTCACATATTCCCTCAAAGGTAAGCAAGGGATAAGGTAATTAATGTATCTTTGGACATCATCCCACATGTATTTCACTCCATGTCCACAGATATTCTTGCATATGTTCCTTGTGCTTTGGGACTAACCCACGTAGGTGAGAAGAGTAAAAAACAACAAGGATTGCTCCCAACTCAAAATGATCTTCATCAACATTGAGAATACATCATTACTTCACTTACTTGAAGTCTTCTACGATAAAACCCAAGGTTAGTATGTCCCTCTTAGGGGGATGTCAAATCAAGGGGGGGCTTTACTCTAACTATTGGGTATAAGCATCTCCTAAGGATATGAACACATTAATGCTTTATGTAAAAGTGGTAACCCCACTTGTGCTTAAACAATGAGTATGACCTATGATCAAGAATTTTTACTTGTCTCCTATGTCTATACTCATATATATAGATGACTTCGTCATCGTCAAAGTGCTTGATAGATGCTAGGATGTTATGTGCATATTCACCGTGTTTTGCCTATCATCTTATTGTGTGAGCATGTTGGTCTAGATGTTTTACTCATTCGAGGACATCCAATTGTTGTTATTTGGTTTTTTATTTATCTTTTGCCAATTGTATGGACAAGAACGCCTAGGACCCTCCTCTAGCTATCTATGCTTTCTCGTCTCAAGTTCTATTCATGCTTCATCACAAAACTTGAACAAGCACTTCCCGATCCCTCTGTGTGAAGGAGCACTCGGAGTTCCATATCGAGAAAGGTTGCATTCCAAAACGTCTTTGTGAATCTTGGCGAAACCAACATCACAAACTCGGTTCCACTGAATTCTCAAATCTGATCAGTGTTCCATCTTGGTACCACCGATTCAGCCATCTCGGTTACACCGCGTTTCTGTGTCAACTAACCTTAGAGGGACTCGGTGGCAGCGAAATTCCAGTATCGGTGACACCGACAGTGGAGGATATAAAGCATGGAGGACCGAGCATTTTGAAGTTATTCCTTCAAACGCCTCGATCTCAAACCCTATTCTACCGCACCTAGACCCCTGGTCATCGCCTTTCCATCCCCGAGTACCTCCACCGTTGGGAGTCACTAACATCGATGGATTCTTCACTGCCGTCACCGTCGTAGTCGGACCGCCACCAAGTTAGAGTACGACTCCGTCTTCTTATGCGCCCCTTTGTTCCGATTCATGCGCATTAGAAACATTTATCTATAATCCACCATGTTCAAACCCTCCTGTCCACCAAAAGTTTTCGTAGATCAGCGAATGAAAGATTTTTAGGGTTAGCTGTCCGCAAAACACATCTCGGTGACACCGAATCGCAACAATGGTTCCACCAATTTTGGGTCTAGATTTCCTGAGAATGAACTCGGTGCGACCGAGAGATCACTTTCGGTTCCACCGAAGTGATTGCTAAGTCTATGTGAAGAAGTTCATATGTCTCGGTGAATCAAAAAATTTAGACGCGGTGCTACCGAAATTGGTTTTGCACAAAGCTAAAACTAAGGATTTATTTGTTCAGATTTTTGAAAATCGTCTGTATATTCTGATGCTCAACCCTTCTCCTCTTCTATATCTATTTCACGGGGTTGATTGTCTGATGGTCTGTTGGTTGCTTGTCTGCTAGTCTGCCTTGATTGCCAGGATGTCAGGTTCTAAGGATAGCTAGAACAACTTTAGAGAGAACAACATTGAGATGGACTCAAGCACAAGTCATGAGAGGATAACTTCTGACCCAAGTACCCCCCACATCCCATGCCTTGCCCAAGGCAACAACTAGGATAGGAGAGAAGCTCAATTCTTATGAGGAAGATTCTGACTTTGTGCCAGACGAGATTTCTACTCCTCACAAGCAGAAAGAAAAGGCTCGTGTCAAAAATATTGTCAGGAAGGAGTATGCCAGACCCTCTGACACTGGAGCACCAGAAGCTAGGCTTGTAAAGAAGACGTGTCAGAAGAAGAGAGAGAATGAGAATTGTCCATGTCATTGGGAGATAAACCTCTATGTATGAGGAGCCAGAAGTTGTTGCTGAAGAAGAAGAGATCCCAGCTGATGCTCCACCTCAGAAGAAGAAGAAGGTCATGGTTGATGCCATGCCGAAGAAATCTGCTCCAAAGCCTGCTACTAAGGCTAACAAGGCTATAGTTTCCAAGATGATTACAAAGGACGTTCCTACAGCTGACAAGGAGAAAGGCCCTGCTTCTAGTGCCTTTGCTGCAGAGGAAGAAGAGATGCACGCATTCTCATGAAGCTGAGACCTCATTTGCCACTACATAATGAGGACATGAAGAATAGGAGAGATGCACGGCCGAGGAAATGGATAGCTAATGATCCCGATGCTATAAGGAGAACGACTGATGTTGATCCTAGATTCCACATAGAGGAACAACAAGATTTTTATAAGACTGTACTGTTTGACAAGAGTGCAACTGTTACTGATATGAGATACGTGGACTAGTCTTACATCAAAGCCAATGAAGATTTCTTTCCCCATGTGCAAGAAAATCTGAAGTCAGTGGACATTGAAGAGTTTGTTGGGAGAGAGATGACTCCATGGAATGATGAACTGATTATGCAATTCTATTCTACTGTTCATTTCTATGGTGATGGGTCAATAGTATGGATGACTGATGGTCACAAATATGAAGCCACATTACTGAGTGGGCCACTATCGTTGGTGCCCCAAAGGAGAAGAAAGAAGATTTGGATGTCTATTCTGAATCCAAGATGAATCACAACTCCATGCCAACATGTACAAGCCAATTCCTCACAAGTACTTGGCCACACACAAGTTTGGGTCAGTATATTTCCTGCAAGGAGAGATACTGTTGGTGTTTACTCACAACATAAGCCATGGTAGGCTAAAGATGGTGGGAACCGAAGTGGCACCAGAGGACGCTGGGAACGAGGTTGGAACAAGCATGGAACGCACGATGTACCCAGGTTCAGGGCTCTTCGTAGAGATAACACCCCTAATCCTGCCGGAGTGTATGATGTATGAATGGGACTACAAAGTGCTCTTGGAGCTGTATTGCGGAGGAGGAAGAAGGAGTTGTCGGCTCGCGTCTGCCTCTCCTATGTTGTTGGTGTGTGTGCTGAGTTGACCGACCCTCTTCATGGAGGGGGGCCACGAGGGGCTTGTCTTGTTGCTGGAGGGTATTATAGACGAACCCACCGACCTACAATATAGATAAAAGGTACAAGAGTGGGTCCCGGCTGACATCCTCGCCGGCTGGCCAGGGGGGCCACGGGGGTCTTGTCTTGTCGCTGGAGGGGCCCACCGACTGCAAGGTCCCGTGTGGCCGTGGGACCCGCCGGCTAGCTAATAAGGCTGTCGCGTAAGGTTGACGTAGGACACGTGTGGTACGTCCGGCGTCGTCCAGCTAGATTTTTCATGGGCAAACAGTACGGCCGTTTCCACTGTTCCCACGCCGAGTGCAGTAATGGAGTGGGAGTTTGACGGGCCGACACTGTGCAGGGTGATGGATCAGAGCCGGGTGAGGTTAGCGGCGTGGCCGCCGACGCTGGTACCTGCGTCCACTCCGATCCAATAACTTTGTTGACGCGTAGCCACCTTTAACCGTAGGGTCTCGTCATGACCTACGGTTTGATGTGACTTGAGATCCCCAGCCGGCTAGCCTGCTGGACTAGCCGGCTTGGGCACAACAGTGGATCTGAACAATCTTGGGTACATTGACGAACCGTTCGTCCTAGCCAATGACGTGGCACAGGTTATCTATGTGAAGGACATGTCTACCAAACCGAGAAAAAGAAAAGATAAGGAAGCGAATACATCGTACGATGAGCCAAAGCGCCACATAGTTCTTTCAGGAAAAAGGGACATCTTGGGAGTGGAGGGCAAGACAGACATGTCCGAAGATTATGAAAAGTTTCATGAAATTCCTCCCTTCAAAGTCAAGGCTGACCCAAGCATCATGATAAATGATGAAGATTATACATGGTTACGGTGCAATAAGGAAAGGACACACGCAAAGAAAAAGTGAAGACTAATGAATTCAGAAAGGGTTATAAATTGATGATGTGGCTTTGAATGGTGCATTTTAAACACAGAAAACTATGGAGTTCAAATAAATTCAAAAAATGAAATCCCTTTTTAACAAAGGAGTTTCCGTATGAAACCCTGATACTTCGAAACAGATTGTCTGTTTTGTACACGAAGTGCATCCAGTTTTTGTCGTAACCCTCTCTACTTTCTTGCACATGATATGTGGGTGAAATGATGATACCAATGCAACTTGGAACCTTTTCAGAGTTCATTTCAAATGCTTTTCAATTTCATTGTCTTATAGCTCAAAATAATCAGTAAATGCATGAAAAATAACAAATCAACTCAGAAAGGGTTGTAAATTGATGATGTGGCTTTGAATGGTGCATTTTGAACATAGAAAAACTATGGAGTTCAAATAAGGTCAAAAAAATGAAATCCCTTTGTAACACACGAGTTTCTGTATGAAACCCTGATACTTCGAAACAGATTGTCAGTTTTGTACACGAAGTGCATCCAGATTTTGCCGTAACCCTCTCTACCTTATCGCACATGCTATGTGGATGAAATGATGGTACCAAGCCAACTTGGAACCTTTTCAGAGTTCATTTCAACTGTTTTCAATTTCATGGTCTTATAGCTCAAAATAATTAGTAAATGCATGAAAAAATAACAAATGAAGTCAGAAAGGGTTGTAAATTGATGCTGTTGCTTTGAATGGTGCATTTTGAACAGAGAAAAACTATGGAGTTCAAATAAGTTCAAAAAATGAAATCCCTTTGTAACAGATGAGTTTCCTTATGAAACCCTGATACTTCGAAACAGATTGTTCGTTTTGTACACGAAGTGCATCCAGTTTTTGTCGTAACCCTCTCTACTTTATCGCACATGCTATGTGGGTGAAATGATGACACCATGCCAACTTGGAAACTTTTCAGAGTTCATTTCAAATGCTTTTCAATTTCATGGTCTTATAGCTCGAAATAATTAGTAAATGCATGAAAAATAACAAATGAAGTCAGAAAGGGTTGTAAATTGATGATGTGGCTTTGAATGGTGCATTTTGAACAAGAAAAACTATGGACTCCAAACAAGTTCAAAAAAATTAAATTTCTTTGTAACACACGAGTTTCCGTATGAGACCCTGATACTTCGAAACAGATTGTCCGTTTTGTACACGAAGTGCATCCAGTTTTTGCCGTCACCCTCTCTACTTTCTCGCACATGCTATGTGGGTGAAATGATTATACCATGCCAACTTGGAACCTTTTCAGAGTTCATTTCAAATGCTTTTCAATTTCATGGTCTTAACGCTCAAAATATTCAGTAAATGCATGAAAAATAACAAAGGAAGTCAGAAAGGGTTGTAAATTGATGATGTGGCTTTGAATGGTGCATTTTGAACACAGAAAAACTATGGAGTTCAAATAAGTCCAAAAAATGAAATCCCTTTGTAACAGACGAGTTTCCGTATGAAACCATGATACTTCGAAACAGATTGTCCCTTTTGTACATGAAGTGCATCCAGTTTTTGCTGTAACCCTCTCTACTTTCTCGCACATGCTATGTGGGTGAAATGATGATACCATGCGAACTTGGAACCTTTTCAGAGTTCATTTCAAATGCTTTTCAATTTCATAGTCTTATAGCTCAAAATAATCAGTAAATGCATGAAAAATAACAAATAAAGTGAGAAATTATCAAAGTATTTTATGTTCAAAACATTATAAGCAACCTCTAGTATTTTTGAAACTAAAATTATATAAAATTGATGCAACTAAAATTATCAAAGTATTTTCTGTTCAAAATCATTAAAAAAAGAATTTTCATAAAGAACTTTTTTTGTTAGAAACTTTAATGGCAAAAAGAATTACCATAAAAAAAGTAATTAGAAAAAAATAAAAAAAATTATTTTGTTCTAAGTAGAAACAAAACAAAATAAACAAAGCAAACAAGAAACCGGGACTAAAGGGGGCATTGGTACCGGTTGGTGCCACCAACCGAGACCAAAGGCCTCTGCTTCCCGCTCTTCGGGCTGCTGAAAAGAGACCTTTTGTCCCGGTTAGTGAGACCAACCAGTACCAATGCCACCATTAGTCCCGGTTGGTGCCACCAACCGGGACCAACAGCCTCTCCTTCCCGCCCTTCGCGCTGGTGAAAAGAGACCTTTAGTCCCGGTTGGTGACACCAACCGGGACCAATGCCACCATTAGTCCCGGTTGGTGCCACAAACCGGGACCAAAGGCCTCTGCTTCCCGCCCTTCGAGCTGCTGAAAAGAGACCTTTGGTACCGGTTGTTGACACCAACCGGGACTAAAGGTGGCATCGGTGCCGGTTGGTGGCACCAACCGGTACCAATGGCTTTGCTATATAAGCCAGACTTGTGAAAATTTCGTCAGTTCTTCGATCGATCCCTCCGACGACGCCGCCAGGCTGCCCGACCTCGCCGTGCCTCTGCCGTGCCCCCAACCACGCTGCCGTTGCCCCGCCCCGACCACGCCGCCGTCGCCCCTGCCCCCCGACCACGCCGCGCGCCCTCTCTGTGCCTCTGCCGCGCCCCCGACCCGCCCCGTCGACGCCGTCGCCGCCCTGTGCCCCGTCGACGCCGTCGTCGCCCCTGCCCTGACCACGCCGTCGTCCTCTACACCGACCACGCCGCCGTCCTCTACACCGACGCCGCGCGCCCCCAACCTGCCCTGTCGACGCCGTCGTTGCCCCTGCCCCTATGTTCTTCTTCCCCTCCGGTGCCTACTCCTCCGCTGCCTCGTGTTCGAGGACGAGTAGCTCGCCGTGGTGGACAAGCCCGCCGGCGTCTACTGTGAGGCCCTCCTCTCTGCCCTCCCTTGCTCCCTCGATCAGTAGTATCCTGCAGGCCTTTCCAGAAGGAATCAAAGTATTTCTCCTACATTCTGTTATTGTTATTTTCCAAGAGGATACATAATTTCAAATCTATATACACAACAGTGTGGTTAATTTATTAAGCTTTAATCTTGACGAAGTCCACTGAAAATGTATCAAGATTTACAACAACAAATAAGTTTTATTAGGTTTATCACAAAATATATTTTTGTATTATCTCTATTGGTGTTGTAATATTAGTATATTTTCTCTAAACTTGGTCAAATATTGAGAAGTTTGACTTGTAATAAAACTTGAAAATAAATAAATTTACAATAAAAACATAATAAAAACATCGCTTTAATTATCGACCCTATAATAGCATATCTCTGGATCTTAGGATCTGGTTCTATCACATTTGTAGAGATGACCTTCAGATCACCCAAGGAGCAGTCAAAGTAACCGAACTAGACTTGAGGAGAGAATGGGGGGTGATGGCTTTGGTGACGCACAAGGCGATCCCCCCGGTCAACCACACCACCGCCGCTCCCTCCTCCGCATAGCTCCCAAGCCCCTCATGTCGAAGTTATTCGGGAGGGGGTTATATCGCATATTCACATAGAAGTTATCCGCTAGGAAGATAAGGAAGAAGAAGAAAAAAAAACGAGAGGAAAAAGGAAAATAAGAAGAGGAAAAAAGGAGAAGAAGAGGAGAGGAAGAAGAGGAGAAATAAATAAGAAGAGTAAAAAAGAAGAAAAAGAAGAGGAGAAGAACAAAGGATAGAGAAGAAGAAGAAAAAATAGAATATTTTCTTTTTTTTTCTTCTTCTTCTCTATTCCTTTCTTCTTCTCCTTTTTTTATTTTTTTTCTTCGATCGCTTCTCTTCTATTCCTTTCTTCTTCTCCTCTTTTCATTTCTTCTTTTATCTTCTTTTTTTATCGGGTATGTCGTTATCGATATACCCCCTCCAGATAACTTCAACACGAGGGGGGGGGTCGATATACCCCCTCCCTGATAACTTCGACATGAGGGGCGGTCGATATATATACCCTCTCTGGACCGTGACAACTTATACCACGGGAGCACCCCCCCCGGCCCTCTCGCTCAACCAAAACTCTCGAGGACACCCAAACCCTAGAAAAAACAATGTTGGTCTCCTACCCCTTCCCGCCGCGCCTCTACCTGGCAAACTCTCTAGAGGCGATCCAAATTTACCAAGTTAAAAGAGCGTTGTCATCGAGGCCACCCCAATCCCTTGAAGCGTTGCCGATGCCACCCCAAACCCTTGAAGCGTTGCCGAGGCCACCCCAAACCCTAGAGAAGCAGCGTCGAGGCCACTAATATGATTCCTTGTTGTGATTAGCTAGCTAGTTGTACGTTTGCCACTAATATATCCATCTGTCATGTTTGAATAATAATTGCCATGTTTTAAATATTTGCAGAAACTATGGAGCACCCCCGAGACGAAGCAACAGAAGAGATGTTGGGGGAAATAATCGCAAAAGGAAGTGATGTTGTCTTGTCGTTTCTCAACGACACCGATGGTCTGGAAGGACAGGGTGAAGAAGAAGGCTATGATTATGATGGCTCTGGTGACCCATTAATGCTGGTACAAGAAGAAGGCTATGATTATGATGGCTCCGGTGACCGAACCGAGTCTGGCCAGGCATATATATTAGTTAAGCCTGTGCTGACTAGCTAATTGATGCATTAATTGTTTTCGTATGTACACGTATTAATTAACTCTTGTCTTTCTTCTTTTTCTAGCCCTCCGTATCGAGCACAACTTCGGTAAAGAGACGAGGCCTGAAGAAAAAGTTGCGCTCGGATGAAAGGTTTGAGATCACAGCAATCGCACGCGATGGCAAGCCGATTGAACCATACTGGACAAAGGAAGCATTTGCTAATCAGTGGGGGGTTCTTGTTAGGGAGAAGATCCCGATCAGTATCCAGCAATGGTTAAAGCCTAAGAAGGAAGACCCTGAGGTGTCTTATGTCTCCCATATGCAGAAAGAAGATCTTTGGACAACGCTTAAGGTAAATTTCACCCTACCGCCACAGGACGATCCGGAGAAGCCAATTATAGAGCAATTGATCAAGTCGCACACTCTTAAGAAGATGGCAGAACTATTCAGGAGGTGGAAGAATGAGCTAAAAACGTTTGTCGACAAAGAAATTACACCAGAATTCACCGGCCGGTTTGAGAAGATCAGAGATCACTGGCCCGCATTTGTGGCCCACAAGACATCGGAAAAGAGTAAGAAGATGTCAATGACAAACAAGCAAAATGTTGCAAAGAAGAAGCATCACCATCGCACGGGGTCAGGTGGCTACCTCAAAGCCCGACCTTTGTGGGACAAGGCTGAGAATGACCTGATTGCTAAAGGGGTCGAACCAGAAACATTGAACTGGCCAGACCGTTGCCGGACTTGGTTCTTCGGGGTTGGTGGAACCTTGGACCCTTTATCAGGAAAGTGCGTTTGGACAGAAGAGCAACTGCGAATACCTGTCACGAGGCTTAAGGAGTATATCGAGAAACCGCAGCAAGGGGTGTTCGTTCCAGACAGAGTGAAGGACGAGCTCACAATGGCCCTCGGGAATCCTGAGCACCCTGGATGGACACGAGGCACGCCAGGCTCCGTTCTTCGGAAGGTTGGGTTTTCGGACGAAGGGGGTTACAAACGCCAGTGGAGGAGGAAGAAAGTGGAGCATAGCCAACTACAAGCGCTGCACGAAAGGGTACAAGGGCTAGAGGAACGAGAAGCAGATCACAACAAACGACCTGCCAAAGCTTCCCTTGAAGCTACCCCGCCATCTCAGCATGAAGCAGCGTGGCTTCCACCGAGCAGGCACAGCAGCTAGAGCCTGTCTTCATGGCTACTGCTAGCTACCCTGTGGATGCTACCACGGAGTCTCAACATTGCCACCTTATGGCGCGATGGATGACATTGAAAGTCAAGGCGACTCTTGGCTCTGTTTTACCTACTGAACCTGGCACAACCTACCACGGCCGATCTATTCCAGAAGGATATGCTAGGGTGATGGTGGATCAAATAACTGACGGATTTGAGGACCTTGAGCTTGACCACCCTACGGGTGAAGGGGAGATCCGGCTAGGTTCTTCTCTGAAGACTTCATGTCTATGGCGGAGGGAGCTCATCAACCTTCCAAACTGGACGCCTCCGCCTCCTCCTCCTCCTCCGGCGAGTCACGGCACTCCGCCTCCTCCTCCGACGAGTGATCAGGGCACTCAGCCTCCTTCTCCGGCGCATGGCGGCACTCGGCCTCCTTCTCCACCTGCACCGCCGCGCCCCAGCAGCCAGCCTCCTCCTTCTCCGCCTCATCAACAAGGGGAAAAGAGACCCGTCGCCGCTATGGCTGCTTCGGCGCGTCGTCCTTCTCCTCCGCCTCGTAAGAAAGGAAAGACAGCCGCAGCCGCTCTCTCTGCTCCAGCGTCTAGCAATACAGCCAGAGGAAGGCAATACAGATACGGTCCTTCCCTGAAGACTCCAGAGAAGTTACCATACGAGAGGAGCCAGGAGGAAAACACAAAGATCGTGCAAGTCGAAGTGAACAACTTCTTTGAAGGGGTGCAAGCAAAGAAACATCCACCTGCGGAGGAGAAGATAGATCCGGCAAAAGCGAAGCGTACTCTGGGTGCCCTGAAGAAACCACCAAAGTCTCTGGCGAAAGGCAACTATGAGCGTATTATTATAAAGTTATTTATCAAAGCGGAGCGGTCGGGAAGTACTATCAGTGGTCAAAGGTTAGCAGCACAACGAAATGGGAAAAAAGTTGCCCAGCTCGGCGAACAAGCAAACCAATCGTTCCCCCCGCTTAAGGTGTCTAGCGATATCATCGCTAATCATTCGGGGATCTTGCCGGTAGCAATCCTGCAGATTACCTGCCCAACGATGCACATTTTGATTTCTTGGAGGTGGACGAACACAAATACGTGTACGGGAAACCTCTCGTCAAAGATGAAAGATCTCTAACAACGATGATGCGAAGATTCCATGATTGGTACATGAAAACCTACAGAGAGTTTGAGGGGAGTAATATTTTGACGCTGAGAGTTAGAGAGGAGCACGACCTCGTTGGAATTGAACTGTTGAATGTTCCATTTGAGGAGTTCTTCGTGTCTTTCACTATAAAGGCCCTCGATAAATTAATGATCACTTGCTACTGCCTGTAAGTAGTACTACTTCTGTCATTAAGTCTCTATATATAGGTCAGCTCGTTCATTGTATGTATTTTTAATTATCCTCACTATATTATGCAGATTGAAGATCGCCGAATTGAAGAAAAGACAAATCGGTGATATTAGGTTCATTAACACAAATCTCATAGATGCATTTGTGGTTGAATTTCAGGCCAAAGATACTGAGGCCAAGCTGCTACAATCGTTTGTATTGAATCAAAACAAAGCTATAATATTCGGTTTCCCTTATTAGTCAAGGTTATAGTAATGTAATTGATGAGTTATGCATGCGTGCGCAGCTTCTACTATATTCTCCTAGAGATTAAGCTTGAGCAGGGAATAGTAACCGTCTTAGACTCGAGATGAAAAGATCCCAAGGAGTATGCGGACATGACTGAAATTCTAGATAAGTAAGTTAAATCAATCACTATCGCACCATATCAGCAACTTTCTTCATTTCCTGATATCAAGTAATTGTTTTCTTTGCCTGGTACGGTTTGGAAAAAATACACCTCAAAAACTCCGGGACTGCCGAAGAAGCTGCAATTTAGACACCCGAAAGTCAGTACTATAGTAGCATGTTCCACGCATCTCCTAGTGATTCAAGCGGTAGTGTCATCAATACCATTTAGCATGCTTGCTAACTATCAGTTTGATTGACCTCTATTTCTTGTAAAGTGGTTGTGGCAGGAACCAAGGAATGATTACTGTGGATACTACATTTGCGAGTCCATCCGCCACACGACCTGTGAGCGGGGCTACTCTGACAAACAATATGAAGTGCATAAATAATAATATTCACAATTTTATTTTATTACCATCATTTGTGTTTAGTTTCATTTATTCATATATATGTATTGACCCCCTTCTTCAAATTAGATATTTCGGATGCGGGATGAACTCCTACCACCAGATCGTATGCAAGGAATTCAAGAGGAATTGGCGGCATTCTTTCTTGACCACGTGATCACTAAAGACGGAGAATACCATGTGGATCCTAATCAGTTGGTTTTTAATTAGGAGATTATATTGTAAGAGATAATTATATTGTATATATGTAGCCAGTAGCGCCGGATAGATATAAGAGAACTTGTTGTTCGACCAATCTCTCACACAAGGAGAGGTGGTCGATATCACTTCTCTCTGTAAGCATATGTTCATGACGACCTTCTATTTCCTTCATTTGTTTACTAGCTAGCGTGTCTACTCCTCTCTATACGTATAGTACGTAGTGTCGACCAAGCACAGCGATAACCCCCCAAAACCCCCAAACCCCCCCCCCTCTTTCAAAAAAAACCACCACCTGAAATGCTGACGCGTGGATGCCTATTGGTCCCGGTTGGTGCCACCAACCGGGACCAAAGGGCCTCCTGCCTGGGCTCGCCGCATAGGCCACGTGGAGGCCCATCTGTCCGAGTTCATGTAAGAACCGGGACAAAAGGCCAAGGGCATTAGTAACAACCTTTTTGTCCCGGTTCCAAAACTGGGACAGAAGGCCCTTATGAACCGGGACAAAAGGCCCTTTTTCTACTAGTGCTAGGCGACCAGGGGGAGGTAGCCATCTCGCCTCTAGCTGAGAGGTGCTTCCTGGCCGGCCAGAGAGTTGGCCGCCTTGCCCCCCAGCCGGTAGGTGCTTCCTAGACGGTCAGGGGACTTCGGCCTTGTAGAATTGTTCTGGTTATTCCTTCTTGGCTGAAGGTAAAGGAGCAGGCTCGCTGAGCCTACCCCGGGGTTATCGCCCCGACAATAGTCCCCGAAACTGGGGAGGCCCGCCGCTTTGGAGCGGGTGGCCTCACCGGCTTGATTGTTTGTTGTTGTATTCCTACCGCCGCCATCAAAGCCGCCTAGCTTCCGAGCGACGCCTCGGCTTCGTTGTAGGCCGCATAAACCGCGCCACGTGACACGCCCGACATGACATGATGATGGTTTATGCACGTGAGGGGACTGGTCCTGGGCCCTGGTTCCCACCACGACTCCCCCTCGGCCCTCGTGCGGATGATCCTCTGCGGATTTACTCCATGACGGTTGGGTCTCGGGAAGCGTTACCGCCCGTAATAAACGGGATTAGTGGGGTCTTTTGCGCATCGGATCCACTCCCCACGATCCTTCGTGGGGTTCAAATGGGGCGTGGGGGTACCGAGGAGGCCATTCGCCCCCTCTCGCCCCGCATCAGCACCCTCTTGCTCCCTGAGCCCATAGAGAAAGAGATCGTCTTTCTTCGTCTTCATCCTCTCCGTCACCGTCGCGCCACCCGTCGACGCCGGCTTCCCCAAGCGTCCGTTGCTCGCAGTCATGGCGAGCGGCTGCTCCTCGAAGAAGAGCTAGTCCAACGGGGCTTGGCTCGGCAACAGATTTGTGATGACCACATCGAGGCACTCCGCCACCGCTGGATGTTGCCTCCGGCCTCACTTGTGACGGTGCGGATCCCCGAAGCCCAGACTACCCCGACGCCGCAGGAGGGAGAGATCGTCGTGTTCGACGAGCACTTCTACAGAGGCTTCGGGCTTCCGACGAGCACTTTCTTCTCCAACTTTCTCACTTTCTTCGGCCTACAGCCACACCACCTGGCGCCGAACGCCATTCTCCAACTTGCCTCATTCGTCGTCCTGTGCGAGGGTGCTACGCTAACAAAAGTCCTTCCTTGGCACTAGGATTTCTTCTCTCTACTTCTCATGTTTGCGTCGGTTTTTCCCTTGAAGAGGAAAGGGTGATGCAGCACAGGAGCAGTAAGTATTTCCCTCAGTTTGCGAACCAAGGTATCGATCCAGAAGGAGGGTCTCCTCAAGTCCAGAGTACCTGCGCAAACACAAACAAGCTTGCACCCAATGCATCAAAGGGGTTGTCAATCCCTTCAAGATTGTTTGCAAAGTGAGATCTGAAGGCGGAAAGTGCAATGAAGCAAAAAGTGTAAGGCTGAAAATATGGTGTGAAGTAGACCATGGGGGCCATAGTTTTCACTAGAGGCTTCTCCCAAATTAGCAAATATCACGATGGGTGAACAAATTACCGTCGAGTAATTGATCGAACCGCGCAAAGTCATGACAATATCTAAGGCAATGATCATACATACAGGCATCACATCCGAGACAAGTAGAACGATACTTTCTGCATTTCCTACTATTACTCCACACATCGACCGCTATCCAGCATGCATCTAGTGTATTGAGTTCATGACGAACAGAGTAACGCCTTACGCAAGATGACATGATGTAGAGGGATAATCTCAAACCAATGATGAAAACCCCATCTTTTTACCCTTGATGGCAACAATACGATGCATGCCTCGCTACCCCTTCTGTCACTGGGTGAGGTCACCGCACGGTATGAATCCAAAACCAAGCACTTCTCCCATTGAAAGAATCATAGATCTAGTTGGCCAGACAAAACCCACAACTCGAAGAGAATTACAAGGATATGAAATCATGCATAAGAGAGATCAGAAGAAACTCAAATAAGATTCATAGATAATCTGATTATAAATCCACAATTCATTGGATCTCGACAAACACACCGCAAAAGAAGATTACATCGGATAGATCTCCTTGAAGATGATGGAGAACTTTGTATTGAAGATCCAAGAGAGAGAAGAAGCCATCTAGTTACTACCTATGGACCCATAGGTCTATGGTGAACTACTCACGCATCATCAGAGAGGTCATGGTGTTGATGAAGTAGCCCTCTGTGTCCGAATCCCCCCTCGGCAGGGCCCAGAACGTGCCCCAGATGGGATCTTGCCGAGACAGAAGCTTGCGGTGGCGGAAAAGTACTTTCGATGATCTCGTGATTGTTTTGGGATTTTTATGGAATATATAGGCGCAACCACTAGGGCAGAGGGCGCCCAGGGGGCCCACAAGCCTGTGGGCCATGGCCTCCCCCCTGGCCGCGGGATGGGGGCTTGTGGGGCCCCTGAGCCCACCCTACGATGGCTCTCAAGCCTCCCGATCTTCTTCCTTTACGAAAAAATATTTTTGGGGATTTTCTTCCGTTTGGGCTCTGTTTCAAAATCTCCTCTGAAAGGTGTCAAAAACAAGGAAAAAATAGTAACTGGCACTTGGCACTGAGTTAAGAAGTTAGTCCCAAAAAATATATAAAAGGCATGCAAAACATCCAAAGTTTTCCAAGATAATAGCATGAAACCATCAAAAATTATAGATACGTTGGAGACGTATCACAGGGCTTCATGGGGATCGAGCCCCACCTCGACCTCTGGCAGAGCTTGTTCTTCCTCAAGTAGAAGTCCAAGAAGATGGACAAGGCCGAGTTGGAGAAGCTCGACGGCCCTCGCCCGATGACGTCGTGCATAGCCACATTGTTGCACCATTGGTCGAAATCCGGCTTCCCCCAGATGCCACTGCAAGAATCCAGCAAGCACTGGCAGAAAGGCTTCTTCTACGTGAAGAACGCCAGCCCCGCACACGACACCCTCAACATGCGTCCCTTCGCCATCGAGCCTCTAATGGAGAGGAAGAATTGGCATGCCAAATATCCGAGGCGAATTCCCGAGGTGGCGCAGATCGGCGCCTACCTCGATAACTTGAAGAATCGCAGCCTCCTGGGCCGCGACCTGCTTACAAACATGATCACCCGTAGGATTCTGCCCCTGTAGAGGCGGCCCCATCTGGTTTCTCAGATGGGCAACCGGTATGGTCCCTGCCGGCTCTCCACCAATAACTTGACAGCCAGCGCGGTGGCTCGGGGCACGAACCAAATCTTCACCGCCCGCCTGGATGATAGTGGAAACTGGGAGTGGGGGCTAGTCCCTTATGATAGGGCCCATCCGCCTCAGATGGTAAGCGCTCTTGTCGATGTTGTTCTTGTTATTTTTTTAAGTAGTCAATCTTCTTTTTTGAGACGACCGCCGACTCCGTTGCACAGCTGTTCGAGAACTTGCAAGCGATCAACCCGCCTGCCGCCGACATAGTGACGTTCGATGCCTCGGAGATTGAGGACGGGGGCATGATCGAGCCGCGTTCTGCCACCTCCGAGGATTCGGAGGATGCACTGGAGTCGGAGCGCTCTGAGCCGTCTGGTGAGCATCTGAATCCCTACATTGTTGATTGGACGGATGATGACGAGACACCGCCCTCCTTATCTGATGCAACATTCGAGGAAGACTCCGATGAGATGGAGGAGGTCACAAGCCGACCCCTGACGCGTGGCCGCCGCCATGCAGCTGAGACGGCCGGTCTTGGCGAGGCGGCCCAGAAGAAAGGTAAGGGTGACACAGCTTCCAGGCCGGCCCCCAAGCGTGTCGCGATGGGACCTCTAGCCAGAGGACGAGCTGGCGGCCCTAAGAAGCGTCGTGCTGGTCCCGACAGGAGGAAGATTGATCGTGCACTCTCTCGCGATAACTAGACGAATGCTGATGACAACAATCCATCCCTTGCAACAGCATCAGAAGAATGCTGCTAGCACTCCCCGGCAACGGAACTAGAAGAATGTTGTTGACGGCCCACCAGTGCGTGGGTTTGCAGCAGTTTTCGAGGGTAGAGTATGCGACCCAATTTGTTGATCGCCTAAAGGAGGTGAGAGAATACTCTCGAGTATTAGCAGCTGAATTTGTCAGATTCAACAACAGCTGAAAGATTAGTATCTGCAAGCACAATAGTAACATCAAAGTAACGAGTAGCGGCAGTGTAACGAGCAATAGAAGTGGCAAGGAATAGCAGTAGTGACAGCAGTAGCAAGTAGCAATAGTAGCAAACGACAGTAGTAGCAACAGTAGAAGCAGTAGCAGCAGAGCAAGACAAGTAACAGCAGTAGCAACAGTACTAGCAGCAGCAACAGAGCAAGAGAAGTAACAGCAGTAGCAACATTAGTAGCAGAGCAAGAGAAGTAACAGCAGTAGCAACATTAGTAGCAGCAGCAGAGCAAGACAAGTAACAACAGTAGCAATAGTAGGACAAACTCGTAGGCAATGGGTCGGTGATTTGTTTGGATGATATTCATCATGCAACAACTATAACACAGAGAGATATGTGGCTAGCTCCCGTTCGTCAATGTGATGTAGGCATGCATTCCGTGTGTCGTCATACGTGCATAGGGAAAAGAACTTGCATGACATCAATTGTCCATCCCTCCCGTGGCAGCAGGGTCCAAAAGGAAACTACGATATATGAAGGTTCTCCTTTTAATAAAGAATCGGACCAACGCATTAGCACTTGGTGAACACATGAACTCCTCAAACTATGGTCATCACCGGGAGTGGTTCCGGTTATTGTCACTCCGGGGTTGCCGGATCATAACGCATAGTAGGTAACTACAACTTGCAAGATCGGATCTAAAACACACATATATTGGTGACAACATAATAATATCAGATCTGAAATCATGGCACTCGGGCCCTAGTGACAAGCATTAAGCATGGCAAAGTAGAAGCAACATCAATCTCAGAACATAGTGGATACTAGGGATCAATCCCCATCAAAACTAACTCGATTACATGATAGATCTCATCCTACTCATCACCGCCCAGCGAGCCTACGAATAGATTACTCACGAACGATGAAGAGCTTCATGGAATTGGAGAGGGAAGAAGGTTGATGATGACGATGGCGACGATCTCCCCTCTCCGGAGCCCAAGACGGACTCCAGATCTTCCCTCCAGATGAAGAACAGGTGGTGGCGGCGCCTCCATATCGAAAACGCGACGAAAACTTCTGTTTTTATTTTTTCTGGGACGAAAGGCAACTTATAGAGCTGGAGTTGGGGGCGGCAGGTGCCTGTGGGCCCCACAAGCCTGCCCACCGCCACCATGGGGTCTGGTGGTAGAGCAGGGGCTTGTGGCCCACTAGCCCACCCCCTGAGGTGGAACTTGGCGCAGATATTTTTGATATTTTCCAAAACTGCTCCCCGTAAATTTTCAGGACGTTTGGAGAACTTTGATTTCTGCACAAAAATAACACCAAGGGAATTTTGCTGAAAACAGCGTCAGTCCAGGTTAGTTCCATTCAAATCATGCAAATTATAGATCAAAACAAGGGCAAAAGAGTTTGGAAAAGTAGATACATTGGAGACGTATCAACTCCCCCAAGCTTAAAACCTTGCTTGTCCTCAAGAAACTCAGTTGATAAACTGAGAGAGAAAGAATAACTTTGACAAACTCTGTTTGATCTTGTTGTTGCAACTATGTCTAACTCATAACTAGAATTTCAGCAAGATCACAAGTTAACCACATAAGCAAATGACACAAAGGTCTCACGGTAAACTAATATCAATGGCATAATCAGCTAACAAGCAAATAATAATGAGTTTCAAATACCAACACTTCAATCAAAACAAGCATGAAGCAATATGAATAGGTGGTATCTCGCTAGCTCTTTCTGGGACAGCAAAACATAAATGCAGAGTACTTTCAATGATCAAGGGCTGACTAAACATTGTAATTCATAGCAACGAAGATCCAGTCATAGTCATACTCAATATCAATCAAAAGCAAAGCATAAAAATGCCACAGGTGCTCTCTAATTGTTTCTTATAATTGAGGAGGATGACTCGACAGGAAAATAAATAGACAGGCCCTTCGCAGAGGGAAGCATTGATTTGCAGAGGTTGCAGAGCTCAAGCTTTGAAAACAGAGATAATAATTTTGGGTGGCATGCTTTCTTTGTCAACGCAATGACCAAGAGTTCTCAATATCTTCTATGCTACTCATGCTATAGGCGGTTCCCAAATAGAAAAGTAAAGTTTTAACTCCCCCACCACCAATCAATCACACTCCACGGCTAGACGAATCCTCGGGTACCATCCATACTAACATCAATCCGGGGGGGGGGGTCTTGTTTTACGGTTATGTTTTCGATTTAAGCATGGAACTGGGCAACCCAAATACCGGCCCCTTTCTCGCGAATGACTGTGAATAAACACTTGTCGAGGATAACACTCCTAGCATGAAGATACCAATATCCCTCTGTCACCACATGAGCGGTTCGGGCATGCAAAACATATTATTTCTTGAAGGTTTAGAGAATGGCACATGCAAATTTACTTGGAACGACAGGTAGATACCGCAAATAGGTAGGTATGGTGGACTCTCATGGAAAAACTTTTGGGTTTATGGAAGTGGATGCACAAGCAGTATTCCCGCTTATTACAAGTGAAGGCTAGCAAAAGACTGGGAAGCGACCAACTAGAGAGCGACAACAGTCATCAAGATGCAATGAGTTTGACTAACATGGAATGCAAGCATGAACAGGATATAAATCACTATGAATACGAACATCATAGAGGCTATGTTGATTTTGTTTCAACTACATGCATGAACATGCGCCAAGTCAAGCCACTTGAAACATTCAAAGGAGAATACCATCCTATCATACTACATCACAGTCATATCAAAATCTATGTTGACATTCAAGACAAACCATTATAAGCTCTCAGCTAAATAAGCATGGCATCAGAAACTATGATCTCTAAGTTGTCATTGCAAACATGGTTCTCTCACAACAAAGCTAAATCTAGGTCGACAAGCTAGTCATATTTACAAAAACAAAATAGATAGAGTTCATACCAGCTTTTCAGTCTCAGTCACTTCATCATATATCATCATTGTTGCCTTTCATTTGCACGATCGAACGATGTGAACAATAATAAGCGTGCTCGTGGATTGGACTAAGCCGAATCTGCAGGCAAACACAAAGGAGAAGACAAAATAATATGGCCCTTTGAAAGCTAAACAGGTAAGCATGCCAGAACCACTAAGCATTGTAACCAATATCTTCTACCTTGACACAAAGAAAAATAAACTATTTAGACGGGAAAACTCCCAACAAGCAAAAGAAGAAAGAAAAATCTTGTTGGGTTTTCTCAAAAGGGTACAAAACAAGAAAACAAGCAAACGAAAAAAAACTAGCATGGATAATACAGTGGCAAAGTGTATACACCGGCTAACAAAGCGAAATCATAAGCATGAATGTAAAGTCGGTGAGAACACGTACTCCCCCAAGCTTAGGCTTTTGGCCTAGCTTGGTCTACTCCCATGGTGGGAAATAACCAGCTCCAGGATACTCCAGAGCAGACTGCGGATGCCACTGCTGTGTGAGCTCCTTTGGCTCCCACTGATAAACTGGCGTCTGGTACTCGACTAGCGGCTCGGGCACGGGTGCCTGTGCTTGGGCCAAGCCCCAATATGCATATATGTCTGCGGGCATAATAGTGTACCTACCTGCATGGAGATCAAACAAAGAAGGAGCAGGCAAAGTAATAGTCTCTCGAGTACCCTGACTAAACACGAGGTTATAAATTATCCGTCTACTAGCATCTCTATCCAGAAAATCACGGCGAACCATGCTATCATAATCCAGATATCTTTCAGGGAGAAGCATCTCTCCTTCCTCTCCCAGTCTAATGGGTATCTCAAAGTCTCTGGCAGGACGGGTAGCATAGATACCTCCATAGACAACACCTTTAGAACGGTTCAGGTTCAACCATTGAGCTACTATAGCGCCCAGGCTATAAGACTTATCGTTATAAAGTCCTTCGCGCAAAACCGCAAGGTCTGGAGAACAAAGTGATCCAGCCTCCCCACGGCCAATCAAACATTTTCCCACAAATAGTGAGAACTACCAAAGCAGAGGAAAATGTATGCTAGCAATTCTAGCGCGAGACACTCCTCTCTCCTCTCCAACAGCAATAGAACCAATGTAATCCTCCATGTCCCGTGGACGAGGGTCACGGATATCCCCAACATAAGGTAATTTGCATACATTGCAAAAATCCTGCAGCGTCATGTGATGTCCGTTATGCTACTGCACAAAAGATTGTTTGCCAAGTGAGAACTGAAAGCAACAAAGAAACAGAGCAAAGTAAAATCGGAGTTGTAAACTATCGATGTGAATAGACGCGGGGTCTGTAGTGTTTACTAGTGGCTTCTCTCATGAAAGCAAGTAGACGGTGGGTGAACAAATTACTATCGAGCAATTGATAGAACTGTGCAAAGTCGTGACCATATCTATGCAATGATTATTTCTATAGGCATCACGTTCGAAACAAGAAGACCGATACTTTCTGCATCTACTACTATTACTCCACACGTCGACTGCTATCCAGCATGCATCTAGTGTATTAAGTCCATAAGGACAGAGTAACGCCTTAGAAAAAAATGAAAATTCTTTTCGTGAGCAGAAAGTTTCTGTCTTTTCCAGTGTGACCAAACGATCATCCTCAAGACTAATCATAACGGTTTTGCTTGGCACAAACGCAAAAAGAAACACAAAAAACACAATCATAACAAAATTATGAAAGTGTGGAAAACACAAAACAGAAAGAAAAAGGGTAGATTCGTTGGGTTGCCTCCCAACAAGCGATTTTGTTTAACGCCGTTAGCTAGGCGAAAGTGATGGAATCACGTATAGTCATCTTTGGTACTCAAGCCATAGGTAGCGTGATCATTTATCATCTTAAGATTTTCATCTTTATTAGATGACTCACCACTAAAACAGGCTTGACGGTCTTTTTGAGAGTAAGATTTGGAGTATTTTGCACAGCGGCAAAAGCGGAACCCAAGTTGGTTATGACATCTTCTAATTTGCCAATTCTAGAAGAATCATTAACTATAAGTTCCTTCTCCTTTAAATTTTTCAAAAAGTTTCCCACTTCGGATCCATACTTAGAGATTTGATTGTGGATGTTTCTATCCAAACCATCAATAAGTTCAACTGTGGCAATTTTATTTTCAATAGTGTCAAGCCTTTGCATCACGTGTTCCAAGGTCAAGATAGTTCCATTAACCATGAGCAGGGGTGAGCCTACAAAATTAATGATAGCTCTATAGGAGTCAACAGTATGGCTCCCCAAAAAGTTCCCGCCTACAATGGTATCAAGGATATACCTATTCCAAGGAGAAATTCCAACATAGAAACTGCAAAGGAGGACGGTAGTGGATTGCTTACGAGTAGATCTACTTTGAGCATTGCAAATCCTGTACCAAGCGTCCTTCAAATTTTCTTCCTCATTCTGCCTGAAATTGAGAACTTCATTTTCAGGGGTGTCGTTTGGAGTGGTGGGTCTAGCCATTGATAGACTATCTCACACACAAACGAGCAGGAAGAGAGAGTGAAACGGGCAAAAGAAGACAGCGAAAGCGAAAGGCGAATAAAAACGGCAAATGTGAAGTGGGGGAGAGGAAAACGAGAGGCAACTGGAGTATCTCAAGATCCTGCACAAACACAAAAACTTGCACCCAACGCTATGAAGCGGTTGTCAATCCCTTATAGATTGTTTGCCAAGTGAGAACTGAAAGCAACAAAGTAACAAAGCAAAGTAAAAGCGGAGTTGTAAACGATGGATGTGAATAGACCCGGGGTCCATAGTGTTTACTAGTGGCTTCAATCATGAAAGCAAGTAGACGGTAGGTGAACAAATTACTGTCGAGCAATTGATAGAACTGTGCAGAGTCGTGACGATATCTATGCAGTGATTATTTCTATAGGCATCACGTCCGAAACAAGTAGACCGATACTTTCTGCATCTACTACTATTACTCCACACCTCGACCGCTATCCAGCATGCATCTAGTGTATTAAGTCCATAAGAACAGAGTAACTCCTTAAGCAAGATGACATGATGTAGAGGGATAATCTCCAACCAATGATAAAAACCCCATCTTTTTACCCTTGATGCCAACTGCTTGATGTGTGCCTTGCTGCCCCTACTGTCACTGGGAAAGGTCACCACATGACAGATCCCAAAACCAAGCACTTCTCCCATTGCAAGAATCATAGATCTAGTTGGCCAAACAAAACCCAAGACTCGGAGAGACTTACAAGGATATCAAATCATGCATATAAGAAATCAGCAAGGATTCAAATATATCATAGATAATCCGATCACAAGTCCACAATTCATCGGATCTTGACAAACACACCGCCAAAGAAGATTACATCGGATAGATCTCCATGAAGATCATGGAGAACTTTGTATTGAAGATCCAAGAGAGAGAAGAAGCCATCTAGCTACTAACTATGGACCCGTAGGTCTGAAGTGAACTACTCATGAGTCATTGGAGGGGCGATGATGATGATGAAGAAACCCTCCAACTCCAAAGTCCCCTCCGGCAGGGTGCCGGGAAGCGTCTCCAGATGAGATCTCGCGGAAACGGAAGCTTGCGGCGGCGGAAAAGTATTTTCGAGGGTCCCCGATTTTTTGCGGAATATTTGGGAATTTATAGGCATACGACCTAGGTCAGGGGGCGGCCAGGGAGGCCACAAGACTACCCACCGCCGCCTCCCCCCTGGTGGTGGAGTCGGGGCTTGTGGGCTCCCTGGAGCCCACCTGGCTTGGCCCAAAAGCCATCTGGACTTCCTCTGTTCGGGAAAAAATCATTTCGAGGTTTTTCTTCCGTTTGGACTCCGTTGCAAAATCAGATCTGAAAAGAGTCAAAAACACGGAAAAACTGGAACTAGCACTTGACACTGAATTAATAAGTTAGTCCCAAAAAGATATAAAAAGGTACATAAAACATACAAAGAAGGCAAGATAGGAGCGTGAAATCATCAAAAATTATAGATACGTTTGAGACGTATCAAGCATCCCCAAGCTTAACTCCTGCTCGTCCTCGAGTAGGGAAGTGATAAGAATGAATTTTTGATGCTTTCATGCTACCTAGCATAGGTGTCCTTTGTAATTCCTCTTATGTGACGTGAATGTTCAGATCCATTAGATTCAAAACAATAGTTTGCTATTGACGTGGAAACAATAATAATTCAAGCAAACTAGCAAAGTAATCATGAACTTTCAAAATAACAAGGCCAAAAGAATTTATCCCTACAAAAGCATATAGTCTGGCTATGCTCTATCATCATTGCACAACGAATTTAATTCATGCACAACCCCGGTATTGGCCAAGTAATTGTTTCACACCTTTACTTTCTCAAACATTTTCAACTCTCATGCAATACATGAGCGTGAGCCATGGTTATAGCACTATAGATGGTGTGGAATGTGGTGGAGGTTGCAAGAAAAAAGGAGAAGATAGTCACATTAACTAGGCATATCAATGAGCTGTGGAGATGCTCATCAATAGATATTAATGTGAATGAGCAGGGATGGCCATACAAATGATGCACTAGAGCTACAAGTATGTGAAAGCTCTTAAAGAAAACTAGTGGGTGTGCATCCAACTTGCTTGCTCACGAAGACCTAAGGCAAATTTGAGGAAGCCTATCATTGGAATATACAAGCCAAGTTATATACTGAAAATTTTCCACTAGCTATATGGTGGTGACAAAACGAGAGACTCTCAATCATGAAGATCATGGTGCTCAATATGCACAAGTGTGGAAAAAGTGGTAGCATTGTCCCTTCTCTCTTTTTCTCTCATCTTTTTTATTTATTTTGGTGGGCTCTTTGGCTTCTTTTTTATGGGCTTCTTTGGCCTCTTTTATTTCCTCACATGGGACAATGCTCCAATAATGATGATCATCACACTTTCAACTCAAAACTTAGAGCAATTATGACTCTATATGGAATGCCTTCGGTAGTGTACCGTGGCAATGATCTAGCATGGCATAGACATCAATGGAAACATCATGCTAGCTATCTTACGATCGTGCAAAGGCAATGTAGACGTGGTGGCACATGTCATGGTGGTAGTTGCATGGCAATATATCTCGGAATGACTTTGCAAAAGCCATAGTAGGTATGTATGGTGGATGTAATGAGGGAGGCTAATGGTGGGTTTTGTGCACCGGCGAAAGTTGGGCGACACTAAGAAGATAGTGATGGTGGAAGGTGAAAGTGCATCTAAACCATGGACTCAACATTAGTCATCAAGAACTCATATATTTGTTGCAAAAGTTTTATTAGTAATCGAAACAAGGAACTCAACGCATACTCCTAGGGGAAGGGTTGGTAGGTATAAACCATCGCGCGATACCGACCGCCATGCAAAGGATGACAATCAATATACTAGTCATGCTCAGACTTCATCACATACCAGTTCACCATACGTGCATGCTACGGGAATCACTAACTTCAACACAAGTATTTCTAGATCCACAACACCTTACTAGCATGACTTCAATATTACCATAACCACAACTCAAAACTAATTGAGATGAATCAAACTTCTCTAATATTCAATGCACATGAAGGTGGAAGTTTTCGTATCCCTTTGGGTAACTACCCCTTTTGGGACTACTTTCAAAGCATAGATCAACTACCAAGCCACGCACCACTGCGCTCTAAAAGATACAAGTGAAGCACATAGAGCAAAAGTATCTAGCTCAAAAGATATAAGTGAAGCACATCTGAGCTCAATTGTCTACCAAAAGATATAAGTGAAGCTCGACAAAATCACGGTGTGTGCATGTCTCTCTATCTAGGTGTGAAGCAAGGATGATTATGACAAAAAAAATTAAAAGACTCCTACGATACAAGACGCTCCAAGCAAAAACACATAACATGTGGTGAATAAAAATATAGCCCCAAGTAACGTTACCGATATTTTGAAGACGAGAGGGGGGATGCCTTCCCGGGACATCCCCAAGCTTAGGAGTTTACGGCATCCTTGAATATCTTGGGGTGCCTTGGGAATCCCCAAGCTTAAGCTCTTGCCACTCTTTATCTTTTTTTCCATAAGAACTTCACCCAAAACATGAAAACTTCACAACACGAAACTTAAACAGAAACTCGTGATAACATTAGTACAAGAAAGCAAACCACCACTTCCTTAGGTACTGTAGAAAACTTAAATTCCACTTGTGCTGATTCTGTGTTACTGTACTTTCAATCTTCCATGGCTAATACCCCCCGATACTATCCATAGTTTCATCAAAATAAGCAACCAACACAACAAAAAAACAGAATCTGCTAACAGCAGACCAGTCTGTAGCAATCTGTATGTTTCATATTCCTCTGTTACTTCAAAAATTCTGAATACTTAGGACAGTCTGAAGAATTTGCGTAGAAATAAGAAGCAAAAAGAATCAACTCAAAAGCTCTTATAGGAAAAAAGAGAAAATTATTTTGGTGAGCAGAAAGTTTCTGTCAATTCCAGCGTGACCAAAAGATCATCCTCAAGACTAATCATAACGGTTTGGCTTGGCACAAACGCAAAAAGAAACACAAAAAACACAATCATAACAGAATTATGAAAGTGTGGAAAACACAAAATAGAAAGAAAAAGGATAGATTCGTTGGGTTGCCTCCCAACAAGCACTTTTGTTTAACGCCCTTAGCGAGGCGAAAGTGATGGAATCACGTATAGTCATCTTTGGTACTCAAGCCATAGGTAGCATGATCATTTATCATCTTAAGATTTTCATATTTATTAGATGACTCACCACTACCTCTAGGAACAAAAACAGGCTACACGGTCTTTTTGAGAGTAAGATTTTGAGTATTTTGCATAGCGGCAAAAGAGGAACCCAAGTTGGTTATGACATCTTCTAATTTGCCAATTCTAGAAGAATCATTACCTATAAGTTCCTTCTCCTTTAAATTTTTCAAAAAGTTTCCCACTTTGGATCCGTACTGAGGGATTTGATTGGGTAACCTTCTATCCAAACCCTGAGTAAGTTCAACTATGGCAATTTTGTTTTCAATAGCGTCAACCCTTTGCATCACATGTTCCAAGGTCAAGATAGTTCCATTAACCATGAGCGGGGGTGAGCCTACCAAATTAATGATAGCTCTATAGGAGTCAACAATATGGCTCCCCAAAAAGTTCCCGCCTACAATGGTATCAAGGATATACCTATTCCAAGGAGAAATTCCAACATAGAAACGGCGAAGGAGGACGATAGTGGATTGCTTACGAGTAGATCTACTTTGAGCATTGCAAATCATGTGCCAAGCGTCTTTCAAATTTTCTTCCTCATTCTGCCTGAAATTGAGAACTTCATTTTCAGGGGTGTCATTTGGAGTGGTGGGTCTAGCCATTGATGGACTATCTCACACACAAACGAGCAGGAAGAGAGAGTGAAACGGGCAAAAGAAGACAGCGAAAGCGAAAGGCGAATGAAAACGACAAATGTAAAGTGGGGGAGAGGAAAACGAGAGGCAACTGGAAACAAAAAGTAAATGCAAGAGAAGAGTTTGTGAGACCTACTTGGATATATCTTTATTTCTCCTCCCCGGCAAAGCCGCCAGAAATGCTTCTGATGTCCGTTAAGCTACTGCACAAAAGACCTTCCTGTGCCGCCAGAAATGGGCACGTTGACGACACCAGGAATCCTTCTGCGTTGGTGCTCCCTCGAAGCGGAGAGGATGATGTAGTATAGCGGAGGTAAGTATTTCCCTCAGTTTGAGAACCAAGGTATCAATCCGGCGGAGGAGTATCTCAAGATCCTGCACCAACACAAAAACTTGCACCCAACGCTATGAAGGGGTTGTCAATCCCTTATAGATTGTTTGCCAAGTGAGAGTTGAAAGCAACAAAGTAAAAAAGCAAAGTAAAAGCTGAGTTGTAAACGATGGATGTGAATAGACCCAGGGGCTGTAGTGTTTACTAGTGGCTTCTCTCATGAAAGCAAGTAGACGGTGGGTGAACAAATTACTGTCGAGCAATTGATAGAACTGTGCAGAGTCGTGACGATATCTATGCAATGATTATTTCTATAGGCATCACGTCTGAAACAAGTAGACCGATACTTTCTGCATCTACTACTATTACTCCACAAGTCGACCGCTATCCAGCATGCATCTAGTGTATTATGTCCATAAGAACAAAGTAACGCCTTAAGCAAGATCACGTGATGTAGAGGGATAATCTCAAACCAATGATAAAACCCCCATCTTTTTACCCTTGATGGAAACTTCTTGATGTGTGCTTTGCTTCCCCTACTGTCACTGGGAAAGGTCACCACATGGCAGAACCCAAAACCAAGCACTTCTCCCATTGCAAGAATCATAGATCTAGTTGTCCAAACAAAACCCTAGACTCGGAGAGACTTACAAGGATATCAAATCATGCATATAAGAAATCAGCAAAGACTCAAATATATCAAAGGTAATCTGATCACAAGTCCACAATTCATCGGATCTCAACAAACACATCTCCAAAGAAGATTACATCGGATAGATCTCCATGAAGATCATGGAGAAATTTGTATTGAAGATCTAAGAGAGAGAAGAAGCCATCTAGCTACTAACTACGGACCCGTAGGTCTGAAGTGAACTACTCACAAGTCATTGGAGGGGCGATGATGATGATGAAGAAGCCCTCCAACTCCAAAGTCCCCTCCGGCAGGGTGTCGGGAAGGGTCTCTAGATGAGATCTCGCGGAAACGGAAGCTTGCGGCGGCGGAAAAGTATTTTCGAGGCTCCCCCTATTTTTTGCGGAATATTTGGGAATTTATAGGCCAAAGACCTAGGTTAGGGGGCGGCCAGGGAGGCCATAAGCCTGCCCACCGCCGCCTCCCCCCTAGTGGCGGAGTGGGGCTTGTGGGCTCCCTGGAGCCCACCTGGCTTGGCCCAAAAGCCCCCTGGACTTCTTCCGTCCGGGGTTTTTCTTCCATTTGGACTCCGTTCCAAAATGAGATCTGAAAAGAGTCAAAAACACGGAAAAAGGGGAACTGACAGTTGTCACTGAATTATTAAGTTAGTCCCAAAACGATATAAAAAGGTACATAAAACATACAAAGAAGGCAAGATAACAGCATGAAATCAATTAAAATTATAGATACGTTTGAGACGTATCATCATGCACTGGGGGACATTGTATATCATGAACTCAACCATGGGAGGATTCTTCCTCGTATAAAAGTTGAAGCTTTGAACAAAAATATTGGTGAGGAGGAGATATTGTGGGCACTTATCTTCAACGAACGCAGTAAGACCTGCGTTCTCCACCAAGTAATAAAAGTCTTCATAAAGTCCGGCGGCGCACAAAAATTCATCACTTGGCCACTCGCACGCTCGAACTTCTTTGACTCGAGGAACTACGTACTTGGGGTGATTCTTCTCATCCTCCTTGGGGTTACGGCTTGAAGAGCCTCTCAAGAACCTCCTCATCTTTTCCTTTTTCTAGCTCTGAAAAATTCTGAAATTTTTAGAGACTTCGAAAGAAAAGTGAATAAGGATTAACCCAACTTGTAGAAACTACTCCTACTAGTGCCTAGAGACCGTATCACGCGCTAAAACTACTTGGGACCAACTAAAATCAACATTTCTAGCTCAAGAACAGGGTCACAAAGGTAGCAAGAATACGCGAAGGATAAAGCACTAGAGCAAAAACTAATTGGACCAATGGAGGAGTCACTTACCAAGGAGTAATTTCCCCAAAATGGTTCGGAGAATGGAGCTTTGAGCCAGGAGATCGAAAATCACAGCCAAATGAGCAAGAACACGGGTTTGAGCTGCGAATCCGTTTTTTCTAGAGGTGGAAGAAAAGGCTGGGAGCTGGAATGAGTGGAGGGGGTGCCTGTGGGCTCCACAAGCTTGCACCCCGCCACCAGGGGGGTAGGTGGCGGTGGGGGGGCTTGTGGCCCACTGGTCAGGACCCTAGGCCAGCTCTCAGGCCCAGAAATTTTCAAAAATTCCAGAAAAAATCATACTAAATTTTCAGGACCATTGGAGAACTTTTATTTTCGAGGTATTTTTCTTCGAGACGCTCAAACAGAAAACAGGAAAAACTAAACTAATTCTATCATTTTTATTCTAAGCAAAAGAAAAAGAAAGCTTAAATCAGAGGTACGTGACTCTTTGATTCATCCCTTTCATGGTCATCGAAAGAAATCCGTCAATGGGATTGATCAAGTCCTTATGACAAAACTTTCTTGAATCGCAAGAGAGAACAGAGAATTTTCGAATAGCCACTAAGTCACCTCAATGGGGATATGAATCTCCCCGAAAAGCAAATCATACTTCATCTTGACACGAGGAATAGGGAATTCAAAGCTCCCAATGAGAATCGATGAAGTCTTTTCGATAGCATTGATGCAATGTACTGGATATCGTTTCTTTGGAAAGTGCACTATGTGCTCATTACCGTTGACATGGAAATTGACATTGCCTTTGTTGCAATCTATAACAGCCCCTGCGGTGTTTAAAAAGGGACTTCCGAGGATAATAGCCATGGCATCGTCCTCGGGAATATCCAAGATAACAAAGTCTGTTAAGATAGTGGTATTAGCAACCACAACAGCCACATCCTCGCAAATGCCGATAGGGAAAGCAGTTGATTTGTCGGCCATTTGCAGAGAAATTTCAGTGGGCGTTAACTTATCCAGTTCAAGTCTACGATAAAGAGAGAGCGGCATAACACTAACACCGGCTCCAAGGTCACATAAGGAAGTTCTCACGTAGTTTCCTTTAATGGACCAAGGTATAGTGGGCATCCGGGATCAGCAAGTTTCTTAGGAGTTCCACCTTTGAAAGTGTAATTGGCAAGCTTGGTGGAGATCTCAAGATCTGGTATCTTCCGTTTATTAGTCACGATATCTTTCATGTACATGGCATACGGAGACATCTTGAGCATATCAGTTAACTGCATCTGCAGAAAGACGGGTCTTATCATCTCAACGAAGCGCTCAAAATCCTCATCCTCCTTTTTCTTGGATGGCTTAGGAGGAAAGGGCATAGGTCTTTGAACCCATGGCTCTCTTTCTTTACCCTTCTTCCTAGTAGTGAAGTCATTCTTGTCGTATCTCTTCGGTTGTGGATTATCAGGATTAACGGTAGGTTCAATCTCCACATCCTCATCGTTGCTAGGTTGAGCATCATTACGAACATCACTTTCCATATTGTCATCAGGTTCATGTTCATCACCTGATTCTGTTTCCGCATAAAACGCAGAAATATCATTAGGTTCTTCAGGTCTGATAGTACTTGGTGAACTGGCGTGCAGGTTTCTATCATCCTTCTTCTTCTCCTTAGGATGACTAGGTGTATCAGTATTGATTCCTTGAGAATCTTGATCAATTCTCTTAGGATGACCTTCAGGATACAAAGGTTCCTGAGTCATTTTGCCTCCTCTAGTAATGACTCTGACAGAGTTGTCATTTATTTCATTGAGCAGGTCATTCTGCGCTTTAAGTACTTGTTCTACCTGAGTAGTAATCATAGAGGCATGTTTACTCAAAAGCTTCAGCTCATTGACATTTCTGTCTACACAAGCACTTAGATGGATGAGCATACGAGTACTTTGTTCCAAATGTCTGCTAAAAAAATCATTGAAACTCTGTTGTTTGGCAACAAAGTTGTCAAATTCATCAAAGCATAGGCTAGTAGCTTTATCAAAAGGAATATCACTCTCATCAAACCTACGCAGAGAATTCACTTCTACTACCTGTATCGGGTTATCGAGACCATGGATCTCTTTGATAGGTGGTAGATTTTTTACATCTTCAGATCTAATGCCTTTCTCTTGCATAGATTTCTTGGCTTTTGGCATATCATCGGGACTGAGGAATAGAATACCTCTTTTCTTAGGAGTTGGCTTAGGAGGCGGTTCGGGAATAGTCCAAGCATTATCGTTGATCAACAGGTTATTCAGTAGGGTCTCAGCTTGTTCTACAGTTCGTTCCCTAAAAACACAACCGGCACAACTATCTAGGTGGTCTCTAGAGGCATCGGTAAGTCCGTTATAGAGGATATCAAGTATCTCGTTCTTCTTAAGAGGGTGATCAGGCAAAGCATTTTGTAGCTGGATGAGCCTCCCCCAAGCTTGTGGAAGACTCTCTTCTTGGAGTTGAGCAAAGTTCTATATTTTCTGCAAGGCAGCTTGCTTCTTGTGGGCAGGGAACTATTTTTCACAGAAGTAATAGACCATCTCCTGGGGACTACGCACACATCTAGGAGCAAGAGAGGTGAACCAGACTTTAGCATCATCCTTTAGAGAGAAAGGAAACAGCTTAAGGATATAGTAGTGGCGGATCTTCTCCTCATTAGTGAAGAGGTTGGCTATTTCGGATAGTTTGGTAAGATGGGCTATGACCGTCTCAGACTCATAACCGTGAAAAGGATCAGATTCAACTAGAGAGATTATCTCAGGGTCGACAGAGAATTCATAATCCTTATCGGTGACAAAGATAGGCGAAGTGGCAAACTACGGGTCATTTTTCATCCTAGCTTCACAAGATTTTTCCTTCCACTTGAGAAGTAATTTCTCAGCGTCATAGGCATCCTTACACGCAAGAAAATCCTCAGCTATCTCTCCCTCCATAACGTAACCCTCAGGTATATCAGGCAAATCATATCTAGGAGAGCTAGATCTAACAGGAGCAAAAGCTGGTTCTATCTCAATAGTATCGGCAGTATCAGAAGCATCACGAGCATTAGCAGTAACTCTAGCAATATGAGCATCAAGGAACACTCCTAGTGGAACATCAGGCAAAGGAGTATCTGTAGCAGTATCAAGCATAGCATCATCAGGCAAAATAGCATCTCTAGCATCATCAGGATAGCAGTATCAAGCATAGCATCTCTAGCAGTATCAGGCATAGTATCAAGCATATCATCTCTAGCAGTATCAGGCATAGTATCAAGCATAGTATCATCAGGCATAGTATCAAGCATAGCATCTCTAGCAGTAGTATCATAAGCATCATCAAGCACACGCGACATATCAAGATTTCTAGCAGGAGGTGATGTCGCAAACTTACTCATAACTGAAGGTGAATCAAGTGCAGAGCTAGATGGCAATTCCTTACCTCCCCTCATAGTTGAGGGCAAGACTTTGGTCTTTGGATCCTTCAGATTCTTCATAGTGATCAGCAGATATAAATCCCAAGTGACTTAGAGAATGTAGCAATACCTCCCCGGCAACGGTGCCAGAAAAATGTTGATCGTGCAATCTCTGGCGATAGCTAGACGAATGCTAATGACAACAATCCTTCCCTTGCAACGGCACCAGAAGAATGCTGCTAGCACTCCCCGGCAACGGAACTAGAAGAATGTTGTTGATGGCCCACCAGCGCATGGGTTCGCGGCAGTTTTCGAGGGTAGAGTATTCGACCCAATTTGTTGATCGCCTAAAGGAGGTGTGAGAATACTGTCGAGTATTAGCAGCTAAATTTGTCAGATTCAACCACACCTGAAAGATTAGTATCTGCAAGCACAATAGTAACAACAAGGTAACGAGTAGCGGCAGTGTAACGAGCAAAAGCAGTGGCAAGGAACAGCAGTAGTGACAACAGTACCAAGTAGCAACAGTAGCAAACGACAGTAGTAGCAACAGTAGAAGCAGAGCAAGACAAGTAACAGCAGTAGCAGCAGCAGCAGAGCAAGACAAGTAACAGTAGTAGCAACAATAGTAGTAACAGCAGAGCAAGACAAGTAACAACAGTAGGACAAACTCGTAGGCCATGGGTCGGTGATTTGTTTGGATGATATTAATCATGCAAAAGCTATAACACGGAGAGATATGTGGCTAGCTCCCGTTCGTCAATGTGATGTAGGCATGCATTCCGTGTGTCGTCATACGTGCTTAGGGAAAAGAACTTGGATGACATCTATTGTCCATCCCTCCCGTGGCAGCAGGGTCCAAAAGGAAACTACGGGATATGAAGGTTCTCCTTTTAATAAAGAACCAGACCAACGCATTAGCACTTGGTGAACACATGAACTCCTCAAACTATGGTCATCACAGGGAGTGGTTCCGGTTATTGTCACTCCGGGGTTGCCGGATCATAACACATAGTAGGTAACTACAACTTGCAAGACCGGATCTAAAACACACATATATTGGTGACAACATAATAATTTCAGATCTGAAATCATGGCACTCGGGCCCTAGTGACAAGTATTAAGCATGGAAAAGTAGTAGCAACATCAATCTCAGAACATAGTGGATACTAGGGATCAATCCCATCAAAACTAACTCGATTACATGATAGATCTCATGCTACTCATCACCGCCCAGCGAGCCTACGAATAGATTACTCACGAACGACGAAGAGCTTCATGGAATTGGAGAGGGAAGAAGGTTGATGATGACGATGGCAATGATCTCCCCTCTCCGGAGCCCAAGACGGACTCCAGATCTGCCCTCTAGATGAAGAACAGGTGGTGGCGGCGCCTCCGTATCGAAAACGCAACTTATAGAGCTGGAGTTGGGGGCGGTAGGTGCTTGTGGGCCCCACAAGAGTGCCCACCACCACCAGTGGGGGTGGTGGCGGAGCAGGTGCTTGTGGCCCACTGGCCCACCACCTCAGGTGGTTCTTGGCGCAGATATTTTTGATATTTTAAAAATTTGCTCCCCGTAAATTTTCAGGACGTTTGGAGAACTTTGATTTCTGCACAAAAATAACACCAAGGCAATTTTGCTGAAAACAGCGTCAGTCCAGGTTAGTTCCATTCAAATCATGCAAATTATAGTCCAAAACAAGGGCAAAAGAGTTTGGAGAAGTAGATACGTTGGAGACGTATCACAGGTGCCCATCGTTGCGGGGTAAGGGTTCCTTTGCATTCCCTTTTGCTTTATTTTGCGTGAGGATAGGCTCCTTAGAGAGATACTTTGCAGGGAGGCGGAGGACATAGAGGAAGATACTGCCTCCACCGCCGAGCGAGCCAGCTGGGCAGCAACTGAGGCTGCCCAGAAGGCCCTTGATGATCGGTCCGCCCACAGCTGGGACGAGGCGGTGAGGAAGATGGCCGCAGCCCAATCTCAGCCACACCGGGCTGAGAAGGCCAAGGAGAAGCATAACAAAGCTAGACATGACCCCTCCATGCGTGCTCGCGTGGAGGATCCAGCTAGCGAGGCGGCCCCAAGGCGTACCCAGAGGCCGAGGTAGCCAAGCCGTCTGAGCCGGATGCCTCCGCGCCGGTGGACCTTGAGGTAACCCCCGACACACCGGAGGCCGAGGCGGCGGCCGATGCGCCGGAGCTGAACCTGGAGGCGCCAGAGATTGCCATGGATGCGCCGGCCGCAGCCAATCCACCTCCCACTGCGGAGACGACGCCAGCTAGGGCGTCGATGGAGCTGGTTGCTCCAGAAGCCAACCTTAAGCGCCTAACGCTGCCCGCTGGAACCGTGATCCATGGCGTCCCGGAGAAGGTGTCGCTATTTGCCAGCAGCCGGTACAAGGTGAAGCAGGCGGCCCACATGGCGGACAGCGATCTGGAGCGCACCAGGGTGAGTGCTTTATCCTTTGCATCTTCTTCGTCTTGGTTTTGATTTTTTTTCTTCTCTTGAATCAGTGGTGGCACGCCAGCACACCCACTGGGTGTAGCCCTCGAGAATCGGGCCGGCCAAGCATTGGTCGGGCCGGATCTCTTCGAGCTTATCCCTTGCCTTTACTTTTTTAGTGGGGGCGCTCTAGCGCACCCACTGGGTGCAGCCCCCGAGAATCAGGCCGGTTATGAATTAACCTGGCCGAATCTTATTTTGCGTCTTCTTTGCTTTGCTCATAGGACCTTTACGACGCCCAGGTGCAGGCGTATAACACGCTGCGGGCTCAGAACCAGGCGGCTGATGGCCAGGTTGCCGATCTTCAGGTCCGGCGGGGCGAGGCTGTCATGGAGCGGGACGCCTTGCACGAGGCGGACCAGCGGCTCCAGCAGCAGCTGGCTCTTCTCCAGACGGAGAAGAAGGAGCTCGAGGCGGCCCGCCAGGCCGAGCAAGAGCAGTTGCCCGCCACTCGGCAGGAGAAGGATACATCCCATGCCGTTGTAGTGGAGCGCCTCCGGACGGCTCATCTCGAAGCGATGAAGCTTAAGGATGCCACCCCGAAGGAGAAGGAGGAGGCCCTAATCGAGAAGCAGGCATAGTTGGCCAAGGCGCTGGAGACGGCCGCGACCTTTCAGGAGGAGGTCTCCCACGCGGTCCAAGCGAGCCAGGTGCGGGAGCTCGAGGCCCTAGAGGACGCCCACGAGAACGACACCCAATTCGACCGTAAGTCTTCTTTTACTTTGTCTTGAATTTTTCCTCTTTACTGCTCCCTCCTCTTATTCTTCTTCGCGCCGCTTCCCCTATCCTTGGACTCTTCCCTGAGACACAGGAAGCGGATGAAACGACTTTCGAGGACAGCCGCCAGGAGCGCCGCGTTGCCGAGTAGGAGGTGGAAGCCACTACCGGCTGGAGCGTGGAGGAGATTGGCATGGGCCTTAGAGCCTGATACGTCTCCAACGTATCTATAACTTTTTATGGTTCCATCCTATTATCTTGTCAACTTTGGATGTTTTGTATGCATGAATATGCTATTCTATATCTTTTTTGGTACTAACCTATTAGCTCAGTGCCAAGTGCCAGTTCCTGTTTTTTCCGTGTTTTTGAAATTTTTCAGAGGAGAATTTAAACGGAGTCCTAACGGAATAAAACCTGCGGAATGATTTTTTCCATAACAGAAGACACGCAGGAAACTTGAGAACCAAGGCAGGGGACCTCGGAGGAGGTCACAAGCCACCCAGGCCCGGCCTAGGGGTGTCGGGCCTAGCAGGCTTGTGGGCCCCCTATGGCTCCCCTGCCCTACTTCTTCCGCCTATAAATTCTCCAAAAATCTGAAACCACGAAAGAGAGCCACGAAAATACTTTTCTGCCACCGCAAGCTTCTGTCTCCGCAAGATCCCATCTGGGGAACGTTATGGTGCCCTGCCGGAGGGGGAATCGGACACGGAGGGCTTCTTCATCAACCCCATTGCCTCTCCGATGATGCATGAGTAGTTCACCACAGACCTTCGGGTACATATCTAGTAACTAGATGGCTTCTTCTCTCTCTTGGATCTTCAATACAAAGTTCTCCATGATATTCATGGAGATCTATCCGATGTAATCTTCTTTTGCGGTGTGTTTGTCGAGATTCGATGAATTCTGGATTCATGATCACATCATCTATGAATATTATTTGAGTTTCCTCTGATGTCTTTTATGCATGATTTCGTATCCTTGTAATTCTCTTCGAGTTGTGGGTTTCGTTTGGCCAACTTGATCTATAATTCTTGTAATGGGAGAAGTGCTTGGTTTTGGGTTCATACCGTGCGGTGACCTCACCCAGTGACAGAAGGGGTAGCGAGGCACGCATCATGTTGTTTCCGTCAAGGGCAAAAAGATGGGGTTTATATCTATTGCATGAATTTATCCCTCTACATCATGGCATCTTGCTTAAGGCGTTACTCCATTTGTTATGAACTTAATGTGGGGGAACGTCGCATGGGAAACAAAAATTTTCCTATGCGCACGAAGACCTATCATGGTGATGTCCATCTACGAGAGGGGATGAGTGATCTACGTACCCTTGTAGATCATACAACAGAAGCGTTAGAGAACGCGATTGATGTAGTGGAACGTCCTCACGTCCCTCGATCCGCCCCGCGAACAATCTCGCGATCAGTCCCACGATCTAGTACCGAACGGACGGCACCTCCGCGTTCAGCACACGTACAGCTCGACGATCATCTCGGCCTTCTTGATCCAGCAAGAGAGACGGAGAGGTAGAAGAGTTCTCCGGCAGCGTGACTGCGCTCCGGAGGTTGGTGATGACCTTGTCTCAGCAGGGCTCCGCCCGAGCTCCGCAGAAACGCGATCTAGAGGAAAAACCGTGGAGGTATGTGGTCGGGCTGCCGTGGAAAAGTCGTCTCAAATCAGCCCTAAAACCTCTGTATATATAGGAGGGAGGGAGAGGGCCTTGCCTTGGGGCTCAAGGAGCCCCAAGGGGGTCGGCCGAGTCCAAGGGGGAGGACTCTCCCCCCCCCAAACCGAGTTGGACTAGGTTTGGTGGGAGGGAGTCCCCCTTCCTTCCCACCTCCTCCTTTTTTTTTCTTTTTTTTCTCTCTTGATTTTCTTCTCCTTGGCGCATAGGGAACTTGTGGGCTGTCCCACCAGCCCACTAAGGGCTGGTGTGTCTCCCCCAAGGCCTATGGGCTTCCCCGGGGTGGGTTGCCCCCCCCCCCCCCGGTGAACTCCCAGAACCCATTCGTCATTCCCGATACATTCTCGGTAACTCCGAAAACCTTCCGGTAATCAAATGAGGTCATCCTATATATCAATCTTCGTTTCCGGACCATTCCGGAAACCCTCGTGACGTCCGTGATCTCATCCGGGACTCCGAACAACATTCGGTAACCAACCATATAACTCAAATACGCATAAAACAACGTCGAACCTTAAGTGTGCAGACCCTGCGGGTTCGAGAACTATGTAGACATGACCCGAGAGACTCCTCGGTCAATATCCAATAGCGGGACCTGGATGCCCATATTGGATCCTACATATTCTACGAAGATCTTATCGTTTGAACCTCAGTGCCAAGGATTCGTATAATCCCGTATGTCATTCCCTTTGTCCTTCGGTATGTTACTTGCCCGAGATTCGATCGTCAGTATCCGCATACCTATTTCAATCTCGTTTACCGGCAGGTCTCTTTACTCGTTCCGTAATACAAGATCCCGCAACTTACACTAAGTTACATTGCTTGCAAGGCTTGTGTGTGATGTTGTATTATTGGGTGGGCCACGAGATACATCTCCGTCACAAGGAGTGACAAATCCCAGTCTTGATCCATACTAACTCAACTAACACCTTTGGAGATACATGTAGAGCATCTTTATAGTCACCCAGTTACGTTGCGACGTTTGATACACACAAAGCATTCCTCCGGTGTGAGTGAGTTATATGATCTCATGGTCATAGGAATAAATACTTGACACGCAGAAAACAGTAGCAACAAAAAGACACGATCAACATGCTACGTCTATTAGTTTGGGTCTAGTCCATCACGTGATTCTCCCAATGACGTGATCCAGTTATCAAGCAACAACACGTTGTTCATAATAAGAAGACACTGAATATCATTGATCAACTGGCTAGCCAACTAGAGGCATACTAGGGACGGTGTTTTGTCTATCTATCCACACATGTAAATGAGTCTTCATTCAATACAATTATAGCATGGATAATAAACGATTAGCTTGATACAGGAATTATAATAATAATTACATTTATCATTGCCTCTAAGGCTTAATTCCAACAGTCTCCCACTTGCACTAGAGTCAATAATCTAGCCCTCACATCACCATGTGAATTACATTGTAATAAATCTAACACCCATACAGTTCTGGTGTTGATCATGTTTTGGCCGTGGAAGAGGCTTAGTCAGCGGGTCTGCTACATTCAGATCCGTGTGCACTTTGCATATAATTACGTCCTCTTCCTCGACGTAGTCGCGGATGAGGTTGAAGCGTCGTTGGATGTGTCTGGTCTTCTTGTGAAACCGTGGTTCCTTTGCTAAGGCAATGGCACCCGTGTTGTCACAGAACAAGGTTATTGGATTCAGTGCACTTGGCACCACTCCAAGATCCGTCATGAACTGCTTCATCCAGACACCCTCCTTAGCTGCCTCCGAGGCAGCCATGTACTCCGCTTCACATGTAGAATCTGCTACGACGCTTTGCTTGGAACTGCACCAGCTTACTGCACCCCTATTAAGAATAAATACGTATCCGGTTTGCGACTTAGAGTCGTCCCTATCTGTGTCAAAGCTTGCATCGACGTAACCTTTTACGGCGAGCTCTTCGTCACCTCCATATACGAGAAACATCTCCTTAGTCCTTTTCAGGTACTTCAGGATATTCTTGACCGCTGTCCAGTGATCCACTCCTGGATTACTCTGGAACCTACCTCCCATACTTATGGCCAGGCTAACATCCGGTCTAGTGCACAGCATTGCATACATGATGGAACCTATGGCTGAAGCATAGGGGACGGAGCGCATATGCTCTCTATCTTCATCAGTTGCTGGGCACTGAGTCTTACTCAATTTCGTACCTTGTAGAACTGGCAAGAACCCTTTCTTGGACTGTTCCCTTTTGAACCTCTTCAAAACTTTATCAAGGTATGTGCTTTGTGAAAGTCCTATCAGGCGTTTTGATCTATCCCTATAGATCTTAATGCCTAGAATGTAAGCAGCTTCTCCTACGTCCTTCATAGAGAAACTTTTATCCAAGTAACCTTTTATGCTCTCCAAAAACTCTAAGTTGTTTCCAATCAGTAATATGTCATCCACATATAATATTAGAAACGCCACAGAGATCCCACTCACTTTCTTGTAAATACAAGATTCTCCAACCACTTGTATAAACCCAAATGCTTTGATCACCTCATCAAAGCGTTTGTTCCAACTCCGAGATGCTTGCACCAGTCCATAAATGGATCGCTGGAGCTTGCACACCTCGTCAGCATTTTTAGGATCGACAAAACCTTCGGGTTGTATCATATACAACTCTTCCTTAAGAAAACCGTTAAGGAACGCCGTTTTGACATCCATCTGCCAGATTTCATAATCGAAAAATGCAGCTATTGCTAACATGATTCTGACGGACTTAAGCATCGCTACAGGTGAGAAAGTCTCATCGTAGTCAACTCCTGGAACTTGTGAAAAACCCTTCGCCACAAGTCGAGCTTTATAAATGGTCACATTGTCGTCAGCGTGTGTCTTCTTCTTAAAGATCCATTTGTTCTGAATAGCCTTGCGGCCCTCAGGTAGTATCTCCAAAGTCCACACTTTGTTCTCATACATGGATCCTATCTCGGATTTCATGGCTTCTAGCCATTTGTTGGAATCTGGCCCCACCATTGCTTCTTCATAATTTGCAGGTTCATTGTTGTCTAACAACATGATTGACAAGACAGGATTACCGTACCACTCTGGAGCAGCACGTGATCTCGTCGACCTGCGTGGTTCAACAGAAACTTTAACTGGAGTTTCATGATCATCATCATTAACTTCCTCCTCAACTAGCGTCGCAACGACAGAGGTTTCCCCTTGCCATGCGCCACCATCTAGAGGGATGAGAGGTTCGACAACCTCGTCAAGTTCTATCTTCCTCCCACTCAATTCTCTCGAGAGAAACTCCTTCTCGAGAAAAGCTCCGTTTTTAGCAACATACACTTTGCCCTCGGATTTGAGATAGAAGGTGTACCCAACTGTCTCTTTTGGGTAACCTATGAAGACGCACTTTTCCGCTTTGGGTTCCAGCTTTTCAGGCTGAAGCTTTTTGACATAAGCATCACATCCCCAAACTTTAAGAAACGACAACTTTGGTGTTTTGCCATACCACAGTTCGTATGGTGTCGTCTCAACGGATTTTGATGGTGCCCTATTTAAAGTGAATGCAGCTGTTTCTAATGCATAACCCCAAAACGATAACGGCAAATCAGTAAGAGACATCGTAGATCGCACCATCTCTAATAAAGTACGGTTATGACGTTCGAACACACCATTACTTTGTGGTGTTCCAGGCGGTGTTAACTGTGAAACAATTCCACATTGTCTTAAGTGAGCACCAAACTCGAAACTCAGATATTCACCCCCACGATCAGACCGTAGGAACTTGATCTTCTTGTTACGATGATTTTCCACTTCACTCTGAAATTGCTTGAACTTTTCAAATGTTTCAGACTTGTGCTTCATCAAGTAGACATAACCATATCTACTTAAATCTTCAGTGAAGGTGAGAAAATAACGATATCCGCCGCGTGCCTCCACGCTCATCGGACCACAAACATCGGTATGTATGATTTCCAACAAGTTACTTGCACGCTCCATTGTTCCGGAGAATGGAGTCTTAGTCATCTGGCCCATGAGGCATGGTTCGCACGTGTCAAGTGAATCAAAGTCAAGTGACTCCAAAAGTCCATCAGCATGGAGTTTCTTCATGCGTTTTACACCAATATGACCTAAGCGGCAGTGCCACAAAAATATGGCGCTATCATTGTTAACTCTTACTCTTTTGGTCTCAATGTTATCTATATGTGTATCGCTATCAAGATTCAATATGAACAATCCTCTCTTATTCGGTGCATGACCATAAAAGATGTTACTCATAGAAATAGAACAACCATTATTCTCTGAGTTAAAAGAGTAACCGTCTCGCAATAAACAAGATCCAGATATAATGTTCATTCTCAACGCAGGCACTAAATAACAATGATTTAAGTTCATCACTAATCCTGATGGTAGTTGAAGTGACACTGTGCCGACGGCGATTGCATCAACCTTGGAACCATTTCCTACGCGCATCGTCACTTCATCTTTCGCCAGCCTTCGTCTATTCCGCAGTTCCTGTTTCGAGTTGCAAATATGAGCAACAGAACCGGTATCGAATACCCAGGCACTACTACGAGAGCCGGTTAAGTACACATCAATAACATGTATATCAAATATACCTGATTTTTCTTTGCCCGCCTTCTTATCTGCCAGATACTTGGGGCAATTGCGCTTCCAGTGACCAATACCCTTGAAATAGTAACACTCCGTTTCAGGCTTAGGTCCAGCTTTGGGTTTCTTCGGCGGATTGGCAACAGGCTTGCCGCTCTTCTTCGAATTGCCCTTCTTGCCTTTGCCGTTTCTCTTGAAACTAGTGGTCTTATTCACCATCAACACTTGATGTTCTTTCAGCATCGCAAACAACTCGCCGGGAGACTTGTTCGTCCCTTGCATGTTGTAGTTCAACACAAAGCCTTTATAGCTTGGCGGCAGTGATTGAAGGATTCTGTCAGTGATAGCCTCTTGCGGGAGTTCAATCCCCAGCTCAGCTAGACGGTTTGAGTACCCAGACATTTTGAGCACATGTTCACTGACAGACGAGTTTTCCTCCATCTTGCAAGCACAGAATTTCTCGGAGGTCTCATACCTCTCGATCCGGGCGTTCTTCTGAAAGATAAACTTCAACTCCTGGAACATCTCAAATGCTCCATGACGCTCAAAGCGACGTTGAAGTCCCGGTTCTAAGCCATACAAGACTGCACATTGAACTATTGAGTAGTCCTCCTTACGTGCTAACCAAGCGTTCTTAACATCCTGATCAGCCGTAGCGGGTGGTTCATCTCCTAGCGCAGCATTAAGGACATAATCCTTCTTCCCAGCTTGTAAGATTAGCTTAAGATTACGAGCCCAGTCTACAAAGTTGCTTCCATCATCTTTCAACTTAGCTTTCTCTAGGAACGTATTAAAATTCAGGATGACTGTCGCGTGAGCCATGATCTACAACACAAATATATTCAAAGTGGAATTTAGACTATGTTCAAGATAATTAGAGTTCAACTTAATCAAATTATATGCTAAACTCCCACTCAAAAGGTACATCTCTCTAGTCATGTGAGTGGTTCATGATCCACTTACACTATCCCAAGTCCGATCATCACGTGAGTTGAATATAGTTTCAGTGGTAAGCATCCCTATGCTAATCATATCAACTATATGATTCATGACCGACCTTTCGGTCTCATGTGTTCCGAGGCCATGTCTGCACATGCTAGGCTCGTCAAGCTTAACCCGAGTGTTCCGCGTGCGCAACTCTTTTGCACCCGTTGTATGTGAACGTTGAGTCTATCACACCCGATCATCACGTGGTGTCTCGAAAGGACGAACTGTAGCAACGGTGCACAGTCGGGGAGAACACAATTTCGTCTTGAAATTTTAGTGAGAGATCACCTCATAATTCTACCGTCGATCTAAGCAAAAAAAGGTGCATAAAAGGATTAACATCACATGCAATTCATAAGTGACATGATATGGCCATCATCATGTGCTTCTTGATCTCCATCACCAAAGCACCGGCACGATCTTCTTGTCACCGGCGCCACACCATGATCATCCATCAACGTGTTGCCATCGGGGTTGTCGTGCTACTCATGCTATTACTACTAAAGCTACATCCTAGCAAAATAGTAAACGCATCTGCAAGCACAAACGTTAGTATAAAGACAACCCTATGGCTCCTGCCGGTTGCCGTACCATCGACGTGCAAGTCGATATTTCTATTACAACATGATCATCTCATACATCCAATATATCACATCACATCGTTGGCCATATCACATCACAAGCATACCCTGCAAAAACAAGGTAGACGTCCTCTAATTTTGTTGTTGCATGTTTTATGTGGTGACCAAGGGTATCTAGTAGGATCGCATCTTACTTACGCAAACACCACAACGGAGATATATGAGTTGCTATTTAACCTCATCCAAGGACCTCCTCGGTCAAATCCGATTCAACTAAAGTTGGAGAAACCGACAATTGCCAGTCATCTTTGAGCAAAGGGGGTTACTCGTAACGATGAAACCAGTCTCTCGTAAGCGTACGAGTAATGTCGGTCCAAGCCGCTTCAATCCAACAATACCGCGGAATCAAGAAAAGACTAAGGAGGGCAGCAAAACGCACATCACCGCCCACAAAAACTTTTGTGTTCTACTCGAGAAGACATCTATGCATGAACCTAGCTCATGATGCCACTGTTGGGGAACGTCGCATGGGAAACAAAAAATTTCCTACGCGCACGAAGACCTATCATGGTGATGTCCATCTACGAGAGGGGATGAGTGATCTACGTACCCTTGTAGATCGTACAGCAGAAGCGTTAGAGAACGCGGTTGATTTAGTGGAACGTCCTCACGTCCCTCGATCCGCCCCGCGAACAATCCCGCGATCAGTCCCACGATCTAGTACCGAACGGACGGCACCTCCGCGTTCAGCACACGTACAGCTCGACGATGATCTCGGCCTTCTTGATCCAGCAAGAGAGAAGGAAAGGTAGACGAGTTCTCCGGCAGCGTGACTGCGCTCCGGAGGTTGGTGATGACCTTGTCTCAGCAGGGCTCCGCCCGAGCTCCGCAGAAACGCGATCTAGAGGAAAAACCGTGCAGGTATGTGGTCGGGCTGCCGTGGGAAAGTCGTCTCAAATCAGCCCTAAAACCTCCGTATATATAGGTGGGAGGGAGGGGGCCTTGCCTTGGGGCTCAAGGTGCCCCAAGGGGGTCGGCCGAGTCCAAGGGGGAGGACTCTCCCCCCCCAAACCGAGTTGGACTAGGTTTGGTGGGAGGGAGTCCCCCTTCCTTCCCACCTCCTCCTTTTTTTTCTTTTTTTTCTCTCTTGATTTTCTTCTCCTTGGCGCATAGGGCACTTGTGGGATGTCCCACCAGCCCACTAAGGGCTGGTGTGTCTCCCCCAAGGCCTATGGGCTTCCCCAGGGTGGGTTGCCCCCCCCCCCCCGGTGAATTCCCGGAACCCATTCGTCATTCCCGGTAACTCCGAAAACCTTCCGGTAATCAAATGAGGTCATCCTATATATCGATCTTGGTTTCCGGACCATTCCGGAAACCCTCATGACGTCCGTGATCTCATCCGGGACTCCGAACAACATTCGGTAACCAACCATATAACTCAAATACGCATAAAACAACGTCGAACCTTAAGTGTGCAAACCCTGCGGGTTCGAGAACTATGTAGACATGACCCGAGAGACTCCTCGGTCAATATCCAATAGCGGGACCTGGATTCCCATATTGGATCCTACATATTCTACGAAGATCTTATCGTTTGAACCTCAGTGCCAAGGATTCGTATAATCCCGTATGTCATTCCCTTTGTCCTTCGGTATGTTACTTGCCCGAGATTCGATCGTTAGTATCCGCATACCTATTTCAATCTCGTTTACCGGCAAGTCTCTTTACTCGTTCCGTAATACAAGATCCCGCAACTTACACTAAGTTACATTGCTTGCAAGGCTTGTGTGTGATGTTGTATTACCGAGTGGGCCCCGAGATACCTCTCCGTCACACGGAGTGACAAATCCCAGTCTTGATCCATACTAACTCAACTAACACCTTCGGAGATACCTGTAGAGCATCTTTATAGTCACCCAGTTACGTTGCGACGTTTGATACACACAAAGCATTCCTCCGGTGTGAGTGAGTTATATGATCTCATGGTCATAGGAATAAATACTTGACACGCAGAAAACAGTAGCAACAAAAAGACACGATCAACATGCTACGTCTATTAGTTTGGGTCTAGTCCATCACGTGATTCTCCCAATGACGTGATCCAGTTATCAAGCAACAACACCTTGTTCATAATCAGAAGACACTGAATATCATTGATCAACTGGCTAGCCAACTAGAGGCATACTAGGGACGGTGTTTTGTCTATGTATCCACACATGTAAATGAGTCTTCATTCAATACAATTATAGCATGGATAATAAACGATTATCTTGATACAGGAATTATAATAGTAATTACATTTATCATTGCCTCTAGGGCATAATTCCAACACTTAATACACTAGATGCATGATGGATAGCGGTCGATGTGTGGAGTAATAGTAGTAAATGCAGAAAGTATCGGTCTACTTGTCTCGGACGTGATGCCTATATGTATGATCATTTCCTTAGATATCATCATGACTTGCGCGGTTCTATCAATTGCTCGACAGTAATTCGTTCACCCACCGTAATACTTGCTTTTATGAGGGAAGCCTCTAGTGAACAATATGGCCCCCGGGTCTACTTCACATCATATTTTCAGCTCTACACTTTTACTTTGTTGCACTTTCCAGCTTCAGATCTCACCTTGCAATCAATCGTGAAAGGGATTGAAAACCCCTTTATATCGTTGGGTGCAAGTTTGTTTGTTTTTGCGCAGGTACTTTGGAGACTTGCCTTGATACTCCTACTGGATTGATACCTTGGTTGTCAAACTGAGGGAAATACTTACTGCTACTGTGTTGCATCACCCTTTCCTCTTCAAGGGAAAAACCGACGCAAGCTCAAGAGGTAGCAAGAAGAATTTCTGGCGCCGTTTCCGGGGAGGATCAAGTCAAGAATAGTCTCCCGTCAACGTGCCAATTTCTGGCGCTGTTGTCAGGGAGTATCAAGTCAGGAATAGTCTCCCGCCAACGTGCTAATTTCTGGCGCCGTTGCCGGGGTGCATCAAGTCAAGAATAGTCTTCCTCCAATGTGTCAATTTCTGGCACCGAGGACTATTCTAAGTGAAGCTTATCCAAGTAACTGTCTCAAATCATCTCTTGCATTTACTTTTTTGCCTCTCGTTTTCCTCTTCCCCACTTCTGAAAAACAAAAATTTACAAAAATATTTGCCTTTTTTTCGTTCGGCCTTTTCTTTCGCTTGCTTTCGGTTTGCTTGTGTGCTTGTCTGCTCGTTGAAGTCACCATGACTGAAAACACTAAACTTTGTGACTTCTCGAATACTAATAATAATGATTTTATTAGTAATCCGATTGCTCCCGACACTAGTGTGGAATCATATGAAATCAATGCTGCGTTGTTGAATCTTGTTATGAAAGAGCAATTTTCCGGCCTTCCTACAGAAGATGCCGCATCTCATCTTAATACCTTCATTGAGTTATGCGATTAAATTGAAGCTATTTCCGTTCTCATTGCGAGATCGAGCAAAAACTTGGTTTTCATCTTTACCCAAAAATAGCATTGGTTCTTGGAACAAGTGTAAAGATGCTTATATATCCAAGTATTTTCCACCGGCTAAGATTATCTCTCTCCTTAATGATATCATGAATTTTAAGCAACTAGATCATGAACATGTTGCACAATCTTGGGATAGAATGAAATTTATGATTAAAAATTGTCCTGCTCATGGCTTGAGACTGTATATGATTATACAAATTTTCTATGCTGGTTTGAATTTTGCTTCTAGAAATATCTTGGATTCCGCCTCCGGTGGAACCTTCATGGAAATCACATTAGGATAAGCCAAAAACTCCTAGACAATATCATGAGAAACTATTCTCAATGGCACACTGAAAGGTCACCTACTAGTGAAAAAGTGCACGCTATAGAAGAAATTAACACTTTGAGTGCTAAGATGGATGAGTTAATAAAATTGTTCGCTAGTAAAGGTGCTCCTTTAGATCCAAATGATATGCCCTCGTCTTCCTTGATTGAGAGTACCAATGAGAGGTTGGATGTTAATTTTGTTGGTAGGAATAATTTTGGCAAGAACAATGCTTATAGAGGAAACATTATTCCTAGGCCTTTTCCTAGTAATCACTCTAATAGCTTTGGCAATTCCTACAACAATGCTCATGGAAATTACAATAAATTACCCTCTGATATTGAGAGTAATATTAAGGAGTTTATCAACTCGCAAAAGATTTTCGATGCGTCCATAGATGAAAAACTACTCAAAATTGATGACTTGGCTAGGATCGTTGATAGAATGTCTCTTGATGTTGATCATTTGAAATTGAGATGTGCTCCTCCAAATATTAATATGGATGAAACTTTGAAATCTATGTGTTTTTCCATGAATGAGAGTAATGAGAGAACCACCCAAATTCGTGCTAGACATGACTGGCTTAAAAAGGCGTGTTCTCGTGATGAGAATCACGGAGATCTTAAAGTGCTTGGTGTGACTCCTATTGAATCCTTGTTTTCTAATGTCAAACCTAATGATGATGGGGCTGGATATGAATCCACTTTGGTTGAGAAACGCCCCAATGATCCGGAGTCTATCTATCTTGATGCTAGAAGCATTGAAAATGTAGTAGAGGATATCAAAACTTTGAGTAGTAATGAAATTACTACTTTGGATTTCAAGGAATTCAATTATGATAGTTGCTCTTTGATTGAATGTATTTCCTTGATGCGATCCCTGCTAAACTCTCCACACGCTTATAGCCAAAACAAGGCATTTACCGATCATATCGTCGATGCTATGATGAAATCTCTTGAAGAGAAACTTGAGTTGGAAGTTTATATTCCTAGAAAACTTCATGATGAGTGGGAACCTACTATCAAAATCAAGATTAAAAACTATGAATGCAATGCTTTGTGTGATTTGGCTGCTAGTGTTTTCGCTATTCCAAAGTCTTTATGTGATGCTCTAGGCTGCAATGAGATCGATGCGTGCTCTCTTAATTTGCATCTTGCGGATTCTATTGTTAAGAAACCTATGGGAAGGATCAATGATGTTCTTATTATTGCTAATAGGAACTATGTACCTGTAGATTTCACTGTGCTTGATATTGACTGCAATCCGACATGTCCCATCATTCTTGGTAGACCTTTCCTTAGGACTTTTGGTGTTATCATCGATATGAAGGAAGGGAATATTAGATTTCAATTTCCATTAAAGAAGGGCATGGAACATTTTCCTGGAAAGAAAATAAGATTGCCTTGTGAATCCATGATGAGGGCTACTTGTGGTTTGAGCACCAAAGACGACGATATTTGATTCTATCGCCTTATGCCTAGCTAAGGGCGTTAAACAATAGCGCTTGTTGGGAGGCAACCCAATGAAATTATCTTTGCTTTCTGCTTTCTGTTTTGTTGTGTCCACACCATCATAATTCTGTTATGATTGTGTTCTTTGTGTTCCTTTTTGTGTTTGTGCCAAGCAAAACCTTTATGGTCAGTTTTGGTGATGGTTGTTTGATCTTGCTGAAAAAGACAGAAACTTTGCACTCACAAAATTATTTTTAATTCCTATCCCGAAAGAGTTTTTGAGTTGATTCTTTTTGCTTCTGGTTGATATGCCAATTGCCCTAATTGTCATAATTTTTCAGAATTTTTGCCAGAAGTATACGAAGTATACAGATTGCTACAGACTGGTCTGTTTTTGACAGATTATGTTTTTTGTTGTGTTGATTGCTTATTTTGATGAAACTATGGATAGTATCGGGGGATAACAGCCATGGAAAAGTGAGAATATAGTAATCTAACATCAATCTAAATAGAGATAAAGTTTGCTACATTACCTAAAGACTTGGTAGTCTATTTTCTTGTGCTAATGATATCACGAGTTTCTGTTTAAGTTTTGTGTTGTGAAGTTTTCAAGTTTTGGGTGATGTTCTCATGGAGATTGGGATAAAGAGTGGAAAGAGCTCGAGTTTGGGGATGCCCAGGGCATCCCAAGCCAAATTCAAGGACAGGAAAAAGCCTAAGATTGGGGATGCCCCGGGAATGCATCCCCTCTTTCGTCTTCAATCCATCGGTAACGTTACTTGGAGCTATATTTTTATTCACCACATGATATGTGTTTTGCTTGGAGCGTCGTGTATTATAGGCGTCTTTTCTTTTTGTTGTGTCACGGTCATCCTTGCTGCACACCTTCTTGAGAGAGAGACATGCACTCATCGTGATTTTGCTAGAATACTCATTGAGCTTCGCTTATATCTTTTGAGTTAGGCAATTTAGCTCGCATGTGCTTCACTTATGTCTTTTGAGATAGATAACTTTGCTCTAGTGCTTCACTTAAATCTTTGTAGAGCATGGCAGTGTCATATTTTTGAGAAATAAGAACTCTCGATCTTCACTTATATCTTTTTGAGAGTGCTCTCTCTGAGCAACTTGGTAGTTGGCTTGCGCTATGAAAGTAGTCCAAAAGATGATAGGCATCCAAAGAGGATATAATAAAAACTTCCATATTCAAGTGCATTGATTAGTAAGAGAAGTTTGATTCCTAACAATTAAGTTTTGAGACATGGATTTGGTAATATTAGAGTTATGTTAGTAGGGTGTTGTGAATCTAGAAATACTTGTGCTGAAGTTAGTGATTCCCGTAGCATGCACGTATTGTGAACCGCTATGTTAGGAAGTCGGAGCATAATTGATTTGTTGATTGTCATCCTTTGTGTGGCGGTCGGGATCGCGCGATGGTTTACACCTACCAACCCTTCCTCTAGGAGTATGCGTTTAATACTTTGTTTCAATTACTAATAAAACTTTCACAATAAGTATAGATGCACTTTCACCTTCCACGATTGCTAGCCTCTCTAGTGTCGCGCAACTTTTGCCAGTGCACAAACCCACCATATACCTTCCTCAAAACAGCCACCATACCTACCTATTATGGCATTTTCATAGCCATTCCGAGATATATTGCCATGCAACTCCCACCATTCCGTCTCATGACTTGTGCCATTGCATGATCGTAAGATAGCTAGCGAGATGTTTCAACGTGATACGCTAAGCTAGATCGTTGCACATCTCGGTACACTGTCGGACGCATTTCCTATAGAGTTATCATTGCTCTAAGTATTAAGTTGTGAGTAAATAAAAGTGAGTTGATCATCATTATTAGAGCATTGTCCCATGTGAGGAAATAAAAAAAAGGCCAAATATGCCCACAAAAAAATGAAAAGAGGCCAAAGAGCCCAAACAAAAAAGAGAAAAAGATAGAAGGGACAATGCTACTATCTTTTTCCACGCTTGGGCTTCAAAATAGCACCATGTTCTTGTTGATATAGAGTCTCTTGGCTTGAGACTTCCATATACAAGTGGGAATTTTCATTATATAACTTGGCTTGTATATTCCAATGATGGGCTTCCTCAAAATTGACCTAGGTCTTCGTGAGCAAGCAAGTTGGGTGCACACCCACTAGTTCTCCTGTTGAGCTTTCACATACTTATAGCTCTAAGTGTATCCATCGCATGGTAATCCGTACTCATTCACATTGATATCTATTGATGGGCATCTCCATAGTCCATTGATACACCGAGTCAATATGACCTTCTCCTCCTTTTTGCCTCACAACCTCCACCACACTCTATTCCACCTATAGTGTTATATCCATGGCTCACGCTCATACATTGCATGAGAGTTGAAAAAGGTTTCAGAAAGTAATAGTGCGAAAACAATCACTTGGCCGATACCGGGGTTGTGCATGATTTAAATTCGTTGTGTGGCCAGACTATATGATTTTGTAGGGATAACTTGCTTTGGCCTTGTTATTTCAAAAGTTCATGATAACTTTGCTAGTTCGCTTGAAGTATTATTGTTTTATGTCCATAGCAAACAATTGTTTTGAATCTTATGTATCTGAACATTCATGCCACAAGAAATAAGTTACAAAGGACAAATATGTTAGGAAGCATTACACATCAAAAATTCAGTCTTTATCACTTCCCTACTCGAGGACGAGCAGGAGTTAAGCTTGGGGATGCTTGATACATCTCCAACGTATATATAATTGTTGATGGTTCCATGCTATTATATTGTCAACTTTGGATGTTTTGTATGCATGAATATGCTATCTTATATGTTTTTGGGGACTAACCTATTAACTCAGTGCCAAGTGCCAGTTCCTGTTTTTTCCGTGTTTTTGACCTTTCTCAGAGGGGAATATTAAACGGAGTCCAAACGGATTAAAACCTGCGGAATGATTTTTTCCATAACAGAAGACACGCAGGAAACTTGAGAACCAAGGAAGGGGACCTCGCAGGAGGTCACAAGTCACCCAGGCCCGGCCTAGGGGGGTCGGGCCTAGCAGGCTTGTGGGCCCCCTGTGGCTCCCCTGCCCTACTTCGTCCGCCTATAAATTCTCCAAAAATCTCAAACCATGGAAGAGAGCCACGAAAATACTTTTCCGCCGCCGCAAGATTCTGTCTCCACAAGATCCCATCTAGGGCACGTTCTGGTGCCCTGCCGGAGGGGGGATTCGGACACGGAGGGCTTCTTCATCAACACCATTGCCTCTCCGATGATGCGTGAGTAATTCACCACAGACCGCCGGGTCCATAGCTAGTAGCTAGATGGCTTCTTCTCTCTCTTGGATCTTCAATACAAAGTTCTCCATGATCTTCATGGAGATCTATCCGATGTAATCTTCTTTTGCGGTGTGTTTGTCGAGATCCGATGAATTGTGGATTTATGATCAGATCATCTATGAATATTATGTGAGTTTCCTCTGATCTCATTTATGCATGATTTCGTATCCTTGTAATTCTCTTCGAGTTGTGGGTTTCATTTGGCCAACTTGATCTATAATTCTTGCAATGGGAGAAGTGCTTGGTTTTAGGTTCATACCGTGCAGTGACCTCACCCAATGACACAAGGGGTAGTGAGGCACGCATCCTGTTGTTTCCATCAAGGGTAAAAAGATGGGGTTTATATCTATTGCATGAATTTATCCCTCTACATCATGTCATCTTGCTTAAGGCATTACTCCGTTTGTTATGAACTTAATACACTAGATGCATGCTGTATAGCGGTCGATGTGTGGAGTAATAGTAGTAGATGCAGAACGTATCGGTCTACTTGTCTCGGACGTGATGCCTATATGTATGATCATTGCATTAGATATCATCATGACTTTGCGTGATACAGTAATTCGTTCACCCACCGTAATACTTGCTTTTATGAGAGAAGCCTCTAGTGAACACTATGGCCCCCGGGTCTACTTCACATCATATTTTCAGCTCTATACTTTTACTTTGTTGCACTTTCCACCTTCAGATCTCACCTTGCAATCAATCGTGAAAGGGATTGACAACCCCTTTATAGCATTGGGTGCAAGTTTGTTTGTTTTTGTGCAGGTACTTTTGAGAATTGCCTTGATACTCCTACTGGATTGATACCTTGGCTCTCAAACTGAGGGAAATAATTACTGCTACTGTGCTGCATCACCCTTTCCTCTTCAAGGGAAAAACTAATGGAAGCTCAAGAGGTAGCAGAGCCCACCTGCGTGCCCTGGGCGAATCCGTGGAGCGGCTTGAAATTGCAGGCTCATCGATGATAAAGGCTCTGTGGCCCGACGCTGTGGAGCCGGCGTCGATGAGCCGGCTATCCCGCTGGTTTCCGGCTGGTGAAGACCGTCTTGACGCCTGTCGCGCCTCGGCCGCACGTGATGGTGCCTACATGGCCCTGCACTTGGCCAAGTCCTGGTATCGGAACCTGGACTTGGGCAAGCTCGTCGCCTAGTGCGACAGCTCGGAGCGGGAGCTGCAGGCCGTGTAGGAGCAGCTGCGGGTGAGGGCCAACGACATCGCCTCTTAAGCCGCCTGGGATGAGCTCAACTTGGAGCGGGATGAAGAAGGCAATGTGGCCCTGAGGACTTGCACCGTCTCCAGCCGTATGACGCCAATGGCAGCTCCGAGGAGGCGGCCCGTGAGGAGAAAGACGCCGCCTCAAGCGGCGAGGCTTATGCCGACTTTGCCAAGGACGGATCCGGAAGCTCTTATGGAGGAGACGGCGCCACCGCCTCGGGAGCATCCGGCGATGGTGAAGCCACCACTTCAAGGGCAGCAGCCGGGACGACAGACGAGGCCGCCGCCCCTTAGCCGGTCCTGTTTTTGGTTTGGTTATCTGCAATATATTGTCAGTCCAACAGTCCCACCCACTTGGGGGTGTGTAATGAACTTCGGCCGTGGGCCAATGCTTTTGAATGTATGAATATTGCATTAAATTCGTAATGCCATGCGTGCGGTCTTATGTTTTCATCTTTTGATTCCTGCTTGACTTCTTTTTCTCCAACCCCTTTACTCCCTCTAGCATCTACCCTGCCAGCCCGACAGTCGGGAGCCGGTCTGTGACTGGGTTGAGGATTCTGCCTTTGAGAATTTTGGACTTAGATTTTTCGAAGCCATCAAGACCTAAAGACTCAAACACAAAGTAGCAGAGACCGACTAGAATAAGATCGCTAAAAGGATCAAACCAACCCCAGGTGGCAACCCTTTTTGTAGTTTGAGCTTTTCATGCAGCAGGCCTTACCTGGCGCCGCCTCGATAGCCGGACAGCCGGGAGCCGGTCTGTAGGTATTACGAGACGACCAGGGTTCGACCCGGCATACACTATATGTTCTTCTACAACTCAGGTAATCGTTCGGGCGGCTAGCAAGCCCCCGAGCCCATTGGAGCTGGCCCGAGGGACTCACAGAATGAGTGAAGACTCTAGTATGAACACAAAAGAGGTATGCTTCAAGCATCGGCTTGAAACACCCATTGGTATTCATTGGAAATCCCGGAGAGGGAGGAAGATACATATGTGCATGCTCTTTCCACTTTTGTTACTTTCCTTCTTAGCAATAGAACGGGCGAAGCAACGCCGCATTCCACGGACGTTCCTTCTCCTGGCCGGAGTCGTCCCTCTTGCGCTTCCTTGGCTTCTGGGCATCGATCAAGTAGTACGATAAGTTATGCAGTGCCCTGCTGATGATGAAGGATCCCTCCCATTGGGATGAGAGCTTGTGCTGGTCGGCTGTTCGCTGGATTCTTCTGAGCACCGAGTCTCTCTCTGTGAAAGCGAGAGGCTTCATTTTCTTGCTGTGGTAGTACATCAGCTTCTATTGATAGATTGTCGGCCGGCTCAAGGCTAGGTTCCGTGCCTCCTCGAGCAGATCGATGGCGTCTTCTCTTGCCTCCTTCGCTTCTGTTTCTATGTATAGGGTGACCTGAGACGAGTCGAACTCGACATCCATAGGGATGATAGCCTCGGACCCATATACGAGAAATAATGGAGTGAAGCTGGCTGATCGGTTTGGCGTGGTGCGGAGGCTCCACAGTACTGCCGGCAGCCCTTCAATCCAGTAGTCGGCTGACCTGATGAGTGGTGCCACCAGTCATGGCTTGATGCCGGCCAGGATTAGGCCCTTGGCCCTCTCCAGCTGGTCGTTGGACTGGGGGTGTGCCACCGATGCCAAGTCGAGCCGGATGCCTACCTTGGAGTAGTAGAGCGCCAAAGCTCCCTTGGTGAAGTTGGTGCCGTTGTCGGTGATGATGCTGTGGGGGGCGCCGTATCGGACAGGGATGTCCGTGATGAACCTGACGGCCGTGGGGTGGTCAAGCTTCTTGATGGGTCTAGCCTCGATCCACTTGGTAAGTTTATCAATGGACACCAAGAGATGAGTCATGCCGCCTCGAGCGGTCTTGAATGGTCCCACCATGTCCAACCCAGACGGCGAAAGGCCATGACAAGGGGATGGTTTTGAGGGCCGAAGGCGGCATGTGGCTCTGCGCACCAAATTGCTGGCAGCCCTCCCATTTGTTGACCTTGTCCACGGCCTCCTTGAGGGTTGTGGGCCAGTAGAATCCATGGCGGAACGCCCTAGCCACCAGGGTTCTAGAGGCGGCACTCCCCCTGGTGAATGTCTCTGAGGATCTTCTGTCCCTTTTCTGATTCGACGCATCGCTGGAACATGCCAATCACGCTATGCCGAACCAGCTCGCGATTGATTATGGCATAGGATGCAGATCGGCGCTGGATCTGCCTTGCCTCCGCCTCCTCTTGAGGAAGCTCGCCGCGAAGAAGCAAAGCCAGGATGGGTTGAGCCCACGAAGGAGCCGACACAAGGGCTGGCTCCATCTCGGCTTGAGTGTCAGGGGCTTCTACAGCCCCCGCGCTTGATGAAGCAGTCGCAGGCTCGAGACGCTCTATCTCTGATGCCGTCGTGGCAGTCGCCTCATCGTCTACCTCCATGACGTCCACCCACTGGGTGTCGAGATGACATGATTCCTGGCTTGGCGGAGCCGGATTTGTTGTTGTAGCCAGCGAAGTAGTCGTAGCCGACGAAGTGGTTATAGCCGGTGCCGCAATTAGACTCGGCAGAGCCAGCATAGCCGGCACAGGAGCTGTAGCCGACGTAGCTGGCGTAGCCGACAACGCTTGCCCCGAGGGATCAGCCGACACAAAAATTGAGGCCGATTCTGGAGATGGCTTGATGGACAGCTTGTGCAGCTGCTTGAGGGAGACGCCGGCTGGGATGGCTTGTCTTGTGGAGCCAATCTTGGCCAATGTATCACCCGCCTGGACAGCACTACTGCATCCAGCATTGGAATGTGCACCAGTGTTCTTAAGACCGAATGTCATGGTGGTGTAGTAGTAGGCCCCGAAGGGCGTGATGAAGGAGGTCTTCAGGCGATCAGCTGCATCCAGCTTGATTTGATGGTAGCCTGAATAACCATCTAGAAATGACAGCAGTTCGCATCCCGCTGTGGAGTCGATCACTTGATCTATCCGGGGCAAGGCGAACGGGTCTTTCGAGCATGCCTTATTCAGGCTTTTTTAGTCGATACACATTCACCAGGTGTTGTTCTTCTTCAGCACCAGGACTAGATTGCCTAACCAGTCCGGGTGGAAAACCTCCAGACCAAAGCATATATTGGGGAACCGGGGGGACTGTCGCATTCACCTCGCGCCGGCGCTGGCGCTGGCTGTGCATGTCGTCGCCTTCACTAGAGAAGATGACGAATGCTCCATCTTGATGGGGGTAGTCATCGTGGAGATGACCGTCGTCGTGAGGCGGCGGTGGTGGAGCTGGAGCAGGACCGGGAGTCAGAGCATGAGGCACTGCATGTGCACCTAGGGCAGGCGGCAGGCCCTCCCCTTGCGACAGTCGTCGTGCAAAGCTACACTATCGAAGGTTATGGGTAGAGGGCTTCGCTACAGAATGCATCTTGGAGGGCGCGTCAAGCATTTGCTCGAAGGACTGCTTGGGCTGCCAGTCGTTCTTGTTGGTCCGCCTCCGTTGGGAGCCGGCCTGAGTAGCCGGCTCCTCTCCCTCCACGTTGGCTACCAGCTTGTTGTTGGAGCGCGAATATAGCTGATCCGCCTTGCACTTGTTGTTGTTCTCGCCGCATCGATTGTACCCAGCCGGCTTGGGAGTAGCCGGCGTGGGGACAGCCTTGTCTGAGGTGGTCACCTTGACCCGCATTGCGGAGTCGGCCATGGCGTACTTGTCCGCCTTGGCCATGAGCACCCTGCCAGAGAGGTGGGCTTAGAGCACATGAGTTTGTGCTTGAGGAGAGTGCCGCCTCGGCAGCCGTCGATCAAGTACTGGGTGGCATGTACCTCATGCACTCCCTAGCAGTAGTTGCGAAGCTACGTCCAGCGCGTGACGTAGTCGTGAAGGGGTTCGTCTGGCCTCTGGACGAACATGGCCAGCTCGCGAGGCCGGCCAGGGTGCTTGTAGCTGCACGTGAAGTTGTGGACGAACGCCTCCTCGAAATCAACCCAAGAGTTGACGCTGTCGACTGGAAGGCTGATAAGCCATATCCGAGTCGAGCCGGCCAGCATGAGTGGCACGTAGCGAACTGCTATGCGCTTTTTGCCCCTCGCAATACCAACGGTGGTGGTGTAGTCGATCAGCCAGTCTTCTGGCTTGGCGGTGCCGTTCTACTTGGGAGTGTCCAGAGGCAGAGTGAAGCCTTGGGGAAATGGCTCCCCTCAGATCCTGGGCTGAAGCACGCTGGACAGATAGGGCCCTCCTCCTCCAGAAGGGCTGATTGTGCCAGGGCGTTGAGAGGACTGCGGGTGTCGTGGTTGCCCTGGGGGACGCGAGCATCGATCCGAAGCGCAATCAGAAGGGCGCCTTGCGAGCCAGTAGCATGGGTCCTCCCCGGACGAGTAACCTCATACACCGAATCACTATCATCATCCCCGCGACGCCGGCTCAATGTATGCTCGCTCTAGCGCTTAGAACGCCTGTCGTGGCTGCCCTCGCCCTTCCGGCCGGAAGTGCGATGCGAGGAAGATCCTTCGGCTTGTTGATGACCGTTGGGGTTACGACACGCTCCGGGAATGCATCCCGGAGACTCCGATTGAGCTTGATCGGGGTCAAGCCGCGTCTGTTGCTCGTTGGCGGCATCAAGGAGATACGTGACCCGCTTCTCCTGGAAGGCACGCTCCTCGCCCTCCAAGCTTGGCATCTCAGCCATGGCCGCCTGGACCGCCCGCAAGTTGGCCGCATGAGTCTCATAGATGGGTTCCTTGCCACCTAGAATCTCGGCGATGACCCGGCCGCGGCCGCGGACTGAGCCGAGCCGGCTAGGGGCCTTGGAAACCGGAGCGAGGCCGTAGGCGGAGTTATTCTCGCGTTGCGTGGCCTCCATCCGGCGTTTAGCCAAGGCGATGGAAACACCCTCCTTCAAGATCTGCATGCGAGCCTTCTCCAACAAGGCCCGTGCGTCGTTGGGGTTTGTGCGTCTAGCCTGAAGAGTGTCAGCGGTGACAGCCGCAGGCTCACCAGCGTCTGCTGACGCCTTGCCATGAGCCGTGCTAGTGCCAGCGCCGATGACCATCACCTCCACGATGTTGGAGACGGTGGCGAGATGATACGGGGTGAAGATCCCCGAAGATGACGGAGGACCGTCGAAGACGAGTACATTGCTGGGGTACACGTCGAATGTAGGCGTCTTGGCGATAGAGAGCCTATTGAAGCTGGCGCATAACGCCTCGACATCGAAGTCCTTCTCAAAGTAGCGAGGACCATCGTTGAGGAGCAGATCGCTAGAGAGAACGCTGAGGTTCTCCATAGCAGCGACGACGACGCTACAGAGTGACTCATCATCAGACTCCCCGTCCGAATCCACGTGATGGACAGGGACGTCGATCATCATCCGTGAAGCCTCATCGAAGGCGGGCTCCACAGGCATGCAGATCGGTCCGGACGCGATGCATCCGGTGGTGTATGCGCGGGGCCCCGCCGAACGCGTGAAGACAGCCGATGTCGCGAACGGCCCAATGGTGGGCGCCAAATGTCGGCGTTTACTCACAACATAAGCCATGGGTAGGCTAAAGATGGTGGGAACCAAAGTGGCATCGGAGGACGCTGGGAACGAGGTTGGTACAAGCATGGAACTCACGATGTACCCAGGTTCAGGGCTCTCCGTGGAGATAACACCCCTAATCCTGCCGGAGTGTATGATGTATGAATGGGACTACAAAGTGCTCCTCGAGCTGTATTGCGGAGGAGGAAGAAGGAGATGTCGGCTCGCGTCTGCCTCTCCTATGTGGTTGGTGTGTGTGCTGAGTTGACTGACCCTCTGCCTGTAGGGGGGGGCGGGAGGTTTTATAGACGACCCCACCGACCTACAATATGGATAAAAGGTACAAGAGTGAGTCCTGGCTGGCAGCCTCGTCGGCTGGCTAGGGGGCCACGGGGGTCTTGTCTTGTCGCTGGAGGGGACCGCCGGCTGCTAGGTCCCGTCTGGTTGTGGGACCCGCCGGCTAGCCAATAAGGCTCTCATGTAAGGTTGACGTAGGACACGTTTGGTACGTCCGGCGTCGTCCAGCGAGATTCATCATGGGCAAACAGTATGGTCGTCTCCACTGTTCCCAAACCGAGTGCAGTAATGGAGTGGGAGTTTGACGGGCCGACACTATGCAGGGTGATGGATCAGAGCCGGAGGAGGTCAGTAGCGTGGCCGCCGACGTTGGTACCTGACATGCACTCTGATCCAGTACCTTTGCTGACGCATAGCCACCTTTAACCGTAGGGTCTCGTCATGACGTACGGTCTGATGTGACTTGAGATCCCCAGTCGGCTAGCCTGCTTGAGTAGCCAGTCTGGGCACGGCCGCCTCGCCCCCAGCTGTCAGGCTTGGCCTAGGCGACCAGGGGGAGGTAGCCATCTCGCCTCCAGCCGGCAGGTGCTTCCTGACCGGCCAAAGAGTTGGCCGCCTCGCCCCCCAGCCGGCAGGTGCTTCCTAGCCGGCCAGGGGACTTGGGCCTTGTCGAATTGTTCTGGTTATTCCTTCTTGGCTGAAGGTAAAGGAGCAGGCTCGCTGAGCCTACCCCGGGGTTATCCCCCCGACAGGTACCCACTACCAATACTATTCTGAGGCATACCTTGTTGCCTAAGTCAAGAGATGACAAAATGATTAGAGCTTATTCCATCAATATGATGCACCATCTAGACTCCCACACTCACTTTAAGGTGATGGAGTTGATAGAAGAGACTATCAGAAGGACTGCTGCAGATCAAAAGCGATCATGTGGATATGCCCCATACATTCAGATGCTTATGAATGCCAAACTCGGCAAGCATGCATATCTAAATGTTCGTCCCCATTTGCCCCTTCAACCTGGATTTGAGGATAATGTGGTTGTGATGGATGAAAATGATCCCAACTCAGTTGTTGCCAAAGAGGCAGCAGAGGCAGTAGAAGTAGAGGCTACTAGGAATGTTCCACAACTAGTTCAACAACTCACAATTCAAGCTGAGCAAATGGAATTTCTAATGAGCACTGTCCACGGTATGGAAAAGAACATCTCAGAGATTCTGCTAAACCAAAAGAGCTTAGGGTGTATCGTGGAAACCAAATTCCATGATTTGGACATTAAAGTGACAGAGATGGCTGCTAGTGTTGAACACCTCAAGCATGAAGTTGATGGTGTGCACTCACAAAATTCTACTAGTGATGATGAAGAGTCACCCCTTCCCACAACCACTTAGTTTAGGACCGAGACCAGGTCAGCAGTTGTGCCAGTTCCGGAAGCAAGACCATCTTCATCATCTCACGCATCGGCACCTTCAGCTCCAGCTCCATCTCAAGCACCTCCAGTATCAACACCTCCAGCTCTATCTCAAGCACCTCCAGTATCAACACCTCCAGCTCCATCTCAAGCACCTCCAGTATCAACACCTCCAGCTCCAGGACATTCAGCAGAAGCCTTCGCAGAAGCTCTCCTATCCACTTCATCATCAACTGTGGGAGGAGATAGATCCGAGAGAGACGATTAGTTCTATACTTTCGAACTTTTTGGTAACTTGTTGCCAAAGGGGGAGAGATGTATAGATCATAGGGCTTCGAGAGAGAGAGAGATTTTCACTTTATTCGCTCTCATTTTAATCTATAGATCATAGGGCTTCGAGAGACAGAGGTTTTGACTTTATTTTCTCTCATTTTGGTTTTACAAAACTTTTGTCTATTTACTTGTGTTTGATCATACGCTTTGCTTGGTTGATGCTACTATGCTATTATCTTTCAGCTATTCATATGATGATCATTCACTTATCTTTATGTGCATTACTACTCATTCATATCATGTATGCGCACCACCAAGATGTATGTGACATGGCAGAGTCACCCATGATCCTAATTGGTTGTCCATTTGCATTCAAACGCAAATTATAAATAATGCACAAATTTAGGGGGAGCTCTTGCTTTTTCACATACTTCTCAAAGCGTCGATGCTAATCATTAATTATATCTCTTGTCGAAGCTTTGATTTATATGTTGTCATCAATTCCCAAAAAGGGGGAGATTGAAAGCACAATTGCTCCCTAAGGTGGTTTTGATAATTGATCACAACATATGCATCATTGGACTAATGGTTCTATCCAAGTATATTTCAGAAAAGTCCAAAAGATGCATTGGCTAAAGGTTTATGTGGAGATGCCCCTTGATGCAAGGAAGGGATAGGATTGGCCCAAGCATCAAGACTAGAAGACTCTTCATTTTATATTTGTGAGAAATCACTTTTGAGTCCATAGGAAAGCCAATACTATTAAAAGGGTGTGAGGTATTAAAATGAATTGGTTTCTCAAGTGCTCAGAGATAGCCACCAAAAATACTCAACCATTCTTTGAGATAAAAATTTTGTCCAAAGCCAAATATCCAAAATCAGTGCCACAAAGTTTCCATATTCGGCCCTACCAATTTTTAACCTAGACAGAACCCTAGACAAACCTACCATTTTGGTACAACCAATTCTCTATCGGTGCTACCGAGTTCAGGTCACCAACCTTCTGTTGCCTCGGTACACAAAATCAGAATTTCTGAATTTGAGTATCGGTGTCACCGAGTTGGGTCATCTGACCGCTAGCCACCTTTTCGATTCTACGGAGTTGTGTATATCGTTTCCACCGAGATTCAAAAGTTGTTGTCTTTTGTGCAAGCCGATACCATCGAGTTAATGACTACGGTGTCACCGAGTTTGTCAATTTAGGTGTAACGGTTGGATTTTGGGTGCTGCCTATATATACCCCTCCACCAACCTCTCACTCGTAGAGGAAGCACCCAGAACAGACACTTCATTGCCATATCCATTTTTCTAAGAGAGAGCCACCTACTCATGTATTGAGATCGAGATATTCCAATCCAACCATTTGAAACTTGATCTCTAGCCTCCCCAAGCTGCTTTCCACCAAATCAATCTCTCCTACCCATACCAATTTCGTGAGAGAGTGATTGAGTGTTGAGGAGACTATCTTTAGAATCACAAGAGCAAGGAGTTCATCGTTCTACCACATCTATTACCTTTTGGAGGGTGGTGCCTCCTAGATTGGTTAGGTGTCGATTGGGAACCTTCTTCTTTGTGATTGTCGAGTTGAACAAAGATGTTTGTAAGGGCAAGGAGATCACCTACTTCGTGAAGATCTACCGTGAGTGAGGCTAGTACTTCGGGGACGGAAGCAGTGGTGGAATAGACAAGGCCGCTTCTTCGTGCACCCCTTGTGGGTGGAGCCATCCGTGGACTCTCGCGGTTGTTACCCTCCATGGGTTGAAGCCTCCACTAACATGGACATACGATAGCGCCACCAATCTCAACCATCCCAAAATCACAGTGTCAACCTATTGCGTTTGATCTCCCTACCTTACTCCCTTTACTTTACACTTGTATGTTTTACATTGCGCTTCTATACTCTTAGATACGCATGTGTGGGGTGTACTTGACTTGCCATAATTGATAAAACTGGCCCACAACTAAAATTGGGAAGAGGCTAAGTTTTTATTGGTCAAGTAGTCTAATCACCCCCCCCCCCTCTAGACATACTTTTGATCCTACAAACCGGCGTCAAGCTAAAACTCGACGTATCTCTCGGAATCTCGAGTTGCGTCTAAATCCTTTTGCAATTGGCGTGTGGATTCTCCTGCTATATCAAATATCCTTGATTATAAAGGAAATCCAACTAGAATTTAGCACATCATAAATAATTTCCCTTACCATGTGCTTCTCTGGTGAATTATTTCACATCCTCCAGTTCGTCCTTGCTACTTGTAATTCGGCTTGGCTTAGTTGGAAATCTTTGGACAATCTGTCATTTTCCTGCTTTAAAGCCCACAGGAGGGTAAACGGTCATGTCGACCCTTAACTCGGCCATACCGACCAAATTAAGGCTCGGGGGCTACTGGGTCCGAACTTTTTTTTCGGTTATCAAAATACCGATGACGTACGTGCAGTTTGGCAGACTTCTCTTGGGCCACTTCTTTAAGACCGGTCCATGCAGCCCCAAGGTATGCATGAGTCGAGTTAAGAGTATTAAACTCTTGTTCAGAAAATACTAGGTCCCACAATGACTCCTTTCGCTTCCGATGTTCATCACGCTCTAGATTTCACAATAAGTCACTGACACTCCTTCAGAACCTTCAGGAAGCGGGCCCATGTTCGGGCTCCTGCGTCACCCATGGAACTTGGGTTCGGCTGAATTCCCAATACTTCAACCACGTCTTCGAACAAGCAGGGTTGTGTCCGTCTCCTGAAAGTATCAGCTAGGAGTCATGAACATCTAAGAAGGTACTCTCTAGGGATTAAGGAAGCATACCTTTTTGCCGAATGGTTGGCTTGCGTATTTTTTGCCCCCTCTCGTTCGGCAATTTGATTCTCGACTGGTGCTACCCCGGCTAGTGCGGTTTGAGAATAAGCTCGGCGAGGGTTCCAACGACCCTTGGACTTAGTCCCTCGTCGGGTATTTGTTTTCCTCTTGCCTGTCGAATATGGAAGAGAAATAGGGTTGTCAGCCAAAAGGGCTACCTTTTGCTCGTCGACACTCTCTTGATAAAACACCCCGTCTTAAAAAAATTGAAATCTCCTGGTCTTCGTGAAATCGAGGGTCATCGTCACGGGTGAAGTCTTCACGTTGTGGTGCGGGAGAACGGATCGTTTCAATCCAACACTTCGAGGACTGTAAAGGAGGATTGGGGGTCAGCGGTCAGTAGTGATAAGCGTGAATATCTGAATTATGAATACAATCACACTTAACCATTTAATAGGATTGTAAGCGGAATAGCCCTCCTAAAGGGTAAGGCGGGTGAAATGTTCTTTCTCCCCCTTGAAAAGATCGGGCATGAAAACTGCCAAAGATTCCTGATTATCCGTACCTTGATGCCTGGAGCGAGTAGAGTCTCTTGTCCCGCTGAAGCGCCACAAAGGGTGTGTTCGCTATTGAAGCGGTTGGACACATCGGGTAATCGTCACAGCCATCACGTCAATGATGGCCAGCCCACTATGCACAAATATGCTAACCTTGGTGGATAGGCGTTTAACTTCGGGGCTCTCTTTTTGGGAAGAACTCTTCAGACACGAGCTAAATCTCTTCTTCAAAGGGGCTTCAGAGTATTCAGGAAGACCCCTCCGAAATGGTTCGAACAAAGTGTAACGACAAAACCTCGAAGGATTTGAGTCTCTGTGCTTTACTGTCCTAGTCCCTGGATCGACTCGCTAGCACACACAGTATAGAAGCGCATCATTTATTACAACGTATGATCCAGAATTTATAAAGTATAACAATCTGCATAGCACTTAGCTAGCCTTATTCTATCAAACAGCGGAAAAGTAGGAGAATAATAACGATGAGTCCCATCATAGGTCAATACTTTGAATGTATTGGCAAGTTACACAGGAAAAGTAATATAACAGATCTACATGTATATGCATAGTATAACAAGAGAAAGGCTGATGGTTATTTTGCAGAAAGCTGATTTTATCCTCGTAGCTACCTAATAGTCAAGTTTTAGTTTTTTTGCTACAATAACTCACATATGGTTGAATTGACATCTCCAACTTCAACCTATTACCATCATTAAGTTTCCCACCAAGTTTTATTAAGTGTGTCATCTGTCAAGATCATCCAACAATTGTAATGGCCTAGTTGCTCAAAATTGTCCATAACCGGGGACACGGCTAATCATGATTAGTTTATACACTCTGCAGAGGTTAGTACGCTGTACCCACTGGACCCAACCCGAAGATTGAGACGAAGTCTTTGAGAAGCAGTCACCTAGTCCCACAGGAGGCCCATCCCACCTATCATAGCTACATCAGCTGGCACATCCGGGTAAGGTTTCCACGACTGATCAACTAAGCCAGGGCCCATAATAGCCAGTGGTCGCACAAGGAAGCTACTAGTCACTAAGTTTGTTTGATGTTTTTGAACCTGGGCGGCATCCACTTACATTTAGAGGGTAGAAACCATGATGTTCTTGAAACCACCCAACAATACCATATCCGCCCAGAGGTGAATTAAATCCTTAATTACTACTCAAATTTATTTTGTAGTAATCCTCACATAATCTCAATGAATACATGAACCAATCCCCGTCTGCATATTATAGCAAAATTTTATCTAACACGATCTTCAATGACGAGGGATATAGATCAATAGCATAGCAATAATAATAATAATAATCCTATACATGCATAAATTTTCATAGGGTGATATAATACTACATGCATAGAAAACAATAGGTAAAGGATGATCAACATGTAACTTGCCTTGATTTTGGTTCAGAAAGTCATACTCCTGACAATAGTTCGCGTCGCACTCCGCACAATCTACACGTTGCAAACAATGACACCAACCAATCACCACAATCACATAACACCAAATAAAACCATTGGCAATAAAACAACTTGTTTAAAACCAAATCATAAATAGCATGGCAGTAGGTATAAAAGCATCTACATGCTGATACGATGACAACGCAAAAAGAATCAACTAAACCGGATGAACGGTTTGCAAAATATGGCCCCCGATATGTCTAAAATAAATCTGATTTAACAAAAAAAATAATTTTCGTAAAAATGAAAACTACCGGTTCTGACATGTTCTACTCATCAATACGAGATCAAAGGAAAAAAGAATTTCCTGAATCGGACTTATGGGTAAAAACATAAACGTGTTTGAAAACTTTACCGAGAATCTGACCAACCTAAAAACAGACCAAAAACAGATTTAATTCGTCCTGAAGTTGTTCATCATGGTTGGCTGAATCAGATCGTGCGCACATGCTTACCACGAACAACAGGGAAAAATGGAACGGTCTCGGTGTGGCTCTTCCGATGGTTCTCCGGTGGTGGTCGAACGGACTCCGGTGACGGCGGCTCCGCAAACTCCGGCGAACACGGATAAAATCCGGTGGACACGGATGAACTCCGGTGTTGCTCCGGTGGACGGGCTCCGGTGGTGGTCGAAATTGGGGCAGCAAAGGATTTGGGTTGCACAGGAAAAAGAATCTAGACGGAGGAATCAGATCGGAACAAGCTTCGGTTCCTGATATATGAGCACGAGGCTCCTGGAAAGAAAAAGGCAGAGGCTGGCTCGGTTTTGGGGATCGCTCGTGGGCACGTGGCCTCGTGGGCAAGTGGGGCGAAGGATCCCCTGGTCAATGCAGGCAGGAGCCTGGGCTCGGTGGAGCCTGGTGGCTCTGGAGCGCTGGCCACCTGGGGCAGCTGGCTCGCTGGTGCACGTGGTGTGCTGGCTGGGCTAAGCCTTTGGCTCGGCGTGACCAGCTAGTTTCTTTTTTTTAGTAAAACCACAAAAAAAGTATTAAAATAATATATATATATTTTTAAAGAAAACAAACAGAGAAATTAATAATAATATACGTATACAAAAATATATACATATATATATATATAAATATATATATACGCATATAGCAATATATATATAAGTATATATAGATATTTATATTAAAATGCTAATATAGACATATATATATAAGTATAAAATAAATCCACCTAATAAATAATAAAGGAACCTAGTTCCACCTAATGCAAACTTTTGAAAATAGCTTTTATGCAAGGACGATCAACGAGCTTTTAAAAACTCAACTAAAAATAATTTCAGAGATTATAAAATTTGCAAAACCAAATCGGACAACTTCAAATAATATTCTAAACATTATGCACTTTAATCCGACAGGGGAGAAGTCATATTATCTCCACTCCAATAAATTGCCCGCGGTTGCATAATGAATAGAATTTCAGAAGAAGAAAATAATGCATAGAAGAATATGAGATGCATATGAATGATCTATTAACATCGGAATTTAAGAAAATTGGGATGTTACAAACCTACCCCCCTTAAGATGAATCTCGCCCTCGAGATTCGGGTTGGCTAGCAAATAGGTGTGGGTAGTCCTTCTTGAGATCCTCCTCTCATTCCCAAGTAGCCTCTTCTTCGGTATGATGATCCCACTGAAATTTGCATAATCTGATTATCTTGGTGCGAGTAATTCTCTCTGCTGTCTCCAGAATCTTAACAGGCTTCTCCTCATATGTCAAGTTAGTCTCCAACTGAGTTGCCTCAAGTGGCACTGTATCTCTCAAAGGAACATCTGCCATCTTGGCATGACACTTCTTCAGCTGGGATACGTGAAACACATTATGAACTCCTGACAAAGCTTCTGGCAACTCCAGCTGATAAGCTACTTCTCCTCGACGCTCCAAGATCTTGTAAGGCCCACAAAGCATGGTGCTAACTTACCTTTGATTCCAAACCTCTTAATTCCACGAAGTGGTGAAACTCTAAGGTATGCACGGTCTCCTACCTCATATGTCACCTCCTTACGCTTAGCATCTGCATAACTCTTCTGTCTGGACTGTGCTATCTTTAGCCTGTCACGAACCAACCTGACTTTCTCTTCAGCATCTCTAATCAAGTCTGGTCCAAAGAACTGACGCTCTCCAACCACATCCCACATCAGTGGTGTCCTGCACTTCCTACCATACAGAAACTCAAATGGTGCCATCTGCAAACTAGCCTGATAACTGTTATTATATGAGAACTCTGCATATGGTAAGTTATCATCCCAACTGGACCCATAGTCCAAAGCACAAGCTCTCAACATATCCTCCAATATCTGATTCACCCTCTCAGTCTGCCCATCTGTCTGTGGATGGAATGTTGTACTGAACTCCAGTCTAGTATCCAATGATTCATGTAACTGACGCCAAAATTTAGAAGTGAACTGAGTACCTCTATCAGACACTACCTTCTTTGGAACTCCATGCAGACAAACAATTCTGGACATATAAATCTTAGCTAGCTTAGCACTGGTATAGGTAGTCTTTACCGGGATGAAGTGAGCGACTTTAGTCAAACGATCAACAACTACCCAAATAGAATCATAACCTGATCGAGTCCTGGGTAATCCAGTGATGAAATCCATACCAATCTGATCCCACTTCTAATCAGGTATAGGCAAAGGTTGTAACAAACCTTTTGGTTTCTGATGCTCTGCTTTAACTCTCTGGCACACATCACATACTGCAATATACTCAGCAATTTTCCTCTTCAGGCTAGGCCACCAAAATCTCTCCCTCAAATCCAAATACATCTTAGTATTACCTGGGTGGATAGAATAAGGTGAATCATGCGCCTCCTGAAGAATCAACTTCGTTATATCTGCATCCTGAGGTACACAAATACACTTCTCAAACCATATGGTCCCGTGTTCATCCTCATGGAAATCTTTTGCCTTCCCTTTTAGCATATTCTCCTTTATCTCAGCAATATACTTATCATCCTTTTGAGCTTCCCTAATTCTGTCAAGCAAAGTAGGCCTTACCTCAAGTGTAGCCAAATAGCCTCTAGGGATCATCTCCAATCTCAGATTTCTGAACTGCTCACATAACTCCGGTGGCATATCATCAATATTAATTGCATTAGCATGGCTCCTACGACTCAATGCATCAACAACAACATTAGCCTTACCAGGATGATACTGTACATTCAAATCATAATCCTTAATAAGCTCCAACCATCTCCTCTGTCTGAGGTTCAACTCCCTCTGAGTAAATATGTACTTCAGGCTCTTATGATCAGTAAATATATCACAATGATTACCAACGAGATAATGCCTTCGAGTTTTCAATGCATGCACAACTGAGGCTAACTCCAAATCATGTGTAGGATAATTATGCTCATGATTCTTAAGCTGGCGTGAAGCATAAGAAACAACATTACCTTCATGCATCAAAACACTCCCAAGTCCCTGACGAGAAGCATCGTAATATACCTGGAAGTCCTTATGTATATTTGGCAGAGTTAAGACTGGTGCTGTGACTAAACGTTGCTTCAACTCCTGAAAGCTAGCTTCACAATCGTCAGTCCAAACAAACTTACTCCCCTTCTTCAACAATTCAGTCATAGGTTTTGCAATCTTTGAGAAATTCTCAATAAACCTCCTGTAATAACCTGCTAAGCCCAAAAAGCTGCGAATCTCACCAACTGACGTGGGTGTCTCCCACTCTGTAACAGCAGCAACCTTGGATGGATCAACTGCAACTCCATTACCTGATATAACATGGCCAAGGAATGCTACCTCATCCAGCCAAAACTCACATTTGTTGAACTTGGCATACAGCTGGTGCTCCCTCAGTTTCTCCAACACCAAACGCAGACGCACTTCATGCTCTTGCTTATTCTTGGAGAACACCAATATATCGTCAATGAAAACAACCACAAATTTATCCAAGAACTCCATAAACACCTTGTTCATCATATTCATGAAGTATGCTGGGGCATTAGTCAATCCAAATGACATAACAGTATACTCATACAACCCATACCTCATAGTGAAAGCGGTCTTTGGAATATCTTGCTCACGAATCTTTAATTGATGATAACCAGAACGAAGATCAATCTTAGAAAACACAGTAGCTCCCTCCAACTGGTCAAACAGATCATTTATCATACGCAAAGGATACTTATTCTTAATGGTTACCTCATTCAGAGAACGATAATCAACACACATCCTCAAGGCTCCATCCTTCTTCTCCACAAATAAAACAGGGGCTCCCCAAGGTGATGAACTTGGGCGAATAAATCCTTGTGCCTGTAATTCCCTTAACTGCTTCTTCAATTCCTCCAACTCTTGAGCAGGCATTCGGTGTGGTCTCTTTGCAATAGGTCCCAGTACCAGGTATTAAATCAATGAGAAACTCAATATCTCTATCTGGTGGCATACCTGGCAACTCCTGCGGAAACACATCCGGATAATCCTTCACAACTGGCACCTCTTCCAGGCTACCCCCCTTAAGAGAGTTCACCTGCATCCTCTTATGCTGGTACTTACATACATATTTGATTCTCTTCCCTCCTGGTGCACTGAGAGAAATAGATCGACTAGCACAATTGATAGCTCCTTCATATAATTATAACCAGTCCATACCCAAAATAATATCAAGACCTTGTGACTTCAATATGATCAAATCTGTAGGGAACTCATGCTTCCCAATAGACAAGTTTAACTGATGACAACCAACACCTGCTATCATCTCAGCTCATGGGGAACTCACTCTAATAGGCATACTAAGGGTTTTGGTTGGCAAGAATAGATGAGTAATAGATAGGGTAGGTCTAAAGGAATATAGATATTCTACCCATATGCATATTATGATCAAGGTAATATATATGCGGCAACAAACCATCATAACAAATAACACAAACAAGCATAACAATAATCAAACATATCTATATATATAGTCGAATAATTCCGACAAGATCCTAGTTTAACAAACAAGCAAAGTAACAATCAAGCAAGCAACCTAGTATCGTCATGCCACAAAGCGGGCATAAACAGATACGCTAACAAGTTAATACCGCAAATAAAAACAAGATAAGTGGTGGTCTCAACACAAGTTCCTACTTAAGCTGGTCAAGATACTAGAGTGCTTGTCTAATGAAAGAGTAAGATGTAGACAAAGTTTATAGTATAAATTTTCACTCCTATGGCTTTTCTAATCCATTTTCTAGGGCCACGACCTACAGCTAACGCATTGCTCTAATGCCATCTGTAACGACCAAACCTCGAAGGATTTGAGTCTCTGTGCTTTACTGTGCTAGTCCCTGGATCGACTGGCTAGCACACACAGTATAGATGAAAACTAGATATAGCAAATGCATCATTTATTACAACGTATCATCCGGAATTTATAAAGTATAACAATCTGCATAGCACTTAGCTAGCCTTATTCTATCAAACAGCGGAAAAGTAGCAGAATAATAACGATGAGTCCCATCATAGCCCACTGGCGATATTGAGTGAAGACTCGCGACCCTAACGGTACCTTACTCCTCGTCTGAATATCCTGCAACATGATACGTTGCAGCCATATAGGTCAATACTTTGAATGTATTGGCAAGTTACACAGGAAAAGTAATATAACAGACCTACATGTATATGCATAGTATAACAAGAGAAAGGCTGATGGTTATTTTGCAGAAAGCCTATTTTATCCTCATAGATACCTAAAAGTCAAGTTTTAGTTTGTTTGCTACAATAACTCACATATGGTTGAATTGGCATCTCCAACTTCAACCTATTACCATCATTAAGTTTCCCACCAAGTTTTATTAAGTGTGTTATCTCTCAAGATCATCCAACAACTCTAATGGTCTAGCTGCTCAAAATTGTCCATAACCGGGGACACGGCTAATCATGATTAGTTTATACGCTCTGCAGAGGTTAGTACGCTGTACCCACTGGACCCAACCCGAAGATTGAGACGAAGTCTTTCAGAAGCAGTCACCTAGTCCCACAGGAGGCCCATCCCACCTATCATAGCTACATCAGCTCGCACATCTGGGTAAGGTTTCCACGACTGATCAACTAAGCCAGAGCCCATAATAGCCAGTGGTCGCACAAGGAAGCTACTAGTCACTAAGTCTATTTGATCTTTTTGAACCTGGGCGGCATCCACTTACATTCAGAGGGTAGAAACCATGATGTTCTTGAAACCACCCAGCAATACCTTATCCGCCCAGAGGTGAATTAAATCCTTAATTACTACTCAAATTTATTTTGTAGTAATCCTCACATAATCTCAATGAATACAGGAACCAATCCCCGTCTACATAGCATAGCAAAATTTTATCTAACACGATCTTCAATGACGAGGGATATAGATCAGTAGAATAGCAATAATAATAATAATCCTATACATGCATAAATTTTCGTAGGGTGATATAATACTACATGCATAGAAAACAATAGGTAAAGGATGATCAACATGTAACTTGCCTTGATTCTGGTTCAGAAAGTCACACTCCTGACAATAGTTTGCGTCGCACTCCGCACAATCTACACGTTGCAAACAATCACACCAATCAATCACCACAATCACATAACACCAAATAAAACCATCGGCAATAAAACAACTTGTTTAAAACCAAAGCATAAATAACATGGCAGCAGGTATAAAAGCATCTACATGCTCATACGATGACAAGCAAAAAGAATCAACTAAACCGGATGAACGGTTTGCAAAATATGGCCTCCGGTACGTCTAAAATAAATCTGATTTAACAAAAAAATTAATTGTCGTAAAACTGAAAACTACTGGTTCTGACATGTTCTACTCATCAATACGAGATCACAGGAAAAAAGAATTTCCTGAATCGGACTTACGGGTAAAAAGATAAACGTGTTTGAAAACTTTACCGAGAATCTGACCAACCTAAAAACAGATCAAAAACAGATTTAGTTCGTCCTGAAGCTGTTCATCAGGGTTGGCTGAATCGGATCGTGCGCACGTGCTTACCACGAACAACAGGGAAAAACGGAACGGTCTCGGTGTGGCTCTTCCGATGGTGCTCCGGTGGTGGTCGAACGGACTCCGGTGACGGCGGCTCCGCAAACTCCGGCGAACACGGATAAACTCCGGTGGACACGGATGAACTCCGGTGTTGCTCCGGTGGACGGGCTTCGGTGGTGGTCGAAATTGGGGCAGCAAAGGATTTGGGTTGCACAGGAAAAAGAATCTAGACGGAGGAATTAGATCGGAACAAGCTTCGGTTCCTGATATATGAGCACGAGGCTCCTGGAAAGAAAAAGGCAGAGGTTGGCTCGGTTTTGGGGATCGCTCGTGGGCACGTGGCCTCGTGGGCAAGTGGGGCGAAGGATCCCCTTGTCAATGCGGGCAGGAGCCTGGGCTCGGTGGAGCCTGGTGGCTCTGGAGCGCTGGCCACCTGGGGCAGCTGGCTCGCTGGTGCACGTGGTGTGCTGGCTGGGCTGAGCCTTTGGCTCGGCCTGGCCAGCTAGTATCTTTTTTTAAGTAAAACCACAAAAAAATAACTAAAATAATATATATATATATATATATATTTTTAAAGAAAAACAAACAGAGAAATTAACAACAATATACGTATACAAATATATATATATATAAATATATATATACGCATATAGCAATATATATATATAAGTATATATAGATATTTATATTAAAAGATAGTATATATGAAAGTGCAATCACATGTAAATAGCGTAAAAAGATAGTACTTGGTCCTTGTTAGTCCCGGGGTCTATGGGTTTCAGGCATACTTGGGGTAAATGTGACACGCCGCTGGGTAGTGGGTGGTTCCTTCACACAAGAAACAAGTCACCTGACTAGTTGGGCATTCCTTCGCTGGGTGATTTTCTTCACAATGAGTGCATCCATCCTTGTGTTCTTCCTGGGTGTGTCCTATTTCTCCAGAGATCTTGCATGCACAGGTCTTCTCGTTCGTATTATCATAGCACTTTTGAATAAGACGGGATCTTAACAAAGTCTTCTTGAATTCTTCCCAACTTTCTGCTCCACTAAATCCTTGTATGGCATGATGCATTTTCCACCATATTGCAGAACTTTGGGTAAAGTACTGAAGAGCGTGTTCCACTTCATACTTCCTTGAGATCAAGTTGCTCCCGAAGTGGTTCTCCATGTTCTGAATCCATATCTTAGCTTCCAGTGGGGTCATTGGTCCGGAGACTACAAGTCCAGCTTCATACTCCATCTGGTAGGGTTGAGGTTTTGCGGATGAGACGGGTAAGAGAGGGAGGGAGATACACATAGTACAAACAATATTTTTTGAGAATAGGTTTTATTTGTGGTCGTCGGAAAACACACACTAATGACGGCTCACAAATCATCGTATCTAACGTGGGTATATAACAGGGGGTTGGACTTCTAATGGTCATATAAACATTCGAACGCTTCTGGGTCTTCGAATTCTTCGAGTTTTGAGAGTCTTCAATTGGCGCAGCTTCAATTCTTCAAATGCATGATGAAATCCTCTTTACTTTGAAGTAGAACTCCGTTGATTCTTCATGAGGTCAAAGGGGTAAGTGTATTGTCTAACTATTGGAGGTGAGAGAGAACGTTTGATGAAATCAGATGAGATGAGAAGTGAAAGGTGTTCTCGACAATAAGATTTTGAGAGATCCTATCTTAAGAAGTTTCCAGTTTCTAGGGTCACGTCCTACAGTCAACATGTGCTCTGATACCATCTCTGTAGCGACCCGACTCAAAACGAGTCAAGCCTCTGTGTTTCTGTGCCATCCCTAGATCAGTATGCTGGCACACACAGTACATCAATGTATATATCAAAGTGCAATCACATGTAAATAGCATAAAACTGATATATACCTTAATTATTTCAGCGGAAGCAGTCAAGGGAGTGGAGTCCCAATAAACACCAACGGCAAGTTGAGTGTAGACCGTAACCCTAAATCGTACTCTTACTCGTCGAAGAAAAATATCTGCAACATAAGACGTTGCAGCCGTGTAGGTCAGCATATTGAATATGCCGGCAAGTCACATAAGACAGGGGTGAAAATTAATCATCTATACTATATGCATATATGGCAGGTGGGACTATAAGTTTTTAGCGCAAAGCAAAATTTTCTCCAACAACAAGAGGGGCTAAAAGCAAAATATTACTACAAAGGTTGGTTGTTAACGAGATGGTTCCGCCAACCAGTTCTCGTACCCGAGTTGTCAATAATTACCCTCATCAAGTATATATAATGGTGTTGAGAAATCCAGATAACTTCAGTTCCTTTGGCTCAAGTTCTCCATGACCGTGGACACGGCTAATCGATTAGGTTTGAGTACTCTACAGAGTTTTGCACACATTCCCCACAAGATATGATTGCCTCCGAGTATGTCCTTGCACATCAAGTTGTTTGAAGACCGGATGATCAAAACATGGTCTTTCAACGGGTCCCTCTGAATCCCTGTCGGTGCCCATCCAATCCTACCGTTCTTCTATATCTGCTAGCACCGCCTGTCCAGAGTCGCCGCGTTGTCCAACCAAGCCAGAGCCCATAATGACTTGTGGCTGTGCAGGTAAGCCTTGGGTCTTGAAAATATCCGTCCGTCTCTTTGAGCCTGGGTGAAGCTTTCCGCAGGATGACATGGCCTCTCTAGCATCCCGGGCATCCACTAGGTTTTCCAGGGAGCCGGTCAACCGTCCTTCACCTAGTGTTGCATTGCGTCCGAGGTCTTGAAAATCTTGTCTTAGTCCGGTCTTGATTATTATATCAACCTCGCATCCCTCGTGGTATACACTCAACCGATGACCCGTCTACTCAAGCATAGCATTAAGAAATTGTCGTCCCGGGACCAAGTATCGGGGTTGTTGTGTTCCTACCACAAGATACTACAACTTATACTAAAGTTTCCAAGTACCTAGGCAGCATGCAATTTTGGGCATAGGATGGTAGAACTACAATGTAGAAAACATAGGTGATAGTATGATCAAAGTGACTTGCTTGTGATGTTGACGAAGAAGAATTTCTCGAGAAAATAACTTGATAGACTACTCGTCACTCTCCGATGAAATCTATATAGCAAACATATCATTCACATAATCACTCATACTAGCAATCATTCTAGCAATCAAAACAAAAGAGAGAGCGAATAGGAATTCCGAAAGAAACTTCAAATAAGACTATGGAGTCTTCTACTACGTCAACCACTAAATAGTTTTGTCTAACAGAAAATAATAACAAGGAACTAAGATATAAGTTTAACTAAGATAAAATAAAATATTTTTCACAAAACTTTTTGAAAGTATTCCCAAACGAGATTTGAAACAACGGTGAAAACAATTGCACGTTACTACGGAGCTAGAATTTATTTAATGAAAACAAATAAACATAAAATAAAGACTTGTTGCAAAACTACTGTTAACTAACATAAACGAACAATAATAATCTTTCTGAAATAATAAAGAAAATATTTTAAAACAAGAGTAGAAAATGAATCAGCCGAAAACCTAAAAGCGGTGAAACAGAAATTGTTTCACATGAAATAATGAGTTAGAGTACTCAAACAACTCTGAAATTTTTACCACGTATAAATAGGATATCTAGTGATCAGTACCAACAGGAATCAAATTTAAATATATTTGTAAACTCCTGGAATAGGCAAAACAGTGTTTAAACTAAATCTGCTCTAACTTATATTTAAAAGTTTCAAACATAGACAAATTATATATTTTTAAAAACTACAGGAAATTTGGGACCTACTGGAATAAGAATCAAAGTCATTGGACTTCGGGATAAAAAGTTGTGGCTAAAACAATATTGAAAGTTGTTGTTTTTGCAGAAAAACTGCTGCTACTAGTACTAACACGTGGCAAGCTGCGGAGGGGTGTTTGTTTCTCGGTTTGGAGCAAACGGCCTATCTCTAACGAAGGTGCTGGTTAATTCCTAAGTGAAAATAAACCCACTGGTTTTGTGGGATAAACCGAAGAGGTATTCTCTGTTCTATTCTAAGCCTTACTTATTAGATCCAACGGTTGTAAACAATCTGAACATGCAATACAGAGAGATGGAGGGGGAGATCACCGTGGCTGGGTGCTGGGCAGTGCTCCGGCGAGGCACGACGCCGGCGAAGGGGAAGGGGGGCTCCGGAGCGGTGAGGAAAATGGGGAGGCGGCGGCGGGGTCCTTCTCCTCCGCGGGGAGGCGTCGGGTGGCTCGGGTGCTGCTCCTGGCCGTGGGCAGTAGGAGCTGCTGCTCGCGGCTGTGGTGCAGGGCTAGGGCGGCGGCAAGGGGAGAGGGGTGCTGGCGGCGGTGGTAAGGGGCGGCGATGGAGGGGTGGCGGGGGGGTGGCAAGGGGGCGCTGGTGGCGGTGGTGCAGCCACGGGGTGGCGCTGGGCAGGGGCTTTTATAGGCCATGGGGAGGGGTACTAAGGAAAGGAGAGGGAGGCAGGATGCGGGAATCGCTTGGGGTTCCTCGGAGGGCTGCGGGCTTGGTTTAGGTGCTGGTTCAGAAAGGAAAGAGCGAGGGAAGAGAAAGAGAAGAAGGCCGATGGGGAGAGTCTCGGCCAGGGGAGGTCCACTTGGCAGAGAGAAAGGAGGCAGGGGGAGGTACTTAAGGAAGGGAGAGGGAGGGCGCTGGGAGGAGAGGGAGGCAGGGATCGGTTCGTTACAGATGAAGAAGGAAGGAGGAGGGAGAAAAGGTAGGAGAAGGGTGGGGTGACGTGGAGATGGACTTGGGGAGGGAGGGAGGCGGTGGAGGAAAAAAAAGGCAGGGGAGAGGCGTTGGCTGGATTGAAGGGATTTGATCCAAGGGAAAAAAAGAGGCTCGGGCCAGGTTAAAGAAAAAAGATTTTTCCTTTTTTTTAAACCTTTCCAAACAGGAAAAAAATATTAAAGCCAAAGAAAATCATTATATTTATATATGCCATTATATAAAAAAATCAGAAAATAAATCTCTCGCCAAATAACATTTTTCTAAAGCCAAAATAAAAACTTTAGAAAAAATTATTTTTCCAAAATCCCTAAAAGCATTATTTCTTTTTTTAATAATTTTCAAATGGTCCTCTAAGTTTGAGGTTGCAAATAACATTCAAAATGCCCGGGTATTTGAGGGTCATGTTCCTCCGCTTTTTTCTGTTTGACAGAATGCATTTCCCGACATTTTGTTGCACGAAGAAAAACGAATGGAAATGCAAGGAATTCAATGCAAATATCTCCGTTCAAATTCTTTATAGTTGAAGAAGTCATGTCATCTTCTCTCGTTGCTTTTAAAAGTTTGAATTTGAATTCACCGGAGAGGGGAAAGTCATTTTTATTCCCTCTCGTTCAAAAGTTTCAAAAAGTTTCAAATTTCACGCAGGTTTCAGTCACTCAGCAAACAAACAAACAAGCAAAACTAATAATTATATTAACATTCCAAAATTTATAATTTTGGGATGTTACAAACTACCACACTTAAAATGAATCTCGTCCTCGAGATTCGAAGAGGCTAGAAAGAAAGGTTAGGGTTTGGGGGTCTTCTAGCAATCCAATCTCTTGCAAAGTTGGATGCTACCACACTTAAAATGAGGGGTACTGGTCCCTTAAGATTTTAACAATCCTCTGGGGGTTTTGGCATCTGACTCCTCACACTCTTCATATCTTCCGTTATATTCATAACGTCTCCATCAAAAACGAGGGCCCTTCCGTTGATATAAGCTTCTTCCGTTACTGGGTCTTCTGAACTGACAGTCTCGTGGTCAATTCTAATTAACATATCGATGGTTCTCATGGTGGTCTACCATTTGTAGTTATCCTGCAGAGAGAAGGGTCTTGGCTTCATCCTCACCGTAAAATTTCCTACGCATGACAACAAGTGCCATGTACATGGGCTTTTCTTATACCATTCTAAGGCTTAAACAAAAGCTTCAAAGAACGTCGTCTCTCTATATGGGTAAGTCTCTCAGATTTACCATTCCGAATAGCAAGATAAATGATAAGAGTAAGTCGTCATGGTGATCAATCCATTCCGCACCCAAATCATTTCTCTGTACAAGGTTTAGCGAATCTCGCATTCTAACACTCGGGCATCCTCACAAGCGTTGCAGAATTTATCTTGTCCACGAACGAAGTTCGGATAATCCATTGGTTCTGCAAGCTCAACAAAACATCTATCGTATCTTCACAACTCTCGGGTTTTCGTATGCTCCTAAGAAAACGTTTGCTGATCCATGTTTCCTTCTCCAAAAAGATAGTACTTGGTCCTTGTTAGTCCCGGGGTCTATGGGTTTCAGGCATACTTGGGGTAAATGTGACACGCCGCTGGGTAGTGGGTGGTTCCTTCACACAAGAAACAAGTCACCTGACTAGTTGGGCATTCCTCCGCTGGGTGATTTTCTTCACAATGAGTGCATCCATCCTTGTGTTCTTCCTGGGTGTGTCCTATTTCTCCACAGATCTTGCATGCACAGGTCTTCTCCTTCGGATTATCATAGCACTTTTGAATAAGACGAGATCTTAACAAAGTCTTCTTGAATTCTTCCCAACTTTCTGCTCCACTAAATCCTTGTATGGCATGATGCATTTTCCACCATATTGCAGCACTTCGGGTAAAGTACTGAAGAGCGTGTTCCACTTCATACTTCCTTGAGATCAAGTTGCTCCCGAAGTGGTTCTCCATGTTCTGAATCCATATCTTAGCTTCCAGTGGGGTCATTGGTCCGGAGACTACAAGTCCAGCTTCATACTCCATCTCGTAGGGTTGAGGTTTTGCGGATGAGACGGGTAAGAGAGGGAGGGAGATACACACAGTACAAACAATATTTTTTGAGAATAGGTTTTATTTGTGGTCATCGGAAAACACACACTAATGACGGCTCACAAATCATCGTATCTAACGTGGGTATATAACAGGGGGTTGGACTTCTAATGGTCATATAAACATTCGAACGCTTCAGGGTCTTCGAATTCTTCGAGTTTTGAGAGTCTTCAATTGGCGCAGCTTCAATTCTTCAAATGCATGATGAAATCCTCTTTACTTTGAAGTAGAACTCCGTTGATTCTTCATGAGGTCAAAGGGGTAAGTGTATTGTCTAACTATTGGAGGTGAGAGAGAACGTTTGATGAAATCAGATGAGATGAGAAGTGAAAGGTGTTCTCGAAAATAAGATTTTGAGAGATCCTATCCTAAGAAGTTTCCAGTTTCTAGGGTCACGTCCTACAGTCAACATGTGCTCTGATACCATCTCTGTAGCGACCCGACTCAAAACGAGTCAAGCCTCTGTGTTTCTGTGCCATCCCTGGATCAGTATGCTCGCACACACAGTACATCAATGTATATATCAAAGTGTAATCACATGTAAATAGCGTAAAACTGATATATACCTTAATTATTTCAGCGGAAGCAGTCAAGGGAGTGGAGTCCCAATAAACACCAACGGCAAGTTGAGTGTAGACCGTAACCCTAAATCGTACTCTTACTCGTCGAAGAAAAATATCTGCAACATAAGACATTGCAGCCGTGTAGGTCAGCATATTGAATATGCCGGCAAGTCACATAAGACAGGGGTGAAAATTAATCATCTATACTATATGCATATATGGCAGGTGGGGCTATAAGTTTTTAGCGCAAAGCAAAATTTTCTCCTACAACAAGAGGGGCTAAAAGCAAAATATTACTACAAAGGTTGGTTGTTAACGAGATGGTTCCGCCAACCAGTTCTCGTACCCGAGTTGTCAATAATTACCCTCATCAAGTATATATAATGGTGTTGAGAAATCCAGATAACTTCAGTTCCTTTGGCTCAAGTTCTCCATGACCGTGGACGGCGAATCGATTAGGTTTGAGTACTCTGCAGAGTTTTGCACACGTTCCCCACAAGATTTGATCGCCTCCGAGTATGTCCTTGCACTTCAAGGTGTTTGAAGACCAGATGATCAAAACATGGTCTTTCAACGGGTCCCTCTGAATCCCTGTGGGTGCCCATCCAATCCTACCGTTCTTCTACATCTGCTAGCACCGCCTGTCCAGAGTCGCCGCGTTGTCCAACCAAGCCAGAGCCCATAATGACTTGTGGCTGTGCAGGTAAGCCTTGGGTCTTGAAAATATCCGTCCGTCTCTTTGAGCCTGGGTGAAGCTTTCCGCAGGATGACATGGCCTCTCTAGCATCCCGGGCATCCACTGGGTTTTCCAGGGAGCCGGTCAACCATCCTTCACCCAGTGTTGCATTGCGTCCGAGGTCTTGAAAATCTTGTCTTAGTCCGGTCTTGATTATTATATCAACCTCGCATCACTCGTGGTATACACTCAACCGATGACCCGTCTACTAAAGCATAACATTAAGAAATTGTCGTCCCGGGGCCAAGTATCGGGGTTGTTGTGTTCCTACCACATGATACTACAACTTATACTAAAGTTTCCAAGTACCTAAGCAGCATGCAATTTTGGGCATAGGATGGTAGAACTACAATGCATAAAACATAGGTGATAGTATGATCAAAGTGACTTGCCTGTGATCTTGACAAAGAAGAATTTCTCGAGAAAATAACTTGATAGACTACTCGTCACTCTCCGATGAAATCTATATAGCAAACATATCATTCACATAAGCACTCATACTAGCAATCATTCTAGCAATCAAAACAAAAGAGAGAGCGAATAGGAATTCCGAAAGAAACTTCAAATAAGACTAGGGAGTCTTCTACTACGTCAACCACTAAATAGTTTTGTCTAACAGAAAATAATAACAAGGAACTAAGATATAAGTTTGACTAAGATAAAATAAAATATTTTTCACAAAACTTTTTGAAAGTATTCCCAAACGAGATTTGAAACAACGGTGAAAACAATTGCACGTTACTACGGAGCTAGAATTGATTTAATGAAAACAAATAAACATAAAATAAAGACTTGTTGCAAAACTACTGTTAACTAACATAAAAAACAATAATAATCTTTCTGAAATAATAAAGAAAATATTTTAAAACAAGAGTAGAAAATGAATCAGCCGAAAACCTAAAAGCGGTGAAACAGAAATTGTTTCACATGAAATAATGAGTTAAAATACTCAAACAACTCTGAAATTTTTACCACTTGGAAATAGGATCACTAGTGATCAGTGACAAAATGAATCAAATTAAAATATATTTTTAAACTCCTGGAATAGGCAAAACAGTGTTTAAACTAAATCTGCTCTAACTTATATTCAAAATTTTCAAACATAGACAAATTATATGTTTTCAAAAACTACAGGAAATTTGTGAGCTACTGGAAAAATAATCAAAGTCATTAACTTCGGGATAAAAAGTTGTGGCTAAAACAAGATTGAAAGTTGCTGTTTTTGCAGAAAAACTGCTGCTACTAGTACTAACACGTGGCAAGCTGCGGAGGGGTGTTTGTTTCTCGGTTTGGAGCAAACGGCCTATCTCTAACGAAGGTGCTGGTTAATTCCTAAGTGAAAATAAACCCACTGGTTTTCTGGGATAAACCGAAGAGGTATTCTCTGTTCTAATCTAAGCCTTACTTATTAGATCCAACGGTTGTAAACAATCTGAACATGCAATACAGAGAGATGGAGGGGGAGATCACCGTGGCTGGGTGCTGGGCAGTGCTCCGGCGAGGCACGTCGCCAGCGAAGGGGAAGGGGGGCTTCGGGGCGGTGAGTAAAATGGGGAGGCGGCGGCGGGGTCCTTCTCCTCCGCGGGGAGGCGTCGGGCGGCTCGGGTGCTGCTCCTGGCCGTGGGCAGTAGGAGCTGCTGCTCGCGGCTGTGGTGCAGGGCTAGGGCGGCGGCGAGGGGAGAAGGGTGCTGGCGGCGGTGGTAAGGGGCGGCGATGGAGGGGTGGCGGGGGGGTGGCAAGGGGGCGCTGGTGGCGGTGGTGCAGCCACGGGGTGGCGCTGGGCAGGGGCTTTTATAGGCCATGGGGAGGGGTACTAAGGAAAGGAGAGGGAGGCAGGATACGGGAATCGCTGGGTGTTCCTGGGAGGGCTGCGGGCTTGGTTTAGGTGCTAGTTCAGAAATGAAAGAGCGAGTGAAGAGAAAGAGAAGAAGGCCGATGGGGAGAGTCTCGGCCAGGGGAGGTCCACTTGGCAGAGAGAAAGGAGGCAGGGGGGGTACTTAAGGAAGGGAGAGGGAGGGCGCTGGGAGGAGAGGGAGGCAGGGATCGGTTCGTTACAGAGGAAGAAGGAAGGAGGAGGGAGAAAAGGTAGGAGAAGGGTGGGGTGACGTCGAGAGGGACTTGGGGAGGGAGGGAGGCGGTGGAGGAAAAAAAGGCAGGGGAGAGGCGGTGGCTGGATTCAAGGGATTTGATCCAAGGAAAAAAAAGAGGCTTGGGCCAGGTTAAAGAAAAAAGATTTTTCCTTTTTTTTAAACCTTTCCAAAGAGGAAAAAAATAATAATATAAAAGCCAAAGAAAATCAATATATGAGGGTATTTGAGGGGGGTGGCAATGGTCCTCTAAGTTTGAGGTTGCAAATAACATTCAAAATGCCCGGGTATTTGAGGGTCATGTTCCTCCGCTCTTTCCTGTTTGACAGAATGCATTTCCCGACATTTTGTTGCACGAAGAAAAACGAATGGAAATGTAAGGAATTCAATGCAAATATCTCCGTTCAAATTCTTTATAGTTGAAGAAGTCATGTCATCTTCTCTCGTTGCTTTTAAAAGTTTGAATTTGAATTCACCGGAGAGGGGAAAGTTATTTTATTCCCTCTCGTTCAAAAGTTTCGAAAAGTTTCAAATTTCACGCAGGTTTCAGTCACTCAGCAAACAAACAAACAAGAAAAACTAATAATTATATTAACATCCCAAAATTTATAATTTTGGGATGTTACATATTATCTCCATTCCAATAAATTGCTCGCAGTTGCATAATGAATAGAATTTCAGAAGAACAAAATAATGCATAGAAGAATATGAGATGCATATGAATGATCTATTAACATCCGAATTTAAGAAAATTGGGATGTTAAAGAAAGGAACATCTTCGATGTAGCACCACTTCGAAGACCACTTGTTGGTCTCCTTCTTTGGTGTTCCGACCGGGTATCCGATGGCGGCTATGCGTCATACCTCAACTCTGCCCACTTCTCAAATAGTGGTCCGCTAGTTTGGGGGATGAGGCACAAGTACTTTCGTCGTATATCGATGTGGGGCTCGCATTCCAAAAACATCTTGCATAGGGCCACAAAGATTCAGATGTGAAGGATAGAGCCACGGGTGAGGTTGTGAAGCTGCAACCCATAGAATTTTAGCAAGCCCCTGACGAAGGGGTGGATAGGGAATCCCAGCCTGCGCAGCAGGAAATAAACAAATCAAACCCTTTTGCTCTTTCGTGGAGTAGGGAAATTCTCTACGAAGGCCTCACCATCGGTTGAGGTCAAACCCGCGGGAGTGGGTGCGAGATCTGATGTGGGAAGATATCCTTTAGTTTCAAGATCACGCAGCCGGGGCAGGGAGACGGAGTAACTTGCCCGATTCCTCGGGAGGGGGCTGAGGGGACGCGAAGAAGAACCCGACATGGCATTGAAGGGTGAAGCTCTCGGGTTTCTTGGTGCCGCTCGGATGGCAATGATGCCCCGGGATGGATCATTGACTTTCTTATAAAGGGTGCTACCTCCCTAGGTTATAAGAAATGGTTCCATCGGGTACTGCTAGGGTGTTTTCCTTCATCAAGGCGCACGAGGTTCGAGAATTGTTGTTAAATCTTTGATGGAGAGAAAGTATGTGGGACCTGCAATACTTCGGTAGTCATGGGGAGGTAAAAGAATAAGTCATCGTTTTACAAATCAGATGGAATGGAGGAACTCGCCTTGCAAGCTGAGCACTTTGGATACAAGCTGTCGAAGACCATTATACATCGGTGTTGGAGGCCAGTTTGGGGGCTACTGAGGGAGTCCAGTATAAAGGGGTCCTTTGATGGTTGGCCCGCTTCTTGAGGGCCGACAACATGCGCCATGCTGATTGTGGATAGGGCTACGTGGTTGCCTCGTATTCAGGAAGGAAAGCATCAAAAACTGGTGTGACTTCCAAGCAAGGTAGTCTAGGTCGTCCCACCTATTCCCAACGAGAGGTAGGTTGTATGAACCCTAGGGACCCTGGTGTCTATATAAACCAGAGATTCTTGTCTGTATGGGTAGGTTCACTCATCTATGGTTTAGCATATATGATCTCGAGGTAGATGAACTCTGTAATCATAATCCACATCAATACAATCAAGCAGGACATAGAGTTTTACCTCCTCTAGAGGGCCCGAACCTGGGTAAATACTGCCTCGCCCATTCTCTAGCAATCCATCAATCTAAGGTCCACAGCTCAGGACCCCCTACCAGAGATATGCCGGTTTTGACACCGACATCGTCCCCGACCACTCTGTCCTGGTGTCCCCGACAACAACCCCAACGTCCCCGACATGCCTCTCCTTCTCCACCGACCGCCGTCCCTCGCATCCCCATGCCTCCATCGCTTGCCCGCCCTTGCATCTCCACCCATCTCTGTCTCTGTTGAGCACCTTCTCCATTCCGTTGCTTGCTAGGGTTTCGGTGGATTGAGGAGGGTCAGCCTAGTTAATAGTAGTTAATAAATTATGTTTTTGAAAAAATAGTTAATAGTTTCTGTTTTGGAAATAAAGTTAGTAGTTTCTGTTTCTGAAAAAAGAAGTTAATAGTCAAAAGTTAATTAGATAGTAAAACAGAAAATTAGGGTTCTGAAATTAGTTAATAATTTAAGGAAAAAAATAGTTAATAGTTTTGTTTGTAAAAAAATCAGTTAATAGTTGTCCACATTCTAATTTGGACAGCTTAATATCCATTTGAAGTAAAATTCAAATTAAAAATGCCCAAATTCATTTGAAATTCTTGTTGTCATTTGAAGTTGTTGTCCAAATCCAATGAAAATGAAAATGAAATACTCGTTGTACATTTGAACTTTTGATGAGTTGCTGTCCAAACACTCAAATTGGACGAGATACAATGTGTTGTGGGCGTGAGGTCGTTCTTGTTTGTAGGGAAACTCATTATGATTGGCTTATGTTTTGCTGGAATGTTGATTCATTTTCGTTCCGGCAGATTTCAGACGCTCAATATGTCCATTTTTAGCATATGTCAGGCCAAAATTTTCCATGAAATTCAACATTACGTGTGCTTCAAAGTAGACATAACGAGTGCCCGAGATTTTTTGGTACAGGAATGAAATGACAGCCACACAAAACATTGGCCATTTTCGCAAGAGTAATTATTCGTTTTATTATATAAAACTCAAGAATTAAACTACTAGATTGAACCCTAGGAAACATGGTCGACAACGATGAAGCCGGTGGTTCTCGCACCCAAGAGGGAGAAGCACGTGCTTACTTAGACTATTTGGCTAGCCGGGAGATGGAGATGACCACTATTGCCAAAGCCGATGGCACTGATGCCACCAACAACGCGATTGAGACAGAGGTGACCACTTATGGTACCTTCCAAGTGAGCGAAGGAACGAAGAAGGCAAAGAGGGCACGCCGCCCAAATCAGCTCGGCACCAGAGTACTAGTGATCACGAAGGTGTATGAAGGAGATTTTGAGCCAATAGAGACACACGACGTGGCAGGTACATTGTTGGGGAATATTGCATCAGAAACAAAAAATATCCTACGCACTCGTGATGAGCATCTACAAGAGGAGAGATTGGATCCACATACCCTTGTAGATCGCTAAGCGGGAAGCGTTAAGAAACATGGATTATGTAGTCAAACGTCTTCACGATCCAAATAGCAAGTCGTCCCGCGATCCATTCACGATCTATTAACAAACGGACGGCACCTCCGCATTCAGCACACGTGCAGCTCGATGATGATCTCCACCTCCTTTATCCAGCAAGCGAGGGCAGATAGGTAGATGAGTTCTTCTCCAGAGAGACATTGTGACAGTAGTGGTGGAATAGTTGTCCCGGCACGGCTTCGCCAAGCTATACCGAAAAACTAGAAGTGGAGATGATCTAGAGGAAGAGGGAGAGGCTGCGTCGTGGCTATTAGTGAGGCAGCCCTCCCTCTCCTCACATATATATAGGAGGAGGTGTGGAGTCCGGCGTCCCCTAGGGTTTCCCCTAGGGATTGGGGCGGAGGCCAAGGTAGCTTGCCAACCAAGTTTTGTGCTGCCATCCTTGGGCCAGCCCTCTTCCTTGCCTTCAGCTGCATGGGCTTTAGTGGCAGTGGCAGCCAAACCATCAGGGGCCAGTGCGTCTCCTCTCACATCCCATGGAATCTTCTAGGGCAGGTGCACCCTCCCGGTGGGCTCCCAAAACACTTTTGGCACTCCCGTCACAAAACCATATACACCAGAACATTTCCGGAGCTCGAATACCAACTTCCTATATATGAATCTTTACCTCCGGACCAATCCGGAGCTCCTCATGACATCTGCTATCTTATTTGAGACTCCGAACAACCTTCGGTCACCAACATACATAACTCAACTATACCGAAACGTCACCGAATCTTAAGTGTGCACAACATGTGGGTTCAAGAACTATGTAGAGATGACCCAGAAACTCTATGGTAAATAACTAATAGCGGGACATGGATGCCCATATTATTTACTACATATTCTACGAAAACCTTTATCGGTTGAACCTCTATGTCAAGGATTCATTTAATCTTGTATGTTGTTCCCTTTGCCTTTTGGTATGTTACTTGCCTGAGATTTGATCGGCGGTATCTCCATACCTAGTTCAATCTCATTACCGGCAAGTATCTTCACTCGTTCCTTAATACAAAATCCCATGACTAACTATTTAGTCACATTGCTTCCAATCTTGTTGTGATGTTGTATTACCGAGTGGGCCCTGAGATACCTCTCCATCACACGGAGTGACAAAACCCAGTCTTGATTCATGCCAACTCAACAGACACCCTCCAAAATACCTGTAGAGCACCTTTATAGTCACCCAGTTACGTTTCGATGTTTGATACACACAAGGTACTCCTCCGGTGTAAGTGAGTTACATGATATCATGGTCATAGGAACATATACTTGACATGCAGAAAACAGTAGCAATAAACTGACACGATCACATGCTATGTTCATAGTTTGGGTCTTGCCCATTACATCATTCTCCTAATGATGTGATCCCGTTATCAAGTGACAACTCTTGTCTATGGCCAGGAAACCTTGACCATCTGTGATTAACGAGCTAGTCCATTAGAGGCTTACTAGGGACAGTGTTGTCTATGTATCCAAACATGTATTTGAGTTTCCAATCAATACAATTCTAGCATGGATAATAAGTATCTTGAACAAGGAAATATAATAATAACTACCTTATTATTGCCTCTAGGTCATATTTCCAATAATCTCCCACTTGCACTAGAGTCAATAATCTAGCTCACATCACTATGTGATTTACATTGTAATGAATCTAACACCCATACAGTTCTGGTGTTGATCATGTTTTGCTCATGGAATAGGCTTAGTCAACAGGTCTACAACATTCAGATACGTGTGCACTTTGCAAATACTTATGTCCTCCTCCTTGATGTAATCGTGGATGGAATTGAAGCGTAGCTTTATGTGTCTAGTCCTCTTGTGAAACCTTGGTTCCTTGGCTAGAGCAATGGCACCGGTGTTGCCACAAAATAGGGTCACTCGATCAAGTGCACTGGGCACAACTCCAAGATCCGTCTTGAACTGCTTCATCCAGACACCTTCCTTTGTTGCTTCTGAAGCAGATATCTACTCCACTTCACATGTAGAATCATCTACCACACTTGGCTTGGACTACACCATCTTATCTCTCGACCATTTAGAATAAATATGAATCTGGTTTGAGACTGGGAATCATCCAGATGAGTACCAAAGCTTGCATTGACGTAACCCTTTACGACGAGCTCTTTATCACCTCCATACATGAGAAACATTTCTTTAGTCCTTTTCAGGTACTTCAGAATATTCTTGACCGTTGTCCAGTGTTCCATTCCTGGATCACTTTGAAACCTTCCTGCCATACTTATGGAAATGCTGAGATCTGGTCTTGTGTACAACACTTCATACATGATAGATCCTATGGCTGAAGCATAGGGAACGACGCTCATCTTTTCTCTATGTTCTGCAGTCACTGGCATGGAGTCTTACTCAACTTCACACCTTGCAATGCAGACAATAGTCCTTTCTTAGACTGTTCCATTTTGAACTTCTTCAAAACTTTGTCAAGGTATGTCACGTGTGAAAGTCCTATTAAGCGTCTTGATATATCTCTATAGATCTTGATGCCTAATATGTAAGCAGCTTCTCCTACGTCCTTCATTGAAAAACTCTTATTCAAATAATCCTTTACGCCTACCAGAAATTATATATTGTTTCGAGTCAGCAATATTCCATCCACATATAATATTTGAAACGATATAGAGCTCCCACTCACTTTCTTGTAAATATAAGCTTCTCCTTAAACTTATATGAAACCAAACGGCTTGATCACCTCATCAAAGCGATGATTCCAACTCCGGGATGCTTGCACTAGTCCATAACTAGATTGCTGGTGTTTGCATACTTTGCCAGTATTCTCTGGATCGACAAAACCTTCTGGTTGCATCATATACAACTCTTCTTTAAGGAAAATGTTAAGGAATGTTTTTTTCACATCCATTTTTAAATTATGTAATCGGAAAATGCAGCTATTGCTAACTGATATGTCCATTTTGCATCATGTTTACCTAATATTATTTATGTTTTTTTATTGAATAATAATGTTTTTTGGAGTAATTCTAATTCCTTTTCTATCATAATATGCAAGGTATACACAAAGGGGGAGTATTTTGGCACTTGGAAATCCGGACCTGAAAAAGCTATGTCAGGCTACCTATTCTGCACAACTCCAAATGAGGTGAAACTTTGCGAGGAATTTTTATGGAATATTTGAGGAATATTGGAGAAAATAAGTACTAGAGGGGGCCCACCAGGTGGGCACAACACACCTAGGCGAGCCAGGGAGCCCACGCGCGCCCCGGTGGGTTGTGCTCACCCAGGCACACATCTGGTGCCCCTCTTCTGGTATATAAGTCATTTTTACCTAACAAAAAAGAAGAGAGTACTTTCGGGATGAAGCACCGCCGTCTCAAGGTGGAACTTGGGCAGGAACATTTTTGCCCTCCGGCAAGGCGATTCCGCTAAGGGAACTTCTCTCCCGGAGGGGGAAATCATCTTCATCATCATCACCAACAACTCTCCCATCTTGGGGAGGTCTATCTTCATCAACATCTTCAACAACACCAACTCCTCTCAAACCCTAGTTCATCTCTTGTGTTCAATCTTTGTACCTGAACTATAGATTGGTGCTTGTGGGTGACTAGTAGTGTTAATTACATCTTGTAGTTGATTACTATATGGTTTATTTGGTGGAAGATTATATGTTAAGATCCATTTTGCTATTTAATAACCCTCTGATCTTGAGCATGATTATCATTTATGAGCAGTTATTTTTGTTCTTGAGGTCACGGGAGAAATCATGTTGCAAGTAATCATGTGAACCTGATATGTGTTCGATATTTTGATGATATGTATGTTGTGATTCCCTTATTGGTGTCATGTGAACATCGAATACATGACACTTCACCATATTTGGTCCTAAGGGAATGCATTGTGGAGTAGTTATTAGATGATTGGTTATGAGAGTGACAAAATCTTAAACCCTAGTTTATGCCCTATTCCGTAAGGGACCGATTGGATCCAAAAGTTTAATGCTATGGTTAGAATTTATTCTTAATACTTTTCTCGTATTTGTGGATGTTTGTGGGAGGGTTAATCATAAGTAGGAGGTTTGTTCAATTAAGAACAACACCTAAGCACCGGTCCACCCACATACCAAATTATCAAAGTAGGGAACACAAATTAAGCCAACATGATGAAAGTGATTAGATGAAATTCCTGCTTTGCTTATCATAAGAGACTATTTTGGCTTGTACTTTCCCTCAAAAGGATTGAGCTACCTTTCTGCGCTTTTGTTACTACTATTGTTACTTGCTCGTTACCAATTATCTTGTTATCAAACTACTCCGTACTTACAATTTTAGCACTTGCAGACATTACCTTGCTGAAAACCACTTGGCATTTCCTTCTGCTCCTCGTTGGGTTCGACACTCTTACTTATTGAAAAGGCTACAATTGACCCCATATACTTGTGGGTCATCAAGGCTATTTTCTGGCGCCGTTGCCGGGGAGCGAAGTGCACTTGGTAAATGGAAATTGGTAAGGAAACATTATTACTACATGCTAAAATTTATTGTCACTTGCTACTATGGAAAACAATCCTTTGAGGGGTATCTTCGGGGTATCTTCACCTCGATCAGAACCACAATTAGTTTCCCCTCAACCTACTGCACCTACTAAAAATATTCTATGTGAAATTCCTTCGGGTATCGTAGAACAACTGCTAGCTAATCCTTATGCAGGAGATGGAACCGAACATCATGATATGCACTTGATACATGTGGATGAAATTTGTGGATTGTTTAAGCTTGCAGGTTTACCCAGAGATAAAGATAAGAAGAATTTTTTTCCCTTTCTCTTTGAAGGGAAAACATTGGCATGGTATAGGCTATGCGATGATATTGGATCTTGAACTGGAATCGGTTGAAATTGGAATAACATCAAAAAATTATCATATGCATCCAGTTCATCGTGATCAAAATTATATATATAATTTTTGGCCTCATGAAGGAGAAAGTATCACTCTAGCTTGGGGGAGTCTTAAGTCAATGTTATATTCATGCCCCAATCATCAGCTCCCAAGAGAAATTAGTACTCATAATTTTTATGATCGGCTTTCTCGTAATGATCAATCCATGCTCGATACTTCTTGTATTGTTTCTTTTATGAAGAACACTATTGAATTCCGGTGGGATATTTTAGAAAGAATTAGATGCAACTCTGAAGATTGCGAACTCGACGAAGGTAAAGAGTCATGTATTGAACCTAAGTGTGATTATGTTAAATATTTTATGAATACCGATGCTTTTCAAAAGTTCAGCACTAAATATGGACTTGACTCTGAGATAGTAGCTTCCTTTTGTGAATCTTTTGCTACTCATGTTGATCTCCCTAAGAAGAAGTGGTTTAAATATCACCCACCTATTAAAGAAGAAATTAAAGAACAGGTAAAATCTAAATAAGAAACTATCATTTACAACATTGATCCAATTGTTCCCATTGCTTATATTCAAAAACCACCTTTCCCGGTTAGGATGAAGGAATATACTAAAGCTTCAACTGTGGTTCACAAAAGTTATGTTAGAACACCAAAACCAGCTAAACAAATGAGAGTTGAACCTAGTGTTGCTATTACTAAAGATATCTTGGTCAATAATATCGATGGGCATGTTATTTACTTTTGTGATGAAGATTCTAGAATTGCCAAACCGGATAAAAAAGTTAAACATAGACCAGTTGTTGGCATGCCTGTTGTCTCAGTTAAGATAGGGGATCACTATTTTCATGGGTTATGTGACCTAGGTTCTAGTGTGAGTTATATTCCTTTTTCCTTATATGGAGAAATTCAGAATGAAATAGCCCCTGTTGAAATAGAAGACATAGATGTTACTATTAAACTTGCCAATAGAGATACTATATCACCAATTGGGATACTGAGAGATGTTGAATTCTTGTGTGGGAACATAAAATACCCTACTGATTTTCTTGTTCTTGGCTCCCTACATGATGACTTTTGTCCCATTATATTTGGTTTCTTGAACACCGTCAATGCCAAAATAGATTGTAAGAAATCAACTGCCGTTGTTAGCTTTGGTGATGAGTCTCATGAATTTAATTTTTCCAAGTTTAGTAGACAACCGCATAAGAAAGATTTTCCTAGTAAGGATGAAATTATTGGTCTTGCTTCTATTGTTGTACCTCCTACTGATCCTTTAGAACAATATTTGCTAGACCATGGAAATGATTTTCATATGCATGAAAGAAATGAAATAGATATAATCTTTTTCGAACAACAACCTCTGCTTAAGCACAATTTGCCTATTGAAACTCTAGGAGGTCCCCCTCCACCTAAAGGTGATCCTGTGTTTGAATTAAAACAATTTCCATACACTTTGAATTATGCTTATCATGATGAGAAAAAGATATATCCTGTTATTATTAGTGCTAACCTTTCATAACATGATGAAGAATGATTATTGAAAGTTCTAAGGAAGCGTTGAGCTGCTATTGGATATACTCTTGATGATCTTAAGGGCATTAGTCCCACTCTATGTTAGCACAAGATTAATATGGAACCTGATGCTAAACCCGTTGTTGATCACCAATGTCGGTTAAATCCGAAGATGAAAGAAGTGGTAAGAACGGAAATATTGAAACTTGTGGAAGCAGGTATAATCTATCCTATAGTTGATCGTATATGGGTAAGTAGTGTTGATTGTGTCCCTAAGAAGAGAGGTATTACAGCTGTTCCTAATCATAAGAATGAACTTATTCCACAAAGAATTGTTATAGGCTATAGAATGGTAATTGATTTTAGAAAATTAAACAAGGCAACTAGAAAAGATCATTACCCTCTTCCTTTTATTGATCAAATGTTAGAAATACTATCTAAGCACACACTTTTTTTCTTTCTTGATGGATATTCTTTTTTTTCACAACCTGATCAAGAAAAGACCACTTTTACTTGTCCTTTTGGAATTTATGATTATAGACGTATGCCTTTTGGTTTATGTAATGTATGTGCTACCTTTCACTACTAGAAAAAGGCTTATCCCCAATATCTCTACTAGTGGCGCACCATGATGGTGGTGCGCCACTGCTATATAGCAGTGGCGAACCAGAATCAGGTGTGCCATTGCTATGTTTTTACTAATGGCGCACCACATGAGCAATGCACCATTGCTATTTTTTGGGTCCATCCCCCCCACCAGACATAGCAATGGTGCACCACACCTAGGTGCGCCACTGCTATGCTACATAGTAGTGGCACTCCTAGGCGTGGTGCGCCATTACTAATGTCACACACACAAACACCCCCCCCCCCCCTGTGGATTGCCTTTTATGTTTTTAAAAAAATAAAAAAAATGATAAAAAGAATCAAAAAAATTCAAAAAAATAGATGCCCATGTGTTATGTGTTCTAGTTGTTAGGAAAATTAACAAACATGAATTTTGAATTTTTTTGCAAAAGGCCGCCGTGTTTCGATAAAATGGTCGTAACTTTTGCATACGACCTCCGATGAAAAAGTTTTTATATGAAAAATCATCTACTAGAAAAGTTACATCCGAATTCAACCGGGGAAGCCCGTTGAATATTTTTAGAATCCCCAAAAACCTAACAAAAAAAGTTATGATGCTTTTAAGATCCGAAGGCAAAAAAATTCGAAACAAAATGCAAAAAATAAATACATAGCAACAGCGCACCACGCCTAGGTGCGCCACTACTATGTACCATAGCAATGGCACACGTTATGAAAAATGCACCACTAATATTTTCCCGCCTTCACAATTCAAAAAAAAATTGAAAAAAAAATTAGCAACGGCGCATCAGTGAATAGTGCACCACTACTATTTTCCCGCCTTCACAATTCCAACAAATAGCTATGGCACACTAGTGCAAGGTGCGCCACTACTAAGTTGGGACAGAAGTTCAAAATGGTCAGCCAGCCACTTACACCTTCATTCTTCTCGTCCTCTCCTCCACTCCATCTCCTCCTCTCCTCCACTCCATCTCCTCCTCTCTGGCGACCTCCTCCTCCTCACGGTGCTCCTCCTTGATGACACACAAGTATAGGGGATCAATCGTAGTCCTTTTGATAAGTAAGAGTGTCGAACCCAACGAGGAGCAGAAGGATCTGACAAGTGGTTTTCAGCAAGGTAAAATCTGCAGGCACTGAAATTGTCGGTAACAAGTGATTGTGTGGTGAGATAATTCGTAGCAAGCAACAAGTAACAAAAGTAGCAACGGTGCAGCAAAGTGGCCCAATCCCGTTTGTAGCAAGGGACAAGCCTGGACAAAGTCTTATAGCAGGAAAAACGCTCCCGAGGACACACGGGAATTTCTGTCATGCTAGTTTCATCATGTTCATATGATTCGCGTTCGTTACTTTGATAGTTTGATATGTGGGTGGACCGGCGCTTGGGTACTGCCCTTACTTGGACATGCATCCCACTTATGATTAACCCCTCTCGCAAGCGTCCGCATTAAACTAGTGGATCCAAATCAGCCCCTTACGAAGCAACACATAAACTAGGGTTTAAGCTTCTGTCATTCTAGCAACCCATTATCTACTTACTACTTCCCAATGCCTTCCTCTAGGCCCAAATAACGGTGAAGTCTTATGTAGTCGACGTTCACATAACACCACTAAAGGAAAAACAACATACAACCTATCAAATTACCGAACGAATACCAAATTCACATCACTACTATTAGCACGACTTATCCCAAGTCCTCAGGAACAAAAGTAACTACTCACAATGTTGGACTTATGCCCTAGAGGCAATAATAAATATAATTATTATTATAATTCCTGTATCAAGATAATCATTTATTATCCATGCTATAATTGTATTGAATGAAGACTCATTTACATTTGTGGATACATAGACAAAACACCGTCCCTAGCAAGCCTCTAGTTGGCTAGCCAATTGATCAAAGATAGTCGGTGCCTTCTGATTATGAACAAGGTGTTGTTGCTTGATAACTGGATCACGTCATTAGGAGAATCACGTGATGGACTAGACCCAAACTAATAGACGTAGCATGTTGATCGTGTCATTTTGTTGCTACTGTTTTCTGCGTGTCAAGTATTTATTCCTATGACCATGAGATCATATAACTCACTGACACCGGAGGAATGCTTTGTGTGTATCAAACGTCGCAACGTAACTGGGTGACTATAAAGATGCTCTACAGGTATCTCCGAAGGTGTTAGTTGAGTTAGTATGGATCAACACTGGCATTTGTCACTCCGTGTGACGGAGAGGTATCTCGGGGCCCACTCGGTAATACAACATCACACACAAGCCTTGCAAGCAATGTAACTTAGTGTAAGTTGTGGGATCTTGTATTACGGAACGAGTAAAGAGACTTGCCGGTAAACGTGATTGAAATAGGTATACGGATACTGACGATCGAATCTCGGGCAAGTAACATACCGAAGGACAAAGGGAATGACATACGGGATTATATGAATCCTTGGCACTAAGGTTCAAACGATAAGATCTTCGTAGAATATGTAGGATCCAATATGGGCATCCAGGTCCCGCTATTGGATATTGACCGAGGAGTCTCTCGGGTCATGTCTACATAGTTCTCGAACCCGCAGGGTCTGCACACTTAAGGTTCGACGTTGATTTATGCGTATTTGAGTTATATGGTTGGTTACCGAATGTTGTTCGGAGTCCCGGATGAGATCATGGACGTCACGAGGGTTTCCGGAATAGTCCGGAAACGAAGATTGATATATAGGATGACCTCATTTCATTACCGGAAGGTTTTTGGAGTTACCGGGAATGACGAATGGGTTCCGGGAGTTCACCGGGGGGGGGGCAACCCACCCCGGGGAAGCCCATAGGCCATAAGGGAGGCGCACCAGCCCTTAGTGGGCTGGTGGGACAGCCCAAAAGGGCCTTATGCGCCATACAAAGAAAAATCAAAGAGAAAGAAAAAAAAGGGAGGTGGGAAGGAAGGGAAGGACTCCCACCCACCAAACCAAGTCCAACTCGGTTTGGGGGGGGGGAGCCTTCCCCCCTTGGACTCGGCCGACCCCCTTGGGGATCCTTGAGCCCCAAGGCAAGGTCCCCTCCCTCCCACCTATACATACGGAGGTATTGGGGATGATTTGAGACGATTTTTCCACGGCAACCCGACCACATACCTCCACGGTTTTTCCTCTAGATCGCGTTTCTGCGGAGCTCGGGCGGAGCCCTGCTGAGACAAGGTCATCACCAACCTTCGGAGCGCCGTCACGCTGCCGGAGAACTCTTCTACCTCTCCGTCTCTCTTGCTGGATCAAGAAGGCCGAGATCATCGTCGAGTTGTACGTGTGCTGAACGCGGAGGTGCCGTCCGTTCGGTACTAGATCGTGGGACTGATCGCGGGATTGTTCACGGGGCGGATCGAGGGACGTGAGGATGTTCCACTACATCAACCGCGTTCTCTAACGCTTCTGCTGTACGGTCTACAAGGGTACGTAGATCACTCATCCCCTCTCGTAGATGGGCATCACCATGATAGGTCTTCGTGCGCGTAGGAAATTTTTTGTTTCCCATGCGACGTTCCCCAACAGTGGTATCAGAGCTAGGTTTATGCGTAGATGTCTTCTCGAGTAGAACACAAAAGTTTTTGTGGGCGGTGATGTGCGTTTTTGTGCCCTCCTTAGTCTTTTCTTGATTCCGCGGTATTGTTGGATTGAAGCGGCTTGGACCGACATTACTCGTACGCTTACGGGAGACTGGTTTCATCGTTACGAGTAACTCCGTTGCTCAAAGATGACTGGCAAGTGTCGGTTTCTCCAACTTTAGTTGAATCGGATTTGACCGAGGAGGTCCTTGGATGAGGTTAAATAGCAACTCATATATCTCCGCTGTGGTGTTTGCGTAAGTAAGATGCGATCCTACTAGATACCCCTTGGTCAGCACGTAAAACATGCAACAACAAAATTAGAGGACGTCTAACTTGTTTTTGCAGGGTATGCTTGTGATGTGATATGGCCAACGATGTGATGTGATATATTGGATGTATGAGATGATCATGTTGTAATAGAAATATCGACTTGCACGTCGATGGTACGGCAACCGGCAGGAGCCATAGGGTTGTCTTTATACTAACGTTTGTGCTTGCAGATGCGTTTACTATTTTGCTAGGATGTAGCTTTAGTAGTAATAGCATGAGTAGCACGACAACCCCGATGGCAACAGGTTGATGGAGATCATGGCGTGGCGCCGGTGACAAGAAGATCGTGCCAGTGCTTTGGTGATGGAGATCAAGAAGCACGTGATGATGGCCATATCATGTCACTTATGAATTGCATGTGATGTTAATCCTTTTATGCACCTTGTTTTGCTTAGAACGACTGTAGCATTATGAGGTGATCTCTCACTAAAATTTCAAGACGAAATTGTGTTCTCCCCGACTGTGCACCGTTGCTACAGTTCGTCGTTTCGAGACACCACGTGATGATCGGGTGTGATAGACTCAACGTTCACATACAATGGGTGCAAAACAGTTGCGCACGCGCAACACTCGGGTTAAGCTTGACGAGCCTAGCATGTGCACACATGGCCTTGGAACAAATGAGACCGAAAGGTCGATCATGAATCATATAAATGATATGATTAGCATAGGGATGCTTACCACTGAAACTATGCTCAACTCACGTGATGATCGGACTTGAGCTAGTGTAAGTGGATCATGAACCACTCAAATGACTAGAGAGATGTACTTTTTGAGTGGCAGTTTAGCGAATAATTTGGTTAAGTTAAACTCTAATTATCTTGAACATAGTCTAAGTCCACTTTGAATATATTTGTGTTGTAGATCATGGCTCACGCGACAGTCATCCTGAATTTTAATACGTTCCTAGAGAAAGCTAAGTGGAAAGATGATGGAAGCAACTTTGTAGACTGGGCTCGTAATCTTAAGCTAATCTTACAAGCTGGGAAGAAGGATTATGTCCTTAATGCTGCGCTAGGAGATGAACCACCCGCTACGGCTGATCAGGATGTTAAGAACGCTTGGTTAGCACGTAAGGAGGACTACTCAATAGTTCAATGTGCAGTCTTGTATGGCTTAGAACCGGGACTTCAACGTCGCTTTGAGCGTCATGGAGCATTTGATGTTCCAGGAGTTGAAGTTTATCTTTCAGAAGAACGCCCGGATCGAGAGGTATGAGACCTCCGATAAATTCTATGCTTGCAAGATGGAGGAAAACTCGTCTGTCAGTGAACATGTGCTCAAAATGTGTGGGTACTCAAACCGTCCAGCTGAGCTGGGGATTGAACTCCCGCAAGAAGCTATCACTAACAGAATCCTTCAATCACTGCCGCCAAGCTATAAAGGCTTTGTGTTGAACTACAACATGCAAGGGATGAACAAGTCTCCCGGCGAGTTGTTTGCGATGCTGAAAGTCGCAGAGTCTGAACTCCGTAAAGAGCATCAAGTGTTGATGGTGAATAAGACCACTAGTTTCAAGAGAAACGGCAAAGGCAAGAAGGGCAATTCGAAGAAGAGCGGCAAGCCTGTTGCCAATCCGACGAAGAAACCCAAAGCTGGACCTAAGCCTGAAACGGAGTGTTACTATTGCAAGGGTATGGGTCACTTGAAGCGCAATTGCCCCATGTATCTGGCAGATAAGAAGGCGGCCAAAGAAAAATCAGGTATATTTGATATACATGTTATTGATGTGTACTTGACCGGCTCTCGTAGTAGTGCCTGGGTATTCGATACCGGTTCTGTTTCTCATATTTGCAACTCGAAACAGGAACTGCAGAATAGACGAAGGCTGGCGAAAGATGAAGTGACGATGCGCGTAGGAAATGGTTCCAAGGTTGATGCAATCGCCGTCGGCACAGTGTCACTTCAGTTACCGTCAGGATTAGTGATGAACTTAAATCATTCTTATTTAGTGCCTGCGTTGAGCATGAACATTATATCTGGATCTTGTTTATTGCGAGACGGTTACTCTTTTAAGTCAGAGAATGATGGTTGTTCTATTTCTATGAGTAACATCTTCTATGGTCATGCACCGAATGTGAGAGGATTGTTCATATTGAATCTTGATAGCGATACGCATATACATAACATTGAGACCAAAAGAGTTAGAGTTAACAATGATAGCGCCATATTTTTGTGGCACTGCCGCTTAGGTCATATTGGTGTAAAGCGCATGAAGAAACTCCATGCTGATGGACTTTTGGAGTCACTTGACTTTGATTCACTTGACACGTGCGAACCATGCCTCATGGGCAAGATGACTAAGACTCCGTTCTCCGGAACAATGGAGCGTGCAAGTGACTTGTTGGAAATCATACATACCGATGTGTGTGGTCCGATGAGCGTGGAGGCACGCGGCGGATATCGTTATTTTCTCACCTTCACTGACGATTTAAGTAGATATGGTTATGTCTACTTGATGAAGCACAAGTCTGAAACATTTGAAAAGTTCAAGCAGTTTCAGAGTGAAGTGGAAAATCATCGTAACAAGAAGATCTAGTTCCTGCGGTCTGATCGTGGGGGTGAATATCTGAGTTTCGAGTTTGGTACTCACTTAAGACAATGTGGAATTGTTTCACAGTTAACACCGCCTAGAACACCACAGCGTAATGGTGTGTCCGAACATCGTAATCATACTCTATTAGAGATGGTGCGATCTATGATGTCTCTTACTGATTTGCCGTTATCGTTTTGGGGTTATGCATTAGAAACAGCTGCATTCACTTTAAATAGGGCACCATCAAAATCCGTTGAGACGACACCATACGAACTGTGGTATGGCAAAAGGCCAAAGTTGTCGTTTCTTAAAGTTTGGGGATGTGATGCTTAGGTCAAAAAGCTTCAGCCTGAAAAGCTGGAACCCAAAGCGGAAAAGTGCGTCTTCATAGGTTACCCAAAAGAGACAGTTGGGTACACCTTCTATCTCAAATCCGAGGGCAAAGTGTTTGTTGCTAAAAACAGAGCTTTTCTCGAGAAGGAGTTTCTCTCGAGAGAATTGAGTGGGAGGAAGATAGAACTTGACGAGGTTGTCGAACCTCTCGTCCCTCTGGATGGTGGCGCAGGGCAAGGGGAAACCTCTGTCATTGCGACACCGGTTGAGGAGGAAGTTAATGATGATGATCATGAAACTCCAGTTCAAGTTTCTGTCGAACCACACAGGTCGACGAGACCACGTGCTGCTCCAGAGTGGTACGGTAATCCCGTCTTATCAATCATGTTGTTGGACAACAATGAACCTGCAAGTTATGAAGAAGCAATGGTGGGCCCAGATTCTAACAAATGGCTGGAAGCCATGAAATCCGAGATAGGATCCATGTATGAGAACAAAGTGTGGACTTTGGAGGTACTACCTGAGGGCCGCAAGGCCATTCAAAACAAATGGATCTTTAAGAGGAAGACGGACGCTGACGGCAATGTGACCGTTTATAAAGCTCGACTTGTGGAAAAGGGGTTTTTCACAAGTTCAAGGAGTTGACTACGATGAGACTTTCTCACCCGTAGCAATGCTTAAGTCCGTCAGAATCATGTTAGCAATAGCTGCATTTTTCGATTATGAAATCTGGCAAATGGATGTCAAAACGGCGTTCCTTAACGGTTTCCTTAAGGAAGAGTTGTATATGATACAACCCGAAGGTTTTGTCGATCCTAAGAATGCTAACAAGGTGTGCAAGCTCCAGCGATCCATTTATGGACTGGTGCAAGCATCTCGGAGTTGGAACAAACGCTTTGATGAGGTGATCAAAGCATTTGGGTTTATACAAGTGGTCGGAGAATCTTGTATTTACAAGAAAGTGACTGGGAGCTCTGTGGCGTTTCTAATATTATATGTGGATGATATATTACTGATTGGAAACAACGTAGAGTTTTTGGAAAGCATAAAAGGTTACTTGAATAAAAGTTTCTCTATGAAGGACCTAGGAGAAGCTGCTTACATTCTAGGCATTAAGATCTATAGGGATAGATCAAAACGCCTGATAGGACTTTCACAAAGCACATACCTTGATAAAGTTTTGAAGAGGTTCAAAATGGAACAGTCCAAGAAAGGGTTCTTGCCAATTCTACAAGGTACGAGATTGAGTAAGACTCAGTGCCGAGCAACTGATGAAGATAGAGAGCATATGCGCTCCGTCCCCTATGCTTCAGCCATAGGTTCTATCATGTATGTGATGCTGTGCACTAGACCGGATGTTAGCCTGGCCATAAGTATGCCAAGAAGGGTCCAGAGTAATCCAGGAGTGGATCACTGGACAGCGGTCAAGAATATCCTGAAGTACCTGAAAAGGACTAAGGAGATGTTTCTCGTGTATGGAGGTGACGAAGAGCTCGCCGTAAAAGGTTACGTCGATGCAAGCTTTGACACAGATCCGGACGACTCTAAGTCACAAACCGGATACGTATTTATTCTTAATGGGGGTGCGGTAAGCTGGTGCAGTTCCAAGCAAAGCGTCGTAGCAGATTCTACATGTGAAGCGTAGTACATGGCTGCCTCGGAGGCGGCCAAGGAGGGTGTCTGGATGAAGCAGTTCATGACGGATCTTGGAGTGGTGCCAAGCGCACTGAATACAATAACCTTGTTCTGTGATAACACGGGTGCCATTGCCTTAGCAAAGGAACCACGGTTTCACAAGAAGACCAGACACATCAAACGACGCTTCAACCTCATCCGCGACTACGTCGAGGGAGAGGACGTAAATATATGCAAAGTGCACACGGATCTGAATGTAGCAGACCCGCTGACTAAACCTCTTCCACGACCAAAGCATGATCAACACCAGAACTGTATGGGTGTTAGATTTATTACAATGTAATTCACATGATGATGTGAGGGCTAGATTATTGACTCTAGTGCAAGTGGGAGACTATTGGAATTATGCCCTAGAGGCAATAATAAATATAGTTATTATTATAATTCCTGTATCAAGATAATCATTTATTATCCATGCTATAATTGTATTGAATGAAGACTCATTTACATTTGTGGATACATAGACAAAACACCGTCCCTAGCAAGCCTCTAGTTGGCTAGCCAATTGATCAAAGATAGTCGGTGCCTTCTGATTATGAACAAGGTGTTGTTGCTTGATAACTGGATCACGTCATTAGGAGAATCACGTGATGGACTAGACCCAAACTAATAGACGTAGCATGTTGATCGTGTCATTTTGTTGCTACTGTTTTCTGCGTGTCAAGTATTTATTCCTATGACCATGAGATCATATAACTCACTGACACCGGAGGAATGCTTTGTGTGTATCAAACGTCGCAACGTAACTGGGTGACTATAAAGATGCTCTACAGGTATCTCTGAAGGTGTTAGTTGAGTTAGTATGGATCAACACTGGCATTTGTCACTCCGTGTGACGGAGAGGTATCTCGGGGCCCACTCGGTAATACAACATCACACACAAGCCTTGCAAGCAATGTAACTTAGTGTAAGTTGTGGGATCTTGTATTACGGAACGAGTAAAGAGACTTGCCGGTAAACGTGATTGAAATAGGTATACGGATACTGACGATCGAATCTCGGGCAAGTAACATACCGAAGGACAAAGGGAATGACATACGGGATTATATGAATCCTTGGCACTAAGGTTCAAACGATAAGATCTTCGTAGAATATGTAGGATCCAATATGGGCATCCAGGTCCCGCTATTGGATATTGACCGAGGAGTCTCTCGGGTCATGTCTACATAGTTCTCGAACCCGCAGGGTCTGCACACTTAAGGTTCGACGTTGTTTTATGCGTATTTGAGTTATATGGTTGGTTACCGAATGTTGTTCGGAGTCCCTGATGAGATCACGGATGTCACGAGGGTTTCCGGAATAGTCCGGAAACGAAGATTGATATATAGGATGACCTCATTTGATTACCGGAAGGTTTTCGGAGTTACCGGGAATGTACCGGGAATGACGAATGGGTTCCGGGAGTTCACCGGGGGGGCAACCCACCCCGGGGAAGCCCATAGGCCATAAGGGTGGCGCACCAGCCCTTAGTGGGCTGGTGGGACAGCCCAAAAGGGCCTTATGCGCCATACAAAGAAAAATCAAAGCGAAAGAAAAAAAAAGGGAGGTGGGAAGGAAGGGAAGGACTCCCACCCACCAAACCAAGTCCAACTCGGTTTGGGGGGGAGCCTTCCCCCCTTGGACTCGGCCGACCCCCTTGGGGCTCCTTGAGCCCCAAGGCAAGGTCCCCTCCCTCCCACCTATATATACGGAGGTATTGGGGCTGATTTGAGACGATTTTTACACGGCAGCCCGACCACATACCTCCACGGTTTTTCCTCTAGATCGCGTTTCTGCGGAGCTCGGGCGGAGCCCTCCTGAGACAAGGTCATCACCAACCTCCGGAGCGCCGTCACGCTGCCGGAGAACTCTTCTACCTCTCCGTCTCTCTTGCTGTATCAAGAAGGCCAAGATCATCGTCGAGCTGTACGTGTGCTGAACGCGGAGGTGCCGTCCGTTCGGTACTAGATCGTGGGACTGATCGCGGGATTGTTCGCGGGGCGGATCGAGGGACGTGAGGACGTTCCACTACATCAACCGCGTTCTCTAACGCTTCTGTTGTACGTTCTACAAGGGTACGTAGATCACTCATCCCCTCTCGTAGATGGGCATCACCATGATAGGTCTTCGTGCGTGTAGGAAAATTTTTGTTTCCCATGCGACGTTCCCCAACACACAAAGCATAATCATATCCATGAACAGAGAGGTAATCAGTAGCATGAAGGATCTGAACGTAAACTCTTCCACCAAATAATCCAACTAGCATCAACTACAAAGAGTAATCAACACTACTAGCAACCTTACAAGTAAAATCGGAGTTGCGAGACGGAGATTGGTTACAAGTGATGAACTAGGGTTTGGAGATGAGATGGTGCTGATGAAGATGTTGATGGTGATGAGTCCCCTCCGCTGAGAGGAGTGTTGGTGATGACGATGGCGACGATTTCCCCCTCCAGGAGGGATGTTTCCCCGGCAGGATCATCCTGTCGGAGCTCTAGATAGGTTCTGCTCAAGTTCCGCCTCGTGGCGGCGGCGAATCCACGAAAAAGCTCGTCCCTGATTTTTTTTCCACACAAAACCCTTCATATAGCAAAAGAGGAGGACAAGTGGACCAGCAGTTTGCCCACAAGCCCTCATGGCGCGGCCTGGGGGGTGGCCGCGCCGTGTAGGCTTGTGGCCAACCCCTGGCGCCCCTCTGGCACTTCTTCGGCCTAGTATTTTTGATAAATCCGGACAAAAATCCTCGTTGATTTTCACGGCGTTTGGAGTTGCGCAGAATAGGTATCTCAACTTTGCTCCACTTTCAGGCCAGAATTCCAGTTGCCGACATTCTCCCTCTTCATGTAAACCTTGCAAAATAAGAGAGAAAAGGCATAAGAATTGTATCGTGAAGTGAAATAACAGCCCAAGAAGCGATAAATATCAACATGAAAACATGATGCAAAATGGACGTATCAACTCCCCCAAGCTTAGACCTCGCTTGTCCTTAAGCGAAAGCCTAGCTCTATAAATATGTCCACATGTTTACGGAGAGAGGTGTCGACAAAACAAGATACGAACATGCATGCATCATGATCAAGATCAGAACAACAATACCGACATATAATCTCTCATGCTAAAGTGATAATTCTTTCACAAAGTAAAGCATGGATCAAGAACCTTACCGAGAAGTAGCAACCGACAGCCTTTAGTCATTGAAGCAATTGCAATTTATCACAACATTAGAAAGAGTCAAATAAGAGCTTGTAAAGCAAATCCACATACTCAATCATTCTTTCGTTCTCTACAATTGCTATAACTCACGTGGTACTCATGAGATCAAAGTTTCAGCTGGACACAGAGAAAGATGGGGGCTTACAGTTTTGCCTCCCAACTGCTTACCTCAAGGGTAATGTCAACAATAATACTTCATGAATGCCTACCTCCAAGTTAACATATGAATCTAGATCTTTCCCTAGCATATGACGTTAGCCAAGATAAAGGCGAGATAAGGAATTGGTTAAGATCACCATGACTCTTTCAGGGCAAAAAGTAAAGGTACAAGATAGGACGTTCGCAGAGGGAAGCAAAGGTTGTCATGCACTTTTGAGTTTTGGATGTGTGTCCTCTTAGTGCGGAGGAACATCACTTTATATTGCCTCCTGTGATAAAGAACTTTATTATGCAGTCTGTCGCTTTTATGTCTTCCTCATCACAGGTTCATACAAAGCTTATTTTCCACACACTAATAGATCATACATCTTAGAGAGAAAATTTTATTGCTTGCACCGATGACAACTTACTTGAGGGATCTTATTCAATCCATAGGTAGGTATGGTGGACTCACATGGAAAAACTGGGTTGATGGTTTATGGATGCACAAGTAGTATCTCTACTTAGTGCGGGAGGTTTGGCTAATATGAGGTGGAAGCAATCATCACATGCTAAGGGATCTCTAATCATATAACATTGTTTGGAGCCAAGAGAACACAATTCATTATGCTGTCTTCCTTGTCCAACATCTACTTCTAGGCATGCAATAGTTTAGTGAGTGTTCACAATCATAGATGGTGTCAGAGATGATATATTTATATGTGAACCTCTCCTTCTTTATCACTTCCTATTAATTGCAACAATGGCCAAGGTCTACGTTTGCCTACCCTCAACAAGTTTCAATCATCATTCCTTTTATATGTGAAGCCGTCACTTCCCATAGGATCATTACATGATCTTACATGCTTTTGTTCTATTCTCACTTTTTTTATCATGGCAAGAGGAAAGCCCTTCAACTAAGACACTCTTTATTATATGGCTCACGAGCTCGAATACATCGGGGGTGACACAAAGCAAAACTCAAGACTAAAACGCTAAGACTTTTAAACTACTAGAGAAAAAGAAAACTGAAAGGGAAAACTAAAACAAAGGTAAAGGCAAAAGATGTGATGGTGCTACGATATCGGGGTGACTCACCCAAGCTGGACACAAGCCAAGGGGATTCCCGTACCAATGCTCACTTGTCTTCCTTTGGTGGTGATGGTGGAATTTTTGCAACATGAGTTTGATCCTCCGTCTTCCAAGGCATAGGTGCTACATCATGGAAAGATGAACGAGTCTCCGGAATCCTCAAATCTGCAGCCAACCGTATTGATTTATATCTATACTCATACTCACAGTTTTGGTTCTGCAGGTCATAGATCTGGGCCTGGAGTTGATCAATCCTCTCATAGAGCCTGGAGAGGTGCTTCCCAATGTCATTGGCATCAATCATGTGCTTGTTGGTGAACTACGTGATCATCATGTGGTTGGCATTGAGTCCACGCTCCACCATCCCTTGGCACTTGAAGACTTGTTGCTCCATTGCTTCCAGCCTCATCTCCATGCTTCCGGTCTTCCTAAGCCCCTCAACATCACAGATGTGCAACATCCCCTCATGCATCTCGATAGATTGAGGGTGTTGCAGCACTCCCGTGAGGTAGGGTTTGATGACCTTCTCGAAGATCTTGTCCTTCGGAGCTTTTGGGGAAGTCATGGTGATCTAGATCTGCAACAGAAACAGGCTCGAAACAAAAAACAGTGGAAATCTGCGTGATGCAGGGGTCAGACCAAACGGAAGTATATATATTGATTTTTTCCAGACCAGAAGGAGTAACCCGCACGAAAACGGAGTTTGGGAGGCGCACGAGGTGGCCACAAGCCCTGACGACGCGGCCAGGGGGTGGGCACGTGTCGTGCAGGCTTGTCGCCTCCTCGCGCACTTTCCGAACTACTTCCTATTTTTGTATTTTTTTCAAATATTCGAAAACGGAGAAAATTTCCTACTGGAAAAGTTTTGGACTCTGTTTTCTTACAGGATCACATACCTCTTCGTTTTCAGAGTCTGAAACAGGCAGATAAATATCCTTAGTTATTCTTCCGGAGTTATGGTATTGATGATATTGCTTTCAACATTTATGGGAGTACCTGAGATATAATGCTTGATTCTCTGCCCATTTACCACTCTCGAACAATTACCTTCCGTGTTGTTGATCTTGATAGCACCGGAATGATATACTTCCTCAACAACATAGGTACCTCCCCATTTAGAGAGAAGCTTGCCTGCAAAGAATCTTAAACGAGAGTTATATAGCAAGACATAATCACCTACATTGAACTCCCACTTTTGTATCATCTTATCATGCCACCTCTTAACCTTCTCTTTGAACAGCTTGGCATTCTCATATGCCCGAGTTCTCCACTCATCAAGCGAGCTAATATCAAATAACCTCTTCTCACCGACAAGTTTGAAATGAAAGTTGAGCTCTTTGATTGCCCAATAAGCTTTATGCTCTAGCTCAAGAGGTAAGTGACATGCTTTCCCATACACCATTTTGTACGGAGACATGCCCATGGGATTCTTATAGGCAATTCTATAAGCCCACAGTGCATAATCGACCTTCTTAGGCCAATTCTTTCTAGACCTGTTGACAGTCTTTTGCAGAATCAGTTTAATCTCTATATTACTTAGCTCTACTTGACCACTGGACTGAGGGTGATAGGGAGATGCAATTATATGGTTGACATCGTACTTAGCAAGCATTTTATGGAAATGACCATGAATTAAGTGTGAACCACCGCCAGTCATTAGATATCTAGGGACTCCAAATCTAGGGAAGATAACTTCTTGCAGCATCCTGATAGAGGTTTTGTCATCAGCACTACTAGTGGGGATAACTTCTACCCACTTAGTGACGTAATCAACAGCAACTAGGATATGAGTATGCCCATTGGATTTTGGAAAAGGTCCCATATAATCAAAGCCCCAGACATCAAATGGTTCAGTGACAAGTGAATAGCTCATAGGCATTTCCTGACGTTTGCTAATATTACCTATTCTTTGACATTCGTCAAAAGACAAGACAAACTTACGAGCATCCTTGAAGAGACTGGGCCAATAGAAACCTAATTGCAATACCTTGTGTGCAGTTCTATCTCCCGCATGGTGTCCTCCATAGGCCTCGGAGTGACACTTCTATAGGATCTGTCCCTGTTCATGTTCAGGTACACAACATCTAATAACACCATCTACTCCTTCCTTATAAAGGTGAGGATCATCCGAAAAGTAATGTCTCAAGTCAAAGAAGAATTTCTTCTTTTGCTCGTATGTGAAACTAGGTGGTATATATTTGGCAACGATATAGTTTGCATAATCAGCATACCACGGTGCACTACGTGAAGCATTGATGACATTCTCCAATAGGTTGTGGGTCATCAAGAACGTCCTCCAACCTAGACAAGTTATCTGCTACGAGGTTATCAGCACCCTTTGTATTGACAACATGCACATCAAATTCTTGTAGCAAGAGAACCCATCTGATAAGTCTAGGTTTAGCGTCTTTCTTCTCCATGAGGTACTTAATAGCAGCATGATCAGTGTCAATAGTGACTTTGGAATCAACTATGTAAGACCTGAACTTTTCACATGCAAACACGAGTGTTAAAAACTCATTCTCCGTAGTGGCATAGTTTCTCTGGGCACTGTCTAGAGTTTTACTAGCGTAGTGAATAACATTCAACTTCTTGTTAACTCTTTGCCCTAGAACAGCACCAACAGCATAATCACTAGCATCACACATGATCTCAAAAGGCAAGTTCCAATCAGGTGGTTGAACAATAGGTGCAGTTATCAAAGCCCTCTTAAGTATTTCGAAGGCTTCCTCACAATCATCGTCAAAAACAAAAGGAATATCCTTTTGCAAGAGATTGCTAAGAGGCCTAGAAATCTTACAGAAGTCTTTAATGAACCTTCTATAGAAACAAGCATGACCAAGGAAACTTCTTATCCCTTTGATATCTGTGGGGTATGGCATTTTCTCGATTGCATCAACCTTAGCCTTATCAACTTCAATACCTCTTTCAGAAATTTCATGTCCTACGACGATGCCTTCATTAACCATAAAGTGGCACTTCTCCCAATTCAAGACAAGATTGGTGTCTTTACATCTCTGCAAGACTCGATCTAGGTTGTTGAGGCAATCATTAAAGGAAGACCCATAAACGGAAAAGTCATCCATGAAAACCTCAAAAATCTTTTCACAAAAGTCAGAGAATATAGCCATCATACATCTTTGAAAGGTGGCAGGTGCATTACATAAGACAAAAGGCATACTTCTATAAGCAAAGGTATCGAAAGGGCACGTGAAAGTGGTTTTCTCCTGATCAGATTGTGCAACTGGTATTTGGGAGAAACCAGAATATCCGTCTTGAAAGAAGAAGTGTGTGTGTTTAGATAGCCTTTCTAGCATTTGGTCGATAAAAGGCAAAGGGTAATGATCTTTCCTAGTGGCATTATTCAATTTCATAAAATCTATCACCATCCTATAGCCAGTAATAATCCTCTGTGGGATCAATTCATCCTTATCATTACGGACAATGGTAATGCCTCCCTTCTTAGGGACGCAATGCACCGATCTCACCCAATCACTATGAGCAACAGGATAGATGATACCTACTTCCAGGAGCATTAGTATTTCTTTTCTTACTACTTCTTTCATCTTAGGATTCAATCTCCTTTGATGATCAGCAACTGGTTTGAAGTCAGGATCAGTTTTAATCTTGTGCTGGCATAGAGTAGGACTAATTCCCTTAAGATCATCAAGAGTATATCCAATAGCAGCACGATGCTTCCTCGGACTTTTTAGCAACTTCTTTTCTTCATGCTCTGAGAGGCTAGCACTAATAATAACCGGATATATCTCTTTTTCATCAAGATAGGCATACACAAGAGTATCAGGCAACTCATTAAGCTCGAACAAAGGATCACCCTTTGGTGGGGGTGGATCCCCAAGCAGTTCAACAGGCAGATTATTCTTAAGTATAGGATATTGTTCTAAGACAACTCTTGTCACACCCCAATTTTTGGATTTCCTGACTAACTAACTTATTTCAAAATTTAGGACCAATTAAAATTTTTGTGAAAGATTGTGATGCTTGGAGTGACTATTGTTTGCCCATTTGCTTGAATGCATGTGATTGCTCCCCATTCATTCTTGCCATCCTCCTAATCACCTCCTCACTCCATGATCTCCTGCCTAATGATCATACCATGTGTTTAGACCAAATATCTATTTTACCAAATATTATTTTCACCAAAAAGCTTTTCTTTGAATTAAACTTTCAAACCCCTGAGATGAGGTTTGTACTACAAGTCCTCAAATTAGGGAGTTTCTTTTGCACCAATTGTTTTATTTCAAACCTATTATCAAAATGACTTCCAAAAACCATCTTATTATTATTTTAAAAGTTATTTTATTATTTTATTTAAAAGCCCTTCTGTGAGGCCAGAAATGGTCTCCTATGAAGGAAAGTTATTTTTATTGCTTTCAAAATATTAAAGAAAATTTAGGGAAACTTAGTGGATATATTTATTCCATATTTATGAGTTTCAACACATGGTCATGTTCAAAATATTGGGCAAACCCCCTCAAAACCATTCCTGTCTATTTCACGCTTTTGGAATATTTCTATAAGAAATATTCTCAATAAATTCCAGTAAAATTCTAGCATGTCATCTATGATATTCTTGATGATCTTGCCAAGTTTCATTCCAATCCAAGTTGGTTTGGATCCCCTAATCACTCTAAAACCCTATATGTCCAGAATCAAATTTGAGCAACTCTACATTGTGAAGTGTCTCCAATTGTGCTCAAATTTGGTGGACATGTTCCAGTACTCCAATGAGGCATCCACACCAAGTGGTACACCAAGGAGAATAGAGGAACTTGTCCTAAAACCCTCAGAACCCTCTCTGTTGATTTCTGACTTTAACAAACTTTACATTGTAAAGTTTGTCCAATTGTGCTCAAATGATCATACCATTTCTGCCCATTTCTATGGTTTTCCAAGTCTACATTGGAAAACTTCTCCAGCAAATCCCAAATTTGGTGTGCAAACCTATTTTCATCTATTATTTGATCCTATTAAGTTTCACAGCCAATGGAATCCATCTGGTAGCCTAACCACAGATCAAACACCTTGTGTGCACTCACTAATTTGGCTTCTATTGCCCCTTTTACTGTTACCCTTGAGCTCAACTTTCTACCACAGCCTCACATAGTTACATTTCACCTCCAGTAACTTTCCCATGGCCACTGGTCAATTATTGGAGAAGGTCCCTTTGTAACTTTCTCTCATTTTCACCTTGGCAGCACTGTTTTACCTCTTTTCCCATTCTTCTGCTTAAGCTATCACCCCCAATTCCTTCCAGAGCCTCTCTAGTGTCTCAATGCATCATTTCAAATCAATTGATGGCATGCTCATGTGGAAAATATGAGCAGCACTTCTACAAATGGATTTCTGGCTGAATCATGGCTTTGTACAGCAAGTACTAGCTACACTTGTTTTCTCGAGCTCCAACTTTGAAGTCTTGTAGTCCTTCTATAAACAAGAGTGCTAGACATGTTTTTATTCCATTATCACTTCTGCTAGTGCCCTCATTAGTAGCCCTAAGATTCCTGTTGCAAGCTTAAGCCTAGTCAAACCCTATTCAAATCAGCCCCACTAGGGACCAAACTCCTGATTCACCTTCCTGGTAGAATGCCCCACCTCCCAGACATAATTTACTGGTCGTTTGGGCCCTGTAGGCACAGGTGGTCGTGGTGACCACCACTCTGTCCTGCAGTATGGGTGCTCTGCGTCTTCCCTCCTCCCTCCAGGCCTCTTTTGACCGTTTCATCGCGTCTTAGAGCACCGGGGTATCTTGCTTGACTGGTCCAACCCCCTCCACGACGCTAGCTAGCCTCCAAGACGCCCAGAGATGCATGTCTTCCTCGTGCTCTCAGAGTTCCACAGAGCTCCTGAGCTCTCTCCTCTCCCCCCCCCTCTCCATATGGCTCTTCCCCGAGCGCCCAGAGCCTCAGATCCTCTTCCCCGAGTCCCTCCTCCCTCCTAGCCACCCTCGGAGCCTCCCCTTGAGCTCCCTAGCTTGCCTCCTCTCCCATGGCCGCAAGGCCACTGATTCGGCTCGCCCGAATCCGAGCTCCCCAGGACGCTCTCCTCTCCCTTGAGCTTTCTCCAGTCACCCAGAACACTGGGTTCTCCCCTAGACCCCTTCCTCTCCTCCTCCTTCCCTTCGCAGGGGGCTGCCGCCTGAGCCGTCGTTGGCCGGCCGCTGCGACCAGAGCCCTGCTCGCCCTCGCTCTGCCTACAAGAGAAGACCCCCCCAGGCCGACTCGGCACCTTCCCCCGAGTGCCCTGGTGGCCGGAGCAGCGCCAGCAGCAGCCTCGGCCACCGGGATCGGCGCCGGCTCTCGGCCCTGTCCTGCCTCCCCTCTCTTCCATCTTGAGCGGGAGGTTAGGGGTGAACCTGACGGGCGGGGCCCCTCGTCAGCCTCTCTCCAATCGGGCCCGCCCTGTTTTAAGTGGAAGCCCACCTCAGAAACTACACTTCCCCAACTCCGAAGGCGTAAAAGGTGGAGTGTGCCTTTGGTGCAGCCTACTTCGCTGGTGGCCGAGCCACTCGGCCGGCCCATTACCTGCCCCAGCGCCCTGTGCGCTAGTTAGCCCGATAAGGGGGCTCTTTTTCTCCTTTTTCCTTTCACTTAAATTTGTTAATTCCATTGTAAAATCAATCTAACTCCAATTTTCTTGATTCAAATTTCTACAGGTTCCTAAAATCAAGCTCTATCCACCAATGTGCCTTGCACATTTTTCCAAGACATTTTTCTGTGGTGTGATAATTAGAATCCACCTCTGGATATTATTAGCCCCACCTTTCAAAAATCCTATAGGGTTCATTTCAACTCCAAATGGAGTGATTCAAACTTCCAGAGACTTCTAAAATCATTCTCCATTTTTAGAACCCTAGTCAACATTTTTGTGTGACTTATTTCTGTTGCTTACAATAAATAGCTCCCTATTGCTATTTATCCCACATTAGAAATTCCTAGTTAATTCATTTCAACTCCAAATCCAGTGAAACAACTTTCTAAATGTTTCTAAAATCCTTGATGACCTAAAATATCCTATATCAAGCTTTAGTTGCCGGTACACGGAGTATTCGGGGACGGAGCGGAAGACCTCGATGACCCCGAGGACTTTCATGAACAAGGCAAGCATGCCCTTTTGCCATGACTTAAGTAAATAAAATGATGCATGCTAGAATAGCAAGTATTTTCCATTGCATGTGATCAGAGTGCCGGTTCATCATTGATGTGATGGTACCGGAGGCTTCTTCGAAGCACTTGCATGTTGATAGTAATGATATACACATGGCTCCTCGGAGCACAAACATGATGAGCTGACCCTACCATCTATGAGGATCATGCTACTGTCATGTTGACTAGTAGAGTAGAATCACTGCATTGAACTTGACCCTACCCCGTGAGGGTCATGATATTATCATGTTGACAAGTAATATTAAGGCATATTATCATGAGCGTGATGATGAGTTAAATAAAGAGTTTATGAAAAACTCGTCGGGTGCCACTAATGCCCGAGGGTGATGATGAGTTGGTGATCACTTTTGGTGAAGTGAAGCACCGGTGATTTTGGTGTGAGTATGGTTTCGAAAATGGATTAGATTTATGATGTGTCGACCGTCCCAACCTTACCAGTACGACCATGATACCCCTTTATGGGACGGGGCTTTGTTGATTACTCTGGTCGGTGCTAGCAAAGAGCCACATTACTAGTGGCGGGAGTGATCGGTGTCACTCTCGTGATGGGGTCGTGCCAGGTAGGACGACTATGCCATTATTATGAGTTCCAGGCACACCGTTGGTCCCTGCATGGTTGTTACAGTCCAGAGTCGGTGCTCGTAAGATGTACAACATGTGGGCTGGGTACCAATCGAGTGGATCTCTTTGTCTAGTATCGTCAGGGGAAAGATGATGATCGGGTACTTACCTCGGGTATATGTGATATACCGCGAGTCGTGGATGACATGGAAGTATTCCGTTTCTCGTGGGTCCAGCGTACTACCTCTACAGAGTGTAAACTATTCGAATAGCCGTGTCCACGGTCAAGGACAGTTGGGTGGTGCTGCATAAACTACGTCCTGAGTTTCCGCATAAACCAAGTGTGTGTGCGTGGTGTTAAAAAGGTGTTGTTATAATCATGATAATCACAATAATATGATCAAGTTCGGTGACTTGACATATATGTAGCGACCCGACTCAAGACGAGTCAAGCCTTTGGTGTTTCCGTACCATCCCAAGATCATGCTGGTACACACACAGTACATAATGTATATAGTCAAGAGTTCAATCACACAGCTTTATTAATCGAAATCTCATAAAGAGTACTTTATTACAAAAAAGGATTACAATAAAGTGGCTGAAGGCCAACTCATGAGATTATCTAACGAAGACTAGCGGAAGCATCAGGTAGACGAGTCCATCCAACTCCAAGGGCATGTCGCTGAGCGTAGATCGTAGCCTCACTCCTGGTCGGAAAAGTATTCTGCAACATGATGACTTGTGGCTATGCAGGTAAGCCTTGAGTCTTGGAGTCTCCGTCCGTCTCTTCGAGCCTGGGTGAAGCTTTCCGCAGGATGACATGGCCTCTCCAGCATCCCGGGCATCCACTGGGTTCTCCAGGGAGCCGATCAACCGTCTTTCACCCAGAGTTGCATTGCGTCCGAGGTCTTGAAAATCTTGTCTTAGCCGGTCTTGATTACTATATCAACCTCGCATCACTCGTGGAATACACTCAACCGATAACCCGTCTACTCAAGCATAGCATTAAGAAATTCTCGTCACGAGGCCAAGTATCGGGTTGTTGTGTTCCTACCACATGATACTACAACTTAAGCTAAAGTTTCCAAGTACCTAGGCAGCATGCAATTGGGCAAAGAAGGTGATCTACCATGCATTGAAAATATAGGTAAAATAACATGATCAAGATGACTTGCCTTGATGACAGTTGTCTTGCTCGAGCACTTCTAAGTAACACGCTTCGCACTCCGGATGATCTAACGATACAAACACAAAGCACACCATAAGCACTTCACTCGTGCAACAAGTATAAATAACAACACAAGTAATGCTTTGCTAAAGACTACGCAAAGGAATTTATCGCGCGCCGGTATGGTAGAAACTTGTTTCTGTTGAAAACACCAGTAAAAATACTTTAAAAATTCTGAAACTTCTACCACAGTAAGATTTTATCACTATAAAGCAGTATCAAAAAGAATCAACTCAAAATCATTTTTTTAAACCCCTGGAATAGGAAAAACAAGGTTTAAACTAAATCTGCTCTAACTTATATTTGAAAATTTCAAACATAGACAAATTATACGTTTTTAAAAACTACAGGAAATTTGTGAGCTACTGGAGAAAGAATCAATGTCATTGGACTTAGGGATAAAAAGTTGTGGCCAAAACAAACAGAACGTTTCTGTTTTTGTAAATAGGCAGAAAAGAATAAAACTAACCTAGCTAACTAATGGGGTACACGTGGCAAGCTACTAATGGCTGCGGAGGGTGTTTGTTGGAACGCTTTGGGCAAACGGCCGAAGCGAAGCAAAAGTGCTGGTTAAAAGATAAGTGGAAATAAAACCGTTGGTTTTCTGATATAGACCGAAGGGTTACCTAAGAATCTAATCTACAATGTTGCATGAAGATCTAAGGGCTACGAATCAAAGAAGAGATCAAACAGAGAGGTGGGAGAGGAAATACCGTGCTGGCCGTGGCTACTCCGGCGGGAAGAAGATGGCCGGCGAGGGAGGGGAGCTCCGGGGCGTGGAGGGGATGCGGCGGCGGCGGCGGGGAAGTCCTCCTCCTCGGGGGAGGCGCTCGGGGGAGAGGGGTTCGGGGGGGGGGCTCCAGGAGGGTGGGGTAGACGGTGGCAGTAACTTGCTGCCGGCGAGCGGTGGTGCGGCGGCTAGGGGCGGCGGTGCGGCGAGATTAGGGTGGGAACGGGGTCGGCGAGGCGTTGGGGTTTATATAGGCCATGGGGGAGGGAGCTAAGGAAGGAGAGGGAGAGAAAATCGGGGAAGAAATCCCGTGTTTCCTGGGGCAGCGGCTCGGCTCGGTTTCGGGAGCAGAAGAAGGAAGGTGAGGGAGGTGGGAGATGACCGACGTGGAGGGAGGCTCGGCAAGGGGGGGGGGGGTCCACGGGCAGTGGGTGGGAGGAGGGAAAGAGGGGTCGGTTGGCCGGTTTCAAGGGATCAGGGATCCCAGGGAAAGGGGATTCGGCCGAGGCTATCTAGCGCCCACGGGCGGCTTTAAAGCAAAAAATAAACTCCTTTCCTATTTCTAAGTTTTTTCCGAGACAGAAAGTAAAAAACGAAAAAAAAGGAAAGTAAATCAAAAAATTTATATAGGGTATTATATACCAAAAAAAATCAGAAAAAAAATCTCTACCCGAATAACATTTTTCCAAAGCAAAAATAAAAACTTTTAAAAAATGTTTTTTTTCAGAAATTCCCAAATTTTCTTTATTTCTTTTCGCAATTTATTTTTGCAAAAGAACTTTTGGTTTTCTTGGCTCAAATATTTCAGAAATTTGCCCGCACATTGGAGGGTCATTTTCGTCCGCTCTCTCTCTTGCGTGCAAGAGAGTTTTCTCCGAGCATTTCTCGCGCGAGGAAAAATGGAAATGCAAATCGAAAAGACAAAAGAAATTCACGAGCTAAATTTATTTCAATCACTTATGCATAGATGCTTAGCTACAATGTAAAACATTCCCAATTAGGAAAATTGGGATGTTACAAACCTACCCACCTTAAGATGAATCTCGCCCTCGAGATTCGGGTTGACTAGAAAATAGGTGCGGGTGGTCTCGACGAAGATCCTCTTCTCGTTCCCAGGTGGCTTCTTCCTCGGTGTGGTGGCTCCACAAGAACTTGCAGAACTTGATGATCTTGCTGCGAGTAACTCTGTTGGCAGTCTCGAGAATCCGGATGGGTTTCTCCTCATACGTCAGATCACTGTCAAGCTGTATGTCCTCTAGGGGCACTGTATCTCTCAACGGAACATCGGCCATCTCAGCGTGGCATTTCTTCAACTGGGAAACATGGAAAACAACATGAACTCCGGACAATCCTTCCGGCAGTTCCAGTTTGTATGCAACTTCGCCTCTACGTTCAAGAATTTTGTAGGGGCCAATGAAACGTGGTGCTAATTTTCCTTTCACACAGAATCTCTTGATTCCTCGAAGTGGAGACACCCGAAGATATGCGCGGTCTCCCACTTCGTACGTTACTTCCTTGCGTTTGCTGTCCGCATAACTCTTCTTCCTGGACTGAGCTATCTTGAGTCGGTCACGAATAAGCTTGACCTTCTCTTCAGAATCTCGGATAAGGTCGGGACCAAAAAGTTGTCGGTCTCCAACTCCATCCCACATCAACGGTGTTCTCCACCTCCTTCCGTATAGAGCTTCGAAAGGGGCCATCTTCAGATTGGTCTGGTAGCTGTTGTTGTATGAGAACTCGGCATAAGGTAAATTGTCATCCCAACTAGACCCATAGTCTAGTGCGCAAGCTCTCAACATGTCCTCCAGAATCTGATTAACTCTCTCGGTCTGTCCATCTGTCTACGGGTGAAAAGTTGTACTGAACTCCAATCTTGTTCCCAAAGTTTCATGCAGTTGGTGCCAAAATTTTGATGTGAACTGAGTCCCTCTATCTGACAAAATGCTCTTTGGTACTCCGTGCAGACATACGATCCTCGTCATATATATCTTGGCCAGCTTGGCACTCGTGTAAGTAGTCTTCACCGGGATGAAGTGAGCTACCTTGGTCAAACGATCGACCACAACCCAAATAGAATCATAGCCAGAACGGGTCCGAGGTAATCCTGTGATGAAGTCCATACCAAGCTTTTCCCATTTCCACTCGGGTATCGGCAGAGGTTGGAGCAAACCTGCTGGCTTCTGATGCTCGGCTTTTACTCGCTGACAAACATCGCATATCGCTATGTACTCGGCAATGTCTTTCTTCAATCCTGTCCACCAGAAACTTTCTTTCAGATCCAGATACATCTTAGTGTTGCCGGGGTGTATCGAGTACGGGGAATCATGGGCCTCCTGAAGTATCAACTTCCTGAGTTCGGGATCATTGGGAACATAGATGCGATCCTCAAACCATAAAGTTCCGTGTTCATCCTCACGAAAACCTTTAGCCTTCCCGTCTTTCATTTTCTGCTTAATTCAGCTATCTCCTTGTCTGATTTCTGTGCTTCGCGGATCTTTTCTGTCAAGGTGGACTGAATTTCCAGAGTGGCAACAAATCCTCTTCGAACTATCACCAATTTGAGCTCGCGGAGGTCATCGACTAACTCCTGGGGTAATCCTCCCGCTGTGAGCGTGTTCACATAACTCTTGCGGCTCAACGCATCGGCTACAACATTTGCCTTGCCTGGGTGATAATGCAATCTCATGTCATAGTCCTTGATCAACTCTAGCCATCGCCTCTATCTGAGGTTCAACTCCTTCTGCGTGAAGATATATTTCAGGCTCTTGTGCTCAGTGTAAACATCACAACTATTTCCGATCAGGAAATGTCTCCAGGTCTTGAGGGCGTGCACTACGGCTGCTAGTTCCAAGTCATGTGTGGCATAATTCAACTCATGATGTTTGAGCTTTCTGGACGCATAGGATACAACTTTGCCTTCTTGCATGAGCACTCCTCCAAGTCCTTGACGAGAAGCGTCACAGTAAACCTGGAAATCCTTCCGAATGTTCGGCAATATCAGCACTGGGGCTGTAACAAGACGTTTCTTCAGCTCTTGAAAACTGGTTTCACATTCCTCCATCCAAATATACTTGGATTCCTTCTTCAATAACTCTGTCATGGGCTTTGCAATCTTTGAGAAATTCTCAATGAACCTCCAGTAATATCCGGCAAGTCCGAGGAAACTGGGGATCTCCTTGACTGAAGTGGGTGCTACCCATTCGGTGACTGCTGCGACCATGGCAGGGTCCACTGCTATTCCTTCTCCTGAGATGACGTGTCCGAGGAATCCGACTTCCTTCAACCAAAACTCACATTTGCTAAACTTTGCATGTAGCTTATGCTCTCGAAGCTTCTCCAGAACTAAACGCAGATGTTCCTTGTGTTCCTCTTCGTTCTTGGAGAATATCAGTATGTCATCGATGAACACCACGACAAACTTGTCCAAGTATTCCATAAATACCTTGTTCATCAGATTCATAAAATATGCCGGAGCATTAGTCAGTCCAAATGACATGACCGTGTACTCATACAAGCCGTACCGAGTGTTAAAGGCTGTCTTGGGTATATCCTGTTCACGAATCTTTAACTGATGATACCCGGATCGAAGATCAATCTTTGAGAATACGCGAGCTCCAACTAATTGATCAAACAGATCATTGATCATCGGCAAGGGGTACTTGTTCTTGATGGTCACATCGTTCAATGCACGATAATCGACAACCATTCTCAAGGACTTGTCCTTCTTTTCAACCAAGAGCACTGGGCTCCCCAAGGTGAAGAACTTGGGCGAATATACCCTTTGTCCAATAACTCCTTAATTTGCTTGTTGATTTCTATCAAGTCATTTGCGGGCATTCGTGGGGTCTCTTGGATATGGGGGCTGTTCCGGGTAATAGCTCAATCAAGAACTCAATCTCTCTATCGGGTGGCATGCCCGGCAATTCCTCCGGAAATACATCTGGATACTCCTGTACGATCAGTACTTCCTCCTGGACTACTCCCGTGAGAGAGTTTACTCGCTTACTCCGTGTCGGGCGCTGAGACACGTACTTAATCCGCTTCTGCTCGGGGGTGGTGAGCAAAATAGACTTAAGGGCACAATCAATATTCCCTTCATACTTGGCCAACCAATCCATGCCTAGTATTACATCCAATCCCTGGGACTCTAATACGATGAGGTCGGTGGGAAAATTATGGTTCCTGATGTTGAGACTCAAAGCATGGCATCCTATCCCGGCTGTCATCATGCCTCCTGGGGAACTGATCTTAATAGGCTGGCTGAGGGTTCTAGTTGGCAAACTATACTTCTCCAGAACTACCCTTCATATGAATGAATGCGTTGCACCAGATCAAAAAGTACCAATACTGGACGTGAATTTAGCAAAAACTTACCAACCACAGTATCGGGGTGATCATAAACCTCTTCAACATCAATGTGGTTCACGTGAGCTCGAGGAAAAGGATTGGGCTTCTTTGCTGCAGAGTTGCCGTTGCCGTTTCCATTTCCCTGCTTGTTCTGGGGACATTCGGTGGCATAGTGTCCCGTCTTCTGACACTTGCAGCAAGTAATGTGAGTCAGATCCTTCTGAGCTGGAGTTGAATGCTGCTGAGTGCCAGTACCGCCATTCTTGAAGTTGCTGTTGTTGCGGTGGTTCCCATTTCCTCCATGGTTGTGGCCTCCATGGTTGTGCACAGGGTGGTTATGCTGAACGTGTCCTCCCAACTTACCGGATCCAGTCCCGGTATTCCGTGAATAAGGGGTGTAGCGAGGCTTCTGCTGAGTGCTGGAGTTGAACTTTCCAACCCCATACTTTCGCTTGCGGTTCTCCATCTGCTGATGTTTCCCCTCCAAGATGAGGGCCTTATCAACCAGCTCCTGGTAGTTGTTGAAGGTGGCTACAGTCAACTGAATGCTTAGCTCATCATTGAGTCCTTCCAAGAACTTTTCCTGCTTGGCCGCATCATCGGCCACATCTCCAGGTGCATAACGGCCGAGCATGCTGAATTCATCGACGTACTGGGCCACGGAGCGATTCCCCTGGCGTAAGTTGCGAAACTCACGCTTCTTCAGACTCATTGCACCAGCTGACACATGTGCGGTGTGGAAGGCTTGCTTGAATTGCTCCCAAGTGACTCCAGCAATGGGATAAGTGGTGGTGTAGTTCTCCCACCAAGCAGCTGCAGGGCCTTCAGGTTGATGCGCGGCAAAACGCACCTTCTCAGCTTCAGTACAACCAGCAGTGACAAGTTCACGCTCCATCTTGCGAAGCCAGTCATCTGCCACAATGGGCTCAATGCTGCTGGAGAAAGTTGGAGGGTTCAACCTCAAGAAACGGGTGAGATTGTCAGTCTGGGGTGGGGGACGGTTGTTGTTATTGTTCTGGTTGTGGATGATCAGTTGCATCAGGGTGTTTTGTTGCTGGATCAACTGGGTGAGTTCCGGCGGAAAGTTGGACTCGGGGGCATGTCTCGGAGGCATCTGATGTTTGTAGAGGGGTGAGATTAGCATAGAACAATGGTCTAAGAGTAATTACACTACCCATATGAATGCAACACACAATTATCACACCACACATTTTATTCAATCATCACAAAGGTTCACACGGGGATACAAAATTCGATAATCCTAAACATCGGCCTAAAACGTATAACGATAAAGTAAATTTGGCGGTCTAGTCTAAGTGTCCTCCTCAGAAAAGCATGGTGACGGGTCCTTCGGTGGAGCTTTCTTCATAGTCCTCGTCGTTGCTGATCAAGGGGGCTACGTCTCCTTCGGGATGAAGGTTCTCGCCCATGTCCAGTTCCTCCTCCAGGTATGCAACTCGAGTCTTCAGCTTCTCGATCCGCTCCAGAAAGTTCTTTACCTCCAGTTCATGTTCATAGTGGGATTCCCGGGCTACTTCTTCAAGTTCAAGCTCGCGGAGTGACAGTTGCTTGATCTTCGTGGCGTCCTTGATCACATGATGCTCCAGAGTCCCGCTGTAATTCTCCAAGGTCTGAGCATAAGACAAGAGAGCGTCCTTGGTCTTGCTTGAGATGATTTCTCCGTCTTCGTTTCTCCGGGATACGGTGATTAAGTCTGGAGAAATATGACAGCCTTTGTATTCTTCCTTGATACGTCCGAGTGCACAATGGATCGCCATGTCCCTTCCGAGAATCCACTTGGGTGCGATGAACTTGAAATCCATCGGCTCAGTGCGCGGCTGGAATGTCCTTCCGGGAATATGCACCTCGATCCTGTAGCGTGAATCCTCCGGGTAAGACGAAGTTGGCTTCCCTGTGATAGTCGGCAGAGCAATCCTCAAATCCTTGGTGATCTGCACCACCTCCTTTCCGAATGGCATAGTGGCGTCGGGCTGGCAAAACTCCGTGAACTTAACAGGGATGAAGGTGGCCATCTAAACATTGGAAAATCGGAGAGAAGTCAGGAATGATCAGAAGAGGATAGAAGATTTATAGACATAAGAGAAAATAGTTTTCTTCCTAAGGCTTTTCCATTCCTAGAGGTTACGTCCTAAGGTGTTTCTGTAGAGACCCGACTCAAGACGAGTCAAGCCTCTGGTGTTTCCGTACCATCCCAAGATCATGCTGGTACACACACAGTACATAATGTATATAGTCAAGAGTTCAATCACACAGCTTTATTAATCGAAATCTCATAAAGAGTACTTTATTACAAAAAAGGATTACAATAAAGTGGCTGAAGGCCAACTCATGAGATTATCTAACGAAGACTAGCGGAAGCATCAGGTAGACGAGTCCATCCAACTCCAAGGGCATGTCGCTGAGCGTAGATCGTAGCCTCACTCCTGGTCGGAAAAGTATTCTGCAACATGATACGTTGCAGCCGTGTAGGTCAGCATATTGAATATGCCGGCAAGTCATCAAAGAGAGGAGTAAAATAATAATCAACTATCTCTACATGCATATTTGGCCGGTGGGGCTAAGTTTTGCATAAAGCCAGTTTTATCCTACAACAAGAGGGGTTGGAAGCCAAAACATTACTACATTGTTTGTTGTTAACGAGATGATTCTGCCAACGAGTTCTCGTACCCGAATAGTTGTTAACGCCCACATCATTATTAAGTTGTGTCGAGAGTTCCGGGGAAATTCAATGCCTTCGGCTCAAGTTGTCCATGACCGTGGACACGGCTAATCGATTAGGTTGGGCACTCTCCAGAGTTTTGCACACGTTCCCCACAAGATTTGATCGCCTCCGTGTTTGTCCTCACACTTCAGGGTGTTTGAAGACCAGATGATCAAAACATGGTCTTTCAACTGGTCCCTCTGAATCCCTGTCGGTGCCCATCCATTCCTACCGTTCGTCTACATCTGCTAGCACCGCCTGTCCAGAGTCGCCGCGTTGTCCAACCAAGCCAGAGCCCATAATGACTTGTGGCTGTGCAGGTAAGCCTTGAGTCTTGAACTCTCCGTCCGTCTCTTCGAGCCTGGGTGAAGCTTTCCGGAGGATGACATGGCCTTTCCAGCATCCCGGGCATCCACTGGGTTCTCCAGGGAGCCGATCAACCGTCCTTCACCCAGAGTTGCATTGTGTCCGAGGTCTTGAAAATCTTGTCTTAGCCGGTCTTGATTATTATATCAACCTCGCATCACTCGTGGAATACACTCAACCGATAACCCGTCTACTCAAGCATAGCACTAAGAAATTGTCGTCCCGGGGCCAAGTATCGGGTTGTTGTGTTCCTACCACATGATACTACAACTTAAGATAAATTTTCCAAGTACCTAGGCAGCATGCAATTGGGCAAAGAAGGTGATCTACCATGCATTGAGAACATAGGTAAAATAACATGATCAAGATGACTTGCCTTGATGATAGTTGTCTTGCTCGAGGGCTTCTAAGTAACATGCTTCGCACTCCGGATGATCTACCGATACAAACAAAAAGCACACCATAAGCACTTCACTCATGCAACAACTATAAATAACTACACAAGTAATGATTTGCTAAAGACTACGCAAAGGAATTTATCGCGTGCCGGTATGGCAGAAACTTGTTTCTGTTGAAAACACCAGTAAAAATACTTTAAAAATTCTTAAGCTTCTACCACAGTAAAATTTTATCACTAGAAAGCAGTAGCAAAAAGAATCAACTGAAAATCATTTTTTAAACTCCTGGAATAGGCAAAACAAGGTTTAAACTAAATCTGCTCTAACTTATATTTGAAAATTTCAAACATAGACAAATTATATGTTTTTAAAAACTACAGGAAATTTGTGAGCTACAGGAAAAAGAATCAATGTTATTGGACTTAGGGATAAAAAGTTGTGGCCAAAACAACACAGAAAGTTTCTGTTTTTGTAAACAGGCAGAAAAGAATAAAACTAACCTAGCTAACTAATGGGGTACACGTGGCAAGCTACTAATGGCTGCGGAGGGTGTTTGTTGGAACGCTTTGGGCAAACGGCCGAAGCTAAGCAAAAGTGCTGGTTAAAAGATAAGTGGAAATAAAACCGTTGGTTTTCTGATATAGACCGAAGGGTTACCTAAGAATCTAATCTACAGCGTTGCATGAAGATCTAAGGGCTACTAATCAAAGAAGAGAAAAACAGAGAGGTGGGAGAGGAAATACCGTGCTGGCCGTGGCTACTCCGGCGGGAAGAAGATGGCCAGCGAGGGAGGGGAGCTCCGGGGCGTGGAGGGGATGGGTCGGCGGCGGCGGGGAAGTCCTCCTCCTCGGGGGAGGCGCTCGGGGGAGAGGGGTTCGGGGGGGGGGGGGCGCTCCAGGAGGGTGGGGTAGACGGTGGCAGTAGCTTGCTGCCGGCGAGCGGTGGTGCGGTGGCTAGGGGCGGCGGTGCGGCGAGATTAGGGTGGGAACGGGGTCGGCGAGGCGTTGGGGTTTATATAGGCCATGGGGGAGGGAGCTAAGGAAGGAGAGGGAGAGAAAATCGGGGAAGCAATCCCGTGTTTCTTGGGGCAGCGGCTCGGCTCGCTTTCGGGAGCAGAAGAAGGAAGGTGAGGGAGGTGGGAGATGATCGACGTGGAGGGAGGCTCGGCCAGGGTGGGGTCCACGGGCAGTGAGTGGGAGGAGGGAAAGAGGGGTCGGTCGGCCGGTTTCAAGGGATTTGGGATCCCAAGGAAAGGGGATTCGGCCCAGGCTATCTAGCGCCCAGGGGCGGCTTTAAAGAAAAAAACAAACTCCTTTCCTATTTCTAAGTTTTTTCCGAGACAGGAAGTAAAAGCGAAAAAAAGGAAAGTAAATCAAAAAATTTATATAGGGTATTATATACCAAAAAAATCAGAAAAAAACTCTCTACCCGAATAACATTTTTCCAAAGCAATAATAAAAACTTTTAAAAAATGTTTTTTTCCAGAAATTCCCAAATTTGCTTTATTTCTTTTTTCAATTATTTTTGCAAAAGAACTTTGGGTTTTCTTGGCTCAAATATTTCAGAAATTTGCCCGCACTTTGCAGGGTCATTTTCCTCCGCTCTCTCTCTTGCGTGCAAGAGAGTTTTCTCTGGGCATTTCTCGCGCGAGGAAAAATGAAAATGCAAATCGAAAAGACGAAAGAAATTCACGAGCTAAATTTATTTCAATCACTTATGCATAGATGCTTAGCTACAATGTAAAACATTCCCAATTAGGAAAATCTGGATGTTACAATATAGGGTAAACCCGGATGGTTTAGCCCTCATTAGTACCTTGAGGATATGACAAGTCTGATGACTTGGCATATAGGGTGAACCCGGTGTGTTCAACCCTTGATAGATATATCAATATCTGTAACCTGTTCTTCAAAAGTAATTCATTAACCTGATGCATATACATGATCATTCCACCAGTTGAGTTACACTAAAGATGCATGATACTGTTATCCTTCTCTTTCATTGTTCGTATCATGGGTTGTTTGCGAGTACATTCAAATTACTCATTGGCTTGCCACTGGTTATTTCATTGACCAGGTGTGAAAGACAGGATATGGTGAAGATTAACTCGGTGACATGCTTGCGAGCTAGGACGCTTCCCAGTCAGAATGCTTGTAGGTTAAGGCCGATGGCATGGGTTCACACTTTCAACCAATAATTCCGCTATTGGTCTAGTTTGGTGCTTTGGCCTTTAAGGCCCTATGTATGTAAGACTCGACCAAAGAGGTAATTTATTGTATCAAACGGTATGTATGGATGTAAGACTGTATTATTCAGTATCTGTGTTCAGTGAGCATTGATCCTTGGGATCACTGGGCACGGCGATCTCGACTTACCAGTCGGGGTCCCCATAGAACTGGTATCAGAGCCATCCTGACTGTAGGAAGCCCTTAGTTAGCATGGACGTTAGTTAGGATAAAACTGCTTTCCAAATCCTTAAAAATATTTACAAAACTTATATATTTTCTCAACTCTTCTAAAACTTCAAATAAATTGAAGGTTATGCTCTAGCCTTCCACTCTTATTTTCTTGACACTCCTCGTCTATTTTTACAAAACTTGCTAATGGTCGCTAGAACCTTATGCCCTTCTGACCACAGGATAAAAACTGAAATCCTCGTGGGCAGCCGGAAGGAAGTAACCTTTACACGCAAACACCTGTGCTGAAGGACAGAGAAGACAACTCTACGACCAGACGACACCAACAGAAGTACGTCTAAGAGAAACGAGGACATCGAGGCTTAGAAAATGGTGAAACCGTGGGCACTGCTCCAGAGTGATGCCACTTCGCATACGATAACCTGGACATAATATATGCAAACCTTGATCTGCATCACTAATAGAGCGACCGTGTCAGTTATAAATAATTGTGTCGACCACCACCGGTGGATGAGAATCTTGCCATTTGGTCCGCCTCACCTTAGTGAGCAGGAAAACGGTTCTCTTCATCCCCCGCTCTAGGTGTCGATATCGCAACTAGTATTATTGACAGATCGGAACTCTATCATGTCATGCAAATATCGGTGCGTGAAGGTGTCCACCTGAGACTCTCGAAGCCTCAGAAGACAAGAAGACACTCACAAGATCATGAAGACAACACAAGACCCTGTCAGTGACAGCTATGAAGAACCACCTTCGTCAGCAATTTCCCAGACAGAAGACAACCAAAGTTCCTTAAAACTCAAGGTAATTGCTTCAGCAAGCGACAACAAGAGGTGTGAAAACACCATGAGAAGGTCCAGAAGACTTAGCGGACTCCTCTCCGAAGCAAGAAGCAAGCACGACTGTCGAGTCCCAGAACCTAGGATAGGATGAGTAGTGAATCCCCTATGCGAAGTCGAGTCCGTGAGATGGTTCGGATGGACCATGTTGTGTGTTGTTTGTTTTTGTTGTTTGTGCTTTGATATGAGTCGCACTTTTGCTTAGGCAACAAGCATGCGGTTAAATCACTTGTCTTAATTTGATGTTCAAAATAATTTTAGCACTTGTTTGAGCTGATTTTTCAACGCTTGTTTGATTGCGCTGAGACCCTTAGACACCCCCTCTGTGCTCTCCCTCTTTCTCTCACCCCTCTCGACAACTGAAGGCAGCAAGACAAGATGCGCCAAGGATCCGCTTCGAAGGACGGCTGACGTTGAAGACACTGACTGTGCTACGCTTAACCACACGCAACCCATAGGAGTGTGTTTTCCCCTCAAGATTGGAAAACCACTCTAGACCAAACTAACCTCCACAAGCCTTTCCGGCTCAAACTTTCTGGTCACGTGTCTAGTACACGTACTTTCCAGAGCTCCTGTAGGTCCCCGATAAAACCCCGCTGAACACCGGGTTCCTTGTGGAACAAGTGATCACCGTGAACAAGTATCCTTGCATCTCAAGATAGCACTGTAACCTTGATGCCATAAGAGGACCGATCTCCGATATGAGAGCTTTAGACTAATGATTGTCATGATGATGATATGTGTCTTGAGGATATAGCTAGACTACTTGGTGGAACGAGTTGATACAGTAGTATAACCTGCATAATCTGGAGTAAGATTCGATTTAGTAGGATGATTACGATCGTGAACTCTATTCTTGGTGGTATACATGACTTAGCCAGTAGTTGGCATGATTTTGGAGATAATTACCACGATGACTTGGAGTATAAAGTAGACTTCTTATTGGGTTTGAGTCTTGGAAGTAAATAGGTAATCTTAATAGAGTATTGAGGATGACAAAGACCACACGGTTCGGACTAAATTGGATTTAGCTCGTTAATCGCGATCATGATACCATGTTTTCTCGGTGGATATAGAGTGCATATACTTGGAGTTGTCAATTGACTCACAACCTATGTAGTTGGCCTTGGAGATTAAATGGCCATGTTTATTGAAGTTGGTGGATATATTATGACGTATTTCTTGCAGAAATATGTGAGTTATGAGGACTCTAAGAGATTATGTAGAACCCCATCCGTGTTGGATTGTAAGAGTGATAGGTCTGGTAATGATTGATCGGATTCATACGGAAGGAAACAAATTATTGGATTGGTCTACTACGTGTTTCCTTGATATAGTAGTGTAGTACCCTGTCCATTCGATGACTTGGGTGGCCAATTGGATTTGTTGTGCCTCAGATTCAATCGTGGTAGCTGTATGTCTCCCCAAGGTCCTTGCATAGTAATGCATGTACAGTTGGGGCTACGCCATACTTGTAAGTGTTTGGGTTTAGTTCTTCCCTCAACCCGGAGTTGACTAGCTTGAGTGGTGTGGAGTTGACCGTGTAGGATGATATCCTTGATGAGATGAGGTGATGTTGTCTCAAGTTAGCAGTTGAACTATTGGCATCTAAGGAATGTGCTTAGAGATAAGATGATAACTGTTCGCCCACATCCTAAGTTCCTTAAGACCCTAAAGCTTCGCTGAGCTACAAGATGGATGAACTACGACCATAGAAGATGACTCTAAGTTGTTAAAATATGGCCAGTAACCGCCCATAGTAAGTTCCGTTCTCCTCACCTGACTTTTGAGCACTGTGCTTATGCCGTGTTTGGGAAGGTAGGTTGTCATCCTCACTGATGACACACTTACTCACCCAGTAAGAGGAAGAACACTTTAGTCGTGTTTGGTCAAGCCCAGGAACGCCGATTGTTATGCCTCTCGAACGTACAGTGATATCTTGAGAACATGGAATTCTCAAAGCAGTCCCAAGATGACGGAAGTCTATCCTACTCAAGTCAAGACGAAGAACCACCGTGACAAGGAAGCCACGACAATGACGATGAAGCAAAAGAAGTCAACCACCGACCGCACGCCGACTACGTCAACGACGTCAAGAAGCCTCGACGATTCAAGATGACGAAGCCCTTGGACAAGCGAAAGAATCAGACGACCTCTCCTTGGTCCGGATCAAGGACGAGGGTACTAGTGAGTCGTGGTGGAAACCTGCTAAAGATAATTTCCGCTTGCCGAGTCGCAGACCTTGGGATTGGATGACTGGTCTATACTCTTGGGTAGCCAGCCTATCCAGAAACCCTCGCAACCCTCCCAAGATGGAAAGACCTGTTCGGGACCTGAGCCTCCGAGCTTAGACTCATAGGTGAGACCCAGCCCGGACCCTTCCACGATAAGCCTACGAAGACTATTTGCGACCATAACTTGAGTGCCGAAAGGAAGTCAAGGACTTCCCCGTAAGCGGGAAGCCATGCGAAGACTTTGGCAGTGCGTTCTAACACGAGACATCTTGATGTCACTAACCGGCATGCGAAACCCCAGGACCAGATCCTAGACACACTATCTTGCCACGTATTCTCACTTGGAATACACTCGCAAGCCAGAACCTTGCACGGACTTAGCTTACCAAGCCCTTGACTTTGGTCAAGCATAACTTATTGCCAGATTCCGCTCACGATCAGTCAAGGACGTGTGAAAAATCGAAGTTGTACCATCAAGCACCTCAAGACCACCACAACAACCTGGGGACAAGAAGATTACCTCCAACTCAAGATTCTGTATCTCACCAACCCCTAGCCCAGGAATCTCGAGGACGAGATTCTCTTAAGGGGGTAAGGTCTGTCACACCCCAATTTTTGGCTTTCCTGACTAACTAACTTATTTCAAAATTTAGGACCAATTAAAATTTTTGTGAAAGATTGTGATGCTTGGAGTGACTATTGTTTGCCCGTTTGCTTGAATGCATGTGATTGCTCCCCATTCATTCTTGCCATCCTCCTAATCACCTCCTCACTCCATGATCTCCTGCCTAATGATCATACCATGTGTTTAGAACAAATATCTATTTTACCAAATATTATTTTCACCAAAAAGCTTTTCTTTGAATTAAACTTTCAAACCCCTGAGATGAGGTTTGTACTACAAGTCCTCAAATTAGGGAGTTTCTTTTGCACCAATTGTTTTATTTAAAACCTATTATCAAAATGACTTCCAAAAACCATCTTATTATTATTTTAAAAGTTATTTTATTATTTTATTTGAAAGCCCTTCTGTGAGGCCAGAAATGGTCTCCTATGAAGGAAAGTTATTTTTATTGCTTTCAAAATATTTAAGAAAATTTAGGGAAACTCAGTGGATATATTTATTCCATATTTATGAGCTTCAACACATGGTCATGTTCAAAATATTGGGCAAACCCCCTCAAAACCATTCATGTCTATTTCAAGATTTTGTAATATTTCTATAACAAATATTCTCAATAAATTCCAGTAAAATTCTACCATGTCATCTATGATATTCTTGATGATCTTGCCAAGTTTCATTCCAATCCAAGTTGGTTTGGATCCCCTAATCACTCTAAAACCCTATCTTTCCAGAATCAAATTTGAGCAACTCTACATTGTGAAGTGTCTCCAATTGTGCTCAAATTTGGTGGACATGTTCCAGTACTCCAATGAGGCATCCACACCAAGTGGTACACCAAGGAGAATAGAGGAACTTGTCCTAAAACCCTCAAAACCCTCTCTGTTGATTTCTGACTTTGACAAACTTTACATTAGAAAGTTTGTCCAATTGACCTCAAACTTTTTGTGCATGCCTTAATGCTCAAATAATTTCCCTACACCAAATATTGGATTTGTGGGAATTTATTTGAATAGGGTTCTAAACAGAAACCAATTTCTGCCCATTTCTAGGGTTTTCCAAGTCTACATTGGAAAACTTCTCCAGCAAATCCCAAATTTGGTGTGCAAGCCTATTTTCATCTATTATTTGATCCTGTTAAGTTTCATAGCCAATGGAATCCATCTAGTAGCCTAACCACAGATCAAACACCTTGTGTGCACTCACTAATTTGGCTTTTATTGCCCCTTCTACTTTTACCCTTGAGCTCAACTTTCTTCCACAGCCTCACATAGTTACATTTCACCTCCAGTAACTTTCCCATGGCCACTGGTCAATTATTGGAGAAGGTCCCTTTGTAACTTTCTTTCATTTTCACCTTGGCAGCACTGTTTTACCTCTTTTCCCATTCTTCTACTTACGCTATCACCCCCAATTCCTTCCAGAGCCTCTCTAGTGTCTCAATGCATCATTTCAAATCAATTGATGGAATGCTCATGTGGAAAATATGAGCAGCACTTCTACAAATGGATTTCTGGCTCAATCATGGCTTTGTACAGCAAGTACTAGCTACACTTGTTTTCTCGAGCTGCAACTTTGAAGTCTTGTAGTCCTTCTATAAACAAGAGTGCTAGACATGTTTTTATTCCATTATCACTTCTGCTAGTGCCCTCATTAGTAGCCCTAAGATTCCTGTTGCAAGCTTAAGCCCTGTCAAACCATATTCAAATCAGCCCCACTAGGGACCAAACTCCTCATTCACCTTCCTAGTAGAATGCCCCACCTCCCAGACATAATTTACTGGTCGTTTGGGCCCTGTAGGCACAGGTGGCCGTGGTGACCACCACTCTGGCCTGCAGTATGGGCGCTCTGCGTCTTGCCTCGTCCCTCCAGGCCTCTTTCGACCGTTTCATCGCGTCTCAGAGCACCGGAGTATCTCGTTTGACTGGTCCAACCCCCTCCATGACGCTAGCTAGCCTCCAAGACTCCCAGAGACGCGTGTCCTCCCCGTGCTCACAGAGTTCCAGAGAGCTCCTGAGCTCTGTCCTCTCCCCCCCCCTCTCCATATGGCTCTTCCCCGAGCGCCCAGAGCCTCAGATCCTCTTCCCCGAGTCCCTCCTCCCTCCTAGCCACCCTCGGAGCCTCCCCTTGAGCTCCCTAGGTTGCCTCCTCCTCCCATGGCCGGAAGGCCACTGATTCGGCTCGCCCGAATCCGAGCTCCCCAGGACGCTCTCCTCTCCCTTGAGCTTTCTCCAATCACCCAGAACACTGGGGTCTCCCCTAGACCCCTTCCTCTCCTCCTCCTTCCGTTCGCAGGGGGCTGCCGCCTGAGCCGTCGTTGGCCGACCGCTACGACCAGAGCCCTGCTCGCCCTTGCTCTGCCTACAAGAGAAGACCCCCCCAGGACGACTCGGCACCTTCCCCAGAGTGCCCTGGTGGCCGGAGCAGCGCCAACAGCAGCCTGGGCCACCGGGATCGGCGCCGGCTCTCGGCCCTGTCCTGCCTCCCCTCTCTTCCATCTTGAGCGGGAGGTTAGGGATGAAGCTGACGGGCGGGGCCCCTCGTCAGCCTCCCTCCAATCGGTCCCGCCCTGTTTAAGTGGAAGCACACCTCAGAAACTATGCTTCCCCAACACCGAAGGTGTAAAAGGTGGAGTGCGCCTTTGGTGCAGCCTCCCTCGCTGGTGGCCGAGCAACTGGGCCGGCCCATTACCTGCCCCAGCGCCCTGTGCGCTACTTAGCCCGATAAGGGGGCTCTTTTTCTCCTTTTTCCTTTCACTTAAATTTGTTAATTCCATTCTAAAATCAATCTAACTCCAATTTGCTTGATTCAAATTTCTACAGGTTCCTAAAATCAAGCTCTATTCACCAATGTGCCTTGCACATTTTTCTAAGACATTTTTCAGTGGTGTGATAATTAGAATCCACCTCTATATATTATTAGCCCCACCTTTCGAAAATCCTATAGGGTTCATTTCAACTCCAAATGGAGTGATTCAAACTTCCAGAGACTTCTAAAATCATTCTCCATTTCTAGAACCCTAGTCAACATTTTTGTGTGACTTATTTCTGTTGCTTATAATAAATAACTCCCTATTGCTATTTATCCCACATTAGAAATTCCTAGTAAATTCATTTCAACTCCAAATCCAGTGAAACAACTTTCTAAATGTTTCTAAAATCTTTCTCTGTTAAATGGCTGCCGACACTCATTTTTAACAGAAAGATTTCTGTTGGCTTATTCAATGGCCACCTATTGCTCTTTCCATCCATTCAAAAATCCTTTATGACCCAAATATCCTATATCAAGCTTCAGTTGCCGGTACACGGAGTATTCGGGGACGGAGCGGAAGACCTCGAAGACCCCGAGGACTTATGTGACCAAGGCAAGCATGCCCTTTTGCCATGACTTAAGTAAATAAAATGATGCATGCTAGAATAGCAAGTATTTTCCGTTGCATGTGATCACAGTGCCGGTTCATCATTGATGTGATGGTACCGGAGGCTTCTTCGAAGCACTTGCATGTTGATAGTAATGATATTCACATGGCTCCTCGGAGCACAAACATGATGAGCTGACCCGACCATCTATGAGGATCATGCTACTGTCATGTTGACTAGTAGAGTAGAATCACTGCATTAAACTTGACCCTACCCCGTGAGGGTCATGATATTATCATGTTGGCAAGTAATATTAAGGCATATTATCATGAGCGTGATGATGAATTAAATAAAGAGTTTATGAAAACCCTGTCGGGTGCCACTAATGCCCGAGGGTGATGATGAGTTGGTGATCACTTTTGGTGAAGTGAAGCACCGGTGATTTTGGTGTGAGTATGGTTTCGGAAATGGATTAGATTTATGATGTGTCGACCATCCCAACCTTACCAGTACGACCACGATACCCCTTTATGGGACGGGGCTTTGTTGATTACTCTGGTCGGTGCTAGCAAAGAGCCACATTACAAGTGGCGGGAGTGATCGGTGTCACTCTCGTGATGGGGTCGTGCCAGGTAGGACGACTATGCCATTATTATGAGTTCCAGGCACACCGTTGGTCCCTGCATGGTTGTTACAGTCCAGAGTCGGTGCTCGGAAGATGTACAACATGTGGGCTGCATACCAATCGAGTGGATCTCTTTGTCTAGTATCGTCAGGGGAAAGATGATGATCGGGTACTTACCTCGGGTATATGTGATATACCGCGAGTCGTGGATGACACAGAAGTATTCCGTTTCTCGTGGGTCCAGCGTACTACCTCTGCAGAGTGTAAACTATTCGAATAGCCGTGTCCACGATCAAGGACAGTTGGGTGGTGCTGCTTAAACTACGTCCTGAGTTTCCGCATAAACCAAGTGTGTGTGCGTGGTGTTAAAAAGGTGTTGTTATAATCATGATAATCACAATAATATGATCAAGTTTGGTGACTTGACATATAGGGTAAACCCGGATGGTTTAGCCCTCATTAATACCTTGAGGATATGACAAGTCCGATGACTTGGCATATAGGGTGAACCCGGTGTGTTCAACCCTTGACAGATATATCAATATCTGTAACCTGTTCTTCAAAAGTAATTATTTAACATGATGCATATACATGATCATTCCACCCAGTTGAGTTACACTAAAGATGCATGATACTGTTATCCTTCACTTTCATTGTTCGTATCATGCGTTGTTTGCGAGTACATTCAAAGTACTCATTGGCTTGCCACTGGTTATTTCATTGACCAGGCGTGAAAGACAGGATATGGTGAAGATTAACTCGGTGACGTGCTTGCGATCTAGGACGCTTCCCAATCAGAATGCCTGTAGGTAAAGGCTGATGGCATGGGTTCATGCTTTCAACCAATAATTCCGCTATTGGTCTAATTTGGTGCTTTGGCCTTTAAGGCCCTATGTATGTAAGACTCGACCGAAGAGGTCATTTATTGTATCAAATGGTATGTATGGATGTAAGACTCTATTATTCAGTATCTGTGTTCAGTGAGCATTCATCCTTGGGATCACTGGGCACGGGGATCTCGACTTACCAGTCGGGGTCCCCACAACTCTATCTATCTCATCCCTTTCATCCATATGCATATCATTTTCATGGTCAAGCAAGTACTGCTCTATGGGATCAGTAGGAGGCATGGCAATAGAGCCTAAGGCAATAGTTTCATCTCTACTAGGCAACTCCTTTTCATGAGGTTGTCTACCAAACTTAGAGAAATTGAACTCATGTGACACACCTTCAAAGCCAACAGTGATAGTTTGCTTCTCACAATCAATATGAGCATTGACGGTATTGAGAAAAGGTCTGCCAAATATGATGGGACAAAATCTATCTTGTGCGGTAGCAAGAACGAGGAAATCAGCAGGATACTTCGTTTTACCACACAAGACTTCAACATCCCTAACAATTCCACAGGGCAGATAGTATCTCTATTGGCAACCTGAATAGTGACATCAATAGGCTCTATCTCAACAGGTGCAATCTCATCTTTGATTTCATCGTATAAGGATTGAGGTATTGCACTAACACTAGCACCCATGTCATATAAGCCATGATAACAATGATCTCCTATCTTAACAGAAACCACGGGCATGCCAACAACAAGCCTATGTTTGTCTCTAACGTGGGGTTTAGCAATTCTAGCAGCATCTGTTGGAAATATGCCCTAGAGGCAATAATAAATTAGTTATTATTATATTTCTTAGTTCATGATAATCGTTTATTATCCATGCTATAATTGTATTGATTGGAAACACAATACTTGTGTGGATACATAGACAAAACACTGTCCCTAGTAAGCCTCTAGTTGACTAGCTCGTTGATCAAAGATGGTCAAGGTTTCCTGGCCATAGGCAAGTGTTGTCACGTGATAATGGGATCACATCATTAGGAGAATCATGTGATGGACTAGACCCAAACTAATAGACGTAGCATGTTGATCGTGTCATTTTGTTGCTACTGTTTTCTGCGTGTCAAGTATTTATTCCTATGACCATAAGATCATATAACTCACTGACACCGGAGGAATGCTTTGTGTGTATCAAATGTCGCAACGTAACTGGGTCACTATAAAGATGCTCTACAGGTATCTCCAAAGGTGTTCGTTGAGTTAGTATGGATCGAGACTGGGATTTGTCACTCCGTGTGATGGAGAGGTATCTCGGGGCCCACTCGGTAATACAACATCACACACAAGCCTTGCAAGCAATGTGACTTAGTGTAAGTTGCGGGATCTTCTATTACGGAACGAGTAAAGAGACTTGCCGGTAAACGAGATTGAAATACGTATGCGGATACTGACGATCGAATCTCGGGCAAGTAACATACCGAAGGACAAAGGGAATGACATACGGGATTATATGAATCCTTGGCACTGAGGTTCAACCGATAAGATCTTCGGAGAATATGTAGGATCCAATATGGGCATCCAGGTCCCGCTATTGGATATTGACCGAGGAGTCACTCGGGTCATGTCTACATAGTTCTCGAACCCGCAGGGTCTGCACACTTAAGGTTCGACGTTGTTTTATGCGTATTTGAGTTGTATGGTTGGTTACCGAATGTTGTTTGGAGTCCCGGATGAGATCCAGGACGTCACGAGGAGCTCCAGAATGGTCCGGAGGTAAAGATTGATATATAGGAAGTCCTGTTTTGGTCACCGGAAAAGTTTCGGGCTCATCGGTAGTGTACCGGGAGTGCCGGGAGGGGTGCCGGGGACCATCGGGAGGGGTGTCACGCCCCAAGGGGTCTCATGGGCTATGGGAAGAGATAAACCAGCCTCTAGTGGGCTGGAATAAGTTCCCACTAAGCCCATAAGGTTTGAGAAGGAAAAAAGACAAGGTGGAGAGAGTTTCCAAGTGGGAAGGTGGAATCCTACTCCAAGTAGGATTGGAGTAGGGCTCCTCCACCTCCAATTTCGGCCAAACCTTGAGGGTTTGAGGCTGCCTCTTCCCTCCCCCTCCCTCCTATATATACTGAGGTATTAGGGCTGATTTGAGACAACTTTTGCCATGGCAGCCCGACCACATACCTCCACGGTTTTACCTCTAGATCGCGTTTCTGCGGAGCTCGGGCGGAGCCCTGCTGAGATTAGATCACCACCAACCTCCGGAGCACCGTAACGCTGCCGGAGAACTCATCTACCTCTCCGTCTCTCTTGCTGGATCAAGAAGGCCGAGATCAGCGTCGAGCTGTACGTGTGCTGAACAAGGAGGTGCCGTCCGTTCGGCACTAGATCGGAGCGAATCGTGGGACAGTTCGTGGGACGGTTCGCGGGGCGGATCGAGGGACGTGAGGACGTTCCACTACATCAACCGCGTTCACTAACGCTTCTGCTGTACGGTCTACAAGGGTACGTAGATCACTCATCCCCTCTCGTAGATGGACATCACCATGATAGGTCTTCGTGCGCGTAGGAAAATTTTTGTTTCCCATGCGACGTTCCCCAACAGCATCTTCACACAAGTGAATATTATGTCCCTCAATATCGTCGGACAGAAGATCTTTGATAATAGAATGCTAGGTTCAAATCTAATTTGCTCAGCGGGTGTAGGTGTTCTAATCTAGCCTCTACGTATCTCAGTTGAAGCTTTAGAATGATCCTTTATCCTAATAGGGAAAGGTGGTTTCTCAATGTAAACACTGGGAACAACAGGATCATTATAGGCAATGACTTTCTCTTCAACTGGTGTGGGTTTAACTACATTGACTTCTAAAGGAGGATGATATTTAAACCACTTCTCTTTGGGGAGATCAATATGAGCAGCAAATGATTCACACAGTGAAGCTACTATGTCAGAGTCAAGTCCATACTTAGCACTAAAATCACTAAAGGTATTTGTCTCAACAAAGGATTTAACACAATCAAATGTGAAATTCATACCCGACTCCTTAACTTCTTCAAGCCCCCAATCTTCAGAGTTGCGTTTAATTCTCTCCAATAAATTCCACTTGAAGTCAATACTCTCTTCATAAAAGAACCGGTACAAGAAGTGTCAAGCATGGTGCTATCATCATGAGAAAGCCGAGCATAGAAGTTCTGAATGATAATTTGTCTCGAGAGCTCATGATTGGGCCATGAATATAGCATTTATTTAAGCCTCCCCCAAGCTTGAGCAATGCTTTCTCTATCACGAGGCCAAAAATTATAAATATAATTCCGATCACGATGTACTAAATGCATAGGATAAAACTTTTGATGAAATTCCAATTTCAACCGATTGTAGTCCCATGATCCAGTGTCATCACATAGCCTATACCATGTCAATGCCTTATCCTTCAAAGATAAAGGAAAGACCTTATTCTTGACCTCATCCTCGAGCAAACCTGCAAGCTTAAATAAACCACAAACTTCATCTACATAGATTAGATGCAAGTATGGATGTGATGTTCCAACTCCTGTAAAAGGATTAGCCAGCAGTTTCTCAAGCATACCCGAAGGAAATTCAAACTAAGTATTTTCAGTAGGTGCAGCAGGTTGAGGATCAACTATTTGTGCTTCCCTTCGAGGTGAAGATACCCCGAACAAGCCCCTCAAAGGATTAGTATCCATAGTGACAAGTGATAATAAATTTCAGCACACTATATGAATGTTTCCTTACCAAGTTCCACTTACCAAAGGCGCTTCACTCCCCGGCAACGGCACCAGAAATGAATCTTGATAACCCACAAGTATAGGGTATCAATCATAGTCCTTTCGATAAGTAAGAGTGTCGAACCAACGAGGAGCAAAAGGATCTGACAAGTGGTTTTCACCAAGGTAAAATCTAGAGGCACTGAAATTGTCGGTAACAAGTGATTGTGTGGTGAGATGATTCGTAGCAAGCAACAAGTAACAAAAGTAGCAATGGTGCAGCAAAGTGGCCCAATCCCTTTTGTAGAAAGGGACAAGCCTGGACAAAGTATTATAGGAGGAAAAACGGTCCCGAGGACACACGGGAATTTCTGTCATGCTAGTTTCATCATGTTCATATGATTCGCGTTCGTTACTTTGATAGTTTTATATGTGGGTGGACTGGCGCTTGGGTACTGCCCTTACTTGGACATGCATCCCACTTATGATTAACCCCTCTCGCAAGCGTCCGCATTAAACTAGTGGATCCAAACCAGCCCCTTACGAAGCAACACATAAACTAGGGTTTAAGCTTCTGTCATTCTAGCAACACATCATCTACTTACTACTTCCCAATGCCTTCCTGTAGGCCCAAATAATGGTGAAGTGTTATGTAGTCGACGTTCACATAACACCACTAGAGGAAAAACAACATACAACATATCAAATTACCAAACGAATACCAAATTCACATCACTACTATTAGCACGACTTATCCCAAGTCCTCAGGAACAAAAGTAACTACTCACAATGTTGGAATTATGCCCTAGAGGCAATAATGAATATAGTTATTATTATAATTCCTGTATCAAGATAATCGTTTATTATGCATGCTATATCAAGATAGTTTTATATGTGGGTGGACCGGCGCTTGGGTACTGCCCTTACTTGGACAAGCATCCCACTTATGATTAACCCCTCTCGCAAGTTTCTGCAACTACGAAAGAAGAATTAAGACAAAGTCTAACCATAGCATTAAACTAGTGGATCCAAATCAGCCCCTTACGAAGCAACGCATAAACTAGGGTTTAAGCTTCTGTCACTCTAGCAACCCATCATCTACTTACTACTTCCCAATGCCTTCCTCTAGGCCCAAATAATGGTGAAGTGTTATGTAGTCGATGTTCACATAACACCACTAGAGGAAAAACAACATACAACATATCAAATTACCGAACGAATACCAAATTCACATGACTACTATTAGCATGACTTACCCTATGTCCTCAGGAACAAAAGTAACTACTCACAAAGCATAATCATATCCATGACCAGAGAGGTAACGAGTAGCATCATGGATCTGAACATAAACTCTTCCACCAAATAATCCAACTAGCATCAACTACAAAGAGTAATCAACACTAATAGCAACCTTACAAGTACCAATCGGAGTCGCGAGACGAAGATTGGTTACAAGTGATGAACTAGGGTTTGGAGATGAGATGGTGCTGATGAAGATGTTGATGGTGACGAGTCCCCTCCGATGAGAGGAGTGTTGGTGATGACAATGGCGATGATTTCCCCCTTCATGTAAACCTTGCAAAATAAGAGAGAAAAGGCATAAGAATTGTACCGTGAAGTGAAATAACAGCCCAGGAAGCGATAAATATCAACATGAAAGCATGATGCAAAATGGACGTATCACTCCTCCGGTGACCTCCTCCTCACGGTGCTCCTCCTTCGGTGACCTCCTCCTCATGGTGCTCCTCCTCCGGTCACCTCCTCCTCACGGTGCTCCTCCTCACGGTGCTCCTCCTCCAACTACCTCCTCCTCCCTCCTCTCCTCCTCACGGTGCTCCTCCTCCGGCTACCTCCTCCTCCCTCCTCTCCTCCTCACGGTGCTCCTCCTTCCTCTCCTGCTCACGGTCCTCCTCCTCCTCTCCAGCGACCTCCTCCTCCCTCATCTCCTGATCCTCACGGTTTCTCCTCCCTCCTCTCCTCCTCACGGTTTCTCCTCCCTCCTCCTCTACTTCCGGCCACATGTGGAGATCCCCCGGCAGAAAGAACGTACCAGATCCAGGTCGAGAATGAAATTTGAAAACAATTCAAGCAACAACAAAGAGCAAAAAAAACAAGCCAAAAAATGAGCCAGATCTAGATCCAGATCCAAATTCAAAATTCAACAATAGCAATGGCGCACAGTGGGGGTTAGACGGTGCGCCACTACTATTTTCCTGCCTTCAAACTTCAAAAAAATAAAAAAATATATAAAAAAAGTTACCAGTGCCGCACTTGTAACAATAGTAATGCCGCACCAGAGATGCCCCACTGTTACCTGCAATAGTAATGGCGCACTACAAGGTGCGCCACTGTTACCTGCAATACTAATGGCGCGCGAGAGGTGCGCCATTAGTATTTGTTACTAGTGGCGTGGTAATAGTGGCGCACCTATACTGCACCATTAATAGCAAAAACTGGTGCGCCACTAATAGCCTTTTTTCTAGTAATGTTTCAAAGATGTATGACTCCTATATTCTCTGATTTCTGTGAAAATATTGTTGAGGTTTTCATGGATGACTTCTCTGTTTATGGGAAGTCTTGTGATGATTGTTTAAGCAATCTTGATCGAGTTTTGGAGAGATGTGAACAAACAAATCTTGTCTTGAATTGGGAGAAGTGCCACTTTATGGTTAACGAAGGTATTGTTTTGGGCCATAAAATTTCTGAAAGAGGCATTGAGGTGGACAAAGCCAAGGTTGATGCAATTGAGAAAATGCCATGTCCTAAAGATATCAAAGGTATTCATCATTTTCTTGGTCATGGTGGTTTCTATAGGAGGTTTATCAAAGACTTTTCTAAAATTTCTAGGCCTCTTAAAAATCTTTTGCAAAAGGATATTCCTTTTGTGTTTGATGCTGATTGTTTGGAAGCCTTCGAATCACTAAAGAAAGCCTTAATTACTGCACCAGTTGCTCAACCACCTGATTGGAACTTGCCTTTTGAGATTATGTGTGATGCTAGTGATTATGTTGCTGGTGATGTTCTAGGACAAAGAGTTGATAAGAAATTGAATCTTATCCATTATGCTCGTAAAACTCTGGACAATGCTCAACGAAATTATGCTACTACTAAAAAATAATTCTTAGCAGTAGTGTTTGCTTGTGATAAATTCAGATCTTACATTGTTGATTCTAAAGTTATCGTTCACACCGATCATGCTGCTATAAAATATCTTATGGAAAAGAAAGATGCTAAACCTAGACTCATTAGGTGGGTTCTTCTGTTACAAGAATTTGATTTGCATATCACTGATAGGAAAGAAGCAACCCTGTAGCTGATAACTTGTCTGGCCTTGAAAATATTCTTGATGACCCACAACCTATTAATGATAGCTTTCCTGATGAACAATTAGCTGCAATAAATGGTTCTAATAGTACACCTTGGTATGCTGATTATGCTAATTATATTGTTGCTCAATACATACCACCTAACTTCACATACCAACAAAAGAAACAATTATTCTATGATTTAAGACATTACTTTTGGGATGACCCACATCTTTATAAAGTAGGAGTAGATGGTATTATTAGATGTTGTGTACCTGAGCATGAACAGGAACAAATCCTATGGAAATGTCACTCTGAAGCTTTTGGAGGGCATCATGTGGGAGACGGAACCGCTCATATGGTATTGCAATCTGGTTTTTATTGGCATACTCTCTTCAAGGATGCCCGTAAGTTTGTCTCATCTTGCGATGAATGTCAAAGAATAGGTAATATTAGTAAGCGTCAAGAAATGCCTGTGAATTACTCACTTGCTGTTGAACCATTTGATGTTTTGGGATTTAATTTCATGGGACCTTTTCCTTCCTCTAATGGCTATACACATATTTTGGCTGTTGTTGATTATGTTACTAAGTAGGTAGAAGTTATTCCAAGTAGTAGTGCTGAACACAACACCTCTATTAAAATGATTAAGGAAGTTATTTTCCCAAGGTTTGGAGTCCCTAGATATTTAATGACTGATGGTGGTTCACACTTTATTCATGGTACTTTCCGTAAGATGCTTGCTAAGTATGATGTTAACCATAGAATTGCATCACCTTATCATCCTAAGTGTAGTGGTCAAGTTGAACTTAACAATACAGAAATAAAACTAACATTAGTAAAGACTGTCAATAGGTCCCGGAAGAATTGGTCTAGGAAATTAGATGATGCACTTTGAGCTTATAAAACAACATATAAAAGTCCTATGGGTATGTCTCCTTATAAAATGGTTTATGGAAAAGCTTGTCATTTGCCTCTTGAGTTAGAACATAAAGCATATTGGACAATCAAAGAACTAAACTATGATTTCAAACTTGCTGGTGAAAAGAGGTTATTTGATATTAGCTCATTAGATGATTGGAGAACCCAAGCTTATGAAAATGCACAATTATTTAAAGAAAAAAATTAAAATATGGCAAGATAAAAGAATCCAAAAGCGTGAGTTCAAAGTTGGAGAATATGTTCTTTTGTACAACTCTCGTTTCAGATTCTTTGCACGAAAACTCCTCTCCAAATGGGAAGGACCCTATGTTATCGATGAGGTCCATTGATCCGGAGCTATCAAAATAAATAATGCCGAAGGTACTAACCCAAAGGTTGTCAATGGGCAACGAGTAAAACATTATGTCTCAGGTACGCCCATTAATGTTGAAAGCAATATTATCCAAACTATGAAATCGGAAGAACACATAAAAGAAATCTTCAGGAACACTCCAGAATCGTGAAAAAGGGAGGTATGTGATACGGTAAGTAAACGGACTCCGACAAATCCACAAAAATATTTTTTGTCGGTTTTGGAATATTTAAAAAAATAAGAAAATAAGAAACTTACAGGAAAGTGACCGTGGTGGGCACGATACATCAAGGCGCACCTAGCTTGCCAGACGCGCCCAGGTGGGTTGTGCCCACCTCGAGTACTTTCCGGACTCCGTTTTTCTTCTATTCTTCTTGTTCACCAAGATATAAAAATCTTTATATACCGCCGAACCATGTTGACCATCGTATCATGAAGAAATCTCCAGTTTTCTTTTCTTGCTGTTTTTGTCAGATCCAATCCACCATGGCCCCTTCAAGCTCCTCCAAGGACAAGTTCTTCGACAATGACATTAAACCATATATGCCAGAAGTGATGCAGCACCCTCAAGCTATCAAGATGCGTGATGGGGTGCTGCACGTCTATGATGTGCAAGGACCCAAGCGGACTGGGTCCATGGAGGCCATGCTTGAAGCTATGGAGCAGGAAGTCTTCCGGTGCAAGGGGATGTAGAACGTGGGCTCAATGCCAATCATCTCATGATCACAGACTACACCCATGATCTCAAAGTGGATGGCAAGTCCAGGAAGGACATCGTCTTATCCCTCAACGAGCAAATCAACTTCCTCCATAGCCAGATCCATCACTTTCAAAACCAAATCTTTGAATATGAGGCAAGGTTTAAAGGTATGAGTTTGGCTGCCAGTTGCAGGATCTGAGAGACTCACTCTTCCTCTTATGATGGTGAGCCTCTTCTATGGAAACCGGAGGACAAGATTGCTTCTACTTCATCACCCCCACCTCCTTCTTCATCACCAATAAAAAATTGAGTATCGGGTATGGGCACTCCCCTTGGATTTCGTCAAGCTTGGGGGAGGTGCCCCTGTATCGTATCATCTCCACTATCTTTTGCCTTTACTTTTCTTAGTTCGATCCATAGTTATCTTTTTGTTTAGATGAATAAAAGTGTAGTTCGATCATTTCTTTCCAAGAGTTTGCTTAGTGATCAATCTATGCAATCGTGTACGAGATATATAATAAATTTTAGTTTGAGTTTTCCCTTCTTTACTTTCTTGTTTAAATAAAAAGAAAGGAAATAAATGAAAAATAACATATTATAAACGTATGGTAAGTGATGACATTACACAAGGAAAAGTATAATTAGAAAATTTTATTGTAGATTGACAAACAGAGCATTGGTCAATGATGCAACTCATTAAAGAATTAATAAGGGAAGAGAAGATTCACATGCAAATACACTATCCTGGAAATCTTTTGTGATTGTGAGACCCATCAAAATATTATATGCCAAAATTGTTGACGTTGGACAAGGAAGACAACATAATGAATTATGTTTGTTCATATTCACATAGCAGTTATATTGTCATGGATCCTTCAACATGTGGTGCTTGCCCCTATCTTTGGTAGCCAAAACTCCGCACTAAGTAGAGATACTACTTGTGCATCCAAAACCCTTAAACCCAAATCTTGTTTGAGAGTCCACCATACCTACCTATGGATTGACTAAGATCCTTCAAGTAAGTTGTCATCGATGCAAAAAGGGCAATAAAAATTGCTTCTAAAAGTGTAAGATCATTTAGTGTAAGCGAAAATTGAGTGTTGTACGAACTTGCGATGGTGAAGAATAAAAGTGACACACTGCATAATTAAGGTTGCCATCACAAGGGGAAATATAACGTGACGTTATGTTGCACTAAGGGTTGAGCATACAAACAAAAAGCGCATAGCAACCTCTGCTTCCCTCTGCGAAGGGCCTAACATTTACTTTTATGTATTTACTTTCATGCAAGAGTCAAAGTTTTTCTCTCTATTCCTTTTTATTTTCTCCTTTGGAAGCATCATGTGGTGAATAAAGATCTAGGCACATATATCCAAATGAATATGGGTAGCATGAGTTATTATTGTTGACATCACCCTTGAGGTGAATTCGTTGGGAGGCGAAACTATAAGCCCCTATCTTTCTCTGTGTCCGGTTGAAACGTTTTGCTCATGTGTAAGCGGTGAGTGTTAGCAATCATAGAAGATTAAATGATGGTTGAGTATGTGGACTTGCCTAAAGGCTCCGATATGTGACCCTTCCTAAAAAGATGATGAATTGTAGTTGCAAAGTTGACTAAGAACATAGTTTGTTGGTTTCCAATCGAGTTTATGCTTTACACTTCGATGTTGTGATGAATTGTCACTTGTTCATGAGAATCCTATGATAAAAGTTGAATGATAAAAGTTGAATGATAAAAGTTTTATGTTAAAGTTTGTTGTTGTTATAATAAGTTAGATGATGTTGCGATGTCCGTATTTTTGTTTTTATCGACACCTCTCTCTCTAAGCATGTGGACATGTTTCTCAATTTCGGTTTTCGCTTGAGGACAAGCGAGATCTAAGCTTGGAGGAGTTGATACGTCCATTTTGCATCATGTTTACCTACTGTTATTTATGTTTTTTATTGAATAATGATGCTTTTTGGAGTAATTCTAGTGCCTTTTCTCTGATAATATGCAAGGTATACACAAAGGGGGAGAATTCTAGGAGCTGGAAATCTAGACCTGAAAAAGCTATGGCAGGCTACCTATTCTGCACAACTCCAAATGAGTTGAAACTTTACGAGGAATTTTTATGGAATATTTGAGGAATATTGGAGCAAAGAAGTACCAGAGGGGGCCCACCAGGTGGGCACAACCCACCTGGGCGAGCCAGGGAGCTCAAGCGCGCCCCGGTGGGTTGTGCTCACGCAGGCCCACCTTCGGTTCCCCTCTTCTGGTATATAAGTCATTTTGACCTATAAAAAAAATAAGAGAGGACTTTTGGGACGAAGCGTCGCCGTCTCGAGGCGGAACTTGGGCAGGAGCACTTCTGCCCTCCGGCAGAGCGATTCCGCCGGAGGAACTTCCCTCCTGCGGGGGGAAATCATCGTCGTCATCATCACCAACAAATCTCCCTTCTTGGGGATGGCTATCTTAATCAACATCTTCGACATCACCAACTCCTCTGAAACCCTAGTTCATCCCTTGTGTTCAACCTTTGTACCGGAATTATAGATTGGTGCTTGTGGGTGACTAGTAGTGTTGATTACATCTTGTAGTTGATTACTATATGGTTTATTTGGTGGAAGATTATATGTTCAGATCCATTATTCTATTTAATACACCTCTGATATTGAGCATGATTATCATTTGTCGGTAGTAACTTTTGTTCTTGAGGTCACGGGAGAAATCATGTTGCAAGTAATCATGTGAACTTGATATGTCTTCAATATTTTCATGATATGTATGTTATGATTCCCTTAGTGGTGTCATGTGAACATTCACTACATGAAACTTCAACATATTTGGGCCTAAGGGAATGCATTGTGGAGTAGTTATTATATGATGGGTTGCGAGAGTGACATAATCTTAAACCCTAGTTTATGCCCTATTCCGTAAGGGACCGATTGGATCCAACAGTTTAATGCTATGGTTAGAATTTATTCTTAATACTTTTCTCGTAGTTGCGGATGCTTGTGAGAGGGTTAATCATAAGTAGGAGGTTTGTTCAATGAAGAACATCACCTAAGCACCGGTCCATCGACATACCAAATTATCAAAGTAGCAAACACGAATTAAGCCAACATGATGAAAGTGACTAGATGAAATTCCCGTGTATCCTCAAAAATACTTTGGTTATTATAAGAGACCATTTTGGCATGTCCTTTGCCTCAAAAGGATTGGGGTACCTTGATGCACTTTTGTTACTACTATCGTTACTTGCTCTTTACAAATTGCTATCAAACTACCATGCTACTTACAATTTTAGCACTTGCAGACATTACCTTGCTGAAAACCACTTGTCATTTCCTTCCGCTCCCCGTTGGGTTCAACAGTCTTACTTATCGAACATGCTATAATTGATCCCATATACTTGTGGGTCATGAGTAACATGATTCTCACAGATTTAAGCATCGCTAGGGGTGAGAAAGTCTCGTCATAGTCAACTCGTTGAACTTGTGAAAAAAATCTTTGCCACAAGTCGAGCTTTATAGACGATGACATTACCATCCGTGTTCATCTTCTTCTTAAAGATCCATTTATTCTGAATGGCTTTTTTCCCTTCAAGTAATACTTCCGAAGTCCACACTTTGTTTCATACATGGATCCTATCTTGGATTTCATGGCCTCTAACCATTTGTTGGAATCCAGGCCCACCACCGCTTCTCCATAGCTTGTAGGTTCATCGTTGTCCAACAACATAACTAATAAGACACGATTAGCGTACCAATCAGGAGTAGTACATGCTCTTATCGACCTACGAGGTTCGACAGCAACTTGATCCGAAACTATGTGATAATCATCATCAGCTTCCTCTTCAACTAATGTAGGATCCACAAAAACATATATGTGTGTTGCGCTACTCTCTGTTTGAAGCAAAGGTTCAATAAGCTCATCAAGTTCTATCTTACTCCCACACAATTCTTTTGAGAGAAACTCTTTCTCAAGAAAAGTTCTGTTTTTAGCGATGAACACTTTGCCTTCGGTTCTAGATAGAAGCACTTCTCCGCTTTGGGTTCCAGCTTTTCAGGCTGAAGCTTTTTGACATAAGCATCGCATCCCCAAACTTTAAGAAACAAAAATTTTGGTTTCTTGCCAAACCATACTTCATATGGCATCATCTCAACGGATTTTGATGGTGCCCTATTTAAAGTGAATGCAACTGTCTCTAATGCATAACCACAAAATAATAATGGCAAATCAGCAAGAGACATCATAGAACAGACCATATCTAATAAAGTACAATTACGACGTTCGGATCGTAGGAATTTTAAACAATTCCACATTGTCTTAGGTGAGTGCCAAACTCATAACTTAGATACTCTCCTCCGCGATCAATGTAGGAATTTGATCTTATTGTTACGATGATTCTCCACTTCACTCTGAAATTGCTTGAACTTTTCAAACGTTTCAGACTTTTGTTTCATTAAGTAAATATAACCATATCTACTTAAGCCATCAGTGAAGGTCAGAAAATAACGATATCCACCGCATGCCTCAATGCTCATCAGACTGCATACATCAGTATGTATGATTTCCAATAAGTCACTTGCACGCTCCATTGTTCCAGAGAACGTAGTTTTGGTCATCTTGCCCATGAGGCATGATTCGCATGTGTCAAGTGATTCAAAATCAAGTGACTCCAAAACTCCATCAACATGGAATTTCTTCATGCGTTTTACACCAATATGACCTAAGCAGCAGTGCCACAAGAAAGTGGTACTATCATTATCAACTCTACATCTTTTGGCATAAATGTTATGAACATGTGTGTCATTACTATCGAGATTCGATAAGAACAAATCCCTCACATTGGGTGCGTGAACATAATATATATTATTTATATAAATAGAACAACCATTATTCTCCAATTTAAATGAGTAACTATCTCGCAATAAAGAAGATCCAGATATAATGTTCATGCTTAACGCAGGCACTAAATAACAATTATTCAGGTTCATCACTAATCTCGGTGGTAATTGAAGTGAGAGCGTGCCGACGGCGATCGCATCAACCTTCAAACCATTTCCCACGTGCATCGTCACTTTGTCCTTTGCCAACCTCTTTTTATTCTGTAGTTTCTTCTTTGAGTTGCAAATGTGAGCAACTGAACTGGTATCAAATACCCAGGCACTACAACGAGAGTTGGTGAGGTACACCTCAACAACATGTATATCATATATACCTTGTTTGTTGTTGGCCGCGTTCTTCTCGGCGGGATACTCGGGGCAATTCCGCTTCCAGTGACCAGTCCCCTTGCAATGAATGCACTCAGTTTTTGGCTTGGGTCCAGCCTTGGGTTTCTTCACAAGAGGGGCAACTGCTTTGCCACTCTTGTTGGAGTTACCCTTCTTGCCCATGCCATTTTTCTTCAAACTAGTGGTTTTATTGACCATCAACACTTGATGTTCTTTTTGAATTTCTGACTCGGCGACTTTCAGCATCACTAACATCTCGACGACTGATTTATTCATCCCTTGCATGTGATGGTTCAACACAAAGCCTTTATAAATAGGTGGCAGTGATTGAAGAACTCTGTCAGTGATTGCCTCTGGCGGGAGAACAATTCCCAGGTCAGCCAGACAGTGGGAATACTCAAACATTTTGAGTATGTGTTCACTGATAGACCCGTTCTCGTGCATCTTGCAAGCATCGAACTTATTGGAGGTCTCATACCTATCGATCCGGGCATTCTTTTCAAAAATGAACTTCAACTCGTGGAACATCTCATATGCTCCATGGGGTTCAAAACATCTTTGAAGTCCCGGTTCTCAACCATACAAAATTGCACATTGAACTACTCAGTAGTCATCCAGACGCAACTCCCACGCGTTCATAACAGCTTCAACCGCCGGGAGGGGGCACATCACCAAGCAGTGCATCAAGGACATAAGCCTTTTGGGAAACCGTGAGGACAATCCTCCGATTACGAGCCCAGTCAACAAAGTTACTTCCATCATCTCTCAGCTTGGCTTTCTCTAGGAACGGACTAAAATTCACGGGTGCTACTGCGCGAGCCATTAATCTACAACATAAGTTTGCAAAGATTACTTAGACTATTTTTCAATATAATGAGTTTATTTAATCATATTACTAAAAACGCCAACTCAAATTGACATCCCTCTAGTCATTCGAGTGACACATGATCCAAATTCACCAACCCAAGTCCGATCATCACGTGAGATGAGTTGGCTTCAATGGTGGACATCTCCATGTTGACCATATCTTCTATATGACTCATGTTTGACCTTTTGGTCTCTTGTGTTCCAAGTCCATGTATGTTCATGCTTGGCTCGTCGAGTTTCACACGAGTGTTCCGCGTGTGCAAAACTATCTTGCACCCGTGGTATGTGAACGTAGAGTCTATCACATCCGATCATCACGCGGTGTCTTGAAACGACGAACTTTCGCAACAGTGCACACTCGGGGAGAACACATTATCTTGAAATTTTAGTGAGAGATCACCTTATAATGCTACCATCGTCTTAAGCAAAACAAGGTGCATAAAAAGGATTTACATCACATGCAAATCATAAGTGATATGATATGGCCAGATCTTGTGCTTTTGATCTCTATCTCCAAAGCGCTGGCATGATCTCCATCGTCACCAGCAAATCACTATGGTCTCCATCATCATGATCTCCATCATTGTGCTGCCATAGACATTGTCGTACCAACCATGCTTGTACTACTATAGCTACCGTTTAGCAATAAAGTAAATCATTACAAAGCGCTTAATGATTGACACGTAGGTCATACAATAATTAAAGGCAACCCTATGGCTCCTGCCGGTTGCCGAAGCATCGACCTGCAAGTCGGTATTTACTATTACAACATGATCATATCATTCATCAAATATATATCATACCACAACATACCCTGCAAAAACAAGTTAGACGTCCTCTAATTTGTTGTTGCATGTTTTACATGGCTGCTACGGGTGTCTAGCAAGAATGATTCTTAACTACGCAAAACCACAATGGTAATACACAAGTTGCTATTTAACCTTCTCCAAGGACCACCTTTGTCGAATCCAGTTCAACTAAAGTAGGAGAGACAAACACCCCCCAGCCATCTTTATGCAACAAGTTGCATGTCACTCGATGGAACCGGTCTCTCGTACGTGGACGAGTAAGGTTGGTCCAGGCCACTTCATCCCACAATACCACCGAATCAAGAAAAGACTAAAGAGGGAAGCAATCTGAATATCAACGCCCACAAACTCCTTTGTGTTCTACTCGAGATGTCATCTACGCATAGACCTAACTCATGATGCCACTGTTGGGGAACGTTGCATGGGAAACAAAAAAATTCCTACGCGCATAGAAGATATATCCATGGTGATGAGCATCTATGACAGGAGAGATCGGATCCACATACCCTTGTAGATAGCTAGGCGGGAAACGTTAAGAAACACGTATGATGTAGTCGAACGTATTCGCGATCCAAATCGTAAGCCGTCCCGCGATCCAATCATGATCTAGTGTCAAACGGATGGCAACTCCACATTCAACACACGTGCAGCTCGATGACGATCTCCACCTCCTTGATCGAGCAACCGAGGTCGGAGAGGTATATGAGTTCTCCGATAGCACGACGGGGTGACGGTGGTGGCGGATTAGCTATCCCGGTAGGGCTTCCCCAAGCTATACCGGAAAAACTAGAAGTGGAGATGATCTAGAGGAGGCGGGAGAGGATGTGCCATGGCTGTTAGTGCAGCAGCCCTCCCTATTCTCACATATACATAGGAGGAGGGTGGAGGTCGGTGGCCCCTAGGGTTTCCTCTAGCGCTTGGAGCGGCGACCAAGGTGGCGTGACCACCATGTTTGGTGGTGCGACCCTTGGGCCAGCCCTCTTCCTTGCCTTCGGCAACATGGGCCTTAGTGGTAGGGGCAGCCATCCCATCAAGGGCTGGTGCGCCTCCTCTCACAACCCATGGATCCTTTCTTGGCAGGTGGACCCTACCGGTGGACCCTCGAAACACTTCTAGCACTCCCGTCACAAAACCGGTATACCCCAGAACTTTTCTGGAGCTCGAATACCAACTTCCTATATATCAATCTTTACATCCAAACCATTCCGGAGCTCCTCGTGACACACGAGATCTCATCGGGGACTCCAAACAACCTTCAGTAACCAACATACATAACTCAAATATACCGAAACATCACTGAACCTTAAGTGTGCAGACCCTGCGGGTTAGAGAACTATGTATACATGACTGAGACACTCTCCGGTCAATAAACAATACCTGGATGCCCACATTGGTTCCTGCATATTATACGAAGATATTTATCGGTTGAACCTCCATGTCAAGGATTTAGTTAATCTCGTATGTTGTTCCCTTTATCCTTCGGTATGTTACTTACCTGAGATTCGATCGTCGGTATCTCCATACCTAGTTCAATCTCGTTACGGGTAAGTCTCTTTACTCATTCTGATGGGGATATTATCCTGCTGTATGACCCGCCCTAAGAGCCCGGGTCAAAACGATGGAGGCTCGATGTTCATATTGAAGATGGGCCCTCACCTAAAAAGCAGAAGGCACGAGACGGTTACCAACGAGAGCCGGTTGCATCCCAAGACACGAAGGTGGCGACTCTTGGCCCACTAGGGAGAATTATCGCCAGAGGTTTCCTTGCTTAAGGAGCAAGGTGAGTTAGAGATATACCAGGTCACGAATCATAACGTAACCCAGACTCTTGTAAACCTAGGTCCTCGACCTGTATATAAAGGCGAGTCTCTAGGGCTGGTAGACTTAAGTTACAATCAATCGAGATCTAGGTCAGGCAAAACCGCACCCTTGTAATCGATTTCCTCATCAACACACACAAGGAAGGATGTAGGCTTTTAACTATACCAGAGGGGACGAACCTGGATAAACTTGTCTCTCGTTCCTGGTCAACCCCTTTGAGTCACCACATAGTTGTGATGGCTTCCACACTAAGTCATTTCACGAGGACATTTGCCGGTACAAAACCATGACTGTTGGCACCCACCATGGGGCCTCCGCACGGTGGAGTTGTGTTCTCAAAGGGAGCCCTTCCAGGGTTCGGGAGCAATGCAGTTGGTCTCATGACCAAGAACCACCATGGAAAGTACTACATCGACAACTCGAGTTGGTGCCCCAAGACCGGTTCAATCGAATTTGGTTACCGGGTCCCCTTCGGCAAGATTCACGTCTTCATCAGCAAGATCGGAGCGCCCATTCCCGAGCCGGACATCTACACAGACATCGTCGAGCCGGCTCGGTTCACCCAACCCGCCAAGGGTTAGATCGAGCGGCGTCGCGTCTTTGTTGGCTTAACACAGGGGTTAGCCTCCCGAATGAGCTGACAACCGATGGAGATACCCCCGTCAACTTAGACAGTGAGTCATCCATGGGGGATACAGATTCGATCTACCCTCTCTATGAGGGAAGGCTTGGGGGATTTCCTGAGGCGGCGATTTTTGAAGGTCCACAAGAACCACCTCGCCAAGTTGCCATCTACATGGCGGGATCAGCTACGGCTAAGAATCAGCCAGATGCAGCGACCGCCAATGGAGCTAGCGGGTCTGGAAAAACGCTGGCCCAAGCGATGACAGATGTGATGGTCGAGATGTCAAAACTCATGGTAGTCGCCATGATGGCTGACAATCAGGAGGAAATCAATGCTGATCTGGCAAAACAGTGTGAGGAGATGGCTAAGATACAACGTGAGATTGATGATGAGAACACCCGGATGGCGGATCAGCAGGTTCGACTTGATGAAGAGGTGGAACGCCTGAAGGCCGAGGCATGGCGGCTCGAGCGTCAGTGATTCGCCTCTGATGTGGTGCACCAGAGGAGGCATTAGAGTCGTATTCCGACCAATATTAACCCCACTCATTTATTCGACGACCCACACAAGCCTGTTGTGGATCATAACCCGCCCCGTCAAACCAATCAATGGGTTGAGCTGGTTGCAGCCGGCTCAGCCTCCATCGACCCAGCCGCTAGCTCAGCATTTCCAAACACCAGAGGGCTACTTCTCTAACCCCGTAGACAACATGATGGCTGCTACCCTCCACTTAGAGGCTCTCCCTATTTGTGGAAACACCCTACTTGAGGTGGAAGCAAAGAATGTCATTGAGATGTTGAAGACAACGGTGGTTCAACAAGCGCAATTTTCTTACAGTCGTGATTGATTGCACTCCACACCCCATGCTAGTCACACCAAGAGCCACCATGACAATCCTCCGGCGGTTTCCAGCAGCGGTCGCCGACAGCAGCCTCAAGCTAACCCGCCTGAACTGCCAATGCCAAAAGCTCACGTGCTTGTGAATGCAGCCCGAGTAACCCGACAGGCAGAGGTAGAGGCGATGGCAGCGATGGCGGGTCAGGTGATTCCGAATTACGTCTAGCCAGCGCTTGCGTACAGTGAGTCGGGAGGAAGGAACATAGATATCTCCTGCTTGTCATTTGCTCTTCGCAACGAGCGCATGCCCACAGATTTCAAGGGCCCTCGCAAGTTGCCCAACTACACACCCGATCTTGAGCCGGGTGCATGGATTGAGAGCTATGAGCCTTCTATGGATATACTTGATGCCAGTGATGCAGTATGCGCCAAGTACTTCACTATGATGTTGGAAGGGCCGGCTTGCACGTGGTTGAAAAATTTACCACCCAACTCCATCAACACCTGGGCGGAATTGAAGGAGCGATTCATTAAGAACTTTCGTGCAACTTGCTAATGCCCAATGATGATTGTAGATCTACAAAACTGCATTCAGCGGGCGGATGAGTCCGCCCACCATTGGACATGATGGGTTGCAGATATTATCCATTCGTCGGATGGAATCACGGCGGCTGAGGCCTTGTTGATCTTGGAGAAGAACTGCCACTTTCAACCTCTGGTATTGAAGCTTGATCGTGTTAAGCATAAGGTGCAGGATATGGCCGAGTTGATGGACACCCTCAACAGGTATGTCGAGTCGTACAACACGAAGGATGACAACTCTGATGACGATAAGGCCACCGAGTCAAGAAAGGAGATGGAAACAAGGGTAACCTCCAAGCTCAAGGACGTAATGGCAACCAGGGAGGTCAAGGAAACAGAGGGCAGCAAGATGGCATGTCTGATTTCGTTGACAACACTAGCACTGGGCCAAGAAACCAGCATCGAAACACTAGTCAAGATTGGTGCTTTAGTGGGAAAAAACCACATAATTACGAGGAGCTGCTCAAGGGTCCTTGTCCTAATCACAGTACCCCAAATGCCCCCATCTAACCACTCTTGGGAAAACTGCTTTGTGATGCAGGAATTTCATCTTCAAGCGTCCAGAGATCACCGAGGCGGAAACGGTGGTGGACATCCAGGTAAATTTGGTCCTCGCGGGTCACAAGGGGGCTCGTATGGTGGCTTCCCTAGTTTGGTCCCTCAGGGGCAAGGCGGCCCGAATAATAACGGCGGACAACAGTCTGGCCAGGGTAACCATTAGTACAATAACCAAGGCGGCTTTCAACAGCAAAACAACCAAGGCAGTTTTGAGCAGCCAAATAACTAGGGTGGTTTTCAGAGCAACCCTAAGCAGTTGAACAACGGTCAGTACCATGTTTTCACCACTAACAGCTGTAAAAGGGTCAAGAAAGTCAAACAGAGGGTGGTCAACATGGCCGAGCGGGCATTTCCTAGATACCTCAATTGGTCCGAACAACCCATCACATGGAGTAGAGCTGATCACCCGTCCCAGGTCGATAATCCTGGCGACTTAGCATTGGTGGTGGCACCACAGGTTGGGGGATACACCCTCTCTAAGGACCTTATGGATGAAGGTAGCAGCATCAACATCTTGTTCAATATGATACCTTTTGGCGGATGAATTTTTCTGAGAGCGACTTGATGCCCTCGACTACGGTCTTTCATGGCATTGTCCCTGGCAAGTCGGCATATCCAGTTGGGCGGATCAAGTTGAATGTGGCTTTTGACGACGCCAATTACACGAGCAAGGCTTTAATGTTTGAGGTGGTGAAAATTAAGAGCTCTTATCACGCTCTGTTCGGCCGGCCAGCTTACGCCTGCTTCATGGCTCGGCCTTGCTACGTGTACCTCAAGCTCAAAATGCCCACTCTTAAAGGTACCATCACAGTCAATGGGGACCAAAAGATAGTGCGGGAATGCGAACAAGGAGACGCTGCATACGCTGAGTCGGCATGCGCTGGTGAAGAGTTGAAGTTCCACAAGGCTAGTGTGGACCCGGCCGACATGATCCCGCTCAAAAAACCAACCGTCGATTTTGCGCCGCCCATCAAGTTCAAGCTAGCAGATAATACCAAACAAGTTGATTTCACCCTTGGCAACTCTCCTAAGCAGTTTACTATTGGGACCAGCTTGGATCCCAAATAGGAAAGCGCGCTCAGCAAATTCATCCATGAGAATCGAGACATCTATGCATCGAAGCCTTCTGACATGCTAGGAGTACCAAGAGAACTCGCTGAGCTCCATCTTAATGTAGATCCCAATATGAAGCCCATTCGACAGTACCTCCATTGCTTTAATGAGGAGAGGCATAAAGCGATTGGGGGAGAAGTGGCCCGGCTCTTGCCTGCCGGGTTCATCATCGAAGTTTTCCATCCTGAGTGGTTGGCTAACCCGGTCTTAGTTCTCAAGAAGAACGACACTTTTCGTATGTGCATCGATTATATAGATCTCAACAAAGCTTGCCCAAAGGATCCCTTTGCCCTTCCCTGTATTGACCAAATCATTGACTCTACGGCGGGTTGTTACAGTTTGTGCTTTCTGGATGCGTACTCTGGTTATCACCAAATCAAGATGGCCAAGGAGGATCAGGAGAAGACAGCTTTCATAACTCCCTTCGGAGCTTTCTGCTATGTCTCTATGCCCTTTGGGCTTAAGAGTGTGGGACTACTTATCAACGTTGTATATAGAACTGTTTCCATAGTCAGATTGGGCGCAATGTTCATGCTTACATTGATGATATCATGTTGAAATCACAGAAGAAGGAGACACTTTTAGGCGATCTCAAGGAGACGTTCGACAGCCTTTGAGTGTACCAGATGAATCTTAACCCGACCAAGTGTGTCTTGGGGGTTCCTGCAGGCAAGTTGTTGGGTTTCCTGGTGTCAGAGCAAGGCATCGAAGCTAACCCGGATAAAATCAAGGCGATAACCTAGCTTGGTAAACCGGCCAACATCAACCAAGTCCAGCACATGGCAGGTCGAAATGCGGCGTTGAGCCGTTTCATAAGCCGCCTTGAGGAGAAGGCCATCCCTCTTTTTTAGTTGCTTAAGAAAACAGATCATTTTGTTTGGACAGATGCAGATAACGAAGCTTTCAAGGCCCTATCGAAGCCCCGTGTTAGCCGCCCCGACTGATAAGGAACCGATGCTCCTTTACATTGCTGCTAACTCTAAAGCAGTAAGTGTGGCGGTGGTTGTTGAGCGCAAGGAAGAAGGCAAAGAATATCCGGTTCAGGGGTCGGTGTATTTTGTTAGTGAGGTATAGACTTTGTTTAAGCAACAATACCCACATTGGCAGAAGTTGGTCCTTTGGATTTTTATGGCAATTCGGAAGCTGAAGCATTACTTCTAGGAGCACCCAATTACTGTGGTCAGTTCAGCGCCAATTGGGGATATTATACAAAACCGCGAAGCTACTGGGCGGATTGCTAAGTGGGCAATTGAGCTTGGTCCTCACCACGTGAAATATATGCCTGGCGCGGCCATCAAGTCTCAAGCTCTAGTGGATTTCATCAACGATTGGAATGAGTTGCAAATTCCAGAAGATAGGCCTGATAACACGTATTGGACTATTCACTTTGATGGTTCTAGATAGTTGGAAGGCTCAGGAGCTGGCGTGCTGTTATCTTCCCCATGAGGCTACAAATTTTTCTATGTTTTCTATCTCATGTTTCCTTCCACCAACGACACGGCTGAGTATGAGGCTCTGCTCCATGGGCTCAGCATAGCCAAGGACATGAACCTTAGCTGGGTCAGATGTTTGGGCGACTCAGATTTGGTGGATCAACAAGTCTCTGGAACTTGGGACTCCAAAGATCCACTGACGGTGGCTTATAGGCGTGCAGTAACTGAGGTGGCGGGACATTTTAGCATCAACCAGGTTGATCATATTGATCGTCGACACAAAGATGCGGCTGATGCTTTATCATGACTCATCTCCCAACGCAAGTCGGTTCCCCCCAATGTGTTCCTCGATGTCTTGCATAACCCTTCTGTGAAGTTGCTTTCAGAAGAGGACATAGTTGTTCTTGACCCAGAATCACAACTCGTGGCGGCTCTCCGGGAGGTTCCCGATTGGACAGTTCCTTGCATGGCTTATCTAGCCCAAGGCCAGTTGCCAACTGATGAAATCTTTCCTCAACAGATCATATGGCGGTGTAAGTCCATGGTTATGCATAAGGGCAAGTTACACAAACGAAGCACTTGTGGGGTCTTTCAACGATGTGTTTCCCTCGAGGAAGGACGAGATATTCTTAATGAGATACATGCTGGCGACTGTGGGCATCACGTCGGGTCACGATCCTTAGTGTTAAAGTCCTTTCGGCATGGTTTTTATTGGTTGACGGCTCATGCTGATGCAGAGGATATAGTGCGCAAGTGCGATGGTTGTCAGAAGTTTGGCCGCAAAGTACATGTGTCGGCTCAGGAATTGCGAATGATCCCAATCACATGGCCTTTTGCATTCTGGGGGCTTGATATGGTCGGCCCATTCAAGATGTCTTCCGACAAAAAGACTCTTCTATTGGTGGCGGTTGACAAGTTTACTAAGTGAGTTGAAGCGGAGCTGGTCAGCAATTGTGAGGCAGAGATAGCAGTTAAGTTCCCCACAACATCATCACTGATAATGGTACCAATCTGTCTAAAGGCGCCATGAAGGAGTTCTGTCAGCGGGAGCACATCCGACTTGACGTATCTGCGATGGCTCATCCATAATCCAATGGTTAGGCCGAGCGAGCCAACCAGGAAATCTTGTGTGATATCAAGCCTCGGCTCATGGTTCCTTTGCAACGCACTTCAGGTTGTTGGGTCGAAGAACTCCCCTTGGTACTTTGGAGCATCAGCACTACACCTAACACATCCACCAGTTACACTCCTTTTTCTTCGTCTATGGGGCTAAGGCGGTTCTTTGAAACAATATAAGGCATGATTCTCCCATAGTTGTCGCATACGTGGAAGCAGATAATGAGCAGGTGCGTCAGGATTCCTTGTATGCTTTAGAGGAATAGCGTGATTTGGCTGCAGCACGATCAACTATCTATCAACAAGACATGCGTCGCTATCACAGTCGATGGGTTAAGAGCCGGATTTTCCAGGAGGGTGACTTAGTGCTTCGACTGATTCAAGATCACACAGGCATGCACAACCTATCACCTCCATGGGAAGGACCTTTCGTCATCAGCAAAAGCCTTCATAATGGCTCCTACTATCTAATCGACCTTCGTCCAGCTAAGCCAACCTCGGAGGAATAGGCGGCTAGCCCATGGAACATTGCTCACCTTCGGCCTTAATACACTTAGAGCCATCGGCTCCCTCTCTATGTACATAGTTTAATATTTGTAATATTTTTATCAAAACAATAAAGCTGGCACCCACAAAATTCGGGGTCTCTGCCATTTCAGCCAATATATTAAGCATGAGTCTTTATTGTTTACATAAGCCTCCCAAGAGGATGAGCCGCCGCCGAGGAGGCCATTCAAACATGGACGCTATTAGTATGAAAGGGGATGATCCGCCTTGTTGCGATCGCTCAAACATGGATACTGATAAGACAAAGAGGACCAGTTGCCATGATGCACGGTTCAAACATAGGCGTCAATTTATGATCTTGAACAATAAAGCCGGCTTACTTGGGGGCTATTAGTCCCCGGGTTGTTTAGCAGTAATAGCATCGTCTTCTCGAATCCTATGCTTGGTTTTTCCCTGATCATAGGTCAATTGGGGGCTTCGAGCTCATTGAGTTCAGCCTGAATACCCTCTTGGCTTGCGAAAAATTAACGCTATACAATGGTCATACTGGACTGTATGTCCTTGCGACTCGCCCTATTGGCCCCATGTACTCTTGGCGAGTTAATCCATTTTGGACCCTCACTTGTGAAGGTTAAAACATCGAGGTGTCCAACAAGAGTCGACATATGGAGAATAGATAAACCATGGGTTCATCAAACCTGCTTCACTGAAGCCTAACTAGAGTCTGATCCGCCAGTCTAAATCATAAAGGTTTTTGCAAAAACCTCTTAGAGTACGACTAGAGGCTTGCAAGCCCGTGTACCCATCATGACTCACTGAGCCAGCATATTTATAACATTTCAAAACCCTGTATGGTATTATCTTTTTAAGGCAAGGATTCAATATTCTTACCGGCTCATGCAAAGCATGGTGACACTACTGGAATTCACTTATTTGTCGTCTGTCAGATCTGTGCCGTCTGCTGGCTGATGGCAAAGTGTGTCTTTGCCGTCAGCTTCCACAAACTGGACGGCAAAGAACAGGCTGATGGCATAGAACTTCTTTGCCATCTGTCACTTCTGTGTCGTCAGCTGCAGACGGCACAGAGCTGCACAGCAGATAGCAAAGCTATAGGTGGGGCCCACCTGACTGCGAAGATGTTAGGTCAAACAGGAATCACTACTATGCCGTCAGCCGCAGACGGCAAAGATCCGCACAGCAGACGGCAAAGCGACAGGTTGGGCCCACTGACAACGGGGACGTTAGATCGAAACAGAATATTTTCTTTGCCGTCACCCGCAGACAGCAAAGAGCCGCCAGCAGACGGCAAAGAGCCAACATGTGTAACGGCTCTTTGCCCCCACCTCGGCCCCTCTCACTCACATCCCACACGCTCCACCGGCCACTTTCTTTCACTCCTCTCCTCGACGCCCACCGCCACCACCACCGTCACCGCCCCACCGCCCCCGGCGTCGCCCCGGTGCCACACACCCCCGGCGCCGCCACCCCACCGCCCCCGCACCGCCCCGCCGCCCCAACACAGCCGGCGCCCGAACACCCCCGGTGCCTGACAGCCCCAACGCCCCGACGCCCCAACGCACCCACGACGCCCCAGCCGCCCCCGCCGGTGAGCCCCCCCCATGCAATTTTTCTGGTTAGGTTAGTTTATTAGGTTTAGGTTAGTTAGTTAGCTTGTTAAATTAGTTAGGTTAGTTAGTTAACTTGGTTAGTTAGGTTAGTTAGTTAGTTAGCTTAATAGAAAGAAGAGGAAGAAGAAGAAGAAGAGGAGGAGGAGAAGAGGAGAAGCGGAGGAGGAGGAGAAGAATAAGAAGAAGAAGAGGAGAAGAAAAAATAAGAAGGAGAAGAAGAAAAGAAGAAGAGAAGAAGAGAAGAAGAAGAAAAGAAGAAGAGAAGAAGAAAAAAATAAGAGGGAGAAGAAGAGAAAAAAATAAGAAAAGAATAATAAGTAGAATAAGAGGATAAAGAAAAATTGAAATAGAAATAAGCCCCCCCCCAAATGATTCCGTCGAAGAGTATGAGCTTCTGGCAAAGATAGGAGGCCGCTATCCCGGTTTCATCTCTTGGTTCAAACAAACGGTAATTATCAGTAATGGACCATTTCATTTCTTGGTCTAACTTGCGGCTAATGCAACAATCGTTTCGTATTAAACTTGTAGGCTAATTCAGAGTCTATGGACGCCGAATTGAGACAAGACACTAATTGTTTTGACTATAAGGTCCATTCATTTGAGAAATACAACATCAACGGGTATCTCTTTCGTACCTTTGGCAAAGAGCTATCTATACCCGACCAGAAATCTACAAATTGTGGTGTCTCTGCTATTGGCGAAGGTGTTATCAAGTATTATGGAAGAGTTGAAGCAATTTATGAACTTCAATTCTATGGTGAAAACCCACGAACGTCGTAGTCTTCAAATGTTATTGGTTCCAACCGAAGGAGACTACAAGGACTCTTGAACATATAGGACTAGTCGAGATCAATCCAAACACCCATTTAGATATTCCCGATGTCTATATTACGGCTCAACAAGCGACCCAAGTTTTCTATCTACCATGGGCATGCCAAACTGATAAGAATCTGGAAGGTTGGTATGTTGTTTATGAAGTGCCGCCACGTGTTAGACCACCTCTCCCAAATGAACAGGATTATGAACCTCACATTAACCCAGGCACATATGATGGAGAATTCTTCCAAGAAAGACATCTTTCCAAGAAACGTTTCAAGAACCACCATGCTTCACCCCAGAACTTGGAAGTAGATAGCGACAATGAATCCGACTTCACCCTTGAGCCGGAACCTAGAAGAGGTTACTGATGCGGATGACCTGTCAATGCTTGACCGATTACGGAAAGGCCTTACACAACTTCATGCCGTTGAACCCGATGAGCACGTCATTCATGAAGACATGCGTGATACTGATGATGATGATGCATTTATTGATGATGATTATTAGTTTGTAAGATTGACAACTTAAATTATATATGTACATATTATTCTTGTTAGTTATTAAATTTTTGTTGTTGTACTAATTTCTTTAATCTTTATCATGGCAGGTCAGCACGTGTTGAAAGATGGTGGGCGCGGGTCCAGATCGATCGACGGGTTCTTCTTCGGCGGCCTGCACAAGGGGTGGAACTTCCATTCCACCCCTATCTCTCCGTAGAGCCCTGGCAGATAGTATGACGCACCACCCGCGGGTGCTTCTTCGTCGGCGGCATTTCCCACTAGGAGAGGTGTTGGTCGGGTAGGGAAGAAGGGGAAGGGTACAGGGAGAGGTGGTGGGCGCAGTAGAGGTAGGCGGACTGTTGCGTCATCCTCGCCACCACCACCAGCTCCTTCACCCGAGCACAGGGCTACTATGGTGGACCCGTTTGAGGAGGAGGCTACGGGGACTCTAGTCCAGGAGCCTCGTGTGGACGGGCATTCGGCCCATGAGACTCCCGTCCAGGATCAGCCTCGGGTCGAGGTGCCTTCGGCCCACGAGACTCCGGTTCCTGAGGCTACGTCCCAGGAGACTCGAGTCACACTCGCTTCGGCCGACGTGGAGGGGTCCGGATGGGGTGCGTGACCGGATCGGACCGAGGTGCCGGATTGGACTGAGGGTTTGGGTGGTTGTTCTGTTGATGGCGGGGATGATTCTACGGATAGTGAGGGCGACGTGCAGGCGGACGGGGCCACCATGTACAAGCGTGGTAGTACATGTCTCCCGGTCGCGTCGGCTACCCGCGAGCAGAGGCCAGTGATTAAGCGTGAAGGGGATAGGTAAGTACATTTACTATTTTTTTAGCTTCTGCCTTCAAGTTCCTTCAAATATCTAACGCATTGACCTTATCATACTACAGGGGATGGAAACACCTTGGTGGAGTCCGCAAGCCGAACAGCGTCCTTGGTGTGCTTTGTCGAACAAATTTCCCGGGGTTTGTCACGTTTCCTGGTGAGGGTCAGGTTCCTACACTAGGATTTACCTGGGAGCACTACCAGGCTGCGCAGGCCCCGTCGGAGGAGATTATAGATGGTGTCTTGTGCCACATGAGGGCTGAGATGGTGATCACCGGCTTTTGGGTAAAATATCATTTTACACAATCTAAAATTAACAATATAGCTGATTATTGTACTAATCGGTTGTCTCATTTGATTGCGGACCTTCTATAGGTGTGAGGAGGGATATGAGGAGGAGGCGGCCAAGGTTATTGAGGCTGAGTGTAGGCGATTATTATAGAACTTACGCCACGAGGCTCGGGCGCAAGCCATTCGAGACTACTACGCCACGTGTGGTGTTAAGAAGTAGGAGAAGGAGTGTCGCGGAAAGTATCTGAAGAAGGAGCAGTACATGAAGGTAATTACCTATTCTTAAGACCTTGTATGTAGTTTTCTTGATTTGATTCATAGGCGTAGTGCTCAAAATTCTTTCTAATAAGTTATAAGTGCCCCCGAGATGGTGTGCTGATAAAATGGATTGTTGGGAGGCGTTGGTGGATGAGTGGTGCACACGCAACTGGTGAGCTGTCCACGACAATGGGAAGGATTCGGCGTAGTCAAATGGTTGGTGTGCCACACCATCAAGGCAGCGCCAACTTACTTCAGTTCAGACGAAACTAGTATGTGGTTTGCTTCATGATTCATGCAATTCATTCTTCCTACAAGATTGAGCCCCTTACTAATGCTTTGTTCCTCTCTTTTAGGCACATCACAATAAGACGGAGATGCCAGAGTTGTACGACCTTTATGGCATGGCCCATACCGCCTTGTACAAGAAGGTGAAGGCATTCTCTGAGTCTGACCTGAATGATCCAAATAACTTCACCAACATCTCATCCCACCACAAGCTCGTGAAATACAGGGACACGGGGAAGGCCTGGAAATGGGATGACTTTAACCCGAGCCAGGAACCTTTGGATCCAGAGCTGGTGATGATATCTGGTGGCGGGAGACCCCATGGATCGATAGCCATTGGAGATAGGATAATACGTTGTCCACTCACTCTCGCGGAGATCAAGGCACGCCAGTCAAGCTCCTATCCTGAGATAACGCGTTGTCCATGGCCAGTCGATCTTTCCATCGAGGTTAGTTGTACGGACTCAGAAAACATTCATCCATTTCATTGTGTGTGTGGCCATCGATCATTACTGTGGTAACAAGGAATGGTGTTGCATCTTGCTCTTAAGAAAGAGAGAGCGGCAAACGAGGCTTCTCTTGAGAAAGAGAGAGCAGCAAGCGAGGCTGCTCTTGAGAAAGAGAGAGCCGCAAGCCAGGATACTCTTTAGGCTGCTCTTGAGGATAGGGACCGGACCACGGCTCGGTTGATTGAGGAGGAGAGGGTCCGGAATGAGGCGGCTCACCTGTCCATGTACGAGTTTATTGTGGTATGTTTCTTTTTCACATTAGCCAAATCATGTGTGTAATATATGTTTCATTACTAACTAATGCGACTGACTCTTCAAAACCGAATGTGCAGTCTATGTACGAGAATACCGGTCAAGCCCCTCCACTGATGCCCGTCTTCTCTGCGATTGGCACGGTGAGTTTCATTTCAATGGTCATTATAAACTAGTATTAACAATTGTGTGTCATCATGCTAACTGAGACATTGCAAAATATCTTTTGTGGAAAATAACTCCCAAGCGGCATCGCACGACCCTTCTCCAGGGCAGCCGTCACCAAACAAAGCCGATGCGAGCAACCCTGGTGTTTCTCCTCCTTGATGACCACTGTGGTAAGTTTTCTCTAGTTCATTTTTGACATAATTAGCTAGTTTAGCATAGTTAGGTAAAACATCGTAAGAACCTTGGTTAGCTCACAACTTAGCTAATTTAGCTCCAAAATGACATAATTAGCCCATCTAGCTCCAAAAAGACATAATTAGATAATTTAGCTCCAAGAAGAGGAGAATAAATAGGAAAAATGAAAAGAAGGAAGAAGAAGAAGAAGAGAAGAAGGAGAAGGAAGAGTAGGAGAAGAAGGAGAAGGAGGAGAAGAAGAGAAGAAGGAGAGAAGGAGAAGGAGGAGGAGGAGAAGCAAGAGGAGAGGAGGAGGAGAAGAAGGAGAAGGATGAGAATACCTTTTCCTTATTCTCCTGCTTCTCCTCCTCCTCCTCCTTCTCCTTCTTCTTCTCCTTCTTCTTGATTTCTTCTTCTTCTTCTCCTCCTCCTCCTCTTTATTCTCCTCTTTCATATTCTCCTTACCTTATTTTCCCCCAACAATGACATAATTAGCCCATTTAGCTGCAAAATGACATAATAAGCTCAAAATGGCATAAGAACCTTGGTTACCTCATGAATATTATATAATTAGCTCATTTAGCTCCAAAATGACATAATTAGCTCATTTAGCTCCAAAAAGACAAAATTAGAAATTTTAGCTCCAATAATAGGAGAAGAGGAGAAGAAATAGGAAAAATGAAAAGAAGGAAGAAGAAGAAGAAGAAGAAGAAGAAGAAGAAGAAGAAGAAGAGAAGGAGAGAAGGAGAAGGAGGAGGAGGAGAAGCAGGAGGAGGAGAAGAAGGAGAAGGATGAGAATACCTTTTCCTTAGTCTCCTCCTTCTCCTCCTCCTCGTCCTTCTCCTTATTCTTCTCCTTCTTCTTGATTTCTTATTCTTCTTCTCCTCCTCCTCCTATTTCTTCTCTTTCATATTCTCCTTACCTTATTTTCCCCAACAATGACATAATTAGCCCATTTAGCTCCAAAATGACATAATAAGTTCTAAATGGCATAAGAACCTTGGTTAGCTCATGAATATTATATAATTAGCCCATTTACCTCCAAAATGACACAATTATCCCATTTAGCTCCAAAAAGACATAATTAGAAAATTTAGCTCCAAGAATAGGAGAAGAGGAGAAGAAATAGGAAAAATGAAAAGAAGGTAGAAGAAGAAGAAGAAGAAGAAGAGAAGAAGGAGAGCAGGAGAAGGAGGAGGAGGAGAAGAAGGAGGAGAGGAGTAGGAGAAGGAGGAGAAGACCTTTTCCTTCTTCTCCTCCTTCTCCTCCTTCTCCTCCTCCTCGTCCTTGTCCTTCTTCTTCTCCTTCTTCTTGATTTCTTATTCTTCTTCTCCTCCTCCTCTTTATTCTCCTCTTTCATATTCTCCTTACCTTATTTTCACCAACAATGACATAATTAGCCCATTTAGCTCCAAAATGACATAATTAGCCCATTTAGCTCCAAAAAGACATAATTAGAAAATTTAGCTCCAAGAAGAGGAGAAGAAATAGGGAAAATGAAAAGAAGGAAGAAGAAGAAGAAGAAGATAAGAAGGAGAGAAGGAGAAGGAAGATGAGGAGAAGAAGGAGGGGGAGAGGAGGAGGAGAAGAAGGAGAACGAGGACAAGACCTTTAACTTCTTCTCCTCCTTCTCATCCTCCTCCTCCTCCTCCTTCTTCTTCTTCTCCTTCTTCTTGATTTCTTATTCTTCTTCTCCTCCTCCTGTTTCTTCTCCTCTTTCATATTCTCATTACCTTATTTTCCCCAACAATGACATAATTAGCCCATTTAGCTCCAAAATGACATAATTAGCTCATTTAGCTCCAAAAACATAATTTGATAATTTAGCTCCATGAAGAGGAGAAGAGGAGAAGAAATAGGAAAATGAAAAGAAGGAACAAGAAGAAGAAAAAGAAGAGAAGAAGAAGAGAAGAAGAAGAGAAGGAGAAGGAGGAGAAGGAGGATAAGGAGGAGGAGAAGACCTTTTCCTTCTTCTCCTCCTTCTCCTCCTCCTCCTCCTCCTTCACCTTCTTCTTCTCCTTCTTCTTGATTTCTTATTCTTCTTCCCCTCCTCCTCTTTCTTATCCTCTTTCATATTCTCCTTACCTTATTTTCCCCAACAATGACATTATTAGCCCATTTAGCTCCAAAATGTCATAATTAGCCCATTTAGCTCCAAAAAGACATAAATAGATAATTTAGCTCCAGGAAGAGGAGAAGAGGAGAAGAAATAGGAAAAATGAAAACAATGAAGAAGAAGAAGAAGAGAAGGAGAAGGAGGAGGTGGAGAAGAATGAGGAGGAAAAGAAGGATAAGGAGTAGAAGACCTTCTCCTTCTTCTACTCCTTCTCCTCCTCCTCATCCTTCTCCTTCTTCTTCGCCTTCTTCTTGATTTCTTCTTCTTCTCCTCCTCCTCCTATTTCTTCTCCTTTTTCATATTCTCATACCTTATTTCCCCCAACAATGACATAATTAGCCCATTTAGCTCCAAAATGACATAATTAGCCCATTTAGCTCCAAAAATACATAATTAGATAATCTAGCTCCAAGAAGAGGAGAAGAGGAGAGGAAATAGGAAAAATGAAAAGAAGGAAGAAGAAGAAGAAGAGAAGGAGAAGGAGGGGGAGGAGAAGAAGGAGGAGGAGAGAAGGAGGAGAAGAAGGAGAAGGAGGAGAAGACCTTGTCCTTCTTCTCCTCCTCCTCCTCCTCCTCCTTCTCCTTCTTATTCTCCTTCTTCTTGATTTCTTATTCTCCTCCTCCTCCTATTTCTTCCTTTTTTTCATGTTCACATTTTTGTTGTTGTTGTTGATTAGCTCAAAAACATCATATGTTGTTGTTCTTCTTCTTTTGACTTTCTTATTCACAATTTTGTAGATTGGATGTACTACATGCATGGAAGCTGGCATTCATGGAGTGCTTTAGTTCTAGTTTTCATTTGAGTTGATGAACAATGTTGAACTATATGTATATGTATCTATGGATGAACTGTGTAAAACTTTGTGTGTTCGTTCTTTTGATATATGGGATGTACATTGATGAATTTTATATGTATATCAAATATGTGCTCTGAACTATATATATGTGTTGTGAAAAATATATCATGTATGTGCTGTCAAATATATATATATATGTGCTGTGAATTAAAATAAAACAAATAAAACAGGGACTATATGGGCTCTTTGTCATCTGCCAGGTGATGGCAAAGGCCTTTGCCAGCAGTGAGCAGACATCAAAGAGGCCAGGTGGCAGCCACCTGTGCAACCTGGGTCATCAGCAGCTAGCCCATTTAGTCATTTTGCCATCTGCCACCGAAGCCAGCAGACGGCACAGGGCTAGCAGGAGGCAGACGGCAAAGGGCCAGCACGAAGCGGACGGCAAAGGGCCAGCAGGAGGCACACGGCAAAGGGCCAGCAAGAGGCAGGCAGCAAAGAGGCCAGGAGGAAGACGGCAAAGGGCTTGTAAGGCAGACGGCAAAGGCTGTGAAAGAAGGCTGACGGGAAAGTGCTCCGTTAGTCACCTAACGGAGTAGTTGCCTTCGACTGCCGTATAAAGTTAATTTGCCATGGGCTTGGGCATATGTTTGCTGGCAAAGGACATTGCCGTCCGCTTCCTGGAGGCAGACAACAATGAAGGTATTGTGTCGTCGAAAGCTGATGGAGCAACATTGCCGACACGAGACAGATGACAAAGGACATTGCCATTTGTGGAACACCTCTTTGCCGTCTATTATAGCAGACGGCAAAGATTCTGATTCCTGTAGCATGACTATCAAGTCCTTTTTCTCAAAAAGGTAAAACTCAAATTTGCAAGGCAATCAAAGCTCAAATTGGCGTCTTATATTAATAGGTAATGCTAAAAGTTTCAGCATGCATACAAGGTTTTGTGCAATCATAGCATTTTTTCACACCTAAAAAATATTACATGGCTTAAGAAGGCCAAAGTTTTATTTCCCACGTTAACCCGGTGGCTAGTTCCTCTGAGTTCATTTTCCTCCAGGTTGAATCTTGGGAAGCCTCTTTGATTAAGCTACCTTCGAGTAACCCTGTGCCAAGCTTTCGGGGTCTTGGATCTAGAAGTTACCCATATCCCAGTTGCAATTGATTAAAGCATGGAATTCAGCTTCTTCTATCAAGATGGTCAACGGATAAGCATGAGAGGCAAAAAGGTGCGTACGACGCTGAGGAGTAAGGTCCACTGGTGCAAAAGTGGGAGGTGGCACACGCTTGTGGCTTTCACCATAGGCCGCCTGATACTTGGTCAAGTCGAGACCCTCGGCAAGATGACTCGCTGCTGGACGAACCGCCCTCACGCACTGGGCGTAATCTTCCTAAGTGAATTCTGAGCCATGATCCTTATATTTAGGAAACCCGCCTGCTATTTCCTCCGGCTTGAGTTCTGGTGCATAAGCCAAAGACCGGCTCAGATCAGTGATTAGCCCTTTCCGTGTACCTGATTTCTTCATTTCTTCTATATGTTTGGTTATGGTCGAGTGCCGCTTCAGCATGTCACTGATAAACTTCACCAAATCTGTATCACCCCACACAACTTTCATGGTGAATAAGTCGCCAGCATAAAGTTGCTTTGTCAGGGTATATAATGCTTTCAGCTTTAGCACACAGTCATCTTGAAGATTGGCTCATCGAGGGCCTGCAACAAAAAATATTGATTGTGAGTCGCCTGCCAGTTTTCTGTTTCTTTACAATGGTGGCAATTGACAATCTTACACACAAAGTGCTTACCAAACACAGTACTGTCATCCTGGAGATATGTCATTTTAGACCAGTTAATTCTTCAGAAGCCAGTTTCAACTGACCCTCAATGACTTCAGCGCGTTTTAACAAGGAGGCTTTCTGTAAGTGCATCTAGTGCCCCTTAGTGATTTTGGTGGTTTGAAGACTTATCGGTTAAGTATCTAATGTGTTTATGAGTGTACACCGGATCTATAAGTCATTGAGGAGTTTGAGATATTTGAAGAATATTGACCCCTAAAAATGTATATCTTCGGTTGAAGAAATTGGTCTGAAGCTGAAGAAATGAATCGCGAGGAATCTGCGATGAAATTGATATTCCTCATGAAGATACTGATATTGAGAAGTCCGATGTGTCCTGAAGAAAATCACTCTGAAGAATTTGAAGCATGAAGATTTACACTTTCTGTTTTATTTTCTTCGCATTTGAGTAATAGGAACACCGTACTGTTAAAGGGGGTCGAAGTTACACTTTGGAATGAATTTCCTCATGATGCTCAACCCAAGCCTAATCCTACCAAAAGCCTCAAGTGAGGAATATGAGTGACATGAGGACTCTCACAGTTGAGGGTTCTGACTGTTTTGATAGCCACGCCAAGTCACTGGTGTTATCCACTCCAACGGTCATATTATTTAAGGGCATTAGTGTCAAATCATGTCGGGATGCTCCCAGGCTATAAATAGCCACCCCCCCCCCACAACCACTAGTTGGTTGGCTGCTCCGCTAGAACTGACACTTGTCATAAGAGCAACCCAATTCCTCAGAGTCTTCGAGAGTAATTGATCGGTGAGGAAATACACCATACACCGAAACCACAAACTAAACCTAGTGATTGAGCATCACTGAAGAAGTTGTTCCTGTGTGGGACTGAAGCCTTTTACCTTTGAGGACTGTGCATCCTCCACACGGTTAGGCGTCATGGTCTAGAGCTTTCCAGCAGTCAAATGTGGATCGCCGAGTGACCAAGTTTGTGAGGGTTTGGAAGTCTGCCCTGAAGACTTACCACGAGTGTTGGGCGAGGACTGTGTGTCCTTAGCTCAAGGAGAATATGGTAGGGACTGTGTGTCCCGAGACTGTGTGTGCTTTGTTTTCAATACCAAGCCGCTCCAAACCAGATGTACGACTGTCACAGCAGTTGGAACTGGGTCATCAACTATTGTCTTCACTGAGAAACGGGTTCTAATTCCTCAACTCCTTACTTTCCTCGTATTATGTGTTGATGATTTTCACTGCGACTGTTCGAAGAATTTGTTGAAGACTTTCTCTGAATTTCTTCGACCCCAAATTCTTCACGTCAGTTAATCCTCATCTGAATTCTGCGTGCCTGCTCACTGTGCAATCTGTTTTCACATTCTTCACTCTGAAAAACTGCTGTTGTGAAACTTTGCACTTCTGATCCTTTACTGTTTCCACTGTAAGTTATTCATCGGTGAGGAATTTCCTCAAAAGGAATTTCCTCAGTGATGAAATTATAAAAATCTCCTATTCACCCCCCCTCTAGTCGATATAACGTACTTTCAATTGGTATCAGAGCAAGGTACTCCCTTGTTTTGTGTGATTTTGGTTTAACCACCTGGAGTTTTAGTTATGTCGACTGCAGGCATGTTTAAGGTGACTGTAGCATGTCCTACCTACGAAGGCAAGAACTTTCCCTTCTGGAAGAACAAAATGCAAATGCATCTACAAGCTATTGATAATGATCTCTGGTATATTGTGGAACATGGCGTCCCCATCATCTCTGCCAGTGTCTCTGCTGCTGATGTGAAGAAATTCAAGCAACTCGATTCTCAAGCTAAGAACATCATCTGTGGCCATCTGAGCCCAGGACAGTTTGGAAGAGTAAGTGCTTTGGGCTCTGCAACACTGATCTGGGAGAGACTGTGCAAGGTAAATGAAGGAGTATCAACCCAGCATGACTCTCGTGTTGATGTTCTTCGCAATCTCTTCAATCGCTTCAAGAGACATGACAATGAAAGCTGCCAAGACACCTTTGATCGCCTCACTGACATATCAAATGAACTACAAGCACTGGGAGGTCGAGACATCACTGATCATGAAGTTGTGAAGAAACTGCTGAGATCTTTGGATTCTTCATTTGATACTTTAGTTCTGATGATTCAAGAAAGACCAGACTACAAGATGCTTGATCCAGCTGATATACTTGAAAGGCTAAATACTCATGAATTCCAGCTAGAAGAAAAGAAAGATCTATATCGACCAAGCTATTCCAGACCACGTGCACTGAAGGCTAGAGCAATTTCCTCATCTGAAGAAGAAGACAGAGATGACAGCTTTGGTGACCCTAAAGAATTTGGACAGGAGCTTGGAATGCTCGTGAGGAAATTCCAGAGATTTACACGACGTGGTCAGTTCGGTAAATCTTCAAGAAGAGACATGAAGAAATCAGAATCTTCATCTCAGGACTACAAGAAACGAACCTGCCACAAGTGCAAGAAATCAGGTCATTACATTGTTGATTGTCCCCGTTGGGAAAAGGAATCAAAGAATAAGAAATACAAGGATGACAGTTCTGATGACTCGAAGAAGAAGAAGAAATCTTCAAAATCCTCATCTTCAAAGCCCTCATCGCACAAGAAGACTAGTTTCAGAAAAGCTCGGGCACTTATTGGAAAGGAAATGGACTCAGAAGCAGAATCAGAGGAAGGTGATGAAGAAGAGGGTTCTGATGAAGACTCAGAATCCGGACAGGCTAGTCTTGCACTGGCAACCACCTTCGTCAGTAAGTCAATCTTCAATCTTGAAGAAAATGATATCACCGTCCACACTGATGACTATGCTGATGACTTCGCTGCAACCTATTGCTTCATGGCAAAAGGTTCAAAGGTACCAAATAACGCATCCTCCTCTGATTCAAGTGACTGTGAACCTGATGATTATAAGAAACCCAGTTACAGTAAACTTGCTATCATTGCCACTAAACAACAAACTGCCCTAGAAAAGCTTCAGAAACTACTAGATAAAAGTGATGATCTGTTGAATGATGAAATGAACCTTACCCAAATCCTCACTGAAGATGTGAAAAGTCTTCAGTCTAGATTTGATGATCTTCAGGATCGTTATGATACAGTCCTCACTGATCATGAGAAGCTTTCCTATGAATTTCTTCAAAGGAAGCTTGATCTTGAGAAGCTGAGGATGTCTCATGATGATCTTCGTATGGAAAATGATTCATTACTAGCTCAACAGACTAGCGCTGGTCAAGTTGAATTCATTCCTCCATGTCTTAAATGCATTGAACGCGAAACTGCTAATTCCTCACCAGAATCATCAAATGCTACCATTGCTACAAATTCTTCAACTGCACCTGTTGTGTCTATTTCCTCACTTGAGGAAAACCCAAATGTTACGGATGAAAATGCAGGGTTGAAGGAATTGTACGTGACAGACATATACAAAAGTCTCAAAGGACATCAAACCCTTTTGTGATGTGCTCAAAAAGAAGATCTTGAACAGGAACCCGAGGAAAGAAGGAATTGCCTTTGAGAGGAAATTAAATGCTGATGGATCTTATTGGAAACCTGAGCAGTATCCCAAAACCTCATGGGTTGCTGCTACTGGGCCTCCTTTTGATCCATCTAATCTAACTGGCTTTTCATGTGAATTATCCTATTCCTCAGATGAGTCATTTGACTCCAACTATAAACTGTTCAAAAATCAATCTGGTGAAGTATTTTCTCGATATGTTGGAACTAACTGCAAGAATGGCCCTCCCTTGAGGAAAATCTGGGTTCCCAAAAGTTGTCTTGAAAATCTTCAGGTGAATGTCCTCATGACACCACCACTGAAGAATCGGAACCCCAGATCAAATTCCTCAGGAGGACCAAAGTCTTCAAGAGAATCAAAATCCTCAACTAGTCAAAACTATGCTCGTACCCGTGCTAATGCATCTAACATGCAGGGAAACTACAAGGAATATGAATATGAGCGTTTCTCCTCAAATCATTATGTTCATAAATCCTCAGACCAGTTCTCTGCATATTCATATGAGTACTTTAATCCCCCTACTGTTAAGAGAAGTGCATTGGCCTCAATGCCACCGTTCTCATATGGTGCTCGCAGGATGATGAATGCTTTGCCACCCCTTCAGATGTGGGTGGTGAAGAAATCAAACTAATCACTTCTGCAGGTCAGGTCTCTAGATGAAAATCATCATCTGAAGAATTTGTTGGAGACCTGAAGAAATGCTTGATAGGACGCAAGCTAATGATTGATGAAATAGAAATATTTCACACGTCCTTATATTTCTGCTATGATGAAATTAATGATCTGATGAAATTAGTATCATATACTTCAAATCTGAAGCATATGAGATGGTAAGCTGTACTAATTCATCTGCAGGATGACAAACCCAAGAATACTGAGTGGGTTCTTGATAGTGGCTGTACACATCACATGACTGGTGATAAAAGTTTACTAATGAATATGCCACTAACTCCATCACCTCTGAAGCAAATCACATATGCTGACAAAGGTAAAAGCAAGGTATTGGGACTTGGCAAAGTGGCTATTTCCAAGGATAGGCATATGGACAAAGTGATTCTTGTTGAATCCCTTGGTTTTAACCTCATGTCAGTCTCGATGCTTTGTGATCTTGATATGATTGTTATCTTTGGTAGATATAGATGTGTAGTCATTATGGAATCTGACAGATCCAAAGTCTTCGAAGGTGTAAGAAGAGGGGATTTGTACATTGTTGATTTCTCTACAGGTCCTCAACCAACCACTTGCTTACTAGCAAAAACCTCAGAAGGATGGTTGTGGCACCGAAGACTAGGTCATGCAGGCATGAGGAATTTGCACACGCTCGCGAAGAAGAAGCATGTCATCGGCATCGAATTAGTCAAATTCCTCAAGGATCATCTCTGCGGTGCTTGTGAATCTGGGAAAATGACCAGATCCAAGCATCCCTCTAAGACTATCATGACCACTACACGTCCATTCGAATTGCTTCATATGGATTTATTTGGACCTACTCACTATGCAACACTAACCAATGCAGCATCTTTATATGGCTTCGTCATAGTTGATGATTATTCCAGATATACTTGGGTGCATATCATAGTGTATAAAACTGAAGTGCAGGAAATCTTCAAACGATTTTCTTCAAGGGCCTCGACAAACTTGGGCATCAAGATCAAACATATCAGGAGTGATAATGGAACCGAGTTCAAAAACACTGGTCTTGATGATTATCTTGATGAACTTGGTATTACTCACGAATTATCTGCTCCTTATACTCCTCAGCAGAATGATGTCGTCGAAAGGAAGAACATGACTCTGGTTGAAATGGCAAGAACTATGCTTGAAGAATATCAGACTCCTCGTCGCTTTTGGCCTGAAGCAATCAACACTGCATGCCATATCATCAACAGGGTATATCTTCACAAATTCCTCAAGAAAACCTCATATGAACTCCTCACTGACAAGAAGCCCAATGTAAGTTATTTCAAAGTCTTCGGTGCAAAATGTTGGATTAGAGATCCTCACCATAGCTCAAAATTTGCACCTAAATCTCATGAAGGTTTTATGCTCGGTTATGGAAAGGACTCGCACACTTACAGAGTCTTCAACAACTATCACAACAAAGTTGTTGAGACTGTAGATGTGCGGTTCGATGAAACTAATGGCTCGCAAAGAGAGCAATTGCCTTCTGATCTAGATAAACTGTCTCCTGAGGAAGCAATAAAGCTCAAACCTACTGAAGACATTGTCCCCACTGAGGAAATTGGTGAAGAAACGATTCCCATCATTGATGAAAATCAAGAAGATGCTCCTGAGGAAATTGCACCAGTACCACTTCCTCAGCCTAGACAAAATCCTCAACCAGCTCATCCAAGGATTGCAAACGAAGTAGAACTTGACAAAATCCTCAACGACATCAACGCGCCAGGTCCTCTCACTCGCTCAAAAGCTTCACACTTAGTTAACTTTTGTGGGAATTTTTCCTTTGTATCCATCACAGAACCCTCAAAAGTTGCTGAGGCTTTTCTGGAACCGGAGTGGATCCAAGCTATGCAAGATGAACTACTTCAATTCAAGCTAAATGATGTATGGGAGCTCGTCAAACGACCAGATCCTCGCAAGCACAACATCATCGGCACCGAGTGGATTTTCCGAAACAAGCAAGATGAGGATGGTCAAGTGGTTAGGAACAAGGCACGACTTGTAGCCCAAGGCTACACCCAGGTTGAAGGAATAGATTTTGATGAAACTTTTGCACCTGTTGCTAGACTTGAAGCTATTCGAATACTACTTGCTTATGCTAATCATCATAACATCATCTTATATCAAATGGATGTGAAATGTGCATTCCTCAATGGTAAGCTTGAGGAAGAAGTATATGTTGCTCAGCCCCCAGGTTTTGAGGATCCAAAGAATCCAGACAAAGTCTTCAGACTCAAAAAGGCTCTTCATGGTCTCAAGCAAGCCCCTCGGGCATGGTATGATACATTGAAGGAATTCCTCATGAAGAAAGGCTTCAAACATGGTTCACTCGATCCAACTATTTTCACTAAATCCTATGATAATGAGCTATTTGTGTGTCAAATTTATGTCGATGATATCATATTTGGCTGTACTGACAAACGATACAGTGATGAATTTTCCTACATGATGAGTGAAGAATATCGGATGTCAATGATGGGGGAGCTGAAATTCTTCTTAGGTCTTCAAATTCGTCAACAAGGCAATGGAATATTCATATCACAGGAGAAATACCTCAAGGATGTTCTGAGGAAATTCGACATGCATGAATGCAAAGGTGCCAAGACTCCAATGCCTACCAACGGCCACCTCGGCATTGATGAAAATGGTAAAGATTTTGATCAGCAGGTATATCGTTCTATGATTGGTTCTTTATTGTATCTATGTGCATCTAGGCCAGATATAATGCTTAGTGTTTGCATGTGTGCACGTTTTCAAGCAAAACCGAAGGAATCACACCATAAGGCTGTGAAACACATTCTTCGATACTTAGCTCACACACCAACACTAGGATTATGGTATCCCAAGGGCTCAAATCTTCATCTGGTAGGGTATTGTGAATCTGACTATGCTGGTGACCGTGTGGATCGCAAGTCAACTTCTGGCACATGCCATTTCCTCGGAAGATCACTAGTTTGCTGGTCCTCAAAGAAGCAGAACTGCGTATCACTCTCCACTGCCGAAGTTGAGTACGTTGCTGCTGGTTCTTGCTGTGCTCAATTACTATGGATGAAGCAAACCCTCAAGGACTACGACATCAACATGAAGAATGTGCCTGTCTACTGTGACAATGAGAGTGCTATCAAGATTGCATACAACCCAGTACAACACTCGAAGACCAAGCACATCCAGATTCGTCATCATTTTTTCGGGACCATGTCCTCAAGGGCAATATCCTCATCGACCATGTGAAGACTGATGATCAACTGGCAGATATCTTCACTAAGCCCTTGGATGAGAAAAGGTTTTGCAAGTTGCGGTGTGAGATAAATATCTTAGAATCTTCAAATGTTTTGTAAAAACATGCACACATCCTAACACTTATGCAAAATTCATGACTTAGATGTGCAACACATGATGAATCGATTTTCTTCAACTAATGAAGAATGTCACTCTGAGTGTGAAGAAATCAACAAAGAAATTGATTCTCAGGGCCCTACGACAATTGTACGCGGCGTCTGTAATCAACATTCTTATATGGTGGGTCACGCCACCGCCCGATGTGAAATTCCTCAAGTTGACTTTCTTCAAATGTTCTATTTCCTCAAAAAGTGTTTTTGCTTCAAAACAGTAGTTCTTCATTGTAATGATTTATCACAAAATCTTCAAAAACACTTGATGACTTTCATTTGACTAGATAGACTGTGATTTCAAGTCCTCAACAGCATTCACTTATTGCTATTTCTTCAAGTTGATATTTCTGCTAAGTGAATGTGATCGGACCCTACTTTCCCTCCATGCTATACTCATCCAGTCTATTAAATTCTTCATATGCGTTCTACTTGAAACTTTGTTCAAAATCCTCACTGCGTCCTTGACAGCTGATGATTTTGTAACGAAAATCCTCAAATATTCAAAAGTTGTTTCTTTAATACACAGTAACTGAACCCCACTTCCCACGATCGGATAACCACGATCTCCACTATCTCCACCGCAGTGTTCGGGAGCTACACATGTCCTGCGGAGACGTAGAGGCAGGGGCTGTTTGGTCCAAAATTTTCGTGCCAACAGTAACTGTTTGGCTATAAATATGTCCTTATCCTCCTCGGCATACTCTTCTTCGCTCCATCGCACTCCTGCCATAGCAAACACCACCGAACCCTAGCGCCATAGCTGGAAGTCTCGTCGCCGGTGAGGAAGAGCTTCACTGCCTCGACTTCTCCGTCGCCGGAACCATGCCGGAGTCAGACCATCTTCGTCTGCCGCCGCCGTAGACGTCCTTTGTCACCGGGTTAGGGTGCATTGGACACGCGACAGAAGAGCCTCTCTACACAACTTCTCTGTGTTCTTCGTGTGCTCCTTCCAGGGTAAATAAATCCCATTTTTACCGCGAGTTAGATCTAAAATTTTACATCTTCCATGTGAAATATGTTTTTTCCTCAAGAATCGATAAGCACTTGACTCCTCCAACACTGCCTATCACCACATCATTGATGAACCATGCTAAGCATCTAAGATTTTCACGAGATTCCTCAATTGTGCGAATTTTCGGATATGTACAACTTTGGAACCCAAGAACAGTATGCTTAAGCAAATTCCTCAACCACTGGTTATATTCCTCAAACTGTCAAACATTTTCATTTTCTTCAAATCCGAGAATGCATATGACCTCTCCAAATTCCTTGCAACTATACTCTGTTCACAGGTACACACATGTCAGCTGATGAATCTCTCGGTTCTCATCACACTAACACATTTGCAGCGTTTCTGGAAGAAAATCTTCAAGTCTCATCAGAATCCTCAAGAGTTCAATCTCATCAGCAAAATCCTCAGCTGAAGAAAATGGAGGATGACAGAAAACAGAAGGGAGGAAAGAAACTTGAGCAAAACCCAGCTGCGGATATCCGTGAGGATATTTACTTGGACTATTGCACGCCTGATGAAGATGAGACAATGGCCAAGAGAAAGATACGGTTGCAGAAGATAGAACGCCGATGGGCGAAGGAATGGAAGGAATACAAGTTTGTGACTCCCAAGTACGCGAAGAAATTCGCTCTGAAGCCCCCTGGCAGACGGGTCCCACTTGAGGATCATCAAGGAGAACATCCCTCAAGCCTCAAGAGCATTGATGACTATCCAGATGAGAAGGAAAAGCATCTGGCTAAGCTCAAGAAGCAGGCAGAAACTGCAGTGAGGAAATTCAATGAATCCTCAGTTGCTGCCTCAGCTGCTGCTACCTCCTCTGCTGCTGAGACTTCTGGTTTAGAAATTCCTCAAATGCAGTCTGTACCGTCAAAGCCAAGGGCTCCAAAGCCTCAAGATAAGTCTGCTTGGGCCTCAGCCACAAAACCCTCAGCACCAAAACCTTTAGCACCAAAACCATCAGCGCCAAAACCCTTAGTACCAATCTCCTCAGCTCTAAAATCCTCAGCACCACCACCAAAGCCTCAAGAGAAACCAGTACAGAAGCAAGTCATGAAGCCTATGATCGCCAGCTCCAGCTCCTCACTCCCAGCTGCAACTAGCTCGGACACAAAGTCTTCAACACCTCCTGTGAAGACTCTGGTAACTGCTGAACGTGCAACTCTGCCAAGCCCCAGCAAAATCATCACCGTCCCGTCTGCATCAGAGGGAAGTAATGAATTTGATGATCAAACCCTGCAAGCAATCATCGGAAACAAGCAGGAAAGAGTAGCTCAAGCATCAGGCAGTGCCATTCCTCTGGCAATGGACCCCAAGGTCCTCCTTGACTACATCAACATCTGGTATGAGGACCCAAACACTCCACTTGATGATTTGAAGCTTCCCCTGGCATCAGCCACATGGTGACCACTTTCATCAATGAAGCCAAGTGGAAAGAACAGCAGGCCAGGCAGGCGAAAGTTGCAAAGCTTAAAAAGGAGAAATTCCTCAAGCAGAATCTCCTCAAATTGACTCCTGGTGCACTGGTGTCAACACAGGCAGAGCTGAAGGAATTGACGGACAAGTACTCCAAGCTGTCAGATCGTAAGAGTCTCAAGAGCAATTTCATCAAGCTGGCCACTAGTGCTGTTGATGATTACAATAAGAAGGGTGCACCCCCAACACCAACTTCTCAGCCCCTGATAGAGGAGCCAGCAGATGAATCTCCTCATGATGAGGAAAATCCTCAAGCTGAGGAAGTACACCAAGAAACGCCGTGTGGATGAACCGGCTATTGAATAAATCATCATGGAAACTCCTGCTGATGAATTTGCTGCAGCTGATGAGACTGCCCCTGACCCAGCTGCTTCGCCAAAGCAAGCTGCTGACTCTGTTCCACTTGGTTCCTCAATACCAGCTGAAGAATCTGTCAAGAGAACCCCTTCACCAAAAGCTTCAATGGTGAAGAAGATGACTCCGTCTGCATCAGACGTGAAGAAAACCAGGGCTCCTGAGAAGGAAGCCAAAAAGAGAAAGGCCTCCTCAACAGAAGAAGAAACAGAGGCCAAGCGCCTCAAAGCACTTGAGGAAACTACTCCTCTCGACCCTGTGCCCCTGAATGTCACTCCTTCCTATGAAATGGTCATCATTGATGATCCAGCGAAAAAGGCAGATGAGGAAATGAAAGATGTCGCCTCTGAGGAACACACTGACGAGGAAATTCATATAGACGACGGTCCTCAGCCTTTCATTCCTCAGAAAGACACTGTTCAAGCATCAGTTGCACGAGCTGATGAAACTGCATCTGCCACCAAGCCAGCTGAGGAAGAACAAACTAAAAATCCTCAAGCTGATGAAATTCAACGCTCTGAGCAGAATCCTCAAGATGAGGAACAGGCTGATCCAACTCCTCCAACTGAGCAAGAAGAAGTAATTCCTCAGCCTGAAGCACAGCCAAAGCAAGCCCCTCAGCCTGACGCCCAGCAAGCACCATCTCCTCAGCCTGAAGTACCAGCTGCTGAAATTCCTCACCCTGAGGAAAATGCACCGAACCAAGACAATGCATTCATCGTGCTCAACCCAGAGACTGCCATTGTTGTCTCCCCTCCTGTTCCTCAGCAAAATCTAAAGCCAGTTCAGCGTCAGCCATTCTCCAAGAGGCCTAAGTTTCAAAAGGAAAATTTCTTTGAAGAACGCATGTACTTCATTGGAGAGAACCCCTATGACAAGCCTCAAATGAGGCATCTGAAGTTTTGGACTAGGACTCAGATGAATTACTATGCCTCTATGCTATGTGGACGAAACAAGATATTCCAGCACAGGCATATTCCTCATGTTGAACTTGAAGCAATACCATGCCTGGCGTTAGTCCTCAGTGTACTCCATGATGCTGGTTTACTCCCTATGTGCTCCGACATCTCTGACTGGAACAACAAGCTAATTCTTCAGTTCTATGCCACTCTTCACATCTCTGGCAACCCTGAAGACATTAACACTTGGGTGTTTGACTGGATGACACAAAACACTCACTACAAGGCGCCTGCTACTGAGCTTCTCCGTGAACTGCCTGTAACAATTCCCTCAGATGAGGTTGTGAAGCTTTATGGTGCGCGTGAGCTGCCAAATGGGATGATGGAAGTCCTCATGAAGCCTTTGGCTGAAGGAAAATCTCCGAGAACAACCTTCCTCGTCCACGAGCTCAAGTACACACCCAGATCTGTTTACAGAATCCTCTACAGTGTGCTCGCGCCGATCAAAGGCCATGACGATGAAGAAGATGTTGTAGGCCTCATGAAGAATATCCTATTCAACATCATTCATGGTATTCCTATCAACATCCATGATTTCTTCTTTAGGACTTTGGCCGACAATGCTATGTGCCCTTTTGATCACAAGATATATGCCCCATGGATCATGAGATTCATCAGGACAAGGACAGGCATCAACTTCCACGCTGATTTCCAAAACCATGTTGGTTATATGCCTCCTATCCGGGTCAACAAGAAGACTTTCGAGTCCATTGAAGGAAAAGCCAAATCTGTGATTGAAGAAGGCAGTAGGCCCCTTGATGGCCAGTTCAGAGAGCCAGAAGCTTATTCTTCATGGGTTGATACTGAGACTCGTCCGGCAAGCCCCGTTCCTCCTCGCGTGATGAATACTAGAGAGCTCCTCCTCGGTCTTCACCAGAAGGTGGATCGCAACCACAAATGGGTCAAACGCCAGTTTGGTGCCATTGTGAAAACCCTCACTGAAACACAGAACTCTGTGAAGCTCAACCATCACTATCTGCATGAGGTTTTTGATCGCACCTGGGCTACACTTGCACATCTGAAGAATCAGACAAAGCTTGAAGAAATGGAGTTTGAGCGAGACTTTGAATGGTCGTGGCCTCCCAAGAAGAACTTCAGGCCTATTCTAGTGCCAGACCTTGAAGACAGCTCCTTTTCTTCATTCCGCACTGCTGAAACTGATGAAGAACAGCTCGACACTGCTACCGGTCCAAGGAAGAAGACTACTCCCAAGAAGCATCACGGCTCTTCATCAACTGCCACGAAGTGAAGTCTTCAGGGACGTTAGTCCTCAGTTTGTCCCTTTTTGTCACTTGATGACAAAGGGGGAGAAACTTGAGAGTTAGTCTTCAAGCGGGATATTTTTGGGGCTTATGAACTATATTTAAGTTACAAACTCTTGGCTCTTCTGAAGTTTTTATGTAATGAGTTGTAACTTAATCCCGATGGTACTTGACGCTTTTGAACGTTTTCCTTCGCATGCTTATTCCTCAAGTTTTAATGCACGCATGTTGGAATTCGTCAGATACCATTTGTCATCATGCATTTTCATTTTCTTCATATGATATGTTACATGTATGCATGATTTGCAAGACTCGGGGGGATCTCCATGATATAAATCATCAATGTGCATTTGCTGTGAAAAGCAAAATCTTCAAGAAATGCACATCTTCAGGGGGAGTCTCTCTGTATCTTGATTTCAAATTCCTCAAATGAATATTTACACTTCATATTTTTGATCCCTGTTGAAGACTTAACCTAATTGTCATCAACCACCCAAAAGGGGGAGATTGTAAGTGCATCTAGTGCCCCTTAGTGATTTTGGTGGTTTGAAGACTTATACGTTAAGTATCTAATGTGTTTATGAGCGTACACAGGATCTATAAGTCATTGAGGAGTTTGATATATTTGAAGAATATCGACCCCTAAAAATGTATATCTTTGGTTGAAGAAATTGGTCTGAAGCTGAAGAAATGAATCGTGAGGAATCTGCGATGAAATTGATATTCCTCATGAAGATACTGATATTGAGAAGTCCGGTGTGTCCTGAAGAAAATCACTCTGAAGAATTTGAAGCATGAATATTTACACTTTCTATTTTATTTTCTTCGCATTTGAGTAATAGGAACACCGTATTGTTAAAGGGGGTCAAAGTTACACTTTGGAATGAATTTCCTCATGATGCTCAACCCAAGCCTAATCCTACCAAAAGCCTCAAGTGAGGAATATGAGTGACATGAGGACTCTCACAGTTGAGGGTCAAAGTTACACTTTGGAATGAATTTCCTCATGATGCTCCGATGCTATAAATAGCCACCCCCCACAACCACTAGCTGGTTGGCTGCTCCGTTAGAAACTGACACTTGTCATAAGAGCAACCCAATTCCTCAGAGTCTTCGAGAGTAACTCATCAGTGAGGAAATACACCATACACCGAAACCACAAACCAAACCTAGTGATTGAGCATCAGTGAAGAAGTTGTTCCTATGTGGGACTGAAGCCTTTTACCTTTGAGGACTGTGCATCCTCCAGACGGTTAGGCGTCATGGTCTAGAGCTTTCCAGCAGTCAATTGTGGATCGCCGGGTGACCAAGTTTGTGAGGGTTTGGAAGTCTGCCCTGAAGACTTACCACGAGTGTTGGGCGAGGACTGTGTGTCCTTATCTCAAGGAGAATACGATAGGGACTGTGTGTCCCGATACTGTGTGTGCTTTGTTTTCAATACCAAGCCGCTCCAAACCAGATGTACGACTGTCACAGCAGTTGGAACTGGGTCATCAACTACTATCTTCACTAAGAAACGGGTTCTAATTCCTCAATTCCTTACTTTCCTCGTATTATGTGTTGATGATTTTCACTGCGACTGTTTGAAGAATTTGCTGAAGACTTTCTTTGAATTTCCTCAACCCCAAATTCTTCACGTCAGTTAATCCTCATCTGAATTCTGCGTGTCTGCTCACTGTGCAATCTGTTTTCACATTCTTCACTCTGAAAAATTGTTGTTGTGAAACTTTGCACTTCCGATCCTTTACTGTTTCCGCTGTAAGTTAGTCATCGGTGAGGAATTTCCTCAAAAGGAATTTCCTCAGTGATGAAATTATAAAAATCTCCTATTCACCCCCCCCCCTCTAGTCGATATAACGTACTTTCACTTTCTCGGATTCGGACGTCTCTTTACACAATGTGTGCTTTGACTTGATTTTTTCAATTTCTGCCAAGGAAATCCGAAGTTTTTCCTTTGCGTCACCTCTAGCATATTGTTGTTGTGACAGGTTTTTCTTCATACTATTCAAGAATGATTCCGCTTGACCTACAAATTCCTATACAGTCAAAAGAAGATGGGTATTTAATTCAAAGCTGAGCCGCCAATATGGATTGTAAAAGACTTTTCTGCTTTCATGGAAGATTGGTATCAAGTCTCAAGCAAATTCCAAGCAATATACCTGATACTTGGGGGATAATGCATGTTAGTTTTCGTTTACATTATTATACAGACTTGGTTCATCTTCAAGAAGGTGACCTGGCCCTTGGGGGCTACAGGTTGAAGTTCGAAGTAAAAACTGATAAAGACCTGGCTCATCTTCAAGAAGATGACCCGGCCCTTGGGGGCTACAGGTTGAAGTTTTCAATTAGAAATTTATAAAGACCCGGCTCATCTTCAAGAAGATGACCTGGCCCTTGGGAGCTACAGGTTGAATTTTAAAATTAGCACTTACAAGAGCCGGCTCATCTTCAAAAGATGACCCGGTCCTTGGGGGCTACAGGTTGAAGTTTCAAATTAATACTTACAAGACCCGGCTCATCTTCAAGAAGATGACCCGGCCCTTGGGGGCTACAGGTTGAAGTTTCAAATTAATATTTACAAGACCTGGCTCATCTTCAAGAAGATGATCTGGCCCTTGGGCGCTACAAGTTGAAGTTTCAAATTAATATTTACAAGACCCAGCTCATCTTCAAGAAGATGATCCAGCCCTTCGGGGATATAGGTTGAAGTTTCAAATTAATACTTACAAGACTCGGCTCATCTTCAAGAAGATGACTCGGCCCTTGGGGGTTACAGGTTGAAGTTTCAAGCAATTCACAAGACCCGGCACATCTTCAAGAAGATGACCCATCCCTTGGGGTCTATACAAGGATATATGGAATGAGTTGTTAAAGAGCAGCATACCTCATATATTTTCTTCCTCATATTCACGAGACTGGCTTCCATATCCCGGCTCATGGAGATGCGGCTCAGATACTGAGCATGCAGTTCTTCAAAATCAAGTTTTTCAATATTGGGAAGCTCAAGTTTAGCTTTCCCTTCCTCCACTTCGGTTGTTGCACCTTTGGCAGTATGCCTAGCCAGCAGGATGTGGACGGACGTGGTGTAAATCGTCCAAGTAATAACAATTGTCTCTTTATCAGATACAACATCTTTGGTTATCTTTAGAGGACTTGGCTGGTTAAGACGGTTTTTGTAACCTGCCTCCATGGGTATATTATCATTTTCTGCCGGATTAACTTGCACATCAGGAAGATCGTCCGTAACATTTCTTTGAGGAAGCTCGATATGAGTGCGAGTTGGTTCAATTGGAGCTTCAGGGATAGTAACATCCACTTCTTCCGCTCGAGGCGCTTCATTATTGTGTAGTGACCTGCCAGTTATTCTTTTCTTGGCTTGAGCCCTGAAGGATGAAGGAAGAGATATACATAATAAAGTATAAAGCACTGAAGCAAGTGTTAGATATACAGATAAGGATTTACCCTGGGAGACGAACAAGAGGTGGCAATTTCGAAGATGCCGAGTTGCCTGATGAAGGAGGGGATACCTATTAAGGTGAAAATCCCGTAAAAGTTTGAGCAATCAACAAATAGAATTTATTTGATAGGGAAATAAGAGTTAGGGTGAAAGGTGAAAAGGATCGAGATGGACCTAGAGGGGGTGAATAGGTACAAATCCAAATTTTAATAATTACTTAGCAATTTTAGGCTAAAGTGCGGAATATGAGTGTAAACCTAATAATTGCTATGACAATGAGTAAGCTATTTGGAGTGAAGTAAGACAAGCGGTAAACAATAATCAAATACAAGTATGTAATAAGGATTAACACAAGTAGAGAGTTAGGGTTAGGAATAACCGAAACTCCGAGAGAGACAAGGATGTATCACGATGTTCACTTCCTTGGAGGGAAGCTACGTCACCGTTAGAGGGGCGGATGTTACCACGAAGGCACACCAACGCCACGAAGGCTCACCCTATTCTCCCTTTGAGATAACTCCACGAAGGCGTTTGTCAACCACTAGTGGTAAGCCTTGAGGTGGCTTCCAAACCTTTACAAACTTTTCGGGGGATATCACAATGGTTTGATTCCTCTCCGAAGACTCCTACCGCCTAGGAGTCTCCAACCTCCAAGAGTAACAAGATCATGGGGATTGCTCAAAACTTGCTCAAATCACAAATCACTTTGGTGGGAAGGAGGAGAGGGAGACGATCTATCTTTTGATTGGAGCAACACTCAAAAGGACTCACAAATGCTCTTGGGATCTAGGATTTGGTGTAGACAAGAGTGAGTGAGAGGAAAGGTGTTCTTGGGTGTATTCTAGTTGTGTTGAACACCCTTTCATGAGGTGGGAGAAGAGTATATATAGTGTGGAGTGAAATCCAGCCGTTGGAGGTGCATTAAGTCACACAGGGTCCGGACGTCCGACACTTGCCGGAAGTCCTGGCGTCCGTGAGGGGCCGGACGTCCGACAGGGGTCGGTCGTCCGAGGCCTGTAGGCACAACTGGAACTCTTCTGAATTTATCAATGACCGGACGTCCGACAGGGGTCGGTCGTCCGAGGCGTGTAGATACGACTGAACCTATTTTGAATTTATCAGCGTCCGGACGTCCGGAGAGGACCGGAAATCCGAGTTATACAGCTCAACTTCTACTGGTCGTAGTTTCCGGATTTCCGATGGGGGTCAGACGTCCGGCGCTCGGATGTCCGGAGGGAGCCGGAATTGCGAGATATAGAACACAAATTCTACTGGTGCAGGCTACCGGATTTCCTGGGCTTGGCCGGACGTCCGGCCCTCGGATATCCGGAGGGAGCCGGATTTCCGAGTTATATGCCTCACAAACTTCTGGTGACGGGCTGCGGATTTCCGAAGCCAGCCGGTCGTCCGGCCCTCGGACGTCCGGAGGGAGCCGGATGTCCGAGGCAATGGACATGTTTTGAATTGACGGCAGAGTGGAGAGTATGTGGGGTTTGGTATGATAGTAAAGATGTGGTATGAGCAAGTTCATCGCAAAACCTGTGATCCCCTCTTATTAGTGCGGGATCCCTATACTCAATATCAGTAAACTCAAAAGACTACTCTACATCATCTCTTCTTAATCCCGAGCCTTCTCGAAATACAAATCACCAATCTTTTCAGACAACCTTTGGCACATAAATCTCAATCTACTAAAGTACTTGCTGTCATGAGATACACTTAACAAATAGGATTAGTTTCCTATGTATGTGTTGTCATTAACAACAAAAGACGATTAGGGGCATAGCATGCACTTTCAATCTCCCCCTTTTTAGTAGTTGATGACAACATATACATAGGTCTCAAAAAGATTTAACATACATTATAGTCTAGGAGATATTTAGTACGGAGCTCCCCCTTAAGATATGCATGATAAAAAATCGAAGCTCCAATCGATCAACATGTAAAGATAATAGATCATCATAGAAATAGGGAAGCAAGAAATAATAGTCCATGATGATATCATAGCAATCCATAGCAAGTCACAACCATTCATAAGTAGCCATACATGAGTTGATCCATTACATTAAATCTCCAAAGACTAAAAATGACGATAAAAACTACGATACATTACTCCCCCTTTGGCACCAAGTACCAAAAAGGGAGCCATCAACAGCACCAATCACACTCAGAGCTCATCACCATCATCATCAGCATCATCAGCCAAGCCACTGCCACCAGCCTCGTCAAGGAAATCAGACCACTCCGGACCAGAAGGGAAGCCAAAATCAGTAGGAGGAGCAGCCGGAGGGGCCTCATCATCACTCACATCAAGAGCGCCTGAGGCTCTCAGACGAGCCTTGAGGGCATTCTTGGAGGAGACTAAGCGGGAAACTACATCATGGGTTTGACCACACTGGAAAGAGACGGCCTTCCTCAACGCAGAATGTGCCTTGCCAAGGAATTTGGCAATGCGACCGAGAGGAGCGGAGCTAGATGAGGGGGTGGCGGCCCGTGCAGCAGTGCGACGAGTGGATGTGGAGGATGAGGGGGCTTTCTTGGGAGCAAAGTCATCCGCCATGTGAGCGGGAATGACCCACTTGCGATGGGTATGAGTGACAGCCACAGAGAAATCAGCAACATGGTTAATAAGTGCCTGGATGAAAGGAGTGTGAGGAAAGGCTCGCTTGTACTGAAAGCTAGCAAGCCGAATCCCATGCCATAGAAAATGGGGCACATTGATTTTCCCATGGGGTTCTCGAACAAATGATACATGATGTCGATACAATAGCCACTGCAAGAACCCTTCTCATTCATCTTGGGATAGATGGTGCGGATGAGACACTGAAAAATAATGAAGTAAGGTGAGCGCCAGATGGATACCTGGTTAAGGTCCTTCATGCGCTCATCCGCATCAAGCTCACGTAGTGGCTTGAGAAGATGTCCACACACGTCAATAGACTTAGGCGCATGGTTAGGATCATCCATAAGTATTTTGAAGCTGGAATTGGGGAAACCCAGTGCCGCAACAAATGTAGCATAAGAAGCTTTCAAGCGAACGTCAGAGGTGATCCAGCTGACAGTGTTGTCGGAGCCAAAATGGCATGTGGCATAGAACTGGTGAATGGCAGCAGCATGAAAGTTGCAATGAAAGGAAAACGGGGCGGCAAGCCCCGATGCCTCAATAAGCTCAATGGCACCCGGATATTGCGCCGGGTGCATGCGAATATGCTCAACATCAATAAAGAGATGAATAGATAACCCCTTAGGGACTATGACTGTGGTAAAGATGTCCACATGGACGTTTGTGCGGAAACGTGAGTCCGTAGAGTCACGTCCGACCTTGTATTGATCTATGTCGCGGCGGAAAGTGAGATATGAAGCTGCGCCAAGAGTGGTGAAATTTGTGATAGCACGACCTAACGTGGCAGAAGGTTCTAGTGAAATGCGGCGAGCTTCACCTGTGGGCTGGGCAGGAGGAGGTTGTGGCATGTAGGATGCCCTGCGAGTCCCGGGCTTTGACTTGGACCTTCGAGCGACGTGCTCAGGAAGGTCCTCGGCAGCAAGCTCCTCCTCGAAGTCGGGGTCAGCACCATCAGACGATGAGGGAGACGGCGAACGACGGGCCGGAGAACGCCGTGCAGTCCGTTTGTAGGGACGAATTGGCTCATCCGAGTCTGACCCCGTGTTCATAGGGGTGCGAGAGGATGAGCCGGCCACGGTCTTCCGAGCGGTGTGCTTGGTCTTGCCCATGAAGCTCAACACCTACGCGGATGAAAAATCCCCAAATGAGGAACGAACATGGAGATACGTGGGAGAGGAAATCAAATCCAACGCGGAAGGAGACGGAGGAGCGACCTCAGGATGGATCCCGCGAAGAATACGGAGGAAGGAGTGGGGGATCCACGGAGGAGATCGGCCCGATCTCGAGGTTGGCGGCGCTGGGCAGGAGCTCCTCGAGCTGGCGGCGGCGGCTGGGGAAAAGGGGGCGCTGAGGGTTAGGGCAAAAGCCCAGCCCCGCGCCCAGCTATATATATAGGCCCCGAGGCGTCGAACGTCCGGAGGTTACTTTGGCGTCGGACGACTGACACTGGTCGGACGACCGGAGGAGGTTTTGCCGCCGGACGTCCGAGATTAGTCGGACGTCCGAGAAGGAGGAGGAGGCAGAGGCTGGTTCTGGTTTTTTTTTTGATGATGATGACTTGCATGGTATCGCATAAAAAAATACGAACATTGTTTTCCTACAAGCATTACATGCATGAAATGATCTGTGCGTACGTTGTAAGCTTAAAAACATAGAATTACGACTCACTCCCCCTAAATACATGCGCACATCAAGACACAACCATAATGTGAGTGTGTGTATGTGTGCAAGATTTCAAGATATGTTGTCAAGCTCCAAGATACCAAGTTCACGCCTAAGTTGACAGAACCTAGCTACGCTAAGTGGCTTGGTGAAAATGTCGGCTAACTGCATGTCGGTACCCACATGGGTAATATCAATGTCACCCTTTTGCACATGGTCTCTCAAGAAATGATACCTAATATCAATATGTTTTGTGCGAGGGTGATCAATGGGGTTCACGGAGATCTTTATGGCACTTTCATTATCACAGAGAAGAGGAACGTGTCGATACGTGATACCATAATCCTTTAGTGTTTGCCTCATCCATAGCAGTTGGGTAGCACAGCTTGCGGCTGCAATATATTCGGCCTCGGTCATGGAGAGAGAAACACAGTTCTGCTTCTTCAAGGACCAACTTACCAACGAGCGTCCAAGAAACTGACATGCACCGGAAGTGGATTTCCGTCCCACTTTATCACCGGCCCAATCCGCATCGGAATACCCAATAAGATCAAACTTTGCATCCTTAGGGTACCATATGCCTAACTTTGGGGTGTGAACAAGGTATCTAAGAATATGCTTAACCACCGTGTGATGGCTTTCCATAGGGGAAGCTTGAAATCTAGCACATATTCCTACACTTAGCATTATGTCCGGTCTAGATGCGCAAAGATAAAGCAGCGAACCAATCATGGAGCGGTAAGTAGATGGGTCAAAAGGAATACCGTTTGAGTCTTCATTTAGAACTACGTCGGTGGCCATAGGTGTCTTCATTGGTTTAGCATTTGTCATATCAAATTTCTCAAGAATGTCCTTGAGGTACTTAGTTTGAGACAAGAAAATCCCTTCTTGAAATTGTTGTATTTGAAAACCAAGAAAGAACTTCAAGTCCGTGTTGAGTGACATCTCAAAGGTCTTGGTCATGGAGGCCGCAAACTTCTTGCACAAATGGATGTTAGGAGAACCAAAAATGATGTCATCTACACAGATTTGGCATAAGATCAAATCACCATTTTCCCTCTTAGTAAAAAGAGTGGGATCGATCACCCCCACCACAAAGCCATCGTCGAGTAGGAACTTCTTAAGATGATCGTACCAAGCACGGGGTGCTTGTTTAAGACCATACAGAGCCTTGTGAAGTTTATATACATGGTCTTTGTGATGAGGGTCAACAAACCCAGGTGGTTGTGATACATATACCTCTTCTTGTAGAGGACCGTTAAGAAAAGCACTTTTCACATCCATTTGATGCAAAGTAAAACCATTGAAAGCAGCATAGGCCAGTAAAATGCGAATGGACTCAAGACGAGCAACAGGGGCGAAAGTTTCACCAAAGTCCAAACCTTCAACTTGGGAGTACCCCTGTGCTACTATACTTGCCTTGTTGCGTAGGACAGTCCCGTTCTCATCTTCCTTGTTCTTGAAAATCCATTTAGTTCCAATGACATTATGTTCCTCAGTTGGTCGTTCTACCAATGACCATACTTCGTTGCGTGTAAAACTATTTAGCTCCTCTTGTATAGCAAGTAGCCAGTCATTGTCACACAATGCATCCTGAACCCTGTGTGGCACGGTACTAGAGACAAACGAAAAGTGAGCACAAAAGTTTGTTAATTGTTTACGAGTCACTCTACCTTCCGACACGACTGTGAGGATTTGATCAATATCAACACGACCGGCCACACGTGGCATGATGGAGGTCAAGGTTTCACGGGGTTCAACTTCGTTTCCATCATCAACGTCCTCAACATATGGATCATTTATGTGCGGAGGAAGATATTCCTCTTCGCGTTGCACCTGTTGAGGTTCATCATCAAACATACCCTTACTTTGGTCTACCTCTTGAAGATCAACTTGTTCTTGAGTGTCATCAGGGTGAGAGACATATTCTCCCACTTGATCCTCAACAACTGGCATGATGTGTGTGCTAATATCTTGTGGAGGTACGGGCAGTGAACTGTCTTGAGGATGCGAGATACTCTCATCATCTTCATCATCATCATGGGGTCTTTGTTCCATAGGCAGAAGTGCACCTACACCCATGTTTAAGATATCTTGTGGGGAGTCTTCTTCACCTGCATCATCTAGATCAACTCGCTCCCCATTGGAGCGGTTAAATTCATCAAAAATCACATCACAGGTTTCTATAACACATCCAGTGGATTTGTTGTAGACTTTGTAGGCGTGAGAGTTTGACCCATAGCCAACAAAAATCCCTTCAATTGTTTTGGATTGAAATTTTCCTAAACGTTCCCGTTTGTTGAGGATGAAGCATTTGCATCCAAACACACGAAAGTACTTAACATTGGGCTTGTTCCCAGTTAGGAGTTCATATGGAGTCTTCTCCAATATTGATCGGAGGAAGAGCCGGTTTGATGCATGACATGTTGTGTTGACGGCCTCAGCCCAAAAACTATGTGGTGACTTGTATTCATCTAACATGGACCTTGCCATTTCCACAAGTGTCCGATTCTTCCTCTCTGCCACACCATTTTGTTGAGGGGTGTAAGGTGCGGAGTACTGATGTTCAATCCCCTCATCACTAAGAAATTCTTCTAGGGTGTAGTTCTTGAACTCAGAGCCATTATCACTTCTTACTGCCTTGATGTCCTTGTCAAACTTCCGCTAGGCTTGTTTGGCAAAGTCAATGAAAGTGATATTCGTCTCGTCCTTGGACTTGAGAAAGAACACCCATGTATATCTTGAGTAATCATCAACAATGACTAGGCCATAATTTTTCCCTCCAAGACTTGCCCATGAAGGAGGCCCAAACAGATCCACATGAAGGAGCTCTAACGGCCTCGAAGTGGATACAATGTTCTTGGGTGGATGTCTTGATTGATGTTGTTTCCCAGCTATGCATGCACTGCACACACGATCTTTCTTAAAAGATACATTTGTTAGTCCAAGGATGTGATTGCCATTTAAGAGATTTTGAAGATTTTTCATGCCAACATGGGCGAGCCGGCGATGCCACAACCATCCCATGTCGGCCTTGGCCATTAGACAAGTTGTATGGAAAGTGCTCTCTTTAGAGAAATCAACCGTGTAAAGGTTGCCATCCAACTCTCCGACAAAGGCCACTTCAAGAGTGTCTCTCTTAAAGACTTTCACATCCGTTAGTCCAAATAATGTGTCATAACCGACGGAAGCCAATTGGCGAACTGAGAGTAAATGATATTGAAGAGATTGGACAAGCATGACATTTGCAATAGACATGTCATTAGTGATTGCCACCTTGCCCAACCCAATTACCTGCCCTTTCGACCCTCCACCAAATACAATGCTCATGTATGGTCGAATGGCTTGCATGAAGTCATAGAGCAAGTTACTATCTCCGGTCATATGATTGGTGCATCCACTGTCGATCACCCATTTGGCTCCACCGGAGAAAAAAGCCTGTAACGAATTAAGACTTGGTTTGAGGTACCCATTTTGTCATGGGGCCTTTCACATTAGTTACAAGAGTCTTACGGACCCAAATAGCATAGAAACGAAATGCATTACGGGGACCAACGAATTTAGCATAGACCTCTCCTTCCTTTGATTTGCGAAGTACATAGGATGGAGGCATGAATTCGGTTGTCTTGTTATGAGTAGACGAACCCCTAGTGGCCGATCCACTCACAACCTTACCTTTCTCCGTGTGTCCCTCTCGTACAAATATTTCTTTAAGCGGAGTGGTACACTTGAGAGGAGATGCACTGTTCTTGGCAGTGCTTGGGTTGAACCCAAGTCCTTCCTTGGAGAAACCTCCATTGTGTCGACTTAAGATATCATTGAGAGTCTTTTGTCCTTGTGCACATGTCATGAGACCTCTGTCTAGCTGTGCCTTTAACGAACAGTTTTCCTCAAGGATAGCTGTCAGTTCGCTACTAGAGTTAGTAGTGCAGGTATCAACATTGATAATAGGAGAGGAGTAGGCCTTAGCTAGAGTGTTAAGGTAAGTGACCTTAAGTGCCTCAAAGCTCTTTGTAAGAACAGTAAGTTTCTCTTCCTTGTCTTTGAGAGACAAGGATAGGCGCTCACAGTCCTTAGAAAGAGAAGCATGAGAGTTCACAAGTCGGTCTTTATCATTTAGTAATTCTCTGCACACATTTTCAGCCTTTTTCAAGGAGGCAAGATCATTAGCATGTTTATCAAGGTTTTCACCTACTTTTCAACATAGTGCATCATTTTGTGCTTCCTCATACAGGACTTTCTGCTCAAGGAGTTCATTTCTCTCCTTCTCCTTAGTGACGAGGGTTTCGAGCTCCTTGATGGTATTGGTGTGCTTATTCACCATTTCCATAAGTATGCGAAACATAGTGAGCTTCTTTCCTTTAAGAGAGCACATAAATTTGTTTATTTTAGCAAACATGGGATGATCTAAATCATTATCCTCATAGTGATCTTCCGCATCAAGGTACTCATCAGAAGGAGTAGAAACTAGACTGAAGGAGTTTAACCGTGGAGTTACCTAATCCTTATCATGGGAGCTTTGGTCTTCCTCATCTCCCATGGTAGTCTTTGCCATCAAACACTTGTGAGTGTTTCCCTTGTAGTCCTTCGTATATTTGTAGTGAACAACATCACCACTTTTGTTGACTAGCCTCAAGGTGCTTTGGGTATCTTGAGCTACTCCGGCCACTCCACCAACATCTTCTGGATCTGATTCTTCTTGTGCAACCATTGCTCTTCCATCTGTCCTCTTGACCTTGGAGTTCATAGGGTTTGGCAACTTCTTCTTTACAAAGGTCTTTGGAAACTTTGGTTTGTCTTCTCTCTTCTCATAAGGGCAGTCATTGGAGAAGTGGTTGGTTTCCTCACAGTTATAGCATTTCCTTACCTTCTTCTTTGGGAATGTTCCCTTGAACTCTCCTGCACTGAACTTCTTTACAAATAGAGCAATGTCCTCAAAAGATGGGCTTTCATCAGAGTCAACGTCATCACCATCTTCGCAGTCATCATCACCATCTTCTTCTTCACTTTCTTCTTCGTCACACTCATGCTTGGTTTTCAAAGCAAGATTGATCTTTGATGTTGAAGTGCCATGCATGGCTAGGTGCTTTGTTGCATTTGCCTTTGACTCTTCAAATAATTGGAAGGTGGATATGATGTTATCCGGAGTCATTTCTTTGAAACCATGATGCTGCCTCATGTCCCATACCATTTGATGGTGATACGGAGCAAGAGCGTGAAGTAACTTGTCCACAAGAAATCTCTTGGTCAGATTGGAGCCATCTTGCGTCTTGTCACAGTCACATCACTCAATGTCTGCGGCGAGAGTCATGAGCCGTTCTAGTAGTTGCTTGGGAGATTCACTCTTCTCCATACAGAAGTTCTGTAATTGCCCCTTGGCAATTTCATATTGAGCAAGCCGAAGAGTGGAGGTACCGGTCTTGGTCCTTATGATGTTGTCCCACAATTCCTTGGCACTTGTGATGTGAATGTATGGTCTTCGTTGCTTGTCACTCATTCCTTTTCTTATGCACATGATCGCAGTGTCATTGAGATGCTTGTCATAAGTTTCTTTGGGCGTGAGGCATCTTGGATTACAGGATTGTACCCATGCTCGAGGATGTCCAGCATCTCATCATTGGCGTACCTAAGATGATCCTGCATACCAACTCTCCACAAAGCAAAATCGGAATTGTCATCAAGAAAGGGAGGTTTTCCTCCAGGATTGTACTTAGGTTTCTCAATTTGAGATCTAGCATAAAGCCATGGAACACTGGTTTGGTTCCTCTCCGGAGGTGGTTGGCCAAATGAAGTACCGTGCACGTGGGGCCCTGAGGCCCTCGGGGACGTGGTTGTCCCCGTGGTTAGTGATGCTAGTCTCATTTGAATCATGGCCTCAAGAGAAACATCATGCTCCTCTTTTTGCTTGGCAAGGGCCCGTTCCAGGTCCTCAGAGGTGAAAGACTTGACTTCCGAGGAAGTCACGTCCCTCTGCACTGGATCTACCGTAGCTGGATCCACGTCCATCTCGCTCTAGGGCGGTTAAGCCACACAAATAGAGCACGAGGCTCTGATACCAATTGAAAAGGATCGAGATGGACCTAGAGGGGGTGAATAGGTACAAATCAAAATTTTAATAATTACTTAGCAATTTTAGGCAAAAGTGCGGAATATGAGTGTAAGCCTAATAATTGTTATGACAATGAGTAAGCTATTTGGAGTGAAGTAAGACAAGCGGTAAAAAATAATCAAATACAAGTATGTAATAAGGATTCACACAAGTAGAGAGTTAGGGTTAGGAATAACCGAAACTCCGAGAGAGACAAGGATGTATCGCGATGTTCACTTCCTTGGAGGGAAGCTACGTCACCGTTAGAGGGGCGGATGTTACCACGAAGGCACACCAACGCCACGAAGGCTCACCCTATTCTCCCTTTGAGATAACTCCACGAAGGTGTTTCTCAACCACTAGTGGTAAGCCTTGAGGTGGCTTCCAAACCTTTACAAATTTTCTGGGGGATATCACAATGGTTTGATTCCTCTCCGAAGACTCCTACGGCCTAGGAGTCTCCAACCTCCAAGAGTAACAAGATCACGGGGATTGCTCAAAACTTGCTCAAATCACAAATCACTTTGGTTGGAAGGAGGAGAGGGAGACGATCTATCTTTTGATTGGAACAACACTCAAAAGGACTCACAAATTCTCTTGAGATCTAGGATTTGGTGTAGACAAGAGTGAGTGAGAGGAAAGGTGTTCTTGGGTGTATTCTAGCTGTGTTGAACACCCTTTCACGAGGTGGGAGAAGAGTATATATAGTGTGGAGTGAAATCCAGCCGTTGGAGGTGCATTAAGTCACACAGGGTCCGGACGTCCGACACTTGCTGGAAGTCCGGGCGTCCGCGAGGGGCCGGACGTCTGACAGGGGTCGGTCGTCCGAGGCCTGTAGGCACGACTGGAACTCTTCTGAATTTATCAGTGACCGGACGTCCGACAGTGGTCGGTCGTCCGAGGCCTGTAGATACGACTGAATCTATTTTGAATTTATCAGCGTCCAGACGTCCGGAGAGGACCGGAAATCCGAGTTATACAGCTCAACTTGTACTGGTGGTAGTTTTCCGGATTTCCGATGGGGGTCGGACGTCCGGCGCTCGGACGTCCGGAGGGAGCCGGAATTCCAAGATATAAAACACAAATTCTACTGGTGCAGGCTACCGGATTTCTGGGGCTTGGCCGGACGTTCGGCCCTCGGGTGTCTGGAGGGAGCCGGATTTCCGAGTTATATGCCTCACAAACTTCTGGTCACGGGCTGCGGATTTCCGAAGCCAGCCGGTCGTCCGGCCCTCGGACGTCCGGAGGGAGCCGGATGTCCGAGGCAATGGACATGTTTTGAATTGAGGGTAGAGTGGAGATCATGTGGTGTTTGGTATGATAGTAAAGATGTGGTATGAGCAAGTTCATCGCAAAACCTGTGATCCCCTCTTAATAGTGCGGGATCCCTATACTAAATATCAGTAAACTCAAAAGACTACTCTACATCATCTCTTCTTAATCCCGAGCCTTCTCGAAATACAAATCACCAATCTTTTTCAGACAACCTTTGGCACATAAATCTCAATCTACTAAAGTACTTGCCGTCCTGAGATACACTCAACAAATAGGATTAGTTTCCTATGTATGTGTTGTCATTAACACCAAAAGACGATTAGGGGCATAGCATGCACTTTCAAAAGGCACCTCAGTTCGGCGTTTACGACTGGCGACTTTCTCGAGCAGACCCACCATAAGATCGCCCGAGAAGCTACGGGTGTGGCGATTTGGAGTATACAAAGCCTTCTACCAAAGGAAGTCAAGATCCAAATAAGCATCCGGATGAGTCATAGGAACTTTCCTATAAACACGCCTTGGAGGCCTTGCCAAGGAAATATTTGAATCAGAAGAGATTGAAATTACATCGGCATCCTCAGCATCACTCTCAATGTCATCTTCCTGAGATTGAACTGAATGGTTAGTACAGCACACGTCAAAATAAGGGTTTAGACGGAACATTTACCTCAGTTTACTCTTCGTCAGTCTGTAACTCGCCCATAACAGATGACTCGCCAGTAGCAGTTTTGTTATTTTTCTTCTTCGAGGCGGCTTTGACGTTCTTGACGGGCGGTTTTGCTGGTCTCCGCTTCTAGAAGGGCGAGTTTTTTTACAGCAATATTTATAAAAAAGTAAGTTCTCAAAGGAGTAAAGGAAATAATAAGTATGGCGAGTAATGGTTAAAGGTATCTACCTCAGGAGCTGGGTTCTGGATGCAGAATGGCATCAGACCAGTTTTTGAACAAACTACTTTGGGCTCACCACATAGCTTCTTCACAATGCTATTGACTTCATGAGAGTCAAGCATAATATTGGTGAAGTGTTATGCATTTTTTAAATCGCCATCATATTTGCACACCAATCCATGCCGGTGGCTTAAGGGCATAATGTGCCACTCCACCCAGCATCGGATCAAGTCAACTCCGGTTATGCTGTTGGCGCTCAAAGCCCTAAGTTTCGTCCAGACAAAAGTAAGGGTGGCCTGTTCTTTCGAAGTCAGTGAGCCGGGAAGTTGGAAGTCCATTGGAAAGTGCTCCTCTCTAAACCCTGGCAGGGGATTCTCATTGGCAGCTGCAATATTCTTACAATAAAACCAAGTCTTTCCCCAGCCCTTGGGGTGACCGGGCAGGTGACAGCAGGAAAACCACATTCCATTTGGCGGTTCAAATAGAAGAATTCCCTAAACAAGGGAACAGTGGGCTCCACTTCCAAGTATACTTCGCAAAAGACATGAGATGGGCATAAGTTACTAATTGAGTTCAGGCCTACGTCTTGTGGATGAAGATTGAAGAAGTGCAAGGCGTCTCGAAAGAATTTTGATCCAGGGGGAGAAAAGCCTCGTTCAAGGTGATCGGTGAAGACCGCAACTTCTCTTTCGGCGGGTTGCGGTCGTACTTCTCCAGCGGCGCCTCTCCGTCCGATCACATCCTTAGGAGACAAGACTCCTTTGGATACACATCGCTGAAGGGAGACATCACCAATTTCTGATGGTATCCAATCACATTTGGATGGCTTTGACATACTAACAAGCTCGGGAAGGAAAAGAGTTGCATGAATACGTTGGCGGGTTATCTCGATGAACGGACTTGTTTGAAGACGCAAGGGACTTGAGAGAGAAATAATAAAGCAGTATATTATGTTCGAGTCGTCTTAACATAAAGGTGGTTTACCAAGATGGCGAGTTACTCACCAATATCAAAGAAGCCGGTATGATTGTGAAGGCGTCCTACGGAGGAACCATGATTTTATATTCCACTAAGTATGGGGCAAACAACTTTCTACCGAAGTGCGTAAAAATATGGATCTACCAATGGTTCACAAGAGATAAAACTCAATAGTCCTAGATGACAGTAGCATATGGAGCAACAACAGTTCATTATCAAATAGGTCTCACGAAGCATCTAGGAAAAGTTATACAGGCAATCGGATCCTTATGTCTACCACAACCTATCACTGGAAGAAGTTTCATAAAATACAGAACTACAATGGCGATGAACACGAGATGAACCTCCATGAACTCTACTCAGCTAGAGTGGACTACCTAGACAGATCTGGGACAAGACAAAGAACTTACCTGACGGCGTTGATGGTGGCGAAGAAGACCCACGGTTCGGAGGAGAAGTCGCGTGGCAAGGAGCTCCTGGATCAGATCGCCTCATGATGGGTCGCACGATGGCGGCGCAATGAACCTCTGTGCTCGAGGTGGAAGAAGAAGAGGGGAGCAAGGTAAAAGTAAAAAGGGTATCCTCTTTGATATTTAAAGGCCAGAGCTGAAATGGAAATGGCACCAGTGGGAATCCAGGAGGCGAATAAATCTCGGAGTTGATGGCGCCTTGATTTTCAGGCTAAACGGATAAGCCAAAAGAGTAGTTGGAATCACATCATCAAGATCCCTAAAATCCTGGGGCGAGAGATGCCATTGATGAATGGAGTAGAAGCTCAAAAGGACATTTGAAGCCGGCGTTTCTGCCTTGGAAGACCAAGCTTGGGTTGCATGTGAGCCGCCAAGTTTACGAGTAAAGTCTATTGACCTGAATATATTCAAGTCAATCTGGGGCCTAATGTTGGGGATATTATCCCGCCGTATGACCAGCCCTAAGAGGCCAGGTCAAAACGATGGCGGCTCAATGTTCATATTGAAGATGGGCCATGTCCTACAAAGTAGAAGGAACGAGGCGGTTACCAACGAGAGTCAGTTGCGGCCCAAGACACGAAGATGGCGACTCTTGGCCCACCAGGGAGAAGGATCGCGAGAGGTTTCCTTGCTTAAGGAGCAGGGCAAGTTAGAGGTATACGAGGTCACAAATCATAATGTGACCCGGACTCTTGTAAACCTAGGGCCTCGACCTGTATATAAAGGTGAGTCTCTAGGGCTGGTAGACTTAAATTACCATCAATCAAGAGCTAGGTTAGGCGAAACCGCACCCTTGTAATCGATTTCCTCATCAGTACACACAAAGTAGGACGTAGGCTTTTACCTCTACCAGAGGGGCTGAACCTGGGTAAACTCGTCTCTCGTTCCCGATCAACCCCTTTGAGTTGCCACATAATTGCGATGGCTTCATCACTAAGTCCTTTCACGAGTACATTTGCCGTGACAAAACAACGACATGCTCCGTAATACAAAATCCCATGAGTAACGCTTTAGTCACATTGCTTGCAAGCTTGTTATGATGTTGTATTACGGAGTGGTCCCCAAGATACCTCTCCATCACATGGAGTGACGAATCCCGGTCATGATCCATGCCACCTCAACACACATCCTCGTAGATACCTGTAGAGCACTTTTATAGTCACCCAGTTACGTTGCGACGTTTGATACACATAAGGTACTCCTCCGGTGTCAGTGACTTACATGATCTCATGGTCATAGTAACATATACTTGACATGCAGAAAACAATAGCAATAAACTGACATGATCACATGCTACGTTCATTGTTTGGGTCTTGTCCATCACATCATTCTCCTAATGATGTGATCCCGTTATCAAGTGACAACTCTTGTCTATGGCCGGGAAACCTTGACTATCTTTGATCAAGGAGTTAGCCCATTAGAGAGTTACTATGGACGGTGTGTTGTCTATGTATCCACACATTTATTTGAGTTTCCAATCAATACAATTCTCGCATGGATAATAAACGATTATCTTGAACAAGGAAATATAATAATAACTACCTTATTATTACCTCTAGGGCATATTTCCAATAGACATATGGGGACCAATTAGCATGCATCCTACAGGATATCGTTAGCATGAATGACACAAAAATACGGAAGAATGAACCTTTGCAACACCTGCTCCTAACTAGGTTGCACGCAAGATTCTTTTTTCCCAGAAGAAATGAAAAATAAATGGAGCACCCGTGGAAGGATCCTGCCATGAAGAAAATAAACAACGAGACCCTAACAAAGTTCAGAAACAACTTGAGCGCTTGGAAAACAACGGTGAAAAAGGCGATTGAAGTAGACCATCAAACCTATGCCCATATTAAAGAAGACAATCCGACAATTTTGGAAGAGCACCTTGAAAAGTTCAAGGCAACTTGCGCTGCAGAAGCTGCCAAGGCCAGGACGGATAAAGGCAAGGAGCTTCAAGCAAGGAACATGAGGAACCACCACCTTGGAAGTCATGGTTACACGGGCAAGAGGCCCGTGTGGGCTAACGAGGACACGGAACGTGAACGATCATGACTACCCCGCGCACATGTTCTTCCTATGATTTGACTACATCCTTGAGATGTTCCTAATGAGGCGGCTCGATTTGACGTTCGTTTGTCTTTTTGCGCTTCATATGAACTACATCGTCAAGAGAGAGCAAATCAGTGGTATTACAGTCGTGGACATGCGTGAGGGCTTCTTGTCAATTGATGAAGCCAACCGTAAATATGCGACACAACACATTGAAGAGTTCATGGTCAACAATACGGAGAAGGAAGCGATCCCCATACCTTATCATCCTAGGTAAGTCATCCACGGATAGCCACTATAACACATACACCCTTTCGTGCATTTCAATCATTACTTTGCACGCATTAACACTAACTTGATAGTGTATTTATTTTGCGCAGCCACGAGAGTGCCATTCTCATCATTATTTACCTGTGTTGGTCCTGTGCTCTGTATTTGGACCCATCCATTACCATAGAGAAGAAAGATTACACAAACATCAAGTATGTTCTGGACAGAGCTCTCCTAGGATTCAGCATGCGGGGTGGCTTCCTCGAAATCAAGAAGATGTTTAGGGGCATGGTGTCTTTCAGCCATAATACTAACTTCTATTGCGTCCAGCGACCGACAACAAGTAATAAGGATGATTTATATGTCATACATCTAATGTTGGAGTACAAAAGGGATCGATAGTCACTTCGCATGACATCTTCATCTGATACCCGTATCAAGACATGGTCCAAAGGCTTAGAAACCGTACCGGGTCATCGACTACTAAGTGACTTCTACCGCATCTAACAGGAAATTGCACTGATCATCATGAAAGAAGTCATTCAAGAGAATGGGATGTTCTACGGCAGTCTAATATCACGGCGTGAAGTCCACACACACATAACCCTACTACGCCAGGACAGCACGCTTTTTAACAAGCTTGGGTGCATCGTCCCTGATATGGACGAAAGGCACGAGTGCACTGCTTAAGTTCGAGATGACACCGTGTTTGTTTAGTTGTTACTTTCTCTACAACCAAAACTTGGAATTTATCAGTATGATGTAACTATTAGATGTAAACGCTACCACACTCTAGTTAGTTAGTTTGGTTACGATGAATTTCAATAACTATGTTTATGTTGCTTCTATTTGCTAACTCTTTCTCTCCGCAGGCCGGCGTGGTATATTATGTTGCATATTATTGTTGAATTCACTTGATGATATATGCATCTCTGACAGGTATATAGGTCATCGATGGCAAGGTGGTATGTCGTGTACATAGGGAGGGTTCCGAGAGTGTACGCGGAGTGGCTAGAGTGTCAGGCCCAAGTGCACGCTTCCTGTGCGACAACCAAAAAGGGTTTGGTTGCAGAATTGAGGCGAAACCTAGTTACTTGAGGTGGACGCTAGCGTGCGAGAGAAATCAGAACCGATGCCTTAAGAACTACTACATAATCCCGCTTTTGCACATCGTGATCGACCTTCTCTTGTATGTGATCAGATCATAGCTAGGTTACATAGATGATGAAACATGAGTGTGACCATGGTTAGTTGCATGTATTCGAGACTTGTAATAACATGTATTGCTATTTCTTCGAAACTTATAATAACATGTTCAACCATTAGTGATGATGATGAGATGAGATGAATGACCTTCTATTCATCGACATCAACGATTAGACATTTTGGTATCATATCTGTTTCGGTTAATATGCATGTTCTTATTGTATAGAAGTTGTATTTGTTTCAATAGAGAAAAACAGTAAAAAAAGCATAAACCCTAGTAGTAGCACTGGTCCTAGGTATACCAGCATCGCATGTTTAACAGTAGTGCGGCCGGATGATGAACGCTGCAGATAGTTAACAGTAGCGCATGTGCGAAACGCGCTACTAATAGAGGACATTACCAGTAGCGCTGGGTGGAAAGCCCGCTACTGCTAAAAATTAGATGTAGCGTCGTAGAAGTAGCGCTCCTACCGGCGCTAATGGTAGCCCAGAACCCAGTGCTAGTTGTAGGGTTTTCCTAGTATTGAGCCCCGCAATATTGAGTATCGTCACAATCCACATCTTGAGTAGCTACAATGTTGTTACCTACAACAACACCTCTAATTGCGCCTTCTAGAGACGATCATGCGTGTGGTGTCAATGACACAGGCCGAAATTGCACGCCACACAGTAAAAATAAGGAAAATAAAATACATGACGACACAAATGATATAAAACAAAAGTGCAAAAAATGTTGCAAACGGACGAGGGAAGAAAAATCACACGACACTTCCCGAACGATACTAAAAGCCCAATTGATCCTAAGTGTGTTTTTGATAATTGATCACAACATATGCATCATTGGACTAATATGTTTTGCAAGTATATTTCAGAAAAGTTCAAAAGATGTTATGGCTAAAGGCTTATGTGGAGATGCCCCTTGATGCAAGAAAGGAACATGATTGGCTCAAGCTTCAAGCTAGAAGATTCTTCATTTCATATTGCGAGAAATCCCTTTTAAGTCGATAGGAAAGCCAATACTATTAAAAGGGGGTGAGGTAGTAAAATGAACTGGTTGCTCAAGTGCTCCAAGTTAGCCACCACAATACTCAATCATGTTGCCCACATAACCACTTTGTCAAATTCCACATACCCAAATTCGGTGTCACCAACTTTCATATTTCGGACCCATCGAGTTTAACCTCACACAGAAACCCTAGACATTCCCACCTAATCAGTGCAACCGAATCCATATCAGTGCTATCAAGTTTGGGTGACCAACTTTTGGGTGCCTCGGTACACAAAAACGGAATTTCCGAGTTTGAGTATTGGTGCCACCGAGTTTGGCCATCTGATCGTTATCCACCTTTTCGGTTCCACAAAGTTTCATATATCCGTTCCATCGAGATTCATAAGTTAATGCCTTTGTGTAAATCGGTACCACCGAGTTTATCACTTCGGTGTCACCGAGTTTGCCACTTTGGGTGTAGCGGTTGGATTTTGTGTGCTGCCTATATATATACCCCTTCACCCACCTCTAATTCGTGGGAGAAGCACTGAGAACACACACTTCATTGCCAGATCCATTTTCTGAGAGAAAACCACCTACTCATGTGTTGAGACCAAGATATTTCATTCCAATCATTTGAAACTTGATCTCTCGCCTCCCCAAACAACTTTCCACAAAGTCAATCTCTCCTACCCATGCCTATTCTATTTGAGAGTGATTTTGTGTTGAGGTGACTATCTTTATAAGCACAAGAGCAAGGACTTCATTGATCTACCATATCTATTACCTTTTGGAGGGTGGTGCCGCCTAGATTGGTTAGGTGTTGCTTGGGAGCCTCCTACTTCGTGTTGTGGAGTTGAACCAAGATGTTTCTAAGGGCAAGGAGATCGCCTACTTCGTGAAGATCTACCATGAGTAAGTCTATTCCTTCGTGGGAGGAAACCGTAGTGGAATAGACAAGGCCGCTTCTTCGTGGACCCTTCATGGGTGGAGCCCTCCGTGGACTCTCGTAGCGGTTACCCTCCGTGAACTTTCGCAGTCGTTACACAAAATCGGAATTTCCGAGTTTGAGTATCGGTACCACCGAGTTTAGCCATCTGACCGTTAGCCACCTCTTCGGTGCCACCGAGTTTCATATATCGGTTCCATCGAGATTCAAAAGTTACTGCCTTTATGTAAATCGGAACCACCAAGTTTATCACTTCGGTGTCACCAACTTTGCCAGTTTGGGCGTAACAGTTGGATTTTGTGTGCTGCCTATATATACCCCTTCACCCACCTCTCATTCGTGGGAGAATCACTCACAGCACATACTTCATTGCCAGATCCATTTTCTAAGAGAGAACCACCTACTCATGTGTCGAGACCAAGATATTTCATTCCAATCATTTAAAACTTGATTTCTAGCCTCCCCCAAACAGGTTTCCACCAAATCAATCTCTCCTACCCATGCCTATTCTGTGAGAGAGTGATTTTGTGTTGAGGAGACCATCTTTAAAAGCACAAGAGCAAAGAGTTCATTGATCTATCACATCTATTACCTTTTGGAGGGTGGTGCCTCCTAGATTGTTTAGGTGTCACTTGGGAGCCTCCTACTTCGTGTTGTGGAGTTGAACCAAGAGGTTTGTAAGGGCAAGGAGATCACCTACTTCGTGAAGATCTACCATGAGTAAGGCTAGTCCTTCATGGGCGGAAGCTGTGGTGGAATAGACAAGGCCGCTTCTTCATGGACCCTTCGTGTGTGGAGCCCTCCATGGACTCTTGCACCTATTACCCTCCGTGGGTTGAAGTCTCCACTGACATGGATATACGATAGCACCACCTATCGGAAGCATGCCAAAAATCATCATGTCAACCTCATGTGTTTGATCCCTCTACCTTACTCCTTTACTTTACACTTGCACGTTTTACATTGCGCTTCTACACTCTTAGAACTACATGTTTAGGTTGTACTTGACTTGCCTTAACTACCAAAACTGCCCCTCAACAAAAATTGGGAAAAGACAGAATTTTTATCTTGTCAAGTTGTCTAATCACCCCCCCCCGCCCTCTAGACATACTTTCGATCCTACAAGTTGTATCAGAGCCTTGGTCTCCATTGCATTGGTCACAACCTATGAGAGTATGGCGTCTAGTGAGGTAAATTATCACCGTAGAGGTCCATATTTCGATGGCACTAATTTTTCTAGTTCGAACCATAAGATGAAAATGTATATTCTTGGTTTTCATCCTCATATTTGGGTTGTTACTTGTGTTGGTGTGCAAGGTGATTTGTTTGGAGAATGGCATGAACATGATCGTGATGCGACAACCAATGAACTGAAGATGTTGCAACATAATGCACAAGCCTGTGACATCATCTTCAACTGTGTATGCCCCGAAGAATTCAACAAAATCAGCCGCCTTTACAATACAAATTAAATTTGGGATACTTTGATCGATATGCATGAAGGTACTGATTCTGTCAGATAATGTATGTTGGATGTGCTTCAAAGTCATCTTGACAAGTTCAAGATGAAGGATGGTGAAGATGTCGCTGAAATGTACTCTAGGCTAACTCTCATCACCAATGATATTGCCGGCTTAGGAAGCGAAGAGATGACCGACAAATTCATCATCAAGAATATACTTAGAGCTCTTGATGGTAAGTATGACACCATGTTCATATTAATTCAAATGATGCCAAACTACAAAGATCTCAAGCTATCTGAAGTCATTGGAAGGATTGTCGCTCATGAGATGTCACTCAAGGACAAAGATGAGCTGCACAACAAGTCAAGCGGTGCTTAGAAATATTCATGTGATACTCCTGCTACTTCAACGAACAATCTTGGCACTGGTGAAGAGATAAGCATCATGGTCAGAAAATTCAACAAGCTCTACTAGAGTAGAGGTATCATAACTGAAACTGCTACAATTGTGGGAAGCCCGAACACTACTCCAATGAGTGATCGACTCCCTACAAATGAAGAGAAGATTCACCTCGAAGACGAAGCTCAAGACATGAGTTGCCTCGTAGAGAGAGAAGGAGTAGAGAAGATCGTTATCCCTCAACTAAAATTGGGAAAAGGCGGAATTTTTATCTAGTCAAGTAATCTAATCACACCCACCTCTAGACATACTTTTGATCCTACAAGTTGTATCAGAGCCTTGATCTCCATTGCATTGGTTTCACAACCTAGGAGAGTATGGCGTCTAGTGAGGGAAATTATCACCGTAGAGATCCATATTTCGATGGCACTAATTTTGCTAGTTGGAAGCATAAGATGAAAATGTATATTCTTGTATTTAATCCTCATGTTTGGTCTGTTATCCGTGTTGGTGTGCAAGGTAATTTCTTCGGAGAAGGGCATGAACAAGATCCTGATGCGACAACCAATGAACCGAAGACGTTGCAACATAATGCACAAGCATGTGACATCATCTTCAACTCTCTATGCCCCGAAGAATTCAACAAAATAAGCCGCCTTGATAATGCAAATTAAATTTGGGATACTTTGATCGATATGGATGAAGGTACTGATTGTGTGAGAGAACCTATGTTGGATGTGCTTCGAAGTCATCTTGACAAGTTCAAGATGAAGGATGGTGAAGGTGTCACTGAAATGTACTCTAAGATAACTCTCATCACCAATAAGATTGCCAGCATAGGAAGCGAAGAGATGACCGACAAATTCATCATCAAGAAGATACTTGAAGCTCTTGATAGAAAGTATGACACCATGTGCACATTAATTCAAATGATGCCAAACTACAAAGATCTCAAGCTAACTGAAGTCATTGGTAGGATTGTCGCTCATGAGATGTCACTTAAGGACAAAGATGAGCTGTGCAACAAGTCAAGCGGTGCTTATAAATATTCATGTGATACTCCCGCTACTTCAAAGGACAATCTTGTCACAGGTGAAGAGATAAGCATCATGGTCAGAAAATTGAACAAGTTCTACAAGAGTAAAGGCAAAGAGAGAAGCTCAATCTCAAGACATGATGAGAAGCGTTCGTCCAATCATGACCGAAACTGCTACAATTGTAGGAAGCCCGGACACTACTCCAATGAGTGCTCGACTCCCTACAAATAAAGAGAAGAGTCGCCTCGAAGACGAAGCTCAAGACATGAGTCACCTCTTAGAGAGAGAAGGAGTAGAGAAGATCGTTATGAACGAAGACACTCACGGAAAGGCTCACGGAAAGGCAAGGAATTGGAGAAGAAGGACAAATACACCAAGAGCAGTTCAAGAAGAAGACATCAAGCTCATGTTGGTGAATGGGTCTCTGGCTCCGAGTATGACAACAAATCCGAGAGAAGCTATTACTCCAACTCCGACTATAGTCAAGATGAAGGTGTTGCCGGCATTGCACTTGTTTCCTCCAACTCCTACGACTTATTTGATTCACCAAATGACAGTTTCAGAAACTACTTAATGGCTAAAGGCCCCAAGGTATCACACACTGAGTATCTTGATTTCAATAGTGAGGAGAAGATGACTTGCTCTTTGATGAAACTACTGATTGCACTAAAAATGAACTTGCTAGTTATCATGCTAATCAAGAGAAATCGAATGATGATGATAAGAAGAAAATTGAATGACTAACTCAAGAATTAAACACTCTTAGGTTAGCTCATGAGACTACTCTATAGTATCATAGAGAGCTTGCAAGAACCGATGAGAAGCTACACTTCGAGAAGCTCAATTTGGAGCAAGAGCATGAGTTCCTAAAATCGATCAATGATGACCTTCACAAGAAGAATTCTTCTTATCTAGCCAAATGATTACTCTTGTCTACTTTTGTTCCACACGTTAAACCTAAGAACACTAGTAACAAAGGTAAGAATGTTTCTTCATCTACTAACAAACATGTAAAAGCTAAATCCAATAATGTTGTTGCTAGTAGCTCTCTTGATTCCACTAATGATTCGCTTAGCCAAGTTACACTTGAGCAAGAAAATGATTTATTGGAAGGGATTACAAAGAGAGGTGTCTTCAAGAGTCTTGCCGGAAGTAAGCAATTTGAGGAAATTGTGCGCAAGCAAGGAGGACATCGGAAGAAACAAGGTGTTGGCTACTTCAACGTCAACGGAGATGGTTGGGAACAAGATCCATATCTCATTCCTAAGTTTGTTCCTCAAGAGGAGAAGTATGATCCTAGTCCTCCCAAGGGAACAAACTCACAAGATGAACTTCCACCACAAGACCACAAGGGCAAGGGAAAGCTTCAACATGACATTGACTTATATGAAGAAGAACCCCAAGTCGAGGTCAAGTGGATTCCCAAGGACACTTCTAGCACTACCTCATCTAGTGCTACCACAACTCCAAGGATCCCGATCAAGTTGATGTGGATTACCAAGAGGAAGAACTAGAAAGTTCTTGAGGGGTAACTCCGCCAATGAAATTCAGTCTCATTCATTTTCGCAAGAACTATTTGCAATCAACCTCAACCATATGAATTAGTTCAAGGAGTCACACATTCCCTCAAAAGTAAGCAAGGAACAAAGTAATCAATGCATCTTTGGACATCATCCCATTTGTGTTTCATTCCATGTCCATAGATATTCTTGTATATGTTCCTTTTTGCTTTGGGACTAACCCATGTAGGTGAGAATAGTAAGAAAACAACAAGGATTGCTCCCAACTCAAGATGATCTTCATCAACGTTGAGCATTCACTACTACTTCACTTACTTGAAGTCTTCTATGACAAAACCCAAGGTTAGTTTATCCCTCTTAGGGGGGATGTCATATAAAGGGGGAGCTTTACTCTAAATCTTGAGTATAAGCATCTCCTAAGGATATGAACACATTGATGCTTATGTAAAAGTGGTAACCCCACTTGTGCTTAACGATGAGTATGACCTATGATCAAGTATTCTTACTTGGCTCCTAACTCAATATACTCATATATAGATGACTTTGTCATCGCCTAAGTGCTTGATAGCTGCTAGGATGTTTGTGCATGTTCACCATATTTTATCTATCATTCTTATTGTGTGAGCATGTTGGTCTGCATGTATTTGCTCATTCGAGGACATAAAATTGTTGTTATTTGGCTCTTGATTTATCTCTTGCCAATTGGATGGACAAGAAGCCTAGGACCCTTCTCTAGCTATCTATGCTATCTCATCTCAAGTTCTATTCATGCTTCATCACAAAACTTGAACAAGCACTTGTCGATCCCTCTCTTCGAAGGTGCACTTGGAGTTCTGTATCTTGAAAGGCTGCCTTCCAAAACCTCTTTGAAAATCTCGGTGAGACCAAGTTCACAAACTCGGTTCCACCGAATTTCCAAAGATGATCTGGTTTTTCCATATCGGTACCACTGAAATCACCAACTCGGTTACATCGAGTTTCTGTGTCAACTGACACTAGAGGAACTCGGTGACACCGATTTCGTAATCTCGGTGACACAGACAACTAACGGGTATATATTCGAGCGGACCGGATCTTTGAATTCAGATCTTCAAAACCATTGTTCCTCAAGCCCTAAGCTTCCCCCAAGACCCCTAGTCGTTTCCTTTGCCTCCCCGAGTGTCTCCACCGTTGGGAATCGCCACCGTTGATGGATTCTACCCAGCCGTCGCTGCCATAGCCGGACCGCCACCAAGTTAGGGTACGGTTTGAATCCTGTTCTGCATTCCCCTATCCGATACTTATGCATTTGGAAAGTTTATCTACAAGCCACCATGTGAAAACACTTCCCTTCCACCAGAGTACATCGTAGCATAGAGAAAGTTGAAATTTTAGATCTGATCTTCCGCATTATGCCACTCGGTGAGACCGAGTTTGCAAAATCGGTTCCACCGGTTTTCCTTTTAGGGTTCCTGAGAAGCAACTCGGTGAGACCGAGCAGATCTTTCCGGTCCCACTGAAACAGACTGTCAAGTTTTTGTTAAGCGAGTAGGCCTTCTCAGTGACTCTGAAAATGCCAACTCGGTGCCACCGATTTACATCGTGCAGAAGACCATACCCTAAGTTTCAGACTTCCAATTTTGAAACATATTTCTATGTTTTGTGATGCTCAACCCTTCTACTTTCCTATATCTACTTCATAGGTTTGTTGTTTGCTGCTGAGTGTTTGCTTCTCTGCCAAGATGTATGGATCACAAGATAGCGAGAATGATTTCAGAGAACCAAGTGTTGAGATGGACTGAGGCACTAGTCCAGAAAAGACTGACATTGACCCTGGATCTTACAGCTCCCATGGCTTGCCCAAGGCAGCCACCAGGCAGAGGAAGAAACTAAACTTAGATGAAGAGGACTCAGACTTTGTGCCAGAGGAAACTTCAGCTCCTCCAAAGGCTCCTAAGAAGACAGTTAGGAAAGAGTAGGCAAGACCTGTTGATGTAAGAGCTCCTTTATTTGCAAGGCAGAGGACATCACTCTCCACAGATAAACCTGCCAAGAAGTCTGGTGTGAAGAGAGCAAGGAAGAGGATAGTTCATGTTGTGGGGAGACAGACTTCCATGTATGAGGACCCAGAAGAAGCTGCTGAAGAAGAGGAAGTTCTAGATGAGATCCCAGTTCCTCCTAAGAAAAAGAAGCTCATGGCATATGCCATGATCAATAAATCTGCTCCTAAGCCTCCGCCCAAGGCAGAGAAGGTTGTAGCTCATAGGAAGAATACAAAGGGTATTCCTGCCGCTGCCAAGGAGAAAGGTCCTGCTTCTAGTACCTTTGTTGCAGAAGAGGAAGAAGATGAGAATGCACCTATTCTCAGGAAGCTCCGACCAACACTGCCAGTACACAATGCTGCTCACCCAGTAGCAGAGGATATGAGGAAGAGGAAAGATGTAGGTTTGAGCAAATGGAGAGCTGTTGATCGATATGCCATCCGGAGAAGAACTGATGTTGATCCAAGGTTTCAAACCAAGGAACAACAAGATTTCTATGAGACTGCTCTTTGATAAATGTCCAGCTGTCAGTGATATGAGATATGTTGACACGGCTTATATCAAAGAGAATGAGGACTTCTTTCCCCATGTCCAAGAAAATTTCAGGCTAATGGACATTTGAAGATTTTGTTGGAAAAGAGATGACCCCATGGAATGATGAAATAATCATGCAATTCTATTCAACTGTTCACTTCTGTGGAGATGGTTCTATTATTTGGACGACTGATGGTCACAAGTATGAGTCAACGATTGATGAGTGGGCCACTATCATTAGTGCCCGTAAGGATGAAGATCGTGATGTTGATGTGTATTCTGAAGCTAAGAAGAGTCACAACTCTATGGCCAACATGTACAAGCCAATTCCTCACAAGTATTTGGCAACTCACAAGATGGGCTCTGTGTACTTCTTGCAAGCAAGAATACCCACAACAAACACTATTCTGAGACTCACCTTGATGCCTAAATCAGGTGATGATAAGATGATCATAGGACACTCCATCAAATTGTTGCACCTCTTGGACACTCACACCAGATTCAGAGTAATGGACTTGATAGTAGATACTATTCGGAGAACTACTGCTGATCAAAAGAGATCATGTGGATATGCCCCTTACATTCATATGCTTATTAACGCCAAGCTAGGCAAGCATGTATATCTCCTTGATTGTCCCCATCTACATCTTCAGGCAGAGTTTGAAGACAATGAAGTGGTAATGGATGACAATGATCCAAGTTCAGCTGCAGCCAGAATGGCAGCAAAGGCAGCACAAGCTGAGGCTGATAGGAACATGTCACCACCAGTTCCACAGCTCAGAACTCAAGCTGAGAAAATGGCATTTCTAGTTACCTCTGTCCAAAGCATGGAGAAGAACATCACGGAGATTCTGCAAAATCAGAAAAGCCTTGAGAGAGTCGTGGAAACAAAATTCCATGACATGGATGTGAAGGTTACGAAATTGAACCATATAGTCAAACAACTTCAACATGAAGTTGACTTAGTGAAAATTCCACGCTCAGGTGATGATGATGATGATGATGATGAAAGTGATGATGATGATGATGATGAGTCGCCTCCTCGCACCACTACTCAGTTCAGCACCAGGCCTAGGTCAGCAATTGTACCTGCTCCGGTGACAAGACAGACTTAATCAGCTCAAGCATCACCACCTTCAGCTCCAGCTCCAGCTACACCTCAAGCACCTCAAGTATCCACTCCTCCAGCTCCAGGACACTGAACAGATGCCTTCATGGATGCTCTCCTGTCGAATCTGTCATCAGCTGCCCAGAGAAACGAGTAGTTCTATACTTTTTGAACTTTTTGGTAACTTGTTGCCAAAGGGGGAGAAATGTATAGATCATAGACTTCGAGAGAGAGAGAGATCTTTTTACTTTATTTGCCCTCATTTGGTTTCAAAAACTTTGATCTTTTGGATGACTTTATCCAGTTCCTGTGTTTGATCATATGCTTTGGTTGTTTGATGCTGGACTATTATCTTTTAGCTATTTATGTGATGATCATTCACTTATATTGTTGGTGTCATGTGCTTACTATTCATTCTTATCATGTATGCGCACCACCAAGATGTGTGTGACATGGCAGAGTGACCCATGATCCTAATCGATCGTGGATTTGCATTTAAACGCAAATTTTAAATAATGCACAAATTTAGGGGGAGCCCTTCTTTTCACATACTTCTCAAAGCGTCGATGCTAATCATTGATTATATCTTTTGTTGAAGCTTTGATCTATATGTTGTCATCAATTACCAAAAAGGGGGAGATTGAAAGCACAATTTCTCACTAGGGTGGTTTTGATAATTGATCACAACATATGTGTCGGGACCCCGATCCTAAGCCATAGGAATCTAGCCTGTAACACATCGCATCCCTTTGCGGTCTCACGCACGGTTAACTCCTCGGCTGCAGCCTTACCTTAGCCGGGACCGTTTGCGTCTTTTGACTCGCGTATGCAATAGTGTCGCTAGCATTCCAATGTCAAAGAACCCGGATCGACATGTCTAGTCATAAACCAAAGTGGCAGTACCGCACAAGGACAGGTATACATGACCCAACAAAGCAGGTGTCGGTCATCAGCGAATGTAGACGAGTCGTAGCAAGCTACAAGGACTCCATTACATCGCGTGACATTTCCCCAAAGAGGACAGACACAGCAGTTAAGAAGGACACATGCCGGTCAACCAATGTGTCTGGAGCAGTAGCGAACTACCAAGGCTCGTTGGATCACAAAGGGGCATTTCCTTGTAAGGAGTGCTACTAAAGTTCACGACTAAGTAATCGAACCCCATACATATCAAGTACGACACACGTATGCATGGCATACCGATATGTATAGATACATCGATGGCATCACAACATAACCATAAACATACAACCTTTATTTAAGAGGCTCGGAAGAGCCACACACATAATATTACACATCAAGGGTCTCACGACCCATAATAGCAGTCATACAATTACAAGCCAGCGGAAGAGTTATAAACTGTCTGAGTACAGACAGGGCAACTAGAAGACACATGGCCTGACTATACTACAGATCCAACGTAGGGCCAGATCATAGCTGGGACACCAGCTACTCGTCGTCGTTGATGTCTACGAAGAACCCTCCATTAGGGTCGTTAGCAACCTCTACAACATTCATTAAGCAAACATGAGTACGAAGGTACTCAGCAAGACTTTAGGATGACTAACTACTCATGCAAGGTATCAAAAGGTATTGTGGGGTTTCATGCGGAAAGCCGGCATTTGACTCGTGGCTAGACAACTTGCATTTTTAAATAATTTTGACAACTTGATTTCTCACACACGAGTCCACTAACACCACAACAATACACTATCATGGAATCATTCCGTCTCCGTACGGAAATGCCGTCCACGACACTCACGCTTATCTTGACAATTTTATGAGTATCCATTGAAATTATCTATGAACAACATATGTCTCCAACTAGTCCATATCCGCGGACGCGGCTATTCGAATAGATCATAACCCTACAGGGGTGTACTTCGTCACACACGCTCTTGCCACTTATCGCCATGTGCACATCATGCACCTCGGCAACCTTCAAGCGGAAGCCCAGCGAGGGAGTCGGCCACGACCGTTAACCACACTAGTACCTAGTCCAGGTTTATCGCCTATCTGAGAGTAACCCGTACGGAAGTCCGGCCGAGGTTTCCGCCACGGCCTCAAACGATGTGTGCAGGGTTCCCAAGCCCACCATCCGGGTGCCACTTGGTACACCGTGCCACTGCCTACCGCATCACGGTCCACCTCTCAGGTCAGCACCATGCACGGCCTCCAGCGTTACTATAAACACCAGAAACTACTTGCAACTCCTGGACCGAGTACTAAGAGATTAATAGGCCGAGCGGGGTCATATTTCAGGGCCCAGCATGTGGTAGTATCTAGTCTTGGATTACATACACGGAACTCAGTTCCTATGGACAGTTCCAATGAAACAACCCGCCATGTACTCCTACACAGCCTTTCACCGGTACCTTTACCAAATCAAGTTCAACACACAACCTTTGCTCACCGAACACATTCTCACAATTCTGTTCATCTCCCACATGACAGACCATACACAACTCTAAGCATAGCATGCATAGCAGGATAAGGCACATCATAGCTCAAGCAACTACCAGGTATGCTAGGTTGCAAGGTTCGGCTATTTACTGTGACAAGGTTAGGTCATGCAAAGGAAGTGGGTTCAACTAACGTGGCAAAAGCAGTTGAAGCATTTGATCCTAATGCAATAAATAAGTGCAGGAGCAAGAACATGGGAATTATCAGGATGATCAAAAGGGTTGCTTGCCTTGTTGCTCAGAGGAGGAACGATATCCGTCAGACGGATATTCGGTGGAATCCGGGGGTGCGGAGCCTACCGAAAAGAATGGTAACATTCACTAACAATCATATGCAATCAAAATGATGCATGAGCATGGCATGAGAATGCAAAGTGATAAGTTATTATTTTCAACATGTATTAGGTTTAGAGTTGATTTGAATCACATTCGAATAGCAATTCAAACGGGGTATTCTCGGATACCGGTTTAATTGATTCGACCTGATGCTCAGATCAACTTGATGTTAGCTTGCATGAGATGTCATGTTATGGTACTAATTTGTAACTAGGACAGTGTGTGATCATTGCATTCATAATGAAAATTGAATAATTTTCCAAATTCCATTTAAAAAGTAATTATATGAATTGAATTATTCCTTATTCCACATTTTAGGGTTCTGTAACTTTTTCAAACATAGTTGAAAATAGCATAATCAGAATCCTTGAATTTTTCTGATACTTTTTCATATATAAATTAATTTCAATGGAGTTACAGACTAATTTCTATGATATTTACAAGTTTTAGCAATTTCCTGAATTAGTTTCATACTGGAAATTCTATTTATTGCATCAGACTGACGTCAGCAGGTCAGCCGACCTGTTCAGGTCAAACCTGACATGGGGGACCCACTGGTCAGCCTCTGTGGGACTAATCCCGCGCTGACCAGTCCTAATTGGGGTTTGACTTGGCCTTGGGCCCACCTGTCAGCGAGTGATTAAGTCCTGAGCTACTGGGTTAGCTTTGCCACGTCGACCCCCACCGGAGGGTGGTCGCCGGCGACCAGGCCCGCGGCGGAGGGCTCGCCGGAGGCGACCTAAACGGCGCTGCACAGCACCAAATCGAACGCGGTTTGCAGCTACGGCATGCTGGCGAAGTGGCCGATCTGGCAGGGGCATCAGGGGAGGCTAGGGTCGCCGGGAGAGGCGCCGGCGACGAGCCGGAGCGACGGCCGAAGCTCGGCCTTCTATGAGAGACGGCTCTAGGGCACGGGGAGGGCAACTGAGGGGCTCATCACGCTCCTGGAGGCTCCAGGAGCTCGAATCCTAGCTCGAGCGCGTGGATCGGACACCACAGCGACGGCGACGACATGGCCGGCGGCGAGGAGCTCTCGGCCTTGGTGGGGAACGAGGCTACGATGCACGGGAGAGCGTGGGGCGAGAGGGGAAACGACGACGAGCTCACAGCTGTTCCGATGGTGCTGTCAAGGAGCTCGGGGATGCGCCGGAGGGAGCGAATCGACGGGAGAGGTCTGGCGGCCGGAGGTGGAAGACGACGGCGTTGGGGGCAATGCAGAGCTTGGGGAGACTTCAGCTTCTGCAGGGATGACCAGGGCGACGAGGCGGAGCTAACAGACTACTCGGAGGAGGGTTCCCATGGCTAGAGGTGCTGCGGCTCGAGCTCGAGCTCGGCTCCAATGGCGGCAGCAGGAGGGAGGGCAAGATCCGAGAGGGGAGGAAGAACGGTGTTGGGGAATGGATAGAGGAGACCCTGGGGAGCTTATCCCCGGCCTTGCCAGCGCGAGGCGCCGGCCAAGCAGGCGCACAGGTGCGTGGCCGCGCCGGAGGAGGCGGCGGCCACCTCCTGCTCCTACTGGCGCGAGGGAGGGGACGAGCCAGGGATGGGCCGGGCCAGGCTTAGGCGACAGGTAAGGGTTTCCCATTTTTTTTCTGTTTTTGTTTTTCTGTTTTGCTAACTATTGTTTTGCTATTTATTTCAGCTCCAAAACAAAAAGTAAAAACTATTTTAGACCTCCTGAAATATTGTTAAAATATTCCCAACCATTTCCAAAGTTTTCAACATTTTTGAAAATTTATAGTTTCTGATTTCAAATTTAAAGTTTGAAACCAGTGGCTTTTGCATTAATTTAAAATGCTTAAAGTGTCAAGAAAATAGTTTTCTCCAATGCTCATTTACTTTCATGATTTATCAGAAAGTTTGAACATTTCTTGAGGCCATTTTGGGTTCATTGATTCTAACTAGTTTGAGAAAACCTTTATTTGAAATAGTGGCTAGGGTTTTGAGTTTTTCCTTTGCCACTTTGTTGTTCTTGTTGAAACTTCTTAGATGCAAATGCAAAGAAGACATGAGCACAAGACTATCTTGCTTAAGGGTTAGGGATGTGACAACTCACCCCCACTCAAAAGAATCTCGTCCCGAGATTTATAAGTCGTCGGGAATAACGCAGGATATTCAAGTCGGAGACGATCCTCTCTTTCCCAAGTTGCCTCCTTTTCAGAATGATTTGACCATTGAACTTTAAGAAACTTGAGGTTTCGACGTCGAGTGGTACGCTCAGCTTGATCAAGAATACGCACGGGGTATGAAAGGTTATCTTGGAGATCAAGCGTTTCGTGGTCCACTTCACGGATAGGATCCGAAAAGCAACGCCTGAGTTGCGAGACGTGGAAAACATCATGAACCTTGGAAAGATGCGGAGGAAGTTCCAACTGGTAGGCAACTGCTCCTCGTTTGGCAAGAATGCGAAAAGGACCAATGTAACGAGGAGCCAACTTTCCCTTGATACTGAAACGATGGGTACCCTTCAATGGTGTAACCCGAAGGTAAGCCTTCTCGTCAACTTCAAAGGTCACAGCCTTATGATGACGATCATATTGGCTCTTTTGACGAGACTGGGCTGTTTTCAACTTTTCACGAATAATGCGAACCTGCTCTTCTGCATCCTGGATCATATCCGGACCAAAGAGTTGCCTCTCTCCGGTTTCTGACCAATTAAGAGGTGTTTGACATCTTCATCCATAGAGAACTTCAAAAGGGGCTTTGCCCAAGCTCGATTGGTAACTATTGTTATAAGCGAATTCGGCGAATGGAAGACACTTCTCCCAATTCATACCGAATGATATAACACAAGCTCGGAGCATATCTTCTAGAATTTGATTCACTCTTTCTACTTGACCACTTGACTGGGAATGGAAAGCAGTGCTAAAAGATAAGTGAGTCCCCATGGCATTCTGAAAACTTTCCCAGAAGCGAGAAGTAAAGATACTCCCACGGTCCGAGTTAATCTCCAGGGGAACACCATGAAGAGACACTATTCGAGAGATATATAACTCTGCTAGCTCGCTAGCTGTTATACTCTCACGAACGGGAAGAAAATGAGCCACTTTGGAAAGACGGTCAATGACCACAAAGATAGCATTATTTCCTTTCTTGGTCTTGGGAAATCCAGTAATGAAATCCATGCTAACTTTATCCCATTTCCATTCAGGAATAGCTAGACGCTGAAGGGTGCCAACAGGCCTTTGATGTTCTGCCTTAACTCGACGACAAACGTCGCAGTTAGCAACGAACTCAGCAATTTCTCTCTTCATCCTAGTCCACCAGAACCTCTGGCGTAGGTCCTGATACATCTTGGTACTACCGGGATGAATGGTGAGAGGAGAATCATGAGCCTCCTTAAGGATTAACTGCCTTAGATGTGGGTTCTTAGGAACCACTAAACGATTCTGGAAGAACACAACACCTTGATCATTCATGGAAAATTCTTTAGCGTTTCCGCTAAAAATATTCTCCTTGATCCGTGATATACCCTTGTCACGCTTTTGGCCAGCTATAATTTGATCCTTAAGAGTAGGCTTCGCCACCAGGGTGGAAAGGAATCCTTGAGGAACAATATGAAGATTCAACTTCCGAAAGTCCTCATGGAGATGTGGTTGACCTTGTTGTAGCATCAAGTTGTTACAATAAGATTTACGACTTAGTGTATCGGCCATAACATTGGCCTTCCCCGGGGTGTAAGTTATCCCTAAGTCGTAATCCGAGATCAACTCAACCCACCGTCTTTGCCTGAGGTTCAAATCCGGCTGGGTGAAGATATATTTCAGACTTTGGTGATCAGTGAATATTTCGCAACGATTACCCAGAAGGTAATGTCGCCAGGTTTTTAGTGCATGGACCACAGCTGCAAGCTCAAGGTCATGTGTGGGATAATTATCCTCATGTGGACGCAACTGACGAGATGCGTATGCGATCACATGACGATCTTGCATGAGTATGCAACCTAATCCTTGTCGCGAGGCGTCGCAGTAGATAACAAAGTCCTTAGAAAAATCTGGTGGTAGCAACACAGGTGTGGAAGTCAGGCGTCTTTTCAGTTCCTGAAAACTATGCTCACACTATGGTGTCCACTCAAACTTTTTATCCTTCTTGAGGAGTTCAGTTAGAGGCTTTGCAACCTTGGAGAAATTCTCGACAAAGCGGCGACAATAGCTCGCTAGACCAAGAAAACTCCCAACTTGCTTAACCGATTCAGGTTGAGTCCAATCAAGGACAGCTTGAACTCTCTCGGGATTGACAGCAATACCCTTACCAGAGATTACGTGGCCTAGGTAGGTCACTTCTGGTAACCAGAATTCACATTTTGAAAATTTGGCATAAAGGCGATGCTCTCGAAGTTTCATCAATACCAGCCTTAGATGCTCAGCATGTTCTTGTTCATTCTTCGAGTAGATGAGAATATCATCGAGGTATACCACAACGAATTTATCCAAATACTCCATGAAGATTGATTTCATCAGCCGAGAGAAGGTGGCTGGGGCATTGGTTAAACCGAAGGACATAACGGTGTACTCATATTGGCCATAACGAGTAACAAAAGCCGTTTTTGGAATGTCCCCGTTCTTAATCTTGATTTGATGGTATCCCAACCTCAAATCCATTTTGGAGAAGACTGAGGATCCAGCGAGCTGATCGTACAGATCATTGATCCTGGGGAGCGGATACTTATTCTTTATGGTGACCAGATTAACTGGTCGGTAATCTACAACCATCCGATCCGTTCCGTCTTTCTTCTTGACGAAGAGGACGGGACAAGCCCAAGGAGAAGAGCTAGGACGAATGAAACCCTTGTTCAAGGCCTCATCTAATTGCTTCTTAAGTTCAGCTAGCTCCAGGGGTGCCATCTTATAAGGTCTCCTGGCTATTGGGACAGTTCCCGGAACAAGATCTATCACAAACTCTACATCTCTGTCAGGTGGAATTCCTGGCAGTTCCTCTGGAAAAACATCCGAGAAGTAACGGACTACCGGAATGTCTTCAAGTTCCGGAAGAGGGTTGGCATTTAAGGAATAGAGCTGGCATTTGGCAACTCGAGTAGAGACATTTACTATCTCACCCGAGGGATGGGTAAGCTGGACATTTCTAGAGTGAGTATCAATCTTGGCATAGTGAGCTGACATCCAGTCCATGCCCAAGATGATATTAATATCGGAAGATTTCAATGCTATCAATGAGGCTAGAAAAACTAGCCTATCTACTAGAATTTCATTGTCATAGGTTATCCTAGAGGTTTGCCATTTACTACCAGGGGTTTGGACAACCAATGGAGTTGGCATATCACAAAAAGACATGTTATGCAACTGTGCATAACTTTCTGAAATGAAGGAATGAGAAGACCCAGTGTCAAAGAGAACGGACGCTGGGTGATGATTAACAAGAAGCGTACCCAGCATGACGTCGGGATCCTCTGCAGCTTCTTCTGCTGACACATAGTTCACACGGCCACGTGCAGGAGTTGGCTTCAGATAGAACGCTTTGCCCGACTTGGCCTGCCCGACGGACTTTCCGGGTTGCTTGGCACCCACATTCTGAGGACACTCACGGGAATAGTGCCCTGGTTCTCCACACTTGTAGCATATCACCTGGTTGGCACGTGGTGCGGCATTGCTAGCTCGACCACCATAAGCTTTTGCTGGAGGGTTGGCCTGATTCGTCTGAGGCGCCACGTAGGATGGCCTCGGAGTGTATCTTGGCGGCAGAGAACTGTTTGGAACCCATAGCCTGCGTTTTGCAAACGCGGAACCAGAAGATGAGCCAAAGTCACGGGAGTGCTTCCTTGTGGCTTCGAAGTCAGTATGACCAGTCTCGGCACTGATCGCTTTGTTGACTAGGGCTTGAAAACTTGCACACTCATGGAGGCGCAGATCACGACGGAGCTCAGGGCTCAGACCCTTACGGAATCTTGCTTGCTTCTTGGCGTCAGTAGACACCTCCTCTGTTGCATAGCGGGCGAGGTTACCGAACTCGCGACTATAGGCATCCACAGACAACTTGCCCTGAGTGAAGGCACAGAACTCCTCTCTCTTTCTGTCCATCAGGCCCTCTGGAATATGGTGCAAACGAAAAGCTGCACTGAAGTCTGCCCATGTGGCCACTGGTTCAGCGGGACGCATAGCTTCAAAATTCTCCCACCACAGATTGGCGGGTCCTTCTAGGAAATACGCCGCGAAGGTCACCTTGTCGGCCTCAGACACATTCGCAGAGCGAATCTTGCGTGAGATGCTGCACAGCCAGTCATCAGCGTCGAGGGGATCGACGGAATGATGAAACTTTGGAGGATTCAGCTTCACAAAGTCATTGAGGGACACTGCAGCATTCCTAGGCTGTCGAGCCGTATTCTGCTCAATACGCTCTAGCAGTCGGTTGGTCTCCCTTTTGTTTCTTTCTACCTCAAGCATCACTTCTACCAGAGAAGGTGGGTGAGGCAGGTCTTCCTGCGACGCTTGACTACCTTCACCTTGCTCATGAGCAGGGGCACGGTTCAACCTGGTGAACACCATCCTGACAAACAAACTCATAGCTTAGACCAACATCATATCAATACTAGCTATGGATTAAGAATGTACTGAACACACGGAATGCGGAAATGAATATCCGAACAGCATGGTAACAAGCAACTGCTATATATACACCATGGTTCATACACACCCTTACGTAGTTCAGTACAACCTTAACCGAAGAGCAAACTACTGAAATTATGAAACTACTCATCAGAGGCTTACAAGCTTCCTATACATTATTTATCTAGGCCTCCAGAATTCATTTCACATTACAGGCATACTTCACAAGTCATGCAAGACTGTGAACGTACGGCTACTACCACACTATCCTTTCGCTTACTGCTCAGGCATCCGCATAAAACATCTCATAGAGATTACCTCCATGACCTGGAGGCTCAACCTGCGGATCAGGGAACACTCTAGCCTGAGATCCCTGGGATCCATAAGGACACGGATGTGGCCTTGGTCCCCTGACTGGTGGTAAGAGGGGTCCCCGAAGAGGTGTAACTCCTCCTATAGCTGGCCAGTCAACGTGGGCCAGAAGATGGGTCCTAACAGGGTTCAGCATCTCCATCTCTCCATACCCTGTCTGGACTACCAGTGCCAGCTGCGTCAAAGCTGTCCACAGACGGGCACGGGTAGCATAAAGCTCCATGCGGAGAGCACGAGCATCCCTGTCTCTGTTCTCTAGCATCTCAACAGTGGACTGCAGTAGTGGATCCTCCATAGAAGAATCAAAATAGACTCCACTAAGGTATCCCTCTTCACCAGGCTGAGAGGCCGGAACATAACAGAACTCTGAATTCTGCAGCAGTGCATGTCTCGCTCTCATAATGGTCAGCATTGAATAGGCAGCATCCTGTACTGCCATGTCAACAGTGACCCCCAACCCATAGGACCAATGGATTGGCTTCTCCGCTCCAGGGTAGTCTGGGAATACCCTAACAGTGCAGATGTACTGGCTCTGGTTGAAGTCTCGGTACTGTTCCTCCACTATGTACTCGGGGTACCAGCGGTAACCGCACACCGACATCACCCTGACCAGCATGGCCGTATGACCCGGTACATCAATGCACCTGGTCAGACGTACCAAAATTGGAGTAATGCAAAAGCATTAGAGCTCTGAATGCAAAATTGGGCAGCATAACGGCTGTAAATGCTCAAAAACAAATTTTGAGACAACCCAAAAATTGGAATAGCGTAACCACTCAACTATCAAGTTCAACTCTTTGATCATCAAACTTACTTCCTGCTTCCTAGGAATAAAAGAAACCCAATATCTCTCGACCCGTAGTCCTATAATCTACCGATCAGAAACACGAGCCTAGGAGAAAATGAGTAACCTAGTCCTTAATTCCCGCAGAAAAGACGAGGATGACCAGAATAGAATATCTTGAGAAGAGAACAAGAGTCTTACGTTCCCTTCCACAAACAATTCCCTTATATGTAACTAAAGAAATTCTAGACTCAACTTCGACCAGTTTGGCTTAGTAATCCTACATTCAGTCACGCTCTGATACCAACGCTGTCGGGACCCCGATCCTAAGCCATAGGAATCTAGCCTGTAACACATCGCATCCCTTTGCGGTCTCACGCACGGTAACTCCTCGGCTGCAGCCTTACCTTAGCCGGGACCGTTTGTGTCTTTTGACTCGCGTATGCAATAGTGTCGCTAGCATTCCAATGTCAAAGAACCCGGATCGACATGTCTAGTCATAAACCAAAGTGGCAGTACCGCACAAGGACAGGCATACATGACCCAACAAAGCAGGTGTCGGTCATCAGCGAATGTAGACGAGTCGTAGCAAGCTACAAGGACTCCATTACATCGCGTGACATTTCCCCAAAGAGGACAGGCACAGTAGCTAAGAAGGACACATGCCGGTCAACCAATGTGTCCGAAGCAGTAGCGAACTACCAAGGCTCGTTGGATCACAAAGGGGCATTTCCTTGTAAGGAGTGCTACTAAAGTTCACGACTAAGTAATCAAACCCCATACATATCAAGTACGACACACGTACGCATGGCATACCGATATGTATAGATACATCGATGGCATCACAACATAACCATAAACGTACAACCTTTATTTAAGAGGCTCGGAAGAGCCACACACATAATATTACACATCAAGGGTCTCACGACCCATAATAGCAGTCATACAATTACAAGCCAGCGGAAGAGTTATAAACTGTCTGAGTACAGACAGGGCAACTAGAAGGCACATGGCCTGACTATACTACAGATCCAACGTAGGGCCAGATCGTAGCTGGGACACCAGCTACTCGTCGTCGTCGATGTCTACGAAGAACCCTCCATTAGGGTCGTTAGCAACCTCTACAACATTCATTAAGCAAACATGAGTACGAAGGTACTCCGCAAGACTTTAGGATGACTAACTACTCATGCAAGGTATCAAAAGGTATTGTGGGGTTTCATGCGGAAAGCCAACATTTGACTCGTGGCTAGACAACTTGCATTTTTAAATAATTTTGACAACTTGATTTGTCGCACACGAGTCCACTAACACCACAACAATACACTATCGTGGAATCATTCCGTCTCTGTAACGAAATGCCGTCCACGACACTCACGCTTATCTTGACAATTTTATGAGTAGCCATTGAAATTATCTATGAACAACATATGTCTCCAACTAGTCCATATCCGCGGACGCGGCTATTCAAATAGATCATAACCCTGCAGGGGTGTACTTCGTCACACACGCTCTCGCCACTTATCGCCATGTGCACGTCATGCACCTCGGCAACCTTCAAGCGGAAGCCCAGCGAGGGAGTCGGCCACGACCGTTAACCACACTAGTACCTAGTCTAGGTTTATCGCCTATCTGAGAGTAACCCGTACGGAAGTCCGGCCGAGGTTTCCGCCGCGGCCTCAAACGATGTGCGCAGGGTTCCCAAGCCCACCATCCGGGTGCCACTTGGTACACCGTGCCACTGCCTACCGCATCACGGTCCACCTCTGAGGTCAGCACCATGCACGGCCTCCAGCATTACTAAAAACACCAGAAACTACTTGCAACTCCTGGACCGAGTACTAAGCGATTAATAGGCCGAGCGGGGTCATATTTCAGGGCCCAGCATGTGGTAGTATCTAGTCTTGGATTACATACACGGAAGTCAGTTCCTATGGACGGTTCCAATGAAACAACCCGCCATGTACTCCTACACAGCCTTTCACCGGTACCTTTACCAAATCAAGTTCAACACACAACCTTTGCTCACCGAACACATTCTCACAATTCTATTCATCTCCCAGATGACAGACCATACACAACTCTAAGCATAGCATGCATAGCAGGATAAGGCACATCATAGCTCAAGCAACTACCAGGTATGCTAGGTTGCAAGGTTCGGCTATTTACTGTGACAAGGTTAGGTAATGCAAAGGAAGTGGGTTCAACTAACGTGGCAAAATCAGTTGAAGCATTTGATCCTAATGCAATAAATAAGTGCAGGAGCAAGAACATGGGAATTATCGGGATGATCAAAAGGGATGCTTGCCTTGTTGCTCAGAGGAGGAACGATATCCGTCAGACGGATATTCGGTGGAATCCGGGGGTGCGGAGCCTACCGAAAAGAATGGTAACATTCACTAACAATCATATGCAATCAAAATGATGCATGAGCATGGCATGAGAATGCAAAGTGATAAGTTATTATTTTCAACATGTATTAGGTTTAGAGTTGATTTGAATCACATTCGAATAGCAATTCAAACGGGGTATTCTCGGATACCGGTTTAATTGATTCGACGTGATGCTCAGATCAACTTGATGTTAGCTTGCATGAGATGTCATGTTATGGTACTGATTTGTAACTAGGACAGTGTGTGATCATTGCATTCATAATGAAAATTGAATAATTTTCCAAATTCCATTTAAAAAGTAATTATAGGAATTGAATTATTCCATATTCCACATTTTAGGGTTCTGTAACTTTTTCAAACATAGTTGAAAATAGCATAATCAGAATCCTTGAATTTTTCTGATACTTTTTCATATATAAATTATTTTCATTGGAGTTACAGATTAATTTCTATGATTTTTACAAGTTTTAGCAATTTCCTGAATTAGTTTTATACTGGAAATTCTATTTATTGCATCAGACTGACGTCAGCAGGTCAGCCGACCTGTTCAGATCAAACCTGACAGGGGGGACCCACTGGTCAGCCACTCTGGGACTAATCCCGCGCTGACCAGTCCTAATTGGGGTTTGACTTGGCCTTGGGCCCACTTGTCAGCGAGTGATTAAGTCCTGAGCTGCTGGGTTAGCTTTGCCACGTCGACCCCCACCGGAGGGTGGTCGCCGGCGACCAGGCCCGCGGCGGAGGGCTCGCCGGAGGCGACCTAAACGGCACTGCACAGCACCAAATCGAACGCGGTTTGCCGCTACGGTATGCTGGCGAAGTGGCCGATCTGGCAGGGGCATCAGGGGAGGCTAGGGTCGCCGGGAGAGGCGCCGGCGACGAGCCGGAGCGGCGGCCGAAGCTCAGCCTTCTATGAGAGACGGCTCTAGGGCACGGGGAGGGCAGCTGAGGGGCTCATCACGCTCCTGGAGGCTCCAGGAGCTCGAATCCTAGCTCGAGCGCGTGGATCGGACACCACAGCGACGGCGACGACATGGCCAGCGGCGAGGAGCTCTCAGCCTTGGTTGGGAACGAGGCTACGATGCACGGGAAAGCGTGGGGCGAGAGGGGAGACGACGACGAGCTCACGGCGGTTCCGATGGTGCTGTCGAGGAGCTCGGGGATGCGCCGGAGGGAGCGAATCGACGGGAGAGGTCCGGCGGCCGGAGGTGGAAGACGACGGCGTTGGGGGCGATGCAGAGCTTGGGGAGACTTTGGCTTCTGCAAGGATGACCAGGGCGACGAGGTGGAGCTAAAATACTACTCGGAGAAGGGTTCCCATGGCTAGAGGTGCTGCGGCTCGAGCTCGAGCTCGGCTCCAATGGCGGCAGCAGGAGGGAGGGCAAGATCCGAGAGGGGAGGAAGAACGGTGATGGGGAATGGATAGAGGAGACCCTGGGGAGCTTATCCCCGGCCTTGCCAGCGCGAGGCGGCGGCCAGGCAGGCGCACAAGTGCGTGGCCGCGCCGGAGGAGGCGGCGGCCACCTCCTGCTCCTACTGGCGCGAGGGAGGGGACGAGCCAGGGATGGGTCGGGCCAGGCTTAGGCGACAGGTAAGGGTTTCCCATTTTTTTCTGTTTTTGTTTTTCTGTTTTGCTAACTATTGTTTTGCTATTTATTTCAGCTCCAAAACAAAAAGTAGAAACTATTTTAGACCTCCTGAAATATTGTTATAATATTACCAACCATTTCCAAAGTTTTCAACATTTTTGAAAATTTATAGTTTCTGATTTCAAATTTAAAGTTTGAAACCAGTGGCTTTTGCATTAATTTAAAATGCTTATAGTGTCAAGAAAATAGTTTTCTCCAATGCTCATTTACTTTCATGATTTATCAGAAAGTTTCAACATTTCTTGAGGCCATTTTGGGTTCATTGATTTTAACTAGTTTGAGGAAACCTTTATTTGAAATAGTGGCTAGGGTTTTGAGTTTTTCCTTTGCCACTTTGTTGTTCTTGTTGAAACTTCTTAGATGCAAATGCAAAGAAGACATGAGCACAAGACTATCTTGCTTAAGGGTTAGGGATGTGACAATATGCATCATTGGACTAATATGTTTTCCAAGTATATTTCTAAAAAGTTCAAAATATGTTATGGCTAAAGGCTTATGTGAAGATGCCCCTTGATGCAAGAAAGGAATAGGATTTTCTCAAGATTCAAGCTAGAATACTCTTCATTTTATATTCTGAGAAATCACTTTTGAGTTCATAGAAAAGCTAATACTACTAAAAGGGGGTGAGGTAGTAAAATGAACTGGTTGCTCAAGTGCTCAAATTTAGCCACCAAAATACTCAGTCATTTTTCCCACATAACGACTCTGTCAAATTCCACATACCCAAATTCGGTGTCACCAACTTTCATATTTCGGACCCACCGAGTTTGACCTCACACAGAAATCCTAGCCATTCCCACCAAATAGGTGCAACCGAATCCATATCGGTGCTACCGAGTTTGGGTGACCAACTTTCGGGTGCCTCGGTACACAAAATCAAAATTTCCGTGTTTGAGTATTGGTGCCACCGAGTTTGGCCATGTGACCGTTATCCACCTTTTCGGTTCCAAAAAGTTTCGTATATCCGTTCCATCGAGATTCATAAGTTAATGCCTTTGTGTAAATCGGTACCACCGAGTTTATCACTTCGGTGTCACCGAGTTTGCCACTTTGGGTGTAGCGGTTGGATTTTGTGTGCTGCCTATATATATACCCCTTTACCCACCTCTAATTCGTGCGAGAAGTACTGAGAACACACACTTCATTGCCAGATCCATTTTCTGAGAGAAAACCACCTACTCATGTGTTGAGACCAAGATATTTCATTCCAATCATTTGAAACTTGATCTCTCGCCTCCCCAAACAACTTTCCACAAAGTCAATCTCTCCTACCCATGCCTATTCTATTTGAGAGTGATTTTGTGTTGAGGTGACTATCTTTATAAGCACAAGAGCAAGGAGTTCATTGATCTACCATATCTATTACCTTTTGGAGGGTGGTGCCGCCTAGATTGGTTAGGTGTTGCTTGGGAGCCTCCTACTTCGTGTTGTGGAGTTGAACCAAGATGTTTCTAAGGGCAAGGAGATCGCCTACTTCGTGAAGATCTACCATGAGTAAGTCTATTCCTTCGTGGGAGGAAACCGTAGTGGAATAGACAAGGCCGCTTCTTCGTGGACCCTTCATGGGTGGAGCCCTCCGTGGACTCTCGTAGCGGTTACCCTCCGTGGACTTTCGCAGTCGTTACCCTCCGTGGGTTGAAGTCTCCACTAACATAGACGTACGATAGCGCCACCTATCGGAACCATGCCAAAAATCATCGTGTCAACCTCATGCGTTCGATCTCCCTACCTTACTCCTTTACTTTATACTTGCATGTTTTACATTCCGCTGCTACGCTCTTAGAACTGCATAGGTAGGGTGTGCTTGACTTGCCTTAACTGCGAAAACTGCCCCTCAACTAAAATTGCGAAAAGGTAGAATTTTTATCTTGTCAAGTAGTCTAATGTCCCCCCCCCTAGACATACTTTCGATCCTAGAGAGGATTTTCCCAAAGACAACTTGTTCTTGTCAATTTACAACACAAGATCAAAGTCACTCTCATGTACAAAGCATGCCCTTGGGAGAGAATAGTTTAACTGGTTCTCATTGATCTCAGCTTGAGGAAAAGTTAAATGATCCATGTAAATAACCTGATAAAGAACACAACACATAATATCTCATGCAAAAATAATTATGATCACAAGAAACCCAAAAAACATATTGTGTGGTCATTGAAAACTTCCAACAAGAAAAGGCATATACCGCTAACATAGGTAAGCAACCCCCAACCTGGAATGTGGTGCTAGTCTATGATTTAACCTTCTCGCACTTCTTAACCTCATTCATTGCGACGCTTAAAACATGCTCATCCCATGCAAACTCAATGACCTCGTCCATTTCTTCAAGGCTTTTCAAGCGCTCTAAGGGCACCATGTTGCCCATGCGAGGGGTTAAAACTGATGCGAGCGCCAAGGGCACCCAAGACCTCTTGGTAGTATCACCACAATCATTCCTTGCTTTGTCGAGCACATCCACTATATGTGCAATTGGATCCCTGCTATTCTTGTGATAGATGTTGCGTATGTCACACTTCTCATGTCTCTTGTAAAGCCCAACTATTGTGTTGCCTCATGGAATATTGAAAATCTTCTTCACCATGCCTCTTGTAAAAACAATAACCTTATTCCGGTTCAGCCTAAAAAACTAGGGAATATATTAAAATGTTGTTGTCACACCATTATCTAAAGAAAGTACATGATGCAGACATGCTGCCAGAGAAAAACAAATAAGACAAGGTGGGTTCAATACCTAAGCTCTACTCTTTCACTATCGATGTTCATTGTCAACCACTCCATCAGATCGTGCGACACTATAAAAGGTGAGATGCTTTTGAGATCATCAAAACCAGTTTCATCTATGTATTTCTTTTTGACGGAATTGAGTTTAGTGTTGGCAATTTCACGCAAACTTTAGTGCGAAACGTTAGTTAAATACACCCTCGGACTCCATTGCTTCTTCGTCTAGCAGGTAGCTTCAATATTTTAAAAAATGTATTGGGTTCAACATTAAAAATACAAAATACTAGTAAATATGACAAACAAGTTTATAAACAACCATTATAGCATGCAACTATAATTACAAACGATGTGATGGTCATTTCGATTCAGTTCAACATAGCTCAACAAAAAATGAACATCTCCATGCTGCAAAAATATAGTAAGATAAATATCCTATCATAAACATCTCACTTCACTGCCTACCAACAACAAAATTCTATTCCCTTCCTTCCTAAATATAAGTATTTTTAAAGATTTCACTAGGGGCCTACATATGAAGTAAAATGAGTGAATCTATACTCTAAAATATGTCTATATACATCTGTATATAGTCTTTTAGTGAAACCTCTAAAAAGACTTATATCTAGAGCATTTTCAACAGTGGCCGCAAAAAACGCGCGCGCGGGACGAAATCGCGCGCTCCAGCGGACGCGGCAAAAAAACGCGTGCGGTAAACTATTGCGCGCGCGGGAGAAAGCGGGCGGCCGTTCGCCAGATTTGACGCACCGCTTTCAGCGCGCTATAAAATGTCGCGCCCGCTGCGCGGCTGCTCGTGGCCACGAGCCTCTCCCTCGCCGCTTCCTCGCCTCTTCCTCTTCCTCTGCATCTGCCTCTCCCTCGTCGCTCCCTCTGCCACCATGCCACCGCGCCGCCGTGCATCCTAGGGCTACTGCAGCGTTCGCGAGCGCCCCTCCGGCACCTACTACGCCGAGATCCGGTCCGGCGACGTCCGCGTCGGCCTCGGCACGTTCGAGACAGCGCACGAGGCCGCTTGCACCTACGACGCGGCGGTGTGGCGACTAGGAAGGCCTCGCGCGTAGATGAACTTACACAATGTCTACACGCGCGAGCAGGCGCAGGACCTCGCCCCTCCCCCTCGTCTGATCATGAAGCAAGACCGTGCAGGCTCGTCGCCGAGGAGGACGAGCGAGCCATGGCGGAGTGACGCCGGCGCCACCGGAGGACGTCGCCATTGAGAACGCCTTCTGGACGGAGAGGACGACAAGGCGTCGCGAGGAGCAGGCAGGACAGGCGTCATCGCAAGTTACTCGCTACATCGCAGTGTGGCCGTCAACAACTTTTGCCATCCATCTTCACTTCTGACGATGAACGTCGGGAGGACGCATGACTATCTACCTCGGACAGCACCCACAGTGATGACTCGGAGTAATTTTATCTATATATGCTAATTTTATTATCTATGTGTTGGACTAGTTTTTATATTATCTATGTGTTGAATTAGTTTTATTATTTATATGTAATATATTATCTATATTATCTATGTTTTATTATCTATATGTAATATATTATCTATATTATCTATATGTTTTATCTATACGACAACAATGAATTATATATAGCGTGTTGAACAAGTTTTGGATGTTATTTGCAGCGGCTGCTCAAGCGTCACGCGCGCGCTAAGTATGCTGCGACCGCTGAAGTTGGTGCTCGTCGGTGCTTTAAAAAAAAGCTAACCACGCGCTGTAAATCAGTTTTTTGGGCGCCTGTTGAAAATGCTCTTAGAAAGGAGGGAGTAGTTGTAACACACATTGCACCATGCATGATACAACATGCCTAGGCTGACGAAAAAAGATCATAAGTAACCGACAGAATCGCCCCTGTATTCATGACTAGTTGATCGCTCGTGCGTTCCCACGGGACACCATAACCTACGAACAAGACAAACCATACCCTACGAACAAGACAAACGCTCATGCGTAGGTGTGTGTTTCTCTTACATGGTATGTTAACGTTAACGATGACACAATATGTTACCAACTTAGCGTTTACGTTGTGTCTCTTGCTTTTTGTATGGATTAATAACGCTCATGAATGGTGAGTTGTTTTCCTGAAACTTCATAATTTGTATTAACCAAACAATTCAAACCAATCCTTCATGTATTTTTTAAACCTCAGTTTATTGTGATAACTCATCAAAGGGAGTAAGGCAAAAGAACACCTAGTTGGGAAGATGAAAAAAAGACTAAGCCATATTAAATTATGATAATGATATAAAAAACTGAACATAATTTGATCAATATATGCTTGCCCACTAAAAATAATTTGAACTGCAAAGATATATGTTTAAAATAATCTAAGTACATATTGGTAGCTAGATTGTTTATATACAACACAGAGTGAAGTTTTTTGACCATGTATTGAAACCGGAAGGTCTTTAATTTCTTTACAGAGTCGTATGTCTTACTCCCACTGAAATCCCTATCAATCACCATGCCCATCTCTCCAAACCTAGGTGCCACCTGAAATACAAGAAGATAAAGTATGATGATGATGCCTCTCATGCTTCAACTTCACATTCTCGACAAATGTCTAAACAAGCAGCATAAGGATAACCCGGTTAATTAAAATAGTGGAAGCGATATATTCCAGTGGGGCTCTCTCCTACTATTCTTTGCTTGATGCAACAAATGTAAGGTAATTAGATATAGAACTCGCCTCGATTGCTAAGTCTACACTCCTAAATTTATCATAATCGAGGACACATGTAAGAAGTGAGAGTGTCTTCTCATATTTCTCATTGGTCATTTTTCCTTTCCTCACACGACTCTGCAAGTTTTCTGATCGAAGTGTTATAGTTAGGCACCCCTTCCATTTTCATGTTAGTCTGGACATCAAGATGAAAGAATATTCAGATAAGAAGTGATGAGGTAATGTTAAGCCATCATCTACCTTTGATCCTGTTGATTCCTGCGTTTAGGAATTTCTCATCGACTTCTTTGAGTATAACAGGATAATCATTCAGTATCAGCGCGGTTGCCATTCCAGATTCCATAAGTCCACCACCAACAATGACAACTTTAGATACCTTCCTTGGCATCAAACCCAAGTCTGTGATCCCAGGAACCTGCTACAATTGATATAAGACTGGCATTCTAAATTATAATGTAGTTACACTAACCTCATAAGAACATTTTAAAAATGTGTACATAGCAAGCATATAGTCAGGTTGGATTTCCATCGTTAGCATCGAAAAACGAATCTGCATAACCATGTGTTAGATGAAAATAGAGGGCTGAAAACCTCGACGCGGGCAGCGGCGGTGTGGTCCGTGAGGCTGAATTTCTCGACGGACGCGATGGCGCCGAGGAGGAGGGGAGTGTCGGCGCCGAGGTCGGGCTTCTCCGGCACGTACTCCACCTCCACATGCAATAAATCGTGGCATTAGGCGCAACTCGAGCAGATTACAGGACGATGGAATCGGAGCTCGCCTAGGGGTGGGGGTCGGGTTCGGGGCGGGCCCTCTCCTCGGAACCCTCGTCGGCCCCTACATTGGCGTCCGCGGCCCTGCTCTTCCTGTCCCTATGGCAGCGTCGGCGGCGGGGGTGGCCGCGCCTGGTGTGCTGCGGCTTCAGGCTCACCGCGTCCGCCGCGGTAGCGACAACAGTGGGATGGCGGTGGGCATTATCGAGCGAGCAAGGCAACCCTCTCCTCCTCGGTGCCTTGGTTGTGCTCCTTCCTCTCTCTGGTGGGATGATTTTTGACGGGAGAGAGACGAGATCGGGAACGAGGGGTGGGGAGAGGTGGGGGTGGGAAACGTGGAAGTTTTTTTCTAGCGACAATGGGTGGGAAACGTGGACTCGTTCTCTCGTGCGGCAGGATCTAGCGATTCTTTTTTACTGCGTGCGATCGATGGGGGGGACGAGAGGTCGAACCATCACGACAGACGGCAGATTCACCTTTAATAGTAGAGATTTTTTAGATCACTATTTTAGTGAACTAAAAGATCTTATATTTAGTTTATAGAGGGAGTACATTGCAAGAGAATATAGAAGTATAGACTATTAGGACTACTCCTGTAGTTATTGGCGATAAAAAGTATCTTGGGACATAGCAAGTTGAAATCATCTAATGCAGAAACAATCAATTAGGACTCGTCTCCAACTTGGCAAACCTGAAGTAAAATATTTGTCACACAATTATGCGTGTATTATTAGAACAACGATGTGAATGCTATATAAATTCCTAGCATGTGCATTACCAATTTCGAAATTTTGAAAGTACTACTAATAAGCATTCAATAGTTGGTTTGGTGGAAGAATGATTTTGTATTTAGGTGCTATAGTTGCCATGCTAGATTAATATGCTTATTAGTTTCACATTCCTAAAAAAATCTTATTACTACCCTACACATTTTCTATTAAAAGCAAAAGTGGTAGTTCTAACATCGCATGCATCAGCAAAGTAGGATAAGATAATAATTTTCAAATTGATGTCTTGACCATCAGTCGAGCATACGAATATCCGCCGAAAGAACTAAGCAAAGAATAGACCTCTGAAATGTTGCACGTTGCTAGAAGCATATTGTGCATTAACTCATAAATACAAAGCACAAAATAGATCAACATGTCACTCGCTTAATGTAGTGAAGTTATATCTTACCAGTTGAAATTCTTGTAGAGCAACAAGAACTGAAACTGCAAAGATGAAATTGTGCAAATGACCCCCTTGGTGATGAACCAAGCATTGAAGGCACTGGGTAACACAAGCAACAATTCACATTACTCCAGAAGCATATTCTGCCATTGGGAAACCAATATTATAGAAAGTAAGAATCATGAATATGAAACCACTGGTAGTTGCTTGCTATATTAGGCAATAAAGGAAACTATCACATTACCAACTCTAGTCTTTGTATTACAACAAAAGGAGTATGTAGCGTCATCTCAGGGTGACCTAGTAGGAAGGAGGGAGCACACTGGGAGTAAAATAAAACCGGCAATGAACCTGCAACCTTAGGAATCAGAACAATTAGTGCATGTTGATTTCCTTTAGGATTATTATATGCAGCAAAAAGTAGACCAGTTTAACATATTTCACTTCAAAAAGTAATAATTCCACAATATGATCTAGGCTTCTAGCAATCATTTTGAGAGCTTCCCACCACTTTGATGAATGACTTTGGCATGAGAAAATCCGTTGGTAGAATGTCCTTAGTTGTCATAAGGAAAACCCATAGGGAAGGAGCTCACCTTTTAAGAAATACCAACACCCTGCAGGACAAGAAATGGGGACATTTAGTTTACACCAACGAAACCCTGTCTCAATTGCTGGGGATTACTGGAGAGGTTGATCACTCGTATCTAGTCCCATAGAGGACAAAGGCAAGATGCAACATTATGTCGAATCAACTCAAGTTGTGTCATATGTCTGTACGTAAATGACATAGACCAAAACCTGGTTACATTAGCTCAAAGATACGTTTTGATGCGTGTAGTTATATGTGTGGAACACATTTTTTTTTTGAAAAATCACTTGGGGGGAGCTCCCAACCTGAATATATTTCTCAAGTCTGTAACCCAGTGTCAGATTACATAGTGAATTACATAGACACGTGTAAACGTGATAAGAAGTAAGATCGCCAAGAGTAGGCGTCATGTTTATACTCTGGTTTCTTCATCCTATTTGTGTAGAGTGTGAGATCATCAATGATTCGCCTAAGGGTGAAGATACTATGGTGATTTTCCTGTCTGAAGGTCATGGCATTCCTGGAGTCCCAAATCTTCGATAGAATAATAAGAAGGATTGAGTGCCATATACCCATGCCTACTTGGGGAGGTAAACAGCAATCCCAAAGGTTGGCGATGTCGTCCGAGGGAGAGAGGCCCAGTCGTTGCCATATACGCTGCGAGAGTGGACAGTGGATGAATATGTGTGCACAATTTTCTCCATGTAACCCACATCGCTGGCAAATTGAATCTGAGATGATGTGCTTGCGAAGTAGGTTGCTTTTGGAATTAAGTCGGTCACGAAAAAGCAGCCACGCAAAGATCTTCACACGGTTGGGGACGCAAGAGGACCATATAGACACACAGTGCGTGTCGTTGTCATCTGACATGGTTAGTTCATATGCTGCCTTTGTGGTGAATGTGATTCCACCATTTAAATAGCGCTCATCCGGCCCTGGAGACACCTGGAAATCCTGCAGGAGAGACAACAAGGAGCACAACTCGGTAGCCGCATTAGTAGTTAGGCGATTCCGAAGGATTGATTCTAAACCATAATTCAAAACAGTAGCCACACGAGCAAGAGGTGAAGTGGTGTGGGAGAAGAGACAAGGGTATATAGAAGAAAGGGTCTCCTGGTGAAGCGAGGTATCTAGCCAGAAGTATGTGTGAGTGCCAGAGTTGGTGAGGACAAAAGAGATGGCATGAAGTGCTGGGAGTTGTTGGTTTATTATTCGTCCAAGGACGGAGTGGCTGTTTTGTGGAGCAATGAAAAGATGTGGGTGTTGAAGGCATACATATATCTTCAAGAAATAAAGACGGTGTATGCTAATGTGATGGAACAAACATATCATAGAGAAGGGGAGTGTCAAACTGTCAATATAATTATATTAAACCACAAACAATAGAGAATTAGGATTGTAAATAAGGACAACCAAGAAGATTAGCACTCTAGAGGGGACACTGAAAGTAGCATTAGATGATATATCACGGGGCATTAGATCAAATCATCATTAGATTAGAAGTTCATGACGATAACAACATGCAAACCGCATTGACTCGACGATGCGCAAGGTTCCACCAAGCTCCGTGAAGGACGCCAAGGCCGACAACGGTGGTTTGAATCCATAAAGCGGCGAAACAAATGACGCAGAGGCAATCACGGTGCTGGTTGGTCGGCTGTAAGGAACGACGAATGACGTAGAGAGCCACCATGGCGGCGCCTTCAGGTGGCGCCGAGGATCACGGCGGCGCGACATCGTCGATGGGAGGTAGGGAGGGATGGGATTGGAGGTGGTGGAAGGAAGGTGAAAGGACACGTCGGCATTGGCGCTTCGAGGGATGAAGGGTGGGGCACGACAGCGACGCGCCGGCACGCGGGCGCTATGGTATTGTTGGCGGCGCTGTGCGCGGCTCCAGGAGGGTGGGGTGTGCGAGCGGAGAAACTGGGGGATCAGTTTTGCTTGGGTCGTGCTCTCGTGGGGGTGGCAGGAGTGGATACGACTCTTTTTTCTGTTTACCTGTTGGGTGGGACGCAAGAAGTGGAGAAGGTGGTTTTTGTTGCTCGTTTCTCGGATGGACGGATTTCCTTTTTTCTGTGCGGAATTATACGAGGTGATCGGATCGTGCTCGTGCGAGGGGGAGGCCGAACGAAGGGAGGTGGGGATCGTACGATGTCTAACCATCACGACGGCAGATCCTTCTTTAATAGTAGAGATGAAGGGTGGGGCACGACAGCGACTCGTCGGCACGCGGGCGCTAGGGTATTGTTGGCGGCGCTGTGCGCGGCTGCAGGAAGGTGGGGTGTGCGAGCGGAGAAACTGGGGGATCTGTTTCGCGTGGGTCGTGCTCTCGTGGGGGTGGCAGGAGTGGATACGACTCTTTTCTCTGTTTACCTGTTGGGTGGGACGCAAATAGTGAAGAAGTTGGTTTTGTTGCTCGTTTCTCGGATGGACGGATTTCTTTTTTTCTGTGCGGCATTGTCCGAAGTGATCGGATCGTGTTCGTGCGAGGGGGAGGCCGAACGAAGGGAGGTGGAGATCGTACGAGGTCGAACCATCACGACGGAAGATCCTCCTTTAATATAGTAGATTAAGCACCAAAGCATCCAACAAGTATTCGGCGTGCACCTATTGCCACTGATCTCTCGGCTCTCGCGGTCATCGCCTGGTCACACCATCGACAGGTTCCTCCGGTGAGGCCGAGCACTCCACTCCTCCTTGCACAACTCCTTGTCGTAGCCGTCCTCTGGCTCCGGCGGACATGACACACACGCGCCTTCCTCGCCGACGCGGACATCAGTGCCAGCGTCATCACTGCTCGCAGGAGGCGGCGCGACATTGTTCCCTGGCCTCCGGCCGAACAGGCTCTTGAACCCGTGCACCAGACGTGACTTGAGGCTAAGGTTGTCCTTCGCGATGGAGCGGCCGGTGGTGGCGGTGCTGGACGAGAGGTCCTCGCCATCCCAAAGCCGGCTGCGCGGAATGCGGAAGCTGGCCGACTTGGCGGACACGCGGTCGATCGCGGCCGACGCCGTGGCAGCAGCCGCGGCCTGCTCAGAGCGGCGCAGGCGGCAGCGGAGACCGGCGAGCTCGCGCTCGAGGGTGTCGATGCGGTGCCCCGTGGCCTCCATGGATGCGCGGATGTGCGCGGACTGGCGCAGCATTGAGTCGCGCTGGAGGATGTCGCCGAGCGTCATGCTGGCGGCGTCCCCGGCGGCCGCGGCGGCGACGGCGCTGCTAAACGCGCCGGAGATGGACCTCTTATGTAGCGCAGGCGGCATCGGCAGCGGCGCGGTGGAGACAGGAGCCGCGGCGGCGGCGTGGTGGTGCTGGGTGAGGAGCATGGAGTGGTGGGAGTGGAGCTGCTCGACGAGCATGGCCTGGACGACGAAGCGGAGCGGCAGCCGCGGGTTCTGCACGAGGTGCATGAAGAG